>NC_141250.1:8351149-9551149 GCF_054856555.1 Leptonotus elevatus | reverse complement strand
TGTGTTAACCCATTAAGGCTTGGCGCGCATGACCGCGCTCCCAGCCGTTAGCGCTCCAGTGCACTTCTCCCTTTAAAGCCGGGAGAGCCGATACCTCATTTTGTTTAGACCAATTCTTGGTCTCTTAGCCGAAGAAATGCATCAGAATATACATGAGAGGGTGACGTGTCCCCGTAGCATGTCCTTTTATTTGAGCATTTATGGTTGATGCAGATTTGCGGGAGTTATGAAATAAATGACGCGATTGACGACGGCACGGGAGGAATTCGAATCAGTGTAACGAGTCGACAGTGACAAACTGTTAAGAAATATGTTTGCAGACAATGAGGATGTTGAAAATGTCAACGGCTTCGTGACGGCTGGCAAGGACGACGAATAATTACCACTCGATCCCCTCGAGGTTATTACAACTTCGCTCCAGTGTTGAAGGTAAATATACCCACAGATAAGACACAGTTGTTTGTTGATTTTTTTTATATTGAAGGTTTATAATAATAAACCACAGGTGTAAGCTCTGAAATGTTTTTGGGAATTATCTTTCTATCTGCTGATTTCAATTATTTAGTAGGCATTAGAACATTGTTGAATTTCCATGAAAACGTCAGGTTTTCGGGGGTGACTAAAGTCACCCATAGGTTTTAGAGACATGTTTTGGCAGGCGCTTTAGGCCTTAATGGGTTAAGTTAAAATTGTTTGTTATTGTGAACCACTGCATCAAAGACATTTTAAAGTAATCAGGTGTTTTTACTTGATTACATCCAATTACTTAATACCATTCAAGGCTAAATTACAAATACAGAACGAAAGAAATCTTAACTCATTCACTGCCAGCCCAGTTAAAATCGATCTTTGACGTCTATGACCGTCATTGGCAGTGAATGAGTTGAAATCTAGTCTGTGCTCTACTTAGTGCCATTTTAGTCATCTTCAAGTGGGCAGAATTTTTTCTTTATTTTATTTTATTATTTATTTATTTTTACACACATCACATCAGGGTAAATTTAGGGGTAGCTAACGTTAAAGTCAGGGAGTGTGACTACCACAGATAGTGGCTGGGGAGAGAGAGATTTATTCTATATTGTGCAGATGGAAGAAGTCATTAGGAATAGTCCATCCACAAATTTTCTACCACACTAGCTGGCAAATCCGAGATAACTTTGACAAACAGCCATTCACATTCATAACTATGGACAATTTTCAGTCTCCAATGGACCTAACATGCGGGTTTCAAGAATGTGCTTGAGTACCAGGGAGAGGGCTAAGGATGTAGTTAGACGAGAGAGACGGCCAGTGACTTGGCAGAACAGAAAAAGTCATCAGGAAGGGTAAACTAATTAGTGAGGGCACTGCTAGCCGGCTGACATTTTGCCAAACTCAATTTGGTCTGTCCACATTGCTTAAAAGAAATGCACAAAGGAGGTGCCGTGATGTTTCCTGTATAATAACAAACTTGGTGGTAAACGAAATACGAATTTTAAAACTACAGTAGAGCCTTGAGATATGAGTGACCTAAGTTTTGAATATTGAGATACGAGTCGTCTGTCAGCTGCTTTTTTGCTTCGATTTAAGGGTGCAAACTTGAGATACAAGCACAGTATTGTGGCAGTGAACGTCATCTCAATACACAATAAGAAGTTCGGCAAAAATGTAACATGTCATTAAAAAAGAGACTTAAAGCTAAACAAATAAATTCTTAATCTTAAATGAAAGATGACTACTATTACAATATTACATGATATATCAATAATTAACATTAAAGTCATATCTCAAGACACCACTATTGGCCAGTCACCTGTATCGTCTGGCAAGCGTGGCTGCCATTGTTGGTGAGGATGGCGGAGACAGCCTGCAGAATCTTGCCAGTGTCCCCCCAGGATACCACCAGGCTGAAGAGACAGGCACAGGACAGGGCAGTGATGGCCTGTCCCGTCGGGTCATTGGGGCCTGTGCTTCGGACTGTGGTCTCCAGCAGCAGCTGGAAGAGGGACTCTGGAGGACAACATGTATTCAATTAATGTTTTGCTCCTCGCTGGCAAAGATGGCTGCGAGCAGTATGGCGCCTCGACAAATACGTTCCGAAGCTATTACAAGCTTGCTTTAACAAAGTTTTTTTTTTCCGCGTTAGGATGCAGTTTTTCTTGATAAATCATACATATATTTCTCCTTCTGACCATCACATACGCAGTTTAAGATGTCAAATTTTCTTGCGCTTCTGTTCTAAATGGTAAAATATTGAGATTTCTGCATTAAAGTTCTTAATGCTGCTGGTTTGACTCCTTGTTTTTATGACAGGTGGGCTAATATATTTATTAAGCATTGTCAAATAAGCAATAACACATTCAATTTAATGTCATTTCAATAATAAAGTTAACTTGTTTCAAAGTGACATTCAATTTATAAGAAATGCCATAACTTTTTGTCCCATGTTCCATCTCAAACACTGTTAAAAACACACTAAACTAATTTTTAACAAATGTAATATTGCAGACTGTGTTCTGTACACACACACACCAAATCGTCAGACTATGAATGTACAAATACACCGCAGATTACACTGTGGCATACAATTACAACACAGGGTCAATAGACAGACTTTATCCCAATAGAAAACATTTCCCTCGTTTTTTCTCCAACATCAATGAGAACGATTTGTGTGCACAGCTCCTCACCTAGCACGTCGGGAGGTTCAGTCTGGAAACCCTCAGGCTGTTGCCCCTGCAGCATGTCCAACAAGGCCTGCAGACTGCGCAGGCACAGCGAGGGGTGCGAGAAGCGCGTCTCCTTTATCAGCTCAAAGACCCCACACAGGCCGATGCCGATGATCTACGGGCACAGAGGAATCAGAGCATGAAGATAAACTATTTATACTGTTCTTACTGTCCAAACTTAAATTCCCAATCAGAGTAAACAAAAGAAATATTCTCTGGTGTACTTCTGCAATCACCATTCCGAGTTTGTATATCGCTCCCACTTGAGAACTAAATGAACAAAGAAGGCTCGTCTTAGATACAGTATACGAATCCTCTCTTTCTCAGTGCTTGTAAGAAATCAAATACAGTGTAACTTGAAAACTTACTAGAGTTATCTTGTGATAGAAATAAAATGTAAAAAAACAGGCAGTAAAGAAAATAAAAACAGCTGATATACAGGAGCATTGCATGTGTGCAGGAGTTAGATTTAACGAGCCATGAACAGTAAATTATGACAATATTTTTTTCAACAGCATCTCCACCCCTAATGTTAGACTGGTAGCTCCTCATGAATGGATATTAAAATCAGTCAAAGAGAAATGTGGGCCAGGCGACGTTGTTAATCATCCTGATAGGGATTAGAACCGTCTGGGAAGGTGATATCAAATAATACATTACATTTCTTTTAAAAAAATATAGATTTTTTTTTTCTTTTTTAAAAAGGTAAAATCCTATCGGGAGCTCACTGCATAATGATAAATGAGCGTCCTTACCTTTGGCAGCTTGATGGCTGGCTCGCGGTACTCCTCCTCCTCCTCACTGTCTGAGTCGCCGCTCTGCGCCGAGCTCCTGGAGGCCAGGGCCAACGAGGCCTCCCTCTGCTGCCACTCCAGCACGCAGTGGCGCACGTTGCAGTAGACGTTGAATGCGGACGGGTTGCTGTGCAGCTTGATGTCGGGCACGCAGAGGGCGCCATCGAAACTCTCCGTCTGTTTGAGCCAAAGTGACGAAGGGGAAGTGGTCAGTCGAGTCAGGAACACTTGCTCAGTGTTGGCATTTGTGGCAGTAACACTTTCAATTCAATTCAATTTATTCACATATTGAAATACCACAGCTGGCATTTGTCATAAAGACAATCTAAATATACATATACATGTGAAAGAGACACCCCTTAGAAGCTATTTATAGCTTATTTAATGGGGGCTCGGAACAGAAACGAGACAAACAACAAGCTAAACAAATACAAACAAAAAACGTTGATCCCAGACAGTGGATTCAGCTAATTATAAACATGTAGCCAATAGTTCCGTTTTGAGTTTCCTTTTAAAGATGGGGAAAGGTTGGGCGGTTTTGAGGTGTATATCAAGCTGGTTCCAAATCTGAGGGCCACAACATGCAACACTTGAACTGATTGTCTTGAGCCTTTGGCTTTTCCCTGTGATGATGTCATTGTACCTGGTGTTATGTCCATGTTGGGAGGAACGGGTAGGAATAAGGTCGGTGAGATGAGGGATCAAATTATTGACAACTTGATACATTAAACATGTGTTATGGTACAAACTGAGCTCAGGAAGTCTTAATAGTCCATGATGATGAAAGAGTGGTCAGGAGGGGGCATTGTATTCAGAGCATGAAAAAATATGCACCATCTTCTTTTGCAGAGCTTGGAGTTTCTTTGTATGGCTTGGAAAAGTGTTGTACCAGATGACATAACAGTAATGCAAATGTGGTTCAAAAAGAGTTTTGTATAAGGCGAGGAGCGTCGGCTTTGAAAGAAAGTGTCTAAGTTTGGTAAACAGGCCCACATATTTAGAGAGTTTTTTGACAAGGAAATCGATATGATTTTTAAAATTCAGTGATTCCTCCAAATGTATTCCCAAGAATTTGGTAGCGCATACTTGTGAAATTGTCTGTCTATTGATTTAACAATGTATGTGTTTGGCATAATCTTGTTTTTGATAGGGGCGAAATATCATATAGTTGGGTTTTTTTGGACATTCAAGGAAAGTTTATTACATTTAAACCATTTGTCAATATTACAGAGTTCTTGATTTATGACTCAGTTGAGTTAAAGTGGACTTTCGTGGGCCAAAAAGAGACTAGTGTCGTCCGCAAATAGAATTTTATGGAACACTTTTGAGGAGTTAACAAAGTCATTAATATACAAACTAAAAAAGAAGTGGTCCTAGTATGGACCCCTGTGGGACCTGATGTTTAATAAAGATTACATATTCTCAAATAAAATTAACAACTACATACTGTTGCCTTCCACGTAGGTAACTGCTAAACCAGTTCAATGTACTACCTCTAATGCCATAGTGATGCAGCTGCCTAATCAAGATGTTAATATTGATTGTATCGAAAGCTTTTGACAAGTCAAAAAAAAGCCCAACACCGCAATAACTGTCATCAATTGCATGGTTAATTATTTCTACCAAATCAAGTATTGCCATACAAGTAGTCCTATTCTTCCTAAAGCCATACTGAGATGCAGTGAAAATACTAAGTTTGTTAAAGTAATTACTAAGTCTGTTATGGACAATTCGCTCCATGATTTTGGAAAGGGTAGGCAATATGGATATAGGGCGGTAATTGCTTAGATTGTTTTTGTCACCAGATTTATAGATAGGGAGAAATCTAGCTATTTTCATTGCATGCGGTGCAACCCCAGTAGAATACGAAAGGTTTATGCAGACAACAAGTGGTTCAACAATAGCATCTATAATGGCTTTTAGTAATCTACTGGAAATTTCAGCTGCACCTGCTGAATTTGAGTTTTTCATTTTTCTCACTATTTCACAGATTTCAATGCTGTTGGTTGGCTTCAGGAAGAATGAGTTTGGATAGTTGGCTGTCAAATATTGTTCAAAGGAAGTATTCTGAGGTTAAGTAATTTTGTCTGATAAATTGTGACCAATGAAGACAAAAAAGTCATTAAAAGAATCAACTAAGGTAGACCAGTTTCGTGTTTCAGGAAGCACAGTGGTTTGTGAGGACATATCCCTGTTCAAAATATTATTAAGAACATTCCAAGATTTTTTCGAGTCTCCTTGGGATGCAGAGATAAGGTCTGAGTAGTGTTTGGTTTTACTTTTCCTTAATATATGTGATAGTTTATTCTTGTAATTGATGTAGCTTTCTTTATTAGTTGAAGTAGGATTTTTTATAAATATTTTATATAATTTGTAGTTATTATGCCATTTGAGAGCCAGGAATTTTTTGCCATTTGATGGTGTCTAACACTTTTAACAGGGATAGCCCTCCGTATAGCGCGTGTAATTTGTTGTACTAAGTTTCCATATGCATTGTCCGCATTTAAACATTTGTAAACATTATTCCAGGTGTAAGTCAGTAGCAGCTCCTTGAGACTTTGCAAGGTAGTCTCATTAATTACTTTAATTCTAGACTTATAGTGTGGACGTGAAGGTTGGACTGACAGACTATGAAACAAAACAATAGGCAGGTGGTCAGAAATATCAGAAAATATTACTCCAGAATGTAGTTTAGGGCTTCTACTATTTGTTATAATGTTATCTAGAATCGATTTATTTGAGTGAGTGATTCTTGTATATGTGTTAATTGTAGTAGTAAAAGTCATTTTTAGCTGAAACCTATTTTCCTAATTATATCTGCCAAACTTTCACTTTTTGTGAAGTGAGTTGAGTCACCTGCCTCCAAACAGCGGTCATACGTTTGTCTGAGGCAGCGCTTATATGAGCTCTTATTACCGGTACTTATGTACTGTTGGAGTACTTAAGGATGTGTTTGGGGCATGTAGTGAGTAGTTCATATTCACGCCCCGATATGCTACCAGCGCTACCCCTATTAATTCGGAGGCTAAAAATATGAAGCAGTGGGGTGTAAAAAAAAAAAAAGCGCCACGAAGTACATCTAAGAGTGTCCATCAAATAATAATCAGGATGAGCGCACTGAATGATTAACTTTCTCCATTGAGGCAGCATTTTTAGCCACAACCCCAAGGGAGGAGGAAGCTCAATGATCGATCGCCACTGCCTCTCATTGCCCTTTGGGCATACCCATCACAGGAGGTGATGTCATCTGTTTGGGAGGGGGGGGGGGGGGAGACAACAGCGGGGGTTGGGGCGAGATCATTCATACTCAGCTCAAAGCAACAGAGAGGATATTAGTTCCCATCTAGCTGGGCGTCTGCTGCTCTCTTGCCTGTAGCACTTAGTGTACAGTTTAAAAGGACAAGGCTTTTTGAAGGCATGTAATATAAACCCCATGCTGTAAATGAGCAGAGAATGCGATTTTGAAACAGACCATTCTAGGAATGAAGAGATATTTTGAATGCAGCGGGACCTCGAAGTTTGTACACGTGCTGGTAAGCTTTTCAACCACAGTTCTCCTCATAGGAAATCATGGGCCAAACGGTCACATCATAAAACCTTTCTTAGCAGTTTTAAATAGCATTCTATTAAGTAACAACTGCCATACATTGTGAAAATAATGTTCAAAACAATAAAAGATATATGCTCGTCATGAGCTTGTTGAGGTTTGTAGTAGGTGTTGCAAAAAAAAAAAAAAAAAACCTCAGATTTGATCTTTTGAAGTGATATTTATGAACATATATTAGGCTGGATTTAAACAACAATATATAATTTTTGAATTTTTGTTCTCAAGTAGCACAATTTTGATATACAGTACGTCATAGTAAGGGTGCGCTGTACGTAAGTATAAACAATACAAATTAGGCCTAAGGATCTGGTTCTGTACTCTACCGAATAATCACGCTAAGGCTTGTTGACAACACCATCATCTCCTTCAGCTATTAAAAACTAAATGGCGCCAAGTCGGTGAACAAAATAGAGAAGGACAGTGGAAAAGGAAAGAATGGATGGTGTATGGAGAGCATATGCTGAAGCAAGGAGTTGCGCTAAAGTCATGATCTAATGTAGGTAGGTAGGCTACATCAGTGATTTGGACTTGGTATTGATTAAAAAATTCAGATAGTGATCAGAAAAATGTCATTTTCAGGATGTGTCGTGTGGCCGTGCTGCAAACTAAAGTAATAAGAGAAATTCGCTATTGAAATGGTATAGTACTACCCAACGACGGAGGTCTAATGCACAAGCTTTTTTGAAGAGTACTCCCTAGTAAAAAAAAAAAAAAAAAAAAAAAAAGAGTAAGTGTAGGAATCACATTACAAAAACCATTAGGCCCACAATACACTCATGCAAAGACATGGTCCCTTTCAAAACAATGGAAAATGGCAGGTTTGAAGACGTGATTTAAAACCCTTGAGCCACCATCCGTAGTGCTGAGACGCAGGTGCTTTAATGAGACAGAAATGCCCAAACTGTATGACCAGCTTCAAGAGGAAGTTGATTAAGACCTTTGTGAATTAAAGCATTTTGCAACTACAACATGGAGCCTTATATCAGCCTCACGATCCAATTCATAACTGATGATTGGGGATTGGCCAGCCAATGCTAACAGGCATCATATTTCCCTTATGAGCATACAGGTGAATCAATAGCAGAAGGCTTAAAGGATGTGCTGGAGTCATTGGGTCTCAAGGAGTTAATCATAACATAACCACTGACAACGGTGCTAAAGTAACCAAAGATTGTACTCAAGCAAGTGTACTGTTACTTTGGGAAAACATAACTCAAGCATTAGACATACATAAAAAGTAGTCCTCTAATAATTACTTAAGAGTAAGTTCTCAGTGAAAAACTACTCCAGTACTGAGTAAATGGTGAATAACTTCAGATTTGTTTTTTCATCTGATTCAGAGCATGAACATCAAATACACAAAATTACAAAGCAGGAACGTGCAACTTCAGATATTGCCCAACTATTCAGCCACAAGAATTTGAAAATTATTTAAAAAAAAAATTGTGGTCACTTGTGAAACAGCACAAGAGGCTCACCAGACAGAGCTTGAAACGAAAACCACAATATGTTTCTTGAAATGGAGCTATTGTAAGGAAGAATTGTGGACATCTTTGAGCAGACACAGATGGCAGCACAACCTCTGCACTGTGAGGTAGATGCGCTAAACTTATTTTTTTGCTTCTCGTGAAAAAGTCTAATATTAGCTGCTTCTTAAAAAGACTGATTGCTCAAGAAGAAGAAAAGCTCTGCACATGCACAGTACAAACATATGATGCCGCGGGAGCAGCAACAATCACATGGCAAGAAAAAAAGTGTCTTTTTGTTTTCGACCTGAGTCGGAATGCACTTCTTGAGATAAAAAATAATATTAAAGAAATGAAATAAATTAAATAACAATAATAACAGAAAATCTTAAATGTGTGGAATGTTTTCCCCAATGAAGTGATTTAAACTCGTTTACAGTAAAACTGTGCTATTTAAGCCACTTCTGTATTTATAGAAGACGCTGGGTGTCTGACACTTTTTTCCCCATAATTGCTGTAACACTGCATACATATGTAACCCGGCCTGTGGTGCACTATTCACTTGAGTGTTTCATTTCATGTTATCTATTTATCCCCAGAGGTGTGATTAGACAATGTACATCACACATCTTATAATAATTTAAAAGTACGGAGCGTATAAATGCTGCACTCAGTTAGTCATTGTAAGCTGAAGAGGGAGAAGGAGAAGGAGGAAGCGGTTGTTATCAGGATTAATTTGTAATCAGCTGTGACGTGTTTGGGGGGGGGGGGAAACCAGTGCACCATTGTTTAATTGTGTGAATAATAACTTAATCAATCATTCACACAAATTGTATTTTTGATTAAACAGCTAAATGCTTGATCACCAGTTCTCTAAAAATGTAAACTAGATTAAAAACAACAACAACAAAAAACAAGGAATTATTGTTAAAACAAGTGCAATGTTACCACAAATTTCACAGTATTGGACTTTGTCCACAATATCGTCGTGGCAATCATGGTCAGAATGACAACTAATGCTGTAGCCTCTTCACTATCGAATATTTTTAGAATTGATTAATCTATCAATTGTTCAATCGATCAATCGACCAATTTGATTCATTTTAGTTTTGCACTATGTGCATTACAAAAGCATTTACACCCCCAGATTTCTGTTTATTAACCAGTCATTGGTGGTTATTTCATACTTCAAATTTGTTTGTTCATGGTTTTCCAAAATAAAAACAGATGTTTGATGTAATTAAGAAATTAATCATGAGTTAATTATTGAAGTCAGGCGATTCATTACGATTAAAAAAATGTAATCGACTGACACCTCTAATTAAAATACTCGATTCATTTGATAATCGATTGGCGATTAATCGATTCATTTTGACAGCATTAATGACAACCATGTCATGGAATTGCCCGACGACATCTCCTTATAGGAAAATTAACAATCGGTTATTTGTATCATAACTAGGACCCGAGCACCAAGAGAGATCCTCTTTGAACCGCTTTAATAAGTGGATTTTTGGGGGTCTGAACAATCCCCCAAAACTAACCATTTTTTGCACATGGGTGTATGCTTCTGTAAATATGGATTTTAGCAAGATCCCCCAAAACCTACTCAGTAGCGCTTCTTGACAAGTTAAGAAAATATTCCCCGTTAACCATTTTAACTAATAAACCCAGATGGACATTTATCACAACAGGAAGCACGAAAAATATTTTAATTAAAACTTTGATGAAAACATCTAATGTTGCATAGAATTAAAGCTTTATCATTATTTGGAAGATTCACAATGAAAGAGGGGATGCAAAGATCCGTTCATCGTTAATTGCAACTTTACTTATTGTTTTTCGTGAATGGGACATAAGAAATATTTGCTACAGTTTTCCCTCACTTTTCACAGGTGTTGCGTTCCACGCCCAGGTGAATTTCCATAAAGTAGCGGTCGTTTAAACCTCTCAACCACCACCACCCTTCAATAACGCTAATAATGGCTGTGTCAGAATGTGCAACCTACTCCCTATATGGACTATATGCCACGGAGGAGGCGGGACTTCCGACTTCCGGGTTTCCCCCCCCATCAACTTTGTTTCCGTTTCCGGTTTGCGACGTGTGGGCCGCGTCCCAGTACTTGCGCTTCCGCCTTTGTGCCCCTGGGTTGCGCATTCCCGTCGACGGGTCCGAGGCTGCGAGCGTGTAGTGTGTGTCTCAGTGTCCGAAGCATTTCAGATAGCCGAGACACCCTCCCGCCGATGAGCGGGAGCGCGGAGTTCGGGGTTCGGGGCGAAGGGGTGCAAAAAATGTAGGGCACTCAAAATTAACTACTAACTCTCAAATATCGCAAAAAGTTAGAAAAAAAAAACCTCTCAAATATCGCAAACAAGTTTTTATGCTCTCATAAGGTGTTTTTTGAGACAAAGGTGTAATGGAAGCACTTTTTGTGCATTCCCTGTAGTCATGTGACCCCCACCCGGTCACGGAGGAAAGGAAGTGGGAAGTACGGGACCAATCGCAGCTCGCTTTCGTGTCGGAGCTGCCTGCCGAGGGGATAACAAGTCTTTTTAAGCACAAAGCGATTTATCTATAGAGCCAAATGGCACCGTTCAATGCACGTTGCATGAGAAATGGCCGTTGACCCGGGCAACGAGCAAACGAGCGACATACGGCGCACGTCGTCGTTGAAATCTATCTGTCCGCACCATAACACGAGTTCTAAGCGCACACACATAACACCAACATCAAATGTCTGAACCCGCCCGATGAGCGGAGAGAGGATGTTTTTAAAGTGATATTAAGAACTCCGGGCGTTTGTCTTCCGTAAACATCATGAGCACCTCCTACGGAACTGCGAGATCCCGCGAGACGGGACATCACGAGAATTGCGCCTCAGAAGCGAAATGCTCTTCAATGGATACACCGGCAAATGGAAATTGTACTTCATCAAAATAGTACAATATCGCTTTTATTTTTGCGAAAAACTGTAATGGAAACACACTTAATGTCTGTCACCTTAATGAGGTCTTCTTGCAGAGTTGGCCTTGTTGAAATTAGTTAGAAAGAGCTGTTTATAAAAACGCTCTACCACCACATCAACAACTTCAACTTTAGGACAATTTCAGCCTGAAATTATTTATATTTCCATTCATTCCCAAGGGGGAAATAGTTTCAAAATCCAAGCAAACCAGAGGTCAATCAGATTGTGTTTGACCTTGAGGAGAAAAAACAGATCGTGTAGCACACAAAAACAAATGTTCAGTCTGCAAAGTGAGGCAGCAAACCGCCCCCCACCATCCTCACCGAGTACAGACAAGGTGTCCCCTTCGGATGGAGGAGTTGGAGCCAAGCAACTGTTGCCGTGGCGATGCGGAACACATTGGGTCGCTTGGCAACAGGCCGTCACTAACACGGATGAGCCTCACAACATCCCCCCCCCCTCCTCCTCCGGTGTATTTGTGCTTTTTGGCACTCCCCTGGCAGCTTTTGAGGATGAGATGGAGTCCAGCGCCAATCATGATTTCTATCAGTAAGATTCCACTTAATTATGTGAATTATGAGGGTTTGTTTATGCAAACAAGATGATGACAAAAGGGCATTAAATTGACCAGCATCTCTTACCTTCGTCCTCGATTTGACTTTGGACTTCACCTTTTGTCGCCTTTTCAGCTTCTTCTTGTTCAAGGCCTTCTTTCCCCTGAAAGAAACAATTTGTCCATCACAAGGAATATCCATCAGGAAACCTACAGCAGAAGGACCGTATACATCTTGTGAGAGCATTTGATCCGACCAGTCCTGCAATTCTAAAAACATATAAAACCTCGGGGGAAATGTTATTGGGAAAAAAAAAAAAAAAGACCTAAAATATAAAACCCACAAATACATAATTGTATGAAATTGTCTATTTTTTTCATACATTTAATACATTTTAGCTTGGCCCGTGGAAGACTTTATAAAATTGGCCCCTGACAAGGTCTCTGTTTTCATAGAAGCTTGAGTGTAAACGACACCTGTCAAATGGCTTTCTATAGCTTGGACTATTACGATATTCTCCACAGGCTGGGATGCAATTATGCTTTTTTTTGTTTGTGGCAGTGAGTAGAATGCTTTGCACTTTAATGAGAGCAAAATTGAACATTAAATTTCAAAATAAAATCCCGGCTAACATGATATGCAAATCATTTTTGTAATAACTTGTCAACAAAGATGATTTTCGCTAATTAAAAGACATAAATCAATCCAAAGCACCTGTAAATGTTCTCGCAGTGTTGTCTCTAAACTGCATCTTCCACATTTTGACAGATACAACAAAACAAAAAAAGAATTGCTTTTGTATTTTCTATTTTTGAGAGTGCGAGTCCAACTTTGAAATGTGTTCACGCTATAGAATCAAATGGAATTATTATTTGCGATTTAGTGACATTACAACAAGAAGAAAAAGGTAGTAATACATAGTGAAACTACAAAAAAAAATAGAACTTGGACTATACAAAAAGAACTTAAAACTTCTTTTCGGAGCATTTTTCCCAAAAATATATTTAGCCTTCTTATTTGACCGCTTATGACTCAAAAATCTTCTAATTAGCAGATAACCATCTTAGCTGCTCACAATAGATACTCCTACAAGCCTGTGGCCAAAAGAGACTGGATTCGGGTTCGTATTTCCCGCCCTCTGTCTGAAGATGTGATGTCATTTGTGCAGTGTCTACATGAAGAAGGGAGTGTGCAATTTCATTTTTCAGCCACACATGGCAGTAGCAATTCGAAATTCAATTTTCCTGCATTGAGAAACTTTAAATAGGTGTACAACATAATTAACCATAGAACTTCAAACCGGGTTGCATAACTATCGATTAGTCATTAACATTGTTTAAAAAAGAAAAGAAAAGAAAACATGGGAAATTGATTGTTGATTGAAGAAACTGATTGCAAGCAGCAGAGGCAACGTCAATTTACTCTCGACTTGCTTGATGTCTGCTATGCTATTTGTTAGATAAAATGCAACATTAAAATAAGCATATGTTTAGGGGCCCTGGGCCCAGTTACAAATCAATTGATTCATGATTCATTTTCCCCCACAGTCAACCAAGGAATTAAAGTTAAAGTGGCTGTGGGACAAATAACGATTTCACTTTCTGATTGAGTCACACGCTGCTGCCGTTCCAAGTGCAAGTCTTACTTGATATGCTACACAGGTCGCTTGTGCCTTGGTCAATGAAAATGTCAACTTGAGAGTGCATGACTAAAAAATTACGATACACATCTGTGCATCATGTATAACAACACTAACACGTTATTTCCCCTCAAGCACAAACATTTAGAGGGGAGAACAACAGTATGGGGACGCCAATGAGAAGGTTAATCTAAATAGAGGGTGAGACAAAATTGGGTATACACTTTAATAGATGTTAATTATTTTATTAAGACATACAGGTTTGTCCGGCCATCTTTTCTTTACTGGCTTCCTTACTTCCTCCCTTACCACCGAGTTGCTTATTATTCTTGCATCTTTTTTTTATACTTCACTCCTTCCTTCATTGAAACCTACATTTCTGCTCTCCTTTGTTCTTACGTTCCCTCCTTCTTTTCTGACCTCTTTCCTGAATTTCTTACTTTGTCACACTTTTTTCTGGCATCTTTTACTTTCTGCCTTCCTTCCTGCCTTCCTTCCAAATCAATCATGTGTCTTTCCCTCCTTTGCTTAAACCTACTTTTCTCCCTTGAGACCTTCATTCCCTCCTTCCATCACATCAGCCTTCATCGCTTAAGCCTGCTTTTCTGCCTTCTATTCTGACCTCCTTTGCCCTATTTTTCTTCTTTTCTTCCTGACCTCTTTCCTTCGCTTCTAAATCTCTTTCTACGTTCATTCGTTCCGAGACCTGCTTTTTATTTTGCATCCTTCTTCATTTTACTTAAAACTACTTTTCTGTTTTCCTTCCTCCGCTTCCTCTTTCCTTCATTCCATCACAAATTTTATTCATGCATTCATCGTTCTATCACTTAAACCTGCTTCTTTGCCATCCTTCCTAACCACATTCCACCTGATGTTTTCCTCTTTCCTTCATGCCATCCTACATTCCTTTCTATCTTCCTTCAAACTTTTACACTTTGCATCCTCCTTTGCGTGCTTAAAACTACTTTTCTTCCTTCCTTTGCTACCTGTTCAATACTGCTTTAAAATACAGTTTTTGTCCTTGACTTGAAATTACTGGCTATTAATCACGAAACTTGTATATATAAAAAAAAAAAAGAAAAGAAAAAAAAAGTACATACCAACATTTGACCCAGCCTGTACAATATTTATCATAACTGTAATCGCATTTCATTATCAAACCATCTTGTAGTGAAGAAAAGTCTCCTCATTACAAACTGACATTGAGGGCTGCTGACAACAACACAAGAGCAGAGAGTGAGGGAGGATGCTGCAATGACCCAGCTCCTCTCCAACCTGACTGACAATAAATGACGCAACTCGTATTACCCGCTTAGACCAAAAAATGCCACTTGAGATCACCCACCTCTTCCTCCAGACACACACACAAATACACGCAGGCACTTTATTGTCACTGTCATTACTGTGCGTAGTCTAAAAAAAATGACTTAAGACGAGGAAAGTCTAACGCTACTCCCATGTTAGTTGACGTCCAGCTAGCTGACAAGCTAACTAGCTAGCCATAAATAGTGACGCCGTTGGGCCTAAACACACACGAATGGCCACGACTCAAGTAACAATACACATCCTGGACAGTTTGTGATGTAATTATTCACATTTACTCGGTATAAATCTTTAAAATTGCTCTCGTGACAGCTGAGCTTAGAGCTGCATAGCTTGGGCTTTAAATATGAAACCAAAGGTGCGTGCCATTAAACATGCCGAGTCCGAGCGGGTTGTGTTATTTAAATGACAAGTGCTGTATTGCTTAAAAAGGAAAGAAAAGGAAAAAAAACATTAGTCAAAAGCCCCCCTTGTGCATGTTGGCCGAAGCTAACAGGAGCTAATTGGGGCTTCGAGGGGCTAAGGAAGTCGCCGGACCAAATGCTATCTTCGCAAGCTGACCTCACCGGGAGTGCCCCCCACCCCTTCTCAAAACAGCGCACCTCTTGGGTTTATTTATTTATTTATTTGGGAAGCTAATGCGACAGCGGCATGAACCATAAAAGCTAGCCTAGCTCACGAGGCATATATGACAGGTCGTTAACGATAGCTATGTCGAGCCAGGGATATGACGTCGAGCTAACCTTAGCTCCAAGCTAGTCCAGCGAATGACAAGCCAGCTTCTACCCGAACAGCCAAATATCCCCACTCACCTTCCTGGATTTATTCCTTGTTCTTTATCGTTAATTGCAGTCGTATAAATCCTCCGGTATCTTTCTGCCAGGGCTCTCCCTGAGAGTAAAAGCTGGTACCGAGTCCGACAGTCAGACTGGGTTCCGGGTGTCGGACAGGGACCCATGCCCGGCCCAATGGTGGAGAGGTCGGCTCCTAGTCCGTAAATGACCCGGACTCCCAGCCCGATCGACGGCGACGAAGAGGGCAGAATCCCCCCACAGGCGGCGGCCGCTGCCGCAGCGGCACACATCATCGTTTAGGAGCACAATGCATAAATGAATCACGCAAAACAGAAAGCAGCTAGATCCCGCCCGGCCATCGGGTACAATCTGTGTGTTGTTAAAGCCACCGCGCGCCTATTATATGTCCTTTTTAACGTTGCGGAAAATGGCACAATTTGTATCCGGGATCGGCGCTTGTTATCAGGGCTAATTCAGCGACCGAGGTCCTCCTCCTCCTCCTCCTCCTCCCCCCTCTTCTTCTTCTTCTTCTTCTTCTTCTTATTCTCCCCCTCCTCCTCCTCCTCCTCCGTGTCTCTTCGTCGCGCTACAAAAACATTCCCTATAAAATGTCTAAAATATCAAAAGCATTCGTTGTGTTGGGGCTTCTTTGCCATTTTTCCCTCGGAAATGCGTTGACCCCCGAGCGGCTGCACCCTCAGACGGTCTGCCATCTTAGCTCCATCATCCCTCCCCTCCCCTGCACTGTGTGCTGCGTCGCTTCGCCTGCACACCGCCTGAACATTTTCATTATGGGATCATTATTAGCCTTCAGGAACATTATCATCATCCTTTGGTATTTTAATTACGCAGCATGCTTGCTGATTAATGATGAGAATTTCTGTGGAATTATTAGAGGTAAGACTCCCAGTGTGCACCTTGACAAGTTGACATTCTATTTTTAAACGGGTTTGTTGTCTGTCTGCTACTCTGGAAACATAAAAGACACAACAACAAAAAAAGACATTTAAGGTTTATGTCATTTTTTTGTTATTTATATATTCAGTTGTTAAATGAATGTAACAAATATGATCGTTTTTACTCAAATGCATTCCTATAAATAGCTAAACCTGGTAAACTGATCATCTTGCAGGATTCTTGTCTCTCTCTTTTTTCCAGAGTAGTATAATGTAGATCAGGATTGGACAAAATAGGGCCCACAGGCCACATACTCTGTACTTTATTCTGGCCCGCCGAGGAACATTTTTCAGAAATCTAGTTTCATTCATAGTTTCATCTTTTTCTTTCCTTCCTTTTACATTGGTGAATTAAAATATATGTCTTGATCTTATTATCATTATTATATATTTTTTTAATTAGGCTGCATAGGGGCGAAGCTACACCTGGGGCATATGGGTGCTAGTCCCTTCCCAAATCTGTGAAGACCTAGCATTTTATATTGTATACATTTTCTCAGCCCCACCTTTATCACCGGGAGAGAAAAAGATCTGAATTTGTGCGCCTATGGCACAGTTGCCAAGTGCTTTGCATTTCCATCCACCTCACAGTTCTAAAGTTGTGAGTTCAAATCCAGGCTCTGTTGTACATACACCAGCATTTCTGTTGGCGCTTGCATGTTCTTCCTGTGGCTGTCAGTTTTCTCAGCGTATTTTGGTTTCCTCCCACATTCCAAAAATGGCCATATGTGAGGATAAGTAGTACAGAGAATGGATGGATGGGTTTATTGTTAATGATAAAAAAAAGGTGAAGTAATGTAAAATGAACAAATGTGCATATGCATTTAACAATTATTTACTTTTTTAAATAATTAGTTAATTAATTATGATTTAATTAATAATAAATAAACAAAATAAATGAAAATTAAGTCATATTTTTTTAAAGTTTTAACATTTAAAATTTTGTATATACCTTATTTACAAATCACCTCGCCTGATTGTCCTTTTTATCAATAAAAACGTGGCTATTTGAGAAAATAAGTTTACCCGCGCCATTTTAAGTTTATGTTCAGTAATGTATTTCGTCTTTTTTTCTCAGGATTCCTTGGTACGTCACCCATGACTTGCAGTTCACCTTCTATTCAATGGCCTCGCAGATATACAAATCCACCATTTTCTGTAGTAACTGAGCTTTATCCCAGCTGACGGTGGCGTGAGAGTCTTGAGTACACACCGGACTGGTCGCCAGCCACTGAGCGGGGCATATACATCCACACTTTAGTCTGTCTCACAGTTCAAAGTTCTGTGCTCAAATCTTGGCTCAGGCACTTCTGTGAGGAGGTTGCATGTAGGGACTATGCTTGTGTTGAATTTTCTCCAGGCAAATACAGCAAGCAAATTACAAAAACATGCCTGTTCACAATCAGATTCTGATTCTTAGTGAGGACAAACAATATAGAGAATGGATGGATGGAACTGCTGCTGTAAAATAAAGTGAAACTACTCCAATTTAAAGCTGCCTAACAGTTGCATGACGGAAAGGGGACTGAAAGGGGTTTTCAGGGCAATACTGTCACCTAGTGGAGTTTCATAATTATGGTTGGAATTAATAACTTGTTTAACATTTCTTTATAGGTGATATCACGAACAAATCAGGGAAAAAGCAAGAGGGTGATGTCATGCGCGTCCCCGCAGAGTAGCATACATGTGGCGTTGTTGTGCTAGCATTAGCCTGTGGTATTAGCTAGCGTGCGACACTGCACGCATGAGCTGCTAACTTCCTCACAGTTGGGATGCTGCAGTTACGCTTTGGGCCAGAGGTGGCAGTGACGAGTAAAAAAGTGACAAACAGAACAAAGATCAGAAATTAATCAACAATAGCATATGTTGAGGTAACAGGTACAATGGTAACTAGGATTTGTCATCTGAATCAAGGAAAAGTGTTCTTGACTATTTAACAAATTATTTGTGAAATAGTATCTTTGAAAATTAATAGATAAAATGATGTGGGTTCACATTATAAATGTCACATACAATACTGTAATTTATAGCTGTGCAATGTGGCACTCTCGGTGAGATTTTATTGGGCACAACAAAATAAACCAAAAAAGTGTATTTTTGTAATATTATCTTTAGTGAGGATAAACAGTTCTGAAAATGAATTAATGACTCATTTATAAGATAGTCACCCAATTTAAGATATAAAATACAATTAGAAATTATTCAATTATTAAAATAAAAAATATATATTAAAAAAAATAGACATACATGCATGCATGTTGTTTACTATAAGTATAGATTCCTGCAAACACGGCATACTCAGTTTGGCACCCGCAGATTCAGAAGTTTACATATTTTAGTTTAAAAAAATTGTCTACCAGTTTACCAGAACATCTGAGCTTCTCATCCAATCTCTTAAGGGTGAGCGTCATTGAGGTCGCTCATGACCATGGTTGAGGGTGAGATTGTAGATTGACTGGTAAATTGAAAGCTACGCCCTCCGGCTTATGCTCGCTGGTCTCCGACTTGGGAGTTACTGATTCTCATCTCAGCCACTTCACGCTAGCCTGACAACCACTCCCGCCAGAGCTGAATCTCTCAGCGTGAAAAAGCCAACACAACCACCTCACCTGCAAAAATCAAACACCAAACTGTCCAGTTAACATATAACAATATATGATCCTGTTGACCGCATTAACAATGGAGGCATAGCCCACCTGGACTCATCGTCCTTCACCACCCCTGGTACGGCTCACAGTTCTGTCAGCGATGGGAGTTGAAACTCCTTTTGACAGGAGTCTCTGCTAGATGTTCTTAGCAGACTCTCACAATACGTTTGCCTCGTCTTTTCCAGCATCTTCCCCCACCATAGCTCCGGCCCTCTCTTCAGCCAAGTATCCAAAATATGTGCCCTTAACTCTTATGACATCCCAACAAATCTGAGGTGTCCTGGTGTACATTATACAAACACTATTTTTGTGGCTAGTAGAAATTTATGATCACAATGAGGAAGATAATCAAGGCCGTGTGTTGATTTAAAAAAATATATCTATATATTGCCAAATGTGAACGTGCTTCCTTCCTTCCTCTCCAATAACTATTTTAATGGCTTAATCTATCACAATAGCAAGCTCATTTCTGGGTTGTCAGCATTCCTGACATTGCAACTGAGGCTTGCCTATCAGCATTATGTTGTCACACCCTGGCATGCTATGAACCTTTCATACTTTTGATCATTTAAGTAGTAACAGTCCCATAGCAGAAAAAGAAGATTTGGATTATAAACTTGTACAGTAACTTGTTGGTACTGTTCCAATTGTAAAGCTTAATTTTTTTTTTTTAAGAGAACGTTTGTTTCTTCAGCCTTAAGGTGTAACAGATGCATCTGATTTTTTCATCTAAAGTTTCTACATATGAATCTGCCGTCTGCTCCAGTGCCTGAAATACTATGATTATTTTTGTTTTAATTGTGACTGACTGGGATATTTGTTTTGGCATAAATATGTTACTCAATACCCAGCTTCGGTAATATTTATTTTCAGACATTTCATTTGTATGCAATCTAACGCTGCAAAAAATAATCGAAAGAAAATAATGATGGGCATGGCCAAACTGTCTAAATGTAGAGCTTTTATTAATTGGTTTTTTTAAAAAAAATCTTTTTTCAACTATATTTACTGTCTTTCAGTCCAAAGAACTGAACCAATGCTAGCTGGATCCTTCTTCTTGTCTTGAGCCCCCTCGTTGAGTCATCCAGACAAGTTAACTTGAAATAATCGATAAAATTGATGATTAATCTTGAAACCCTACATAATCATAATCTATGACCTTAAAGTTATTTGATGAAAAAATCTTGGCAAGGAGTAAGAAGCTGTGTGGGGTGATTTTGTAAACTTCATGTTTTTATTTGACTTTTGGGCCATATTTTTTCTGACAGCACATTTGTAATTCAAAATAATTTTTGTGCCACTTTTGCAACTCCGCTGTAATTGTTCAGCTTTTCTGGAGCAGTTGTACCGGCAGGTGGTCTTCAATTTTGGATTTGAGGATTGTTTGTTTTATTTGTTTTATTCATTTTTCCTTTCTGACATATTATTACAACAGGTTACATCGATCACAACATTTGCTACATTGACATCCAAAAGAAGAGCTCGCGAGTTGAAGCCATCGCTTATTAATTAACCCGTCAGCATCAATTCTTACTAAACGCATCAGTCATATACATTGATTTTGATAGTCATTGATTCATATCGTTATCCATCAATCCCAGACTTATGTCTGCACACTCCTTGAGGTTCCACTGTAATGGCCCTTGAGATTCGGGCAGCTGATTATGAAGAAAATATTACTCATGATTCATTTGGTAATAATTGCAATCATGATTAGGACAATTATTTGCTTTTTCGTACAAAAAAAATGTTTAAACATGTAAAAAAAATATTACAACAAATACATTTCTTTGGAGCACTATAATTGTGCAAGTTCCTTTTGGACCAAACGAGATTTATTAAATTAGTCATAAAAAAAACATTTAAACAAAATTAGTATTAATAATATTTTATTATTATGCCGATTTTGTAATTGTGGAGTGTACGGTAATAATTGAAATTGTAACTGAATTTCAATTAATTGCACAGCCCTACTTCAGATGTCCATTTATGCCTAAAATAAAATGTAAATAGTCTCCCTTTTGGATGGCTGTTGATCAGTTTTATTTTGATATTAATAAGGATATTTGAAAGTGTGTCACGCAAAAGTGACATAATCTAACAGCAGCCAATAGAAAAGCACCTTCAGATGACGTTGCTCCCAAAACTAAAACTAATACTGGAACTAACTAAAAGTAAGCATTTATGAAAAAACTAAAACTAATCAAAACTAACAGAACCACCCTGAAAACTAATTAAAACGAACTAACTAAAAAATAAAAAAAACTCAAAATGAAATAAAAACTAACATGAAAAATTCCAAAACTATAATAACCCTGCTTCTGACATGCTAATATGCCACGACAGAGTGTTTGGAAATCATTGATTTACTGTATGCTATTGCCTACATGTGTACCTAATATTGTGGCCTGTGAGTGTATAGTCTACTGACGTTGCTCAGTGAATATTCACTGGACTCACCTTGTGAACTACTACGGATATAAAGTGCAAAGTCCCCAGGTGGTTTAAAGGAACAGTCATGTAATGCAAAGTAAAACTTCCGAGAGAACCAGTTGATTTGAAAAGATATATCTGCCTTTTACACATTTTTTGTGACGTGCTTACATGCACTCCCACACCCACCCGATGTCTGTCTGACGCCTGGAGTTGACGTGCAGGTCCTTTAAGGCGCTCCACCTAAATTCCAGCCGCGTCTCAGCGGGCTCGGCGGCCGATAAACTTGCTCCATGTTGATGACAAGCCTACAGAACACTCACTTTTCTCTTTTCGTGAAGCCTCGCCTTCCCCAGTGTGACCTCGCACTCCCCTCCCCTTGGGTTAAAAGTGCTTTGCCGAGGGTGTAATTGCACACGGCACTGTAATATACAGGTGCTAAGGAAGGATTTAGAGCTCCATTTCGTTCCCGCCCTGCACGGAACTCACAACTTTCCATAGAGGTACGCACTTTTCTTTACTTTGATTACTATGCTCTCCAAAAAGATCAAATATTGACTGACTGTTTTATGTCAACAGACTTCCACACTTGATTAGCGAAAGTCGATCCAACTTTACTTGCTTGAGTGATTATAAGGCGGTAATTAAGAACAAATATTGAGTAATGAAATTCGCCCCTCATTGATTTGCTTGTGTTATTCATTAGCACACACATTACATAAAGGGTTAGGGTTATTAAGTTGGCTTTCGATTCTTGGGACTTAATTATGAGAGCAGGGACAGGAGCAGGAACCTTTTTAGTTGTCTGAGGGCTATACTAAATGTATGTGGGGGGAAAAAGATCTCTCTTTATCCTCTTTAAAGGAACATTTTAACATTCATAACTCTCACACAAGCGACACAAAATAAGGTACTGGATCATAAAACTAAAATAAAGTAAAACTGCTCACCCTTTGAAACTATGCATAACAAGCATTTATTATATTACTTTTAAATAACAGCTCCTTTGAGGTTATGTTTCTTAGGGTCAAATGTTTTCGGTGGGCATGTCACAAAGCATGTAAATGTTTGCGTCTTGACCATGTAGTCTACTGTACTTACACTATTTTTCAGTTGGCTACATTTAAGTCTATACATAAACACTCGAAATAAGTCACATTTAGTTTTACGCTGACTATTTAGATTTTATTTTAGGCAGATGGATGTGAGCTCATCCCTTTCCCATTAGTGTAGAAACCCTCATTGAAGCTTTACACACATCTTAAAAAAATGCAGAAGTGATCACCAAAGTGTCACTAATGTTAATGACTCATGTCACTCATATGTTCTACTATGTATTTCTGTGTGTTTAGTGAGGGTGTGTGTTGAATGGAACGTGGAGATATGTTCATGTGGGCTGGGATCCAGACAAACCAGTTTTAAATAGGCAGCTCTTTTATTCAGCACACAACTCATCTCAGGTGTTACCAAACGAGGCATAGATAAGCGAAGTGCGCATCTCGACTGCACGGTGCATTATGGGTAGCGGCGTGGTGCATTGTGGGTAGGCTAAACTACCATACGGTCATTGAAAATGAATTGGATCCAATGGAATGAGCTCTGATTTCTAACAGTTCAACCGCTAGAAAGTTTCTGTTTTTTATTTAATGTATCTTAAACAGGCATAGCATGTGGTTTACTGACTTCGGGGGTTGACTTGCAAGCTTTAAGGTGTACAGCTACGAGAGCCATGAAGCCCAGCCAACAACGACATCTAGTGGCCATAATACGCTAGTGTGTAGTGCATATACGGTATCGGTTTTTAAAATGTCGTTCTCTTGTCCTTCTGTTTTCAGCACATACAGCTGAAAAAAATCAACTTGAGATATTAAATGCATGAGTAGTCATGTTGTTGTTGTGTTATTAATATTTATTAATCATAAGCATATCTTTTTAAAGCCAAGAGCGTCCGCACAATGTCTCTGCTGAAAGATACCAGTTGGATCCGAAAAGACCTGGATGAGTATGAAGCTGTCGAGTGAGTACAATTATTTAATTGAGAGAGAGAGAGAGAGAGAGAGAGAGAGAGAGAGAGAGAGAGAGAGAGAGAGAGAGAGAGAGAGAGAGAGTGTGCGTGTAACTTTTACGTCTGCCTTCATTTGTTGTCTTCTTCTTCCACAGGCGAGATCCAAACTATGGCTCATCTGTTCTCAGCCACTACAGATCTACCGATAGTCTAAGCAGGTAAAATGTAAATTCTTCTCTGGGGTAAAAAACCTTCACAACATTTAGAAATACAGTACTGTGTTTATATGATTTTCATTGGGCAGCCAATGTTGCTGAAAAAAACAGCCCGGTGTGAATATACTAATGGCTCATTTTTGTACAAGGCTTGACTTTGTATTCTGTTACAGCAGAACATCCAAAATTGAACACAATCGATTCTGTGTAGCTGATTGACTTCCATGTTGTTCGAATTCCCAAGTCTGGTTTTCTCGCAGGAAATAATGTGACGTAAATTACTGCCACTGACCCAAAAGTTTAGGATAACGTTTCAATTAGCATTTCATCTATCTACTGCATGCAAGTGTAATAATAATAATAAGTTGACCACTGTATATTATGGTTGTTATTGTTGGAGGACTTGTTGATTTGGATGCTCACCAAGCATCAGTCATGTTGAGGCTTGTTTTGTTTGACTTTTTAGGCATTTTTCTAGAAAAAAAAAACACTCAGGGTTTTCCACTTTGAAGGTTCTACTGTATAAAAATGTAATAATGACAATAATAATGGACATGTCGCCATGTATGTGAAATGTTGTGGTGTGACTCGATTTTATCAGTTGATTCTTTTCTTTGGTTTTTTGCCATCGTGTCGGACTTTGAACTTCAAATAGTGGCTGATTTTTATTCAATTTCCTACTAAAGTATTGATTTATTTTTATTTAATTTACTTTTTTGCGTGTTGCCTACAGCCCTGTGACAGAAAAAACACAAATGACCAGGTCATCATCTGTACAGGCTCTCAGCAAGAGGTAAAACTCTGGTTCAGCAGGTTCTCATTCTTTAGCATTTTCGGACGTTTGCAGGGATTTTATTTGCTATTTCATCAACATGCCAGGACCACAGGAAACTAAATGGCATGTGTCTAACATAGAGACCACTAACACTACTGTAAATACAAATGAATTAAATTAGCCAAACTGAATGTCATTTTTATTGTCATAGATTCAGCGGGAGTCAGGATGAGCTGCCATCCAGGTTTGTGTCAAATTTGTTTTAAAAAATGTTCACGAAAAAGTGCCGCAAAGCCTTTTAAGTATTGCTTTTCTGCCTTGTCACACACAGCTCCTACACCAATTCCAGAGTCTCCTACACTCAGAGGTAGATTTTTCCTATTAAAAAAAGAAAAAAGATATCAAGCAAGTTGACTTTGCAAGAAGTGAAGCGGTTGCAAATATTCCAATTTCCAGCAGATATTCCAATTTCCAGGCCCTTTATGCAAATTTTATGTGTTAATGTGTCTCCTCCAGCTCCCCCTCCTACAGGAGAACTGACGAACCGGATTCAAGGTGTGCCAGCAACAGTCATTCATGCATCCAAATTACATTTAACCAAAACAAAAACAAAAAACACGAGAAAATATTATTTTTGAAACTTGTGTTGTATCTTCAGCACCACCACCACCACAGTGAGCAAGGACGGCAAAATCACCGAAACCACGTTCACCACCAGCCAGAGTCTCAGGTAGAGAGCGCCCTGTCGTGTCATTGGATTGTCGTTTGTCAGATTATAACAAAATTGTTGTTCTTTTTTTTTATTTGCAGAAGTCCTACCAGGACATTCAGCGAGCGAGTGCAGTCCTTCAGCAAAGGGTAAAAGCTATTAACTCATTCACTCCCAGCCACTTTTACTGTTTGACTGAATGTTGACTGATTTTGCAAGGCCCACGGAATATTCTCTTCTTTCATCAGGAAAAAAAAGATTTTTCTGCATGTCATTTCAAATACACAGACACAACTAAATATTAGGCCTACTTATGTTGTAGTATAGGACAGTATAATACGAGTAAGTTCAACTAAGCTATGTCTGCCACCTAGCGGTGAATGGTGCATTTACAACTTAAAATATACAGACAATGCATATTCGCAGTTTGGCGAAATTTTGCGGATTTCTTTTTGGGTTTATATTATTTATATTTTGTTACTTTCTGGCTCCCCCATGTATCCCCAATTTGTTGTGGAGAAGGTGTATTGAAAATAATAATAATAATAAAAATAAAAATAATAAAAATGAAAAAAGGAAAAGGTGTATGTTTATCAGCAGATGCCCATCCCTGCTCTAAAATGTCTTTAGTGAGTGTGAGTGGCTGGTTATCTATTTTTGCCCTACAATTGGCTGGCAACTAGTTCACGGTGTACATTGCACAATGCCTCTTGCCTAAAAGCAGCTGGCATCGGCTCCAGCACATCCGTGATCCGAGTGAGATAGGCGGTACAGAGAACGGATGGCTGTATAGTATTCATGTAGTATGTAACAATTGTAGCTCCCTTTCTATTGCTTTAACGGCATGAAATAGCAAAAAAATAAATAATTATTTTTGTATGTCCTCAGTGCTGAGGACAAGCTGTATGATTCGTTTAACCCCAATACTATCAGAGATGACATTGGAGACAGGTGAGACATTCATCCACTAGTCACATTAAAGAAATTGATTTTTATTTGTTAAAAGTAGTGACAAAACAGAGTAAAAATGACATTATTTTCCCTGTGGTTGAACAAGTCTCTCCAGCAGCGAGACAATGACTGTGACAAGGAGTATTAATGGGTAAGTCTTACGTCTAATCAGTGAAATAAATAATAAACGGGGACTGTATATGTGAGTCATGTATGTGAATGTTGTCATGCGCTCGCAGGGCTGAAAATGAGCTGTATGACACCCTGCTGCCAAAAGGCATCTCCTCCGCTCAGTCTTCATCTTACAGGTAAGACCAAAGCCATGGTTGTGCGACAAGCTCACATCCCACAATCGACACTTTGACGATGTTCTTGTGTCTTTGTGTCAGCACCTCGAGCATGACAAAGAGAGAGCTAGTGACGATGGAGAGCAGCATAGCGCCACTAAATTCTTCGTCATCCCTGCGTTCCACCAGGTAAACATGCATGCGTGGAGAATGCTTCAGTATTTATTTGTTGGAATATTTTTTTTTTTTAGGACTTTAGGCCATTACTGTATATTTGATACATTACATCAAGTTTACTAAACTTGAGTAGGGGAGACCGGGGCTAGTTGTCACATTGCAATTTTCTTCTCCACCAGCGGGCACAACAAAAAAGTGGAATACTAGTTTTCTTTGTATAAATGGTCAGGGGTTTTGTACTGTCTGAGAAGAGAATAGCACATTGTGAGCTGCGATGAGTGCCAGTACCCGGTAATCTGTTTTGCGCAACTTAAAGTAACATTTTTCAACCATATATTTTGATACAGGCGCCGTACATAGACAAATTCATTCTCGCAACAAATTATTTTGACTTGTTAGAGGAGAGATTCAGGCATCTTGTCATGCCTCAGTCACCTCTCTGCTTTAAGCTAACTTTAAACTAGAGCAAGTATTAGCCAACATGGTAGTTTGGGGCAACTTGTCTCAGTCATTTTGGGGTTTGTTGTCACATTTGCAAAGAATGGGCCAATGAAAAAAAAAAAGTTTACGTATGCCAGAATTGTTCTTCAGATAATAGAATTTGATGAGTGAGGAGATTAATTTGCCACGTTCTGGTTCATTGTTTAAAAATGGAACTACAGTTTGCGCACATGTCAGGACTGGTTAAAGTTTCATGATAAACCATCCATCCATCCATTAACTGAAATGCTTAATTTTTTGACGTTCAATTTAATCTCAAATTTCCAATTTAAGGGGGGGCTGAGAACTATAACATGCCGGCAGTTCCTAAGGACTTGAAAGTTTGCTAAATTACTATTCAAAATTTTCTAGAACAATGATAAACAATTTATCTGGCTGTAAAAATAAATAAATAAAATACATTAAAAAAAACAGGAGAACAAAGATAAATTTGCCCTTATTTTATTAGTTGCAAAATCCAGTGTGACATCTTACCCCATATAGTGTGACAATTTACCCGTTGGTGGGGCAACGTGTCACATGTTCACTACCTCTATTTGATGGCTTATAACTCTGCCCTAACAAAGTTCATGAAAATGACATGAATACAAAAAATATACATAAGACTTTGGTCTTTCATCTAGTACACATTTGTTTATACCAAGAAATATATAAAAGTATTTAAAAAAAGATACAGCTAGCTCCAGTCTCCCCTACTTATGTTCTATACATGTCATTGAAATTCCTTTAACGTACTATACACCAATAAACGATGCCACCATACTTTTCCCTTTGATATGCAGCCGCTCTTACACTGATGAAATTCCCAGCGCCCGTGTAACCTCTTACACTGTCAGCAGCCTGCCCGGGTATACACACACACACACGCACACGCACACGCACGCACACACACACAGTGTGTGTGTTCACTAACTCTGTATGTCTTTGCACTCAGTGACGAATACGGCAGCAAAAGCGGCAGCTACTATTACTCCTCCTCCACCTCATCCAAGCCCACCTATGAATACAAAAGTATCAGCGGCCCCACTGAATACTCCTCCACTTCATACAGGAGGTACATGCATGCGGTATGAACTTGAATGTGAATTTATAGACCTGAAACGAGAAAAAAAAATGGAACGTTACTCTTACAGCAGCAGCAGCAGGTCTGACAACATGCTGTCGAGTCCCATGACGTCGTCCGTCAAGACTGTCTACTCCAGCTCTGATAGGTTAGTAAAGTGCTTTAGCGTTAGATTTCAATGCTTTTCATGCATTAGAATTGACTTCAGTAGTACTTATATACTGTATATCACATTATCAAAAATGTAGGACACCCCTTGATAGTGAACTTTGCACCTCCTGCCACAAGCCCTTCAATGGTGATGCCAAGATGGTCCTGGATGACATGAAGATAAACTGCCATGCTTTCTGCTTCAAGGTGATTTTTTAAAAACTCAAAATATGGTTCCGCGGAAGGTTAGAGAGGTGTAATTAATTACCTTTATTTTAACAACTTTTTATGTATTTTAGCTACTTAAATCTAGAGGCAATTAAGGACTGAAATGATTATTCGAATAATTTTATTACAAAAACAAGCCAATGCAAAATCTCTGCCTCGAAGCTTCACATTTTCCACACAGACTAATGTTACTTCATACTCATGCACCAACTCACCAGGTCAGGCTCCACCTTTTAAAGCCACACACAATCAAAGTCACACATATTATGTTGTGAAACATGAGAATGGTAACACCAAGTGGACAGTAATAATGCCTGCACCTCGCATGCACATTGTTATTTAATAAAGCAAAAATATTTTTTTAACATTTCTCAACAATATTATGTTATATGTGACCTCACTAGTCTAAACATGACATTCTGATTAATATTATATTAACTCATATTCCACTAGTGGGAGGGGGGGTACTTTCCCTTTAAATAATTGGCATAATCATCAATTTAAAGAAAACATGGCACCTGTAAAGCTGATTATTCCAACGTTGACCAGCTAAGAAGTCGACAGAGAGCAAACCATTTTAACACAATTCAAATTTTAAAAAATTGTATAACCATGTGGGGACTAATAGTATTGATTTGTGGAAAAATTATGACATTAGAGGTTTACTGTAGGCCCAAAGTTGATAGATAGATAGATAGATAGATAGATAGATAGATAGATAGATAGATAGATAGATAGATAGATAGATAGATAGAAAGAAAGAAAAATAAGGATTTTTGAATGTGCCTTTTATTGTATTTCAATTAAACATGGACAACGGATGTGTGTGCGCAGTGTGAGGTGTGCAATGGCACGCTGGGCCACCTAAAAGCGGGTGACTGCATGTGGGTGTACAACCACATGGTGCACTGCGAGAACTGCTTTGACGTGACCAGAGGTAAGAAACACATCTCGTAGCTTTTAAATACAAGGGCAAGGCAAATGAGTAAGAAATCAAATCAATGTTTCATCCCCGCAGAGAAATGGCGTCACTGACTTGGCACCTCAACTTCCACGGTGGAAAAAAAAAGCAAGTGATTAAATACATAAATAAAAATGTGTAAGGGGGTTGGGTGGCCATGAGGATTCTGTTGCATTTATATTTGTATCAATTCAGGTGCTTTGGGATGATCATGAAGGATGGACAGGTCTTCGTAGCATATATTATAGCAGACAGCTTCAATAGATATACTCAATATTTTATTTCTAATATTCAATGATGGCTTTAAAGGGACTCTTTGTTTGTAATGTGATAACAATACTGTAATGTGGATGGCCGGGGTTGTTATTCCTGTGTGCAATAAAAGCAGTCACTGTATTGATATAAGGCTATTGTCTCATTGTCATTCTTATTGTAAATCCTCCGTAGTTACAAACATAATACAAAACAAACATATTGCCCTGAAACAGAACAAGAAAAAAACAGGTAAGAGCAAGAAACAAAACAACTCGTAAAGAACATATCCGTTAGAAGGTGCTGCATTGGGTCTTTGTAGATGTAGAGAAAGCCTGACTGCATGAGGAAATCTATAGTGGCAGAAAAATATGTTAGAATGGTACAGACGCGGTCAGGTGCGCTGCAGGTGTGACAGAGAAGTTTTAGAAATAGAAATTAAAAAGAATTGTCATATATTTGTGGCGCTGCATCAGGGATCAATCAGATCTGCTTTGCAATAACGACGGATAGGCTGACACATCAGGTTAGACTGGAATCCCCATTTGATGATGTTTGCAGTTGACATTGTGATCGACATTAATATTTGAAATATTCAAAAACGTTAGTTGAACATGTCCCTATAGGGCCAATTATTTTGTAGTAGCTCCATCATTTTTTCCCAGGCCTGTTTCATGAGTTTTTTTATTATTAATAATAATTCTGTTCAACCACAATTCAAAAGTAATGTCTAATTTTCATTGGTTCATTTTCAATAAATCTTTTATTACTTTATTTCTGTGACCACTGTTGTTTTTTCTTTCATTAAGAGAGGGCTTACCCACAATTTTGTCCATGTGAGAAAATATGTAATATGAGTCAGTTTTGACAAATGAGGGCCTCCACTCTAATAGTCTCTATTAAATGTCTCCACGGTTGACTATAAAAGAGACCATTCAACCATATATGATGAAATATTATAGTTTTCCAAAAATTTACATAAAAATCACAATCTAATTTGTTGGCCAAGAATGTAAAAACACACAAGGAATTTTTCTTCAGTCATAACCAGTCCAAACTGAATGAAAAGCCTGGCATTTTGCTTTAGCTACCTTTGTAATAAGTTCATTTGTAGTACATAGTCAATCAGTACAATCAGTTTTAGCATTTATTTGAAAGAATCTTATTAAAAATACATATTCACAGAAAAAGTGCACATTTGAGGTTTATTATCTAACATCATGCAATGTTTAAGTCTCTCCTTGGAAAATGCCCACCCACTTTTTTTTTTAAAACACTTCCTGGCCATGTGGTGTCCAGGACACTGCTGACCAATCAGAAAACAGCTTGTAAGTCATGCCAGCATCAGCATCCTCCGCGCATGTGTGTGTGATCGTGTGCGAGCGTGAGTGAATGTGTGTGCATATGAGTGTGTGTTGCGTGTTCAAACCGTGGACGTGGGCCGCCTCCATCCGAATTAAACCATAAAGGACTCTCTTTAGTGTTAAAAGCTGGACGCGAAACGTCTCTCCATGTGCTCGTCGGCGGCAAATGGACGCCGAGGTGCTTCTGGGGCCCCCCGTGATGGCGGACGTGAACGGCAACAATAAACTGGCCAACGCGGAGCTGGAGGTGCTCAAGCTGCAGGAGCTCGTCCGCAAACTGGAGAAGCAAAACGAGCAGCTGCGGAGCAGGGCCAACGCTGTAAACAATTATCCCGTCGCCTCCCGCCATCACCATCTCCACAACAACCACCTTTATCTCCAGACGGGCTCGCCGGCCGCTTGTCTGCCCCCAGCCAAGGAGCCTTTCCCGGCTAAGTGTGAGAGCCAAAGCCCCCGGGAGCCCTTCGCCTATTTTCAACCCAGCTCGTCGTCTTTCGGTGCCGCCGAGGAGGAGGATGACGGGGTTGTGGAGGAGGACGAGGAGGAGGATGGAGGCACGACGGTTCTGGATGAGGTTGACGTATTGGACCTTAGCACCGTCCTCACTGTCTCGGAACCGGATAGCTGGTAATACTCTTTTTATTTGCAGAATTTGATATGTAGAATGCAAAAATCCCGTTTTTTTCACTCAAGTTGAAGTTTTAAGATTGCCTAAATGCAAACAAAAGGCCTCATATTAGGCCTACATCGCCATATGAATTAGATATTCATCCACCTGTGAGACATATAGATCTTCTAACCATTACTATGTTATGCTGCCTGCCCTATACATTTTGCTCCTAAAATGATATACCCTGGCAGATTTTGTACCATCATTATCATGAGTGATCAGGCAAAATACTTTCATTTTATTTTTTAATTGAGATTCAAATTAAAATCAGAATCAGAATAGCAATATAATTAGAAAAAAGTTTTTTTTTTAATTGCCACGGTATGTATATTTATGAGCCCAAGTGTGTATATTATGTTGTAATGTTAAGTCGCTAAACACCTCCAGCACCTATATAAAGAAATATGTTATCATTAAAGTCAGTTTTTTTTTTTAAATAAGGACCTCCACCCCACCTCTAACAGACGGCTGGTGGATTTTGTAGTAGAGTATAAGAGAGATCAGGATTATTCCAAAATGGATTTGTACAAAACACCGTAAAGCTGATTGATAGGCTGCAGTTGAGTAAATAAACACCTCTTACACCTGCAATATATGAGGAAATATGTTGGTGTAAAAGTGGAGGCCTCCACACAAATGTATGCCTTACCACTAATAGATGCCTCGTATGCTCTGCAATAATCAATCATAAACACCTCTGGCACATATTTCCGGATAGATGTTATTCTAAAAGTACATTGAAAGGCATTCTCCATAATAAATGCCTTAACCGTCATAGACACCTGGTAGCATGGAGTAAATAAGGATCCGGTATACGGAAGTATTCATTTCTAAAATTTGTTGGCACGTATCTCAGTTAATTGGCGCTATTATTTACACATGGATTCAAGAGCTAACTCGCCCATTTGAACTCTGCTGCAAACCAAAACAGCAGCCCCTATGAAGTCTTGGGTGAATTTAAATGTGGATAATAAACAAATTCCCTGCCAAGAATAAAAGATGATGCTGTGTATTGTGGAGAGGGCATTGACTGAGAGTGCATTTTTTTCCCCTCTTAAGACTTAAGAGATCCTTGCCAGCGTACATTTGCGGGCATGAGAGCGACATTATGGGTTGGGAGGCAGGCCGGTATTTTGCATCTGCGATGACAACGCCGACTGCTGCTCATGTGTGATGTGATGATGTGGAAAGTGGAGCACACGGATGAACGCAGCCATGACGGGAGGCAACATTGAGCCGCTTGCCTCGCCGCCATCCTCCATTTAGAAGACAAGCGATGGCCCCGTGTAGGCGTTTGACTGTGACCTAGATGCTAATAAAATGGGTCGGCGTCAGTTGAGATGCACTCTCATTGAACTCCGCGAACGTGTATATATTCAGATCAGGATATTTGTATTGGTGAAACGGTGGCCCACGCTCTGGCGCCGTGCCTCAATTCATCGCCACGTCACCAAATAAGATGCTGGCGTTTTCCTCGCAGGTAGATGTCATGTGATTAACTTTTAGTCTGACTGACGTCTTCACCACAGTAACACAGAGCAGAAGTGGCATTTGTAAAGCTGACATTTACAGTGGAAGGAAAATACACAAGTGAGTAATGTCAACAAAAAGTATCAGTGACCCTTTAATGAGTGGTTTAGGTCAAAATAACTATTTAGCATGTGTTATATAATTAATACATGCTATATATCATATTTTCATTGAATTACACAAATGTACTTAAATAAAGGCCTACATCCAATAACTGCCTCAACCCCAAAAGGCCCTGGGACTCTCTACAGTTAAGTAAATAAATGTTATACATTACATTAGTACATTTTTTTTTTATGTGTTCCTCAAATAAAGCCCCTCCATTAACACCTTTCCCCTCGAGACAGTACTCTCTGCAGTTGAATATAAAAACACCTACCACTGTATGATATTTTTTTTCATTGTATTTTTTTTTTATGAAAGGGGAAGTCACCTTTAAATATTTCTTGACAATAATATGTTATATGTGACCTCACTAATATTACATTTGTGGCGTTATGAAGCAAAATCCAGCCGTTTTTTATCCATCTCAGTGGGGTGGCCATTTTGCCACTTGCTGTCAACTGAAGATGACATCACAGTTGCTTAGGTCTCAGATAACAACCAATCACAGGCAAGCTTGGTTGTTGCCTGAGAAACTGTGATGTCATCTTCAGTCAGGCGCAATTTGCAAAATGGCTCTGATATTGATAAAAATGGCTGTATTTTGCTGCTTAACTCATATTCCACTTATGCAATATTAACCAGAATACCATATTTAGACTAGTGGGGCTGCATAGAACATATTGTCAATAAACATTTGGGGACTTCCCCTTTAAATAAAACTTTATTTGAAGCAATCCCCTCTAAAAAAACAAAAAACACTTTGCATTTATTTGAGTAAATAAATGCCCCAGGCACCTACATAAGCGAATATGGTTTTATTATGAAAATACAATTTTACAAGTAAATGCTCCCTGCCTCCAAATAAACAAACTACCCCGATGGTCCTATCAGCAGTTTAGTAAATACATGCCCATGGACGCAAATACAGATACTTTTATTATTTTAATTGTACAAATGAATGCCCCCAATAAACACTTTATCCATATTAGATATTTGATTCCATCTGCAATTGAGTAAATGATCATTAGTAGTAGTAGTAGTATATTAGCATCTTACTGAGTCGCACAGACTTGCAAGTGTTGCTTTTTCTGCAGGCTTCGTTCAGTGTTACAATACGTTGCAAAGACACTCACCAGACACTCTCAAACCCTTTTTATATTACTATTTTTTTTCTTGTTTCAGAGTAATTTTGAACATGTTCAAAATTTGAAAAAGCAACACTCGCTATGTGTGCGCACCCTCACAATCCTGCGCCACTCTGTGAGATACGGGCTTGAATCAACACTCGGTTCTCAATAAAGACCTTCTGACACTTTATGAGCATTTTAGCTTTTCAAAGGCTTCATTGAAAATTACATGGACTGAACAGCAATAGATTCACCATATAAAGATAATAAGATGTGTTATTATGACGATGTCTTATTTTGTAGATCCATTTTAGGAAATGACACCTCAAGCCTATGAATCAATTGATGGACGTTAATAAGCCACACGGGAGGATGACCCCATAAAAACTCCCTGCATTTATATGCTTTTTAAAAGGTGGCCCTGTAAAAGGCGCTTGACATTTCAAGCAACAGTAAGAGACATTGTCAGTGTGAGCAATAAAACTGCTGCTTGTGTGTGTCTCAGGCTTTATGTGAGCACCAAAGCCAAACTGCGCGGCGGAGATGGTGGCAGCGGTCTCAGCCCTCTCCAGTGGTGCAGGCAGGTCCTGGACCACCCGGGACCAGAAGTGGAGCTGGCGAGGATGACGCTGTGCCACAGACTGGACCAAGGTAACCTGCGAGAGCGCCGCCCGACCCCTTGGATTAGCGGCCACATGTGGACAGCTGTCCCTCTGGCTGTGGACATGTGATAAACTAAGCTGTGACACATGTTGCTTTGCATCCTACACGTGCGCCAACAAACACCTTGTAGCGCTCAACAGGGAATGTAATAAAGATTATTTGCTCTGTAGTGGTCAGCCATGAACAAATCAGATGCTGTACTAACCACCTCCCTAATAAACGCCCCGGCCACCATGAAAGGAAAATAGGCTTTTATTACAGAAAGGAGTTTGAACATCAATGCATGCCCTTATAAATGGCAGACCTTTAAATGTGAGTTAATAAACAAGCAGGTCATTCTTTATGAAAATTTGGAGCAGTGATGCTATGAGTTCCGAGTTAAATTCCTTCCATGACTACATTCCCAACGCTGAACTTTTTAAAAATAATAAAAATAGCACTCTATGATATTGTATCGTAAAACTGCTTAGTTCAAAGTAACCCAACTGTGTGAAATAGCTAACCCAACATTGGGTCCAAAAGAGACCATTTGTACAACGAAGAACTACCTGGTCCCATCTGCAATATGAATAAATAAATACCCAGACACACTAACTGAAGTAAAATTAAAGGAAACACTTAAATAACACATCGCAGCCTGTCTGTTGGTATCTCTTTCAAGCTCTTCACGCTGTCCTGAGAGGCACAGCAAAGCCTCTGGATTTGGATTCATTCCAAATGACCAATAATGCTTTATAAAGCTAATGAAATGGCAGAAAAGCATAAACTGTTAATACAAAAAATGTACATTTAAGTAGGTCTGATTGTGTTTTGGGTTGAAACCCACATACATATGCAATCCCTGTTTATCCTAAAATCCCTCCAGAAAAAAAAAAATCGAGTAATCTCTTGTCGTAATCTAATGCTCATTTCGACGCATGTATGACATCAATAGCGGTATGTCGGCAGAAGATTAATATTTGGGCTGACTGCTGACAGTATAATCAATCTGCCGCGCTACTGCTGACGACCCCTCTCGCTGTGTTTGTGTGTCCAGCCAAGCGGTGGCGAGGAGTCTCCTCCGTCCGACCGTACAGCTGCATAGACGGACTGTCCACACTCAGCTGCCCCGTCCTGCCTTACTCCAAACCTGCTGCAATATCCGAGACCACAGGTAAGAAAACCAGTTGGGTCAACAAAGGAACAAACCCAACTCTTTGGATAATTAGTTGGTTTAACTCAAAAAATTGGGCCAAATAAATAACCCACTAAAGACCAAATGCTAACAAAATAGCTTCTTTTTTTTCTTTTTTTTTTACTTGCAAGTGAATACACAATAGCTTTATGGGAAAACCTGCTTATAGCATTTAGCCTAAAAGTACATTTAAACGTACTTGGAAATACGTTTAAAGATATTTGCAAGCACGTTTGAACGTATTTGCCAGTAAAAAAAATGTCTACTCCACAATGGCAGTTTGACACTTCCGCAGACAGCAACCTATTTGAGAGTGATTCAACAGTGCATCTGCTGGTCACAGCAGAGTAGTGCACACCATTTTCCCCCAGTGAGCAGATTAGATGGGCAGAAAAAGCGATTGAGAGCTCAAACATGCCTAATATGAAAATGGAATTTCATCCACATTTTCATGTTATATTGCACATGTATAAGGTGGCGTGCCAGCGCACTTTGGATTTGCATGTTATCCTGAGTGGGATTAAAATCGCTGTTATCCTTTCCCCCCTTCAAGCTCTGCCGCCGTCACCGTCATCGTCAGGCCACGCCCTCCCACTCAGGCCCAGCTTCAGCTTGGACAGAGCCCCCACCTTCCTGTCCAACTCCACCTTGCACCGTAAGACATTCAACTATATGGACATCTTTACATGTACTTTTGTGCAAAAAAATTCAAGATGTAAAAAATATTGATTCGAGTACGGTAGGTTGAGGTCTTTTTTTTGTGGGATTACTTATTCCTAATGCCACCACAGAAGAGTAATGGCAAAGAGTGAAAATGTGAACAGAAGATGAAACGCAAATGATATTTGCATCCCGTGATGTCATCAATAATAATAAAAAAAGAAATGGACATTGGAGTTAAATTGAACTTCTTTTAATATTTGTGTGATAGCTAAAAAGCACGTCTGTATCCCATGCGCCATTTTCCGTCAGGCCAATGGCAAGTGTGACTGTTGTGGCCATAAAGTCAAATACGCACCACTTGTTAGACAAAGCTAATGCAGCTCCGCTTACTTTTAGTTTGACATAATAGCAGAAGACCCCTGTGTAGAATGTGGCACGATAGTGTTTCAGTCTGGCCACAGCTTGAAAGTGGCTCAGGACCTTCAAGGTGGCAAGTCATGGATGCAGAAACTCATGATGTGGGCAGGTATTAAAGTATGTAAATTAGCCCCATTGTTGCGAAACAGTTGTGCAGGACGGCTCGCTCGCTCGCAGACACATTTTCAGAAATAGGCAGATAACATGAAACTTCCTTGGTTTTATAATTTCTCACTTGATGATGGCAGACCCAACTATTTGCATACAATTAAAAAGTCAATGTTCCATAATTAATTACATAATCGCCGGATGATTTCTGATAAGAAAAAAACGACACAACAAAAGTCAAATAAGTGACCTCCGGCGCGTTTTAGATGTTGGCCGGCGGCAGGCAACCATAAGCCCCCAGTCTTCCCTGGACAGCGAGGCGGGCATTTCGGAGCTGAATGACGACTCTATCTCCATGGGGTACAAACTGCAGGACATGACAGATGTAGAGGTCATGGCCCGTCTTCAGGAGGAGAGTGAGTCAACTTTTCACACAACGTCAACCCAACATCTTACTTTTATTCAAATAAAAAAAATCCTCCTGCTAGGTCTGCGTCAGGATTACGCGTCTACCTCAGCGACAGTCAGTCGTCGCTGCTCCAGCTTCTCTTTGAACTCGCTCCGACGTAGCGACGTGGATCTGGAGGAGGACGACGAGGAGGACGAGGATGAAGGTTACGACCAGCTCCCTCCTCCCCAGCCTCGACTCTTCCGCACGGGCTCGGTGCAGCGCGGCGGCCTGCCTCACTCGCACACCTTTTCTAGCTTCAGAGACTGCAGGCGCAGCTCCACTGCCTCGACCTTCTCGCTCGGGGGGCTGGCGCCCTACACGGGGACCGCGAGCCTGAGCGGGGAAACGCACGCGGCGTACAGGAACAGTGCAGGTAGCTTTGCTTTTCACACAAAACCTTTATGTGGCAAGTAAACATTTTTGGTCACTTAAACTCTACTTTGTGGAAATTCACTTATTGCAGGGGGCTTGGAATGTATCACATGTCTTATCTTTGCATATGTTGTTTAGTCTTAGCCTCGCTTAGCTTTGTTTTGCTAATCTTATTTTAACTTATCTTAGCATATAGCAGAGCTCAGAGTTTCTTAGCATACTTTAGCTTATGTTGTTTTGTTTTTGTTTTGCCATGGTTGTATAGACATTAGGCTGCGGAGAAGCATGCCCAACCTGATGCGAGCCCCGAGCATGCCAAGCGTTCCCAGTATCCCGAGCGTTCCCAGTATGCAATGCCTGGCGTCCCCCGTCAACCCCTCATCCCATGGCCCCTCCTCCCTGCCAACCATGTCTTCCCTGCGCAGCAGCCTCAGCTTTGACTCGTCAAGCAGCCTCGCACGCCTCCAGTACTCCAGTAAGACCCGACTCGCTTAGTATGTATGTATGTAGTATGTCCGTTCGTGATTAAGATTAAGGGTTCTTATCCTAGTGTATCTTATGTTAGCTTTGCTTAATTCAGCTCAACTTTTGTTTTCTTAGAATATTTCAGCAAATACTAGCTTTCATCTGAGACAAAGGTGTCTTGATTTAGTTTAGATTAACCTATTTAGTTTTGTGCGGAAAAAAAAAAATACCCCTCTCGTGATATTTCTGCCAAGAGTTGGCTCCCTTATTATTTATGAATATTTTGTTTTACTTAAGGCTACTCAAAATGTTCAGTAGCATCAGACCTATCCAAACATATATAATTGTATTCATTTATTTATTTATTTGCTTTTTATTTTATTTTATTTTTTTATGGTCACTTGGCAAAGATATACATTAGCTCAAGCACAAAAAGTTGCTCTCTAGCGCCACTTGGTGGATTATGGCTTTTAATATTCTCAACTCACATTTTTTATTTTCCCCGTTGAGTTTAGGCCCCACTGAACGGATTAATTAGGTAATCGTGGGAAACGCACTATAACCCATCAGGTGTACAGTGCACCAAACATATGAAAAATATATAATTTATTATGGGAGTCAAAGGAGCCAAACATTGGACAAATACTACCTGCGTCTAAAATTTGTCTCCCACATATAATAATGACAATAATATTTTAGAAATGATGGATGGTGCCATTTTGAACTTCAACATGTTTGGACAATCTGGGTGACATTTCAGCTACCTAAGTGATTTTTTAATATGCTTTATCTATGAAAAAATACCCAATAATTAGACAAATACTGCACAAGGCTCAGTTTAGGGTATCTTGTCTTAACTTTGCTAATATTAGCTTAGCATTGTTTCAAGTTTTCATGTATCCATCCATTTTCTGAACCAGCATTTTATTACTTAAGGGAATTTTATCTTAGCCTATTTTACCTCGATTTGACAACATCCACCTTGTGTGCTACAGTTCCTTCTCCAGGCCAACTGAGTCAACGCGTCCAGAGTGTTGGCAACTTCCCCGCTGCCGCTCGTCACCCGCTCAAAGCCACCGCCTATGTCAGCCCCACTGTCCTGCAGGGCCCCTCCGCCTTGTCCACTTCCACCAGCTTGCACTCCATCCCCGGCAGCACGTCGCTGCCTCAGCCCCTCAAGCCTGCCGCCAGCTCTGTACCACAGCCCCTAAAGACCCCTGCTGCAGCCACGCAGTCCGCTGTCCCCCGCAGCTCGCTGCCTCGCCCCGCCTCCTTTGTGGGCCTTGGCGGAGCTCCGCGATCGAGCAAACTCACACAACCCACACGCAGGTAAGTTTCAGAAGACTACTCAAAGGCCCAATGTTTAATAAATATGTCAGGAGAAAAAAGCAGGACAAATTTTCCCCCAGGCTGCCATGGCCGCTTCGGAGTGCACCATGGCTGGCCACAACTATACCCTCTAAATTTCAAAACATCCATGATCCAACACAATGGTAAAGAAATGGTGGCCACAGGATGGCGGCATATTGGCAACTACCAATCAGAGGAAAACTGTTTTCCAATCCAAATGAATGAAAACAGTGACCCAATCAGAGCCAAGCTTGTCATGTCAGGAATTCAACTTTCTTAACATCTCAGACATTTAAGACCAACTAAAATAGCTTGAAAATGACCAAATGTAAGATGCATTTCTAATCCAAATTGTCTTGCAAACCTAATAAAATGACATCAAGAAAAGGAAAACAATTGTGGCATGGGGCCTTTAATAAAATCAAATGTTAATTATTTTGTATGTTATTTAACTCATTTACTCGCCAAAACGTAAAGGTGTTCTATTTTAAATGTTTTAGGTGTCACAAAGACGTATTTATATGTTTTTTATGGGGTTTTTTTATGCTAGAGCATACAGAAGGCTTTGATGCAGCCTCTCAACTGCAGAGAACGGTTGAAGTAATGGTGATTATTACAAAAATGGCCAGCAGGTGACAGCAGAGTAAAAGAGATCAACCAGGGCCATGTTGAAAAAAAGCTCATTTACACACAGTTCTAAATAGATTTGTGAATAATGATGAAACTTAGCTATATTCAAATGCTAATTGCTGCAAAACGGAAACGGATAGAAATATACTTTTTTTTCCTGATGAAAGAAGAGACTCTAATCTTTTGGTAGGTTCCATGTTTTTATAGCAATAGAACACAATATTCTGTGGGCCTTGCAAAATCAGTCAAAATCCAGTAAAACAGCCGGGAGTGAATGGGATTGCTTCAGTGAAAATGGTTGCGAGTGAATGAGTTAATATTCAATTTTGTGTTTTGTCTTATTGTAATTTAATGCATAATTTTGCTGAATATAATTTTTTTTTTTGCTCAAAATAGTTTATGAAATATTTTTTTTTATTATTATATTTTTTTAGGGATGGGCCTATACCAGCCTTATGTTAGGTAAAACAAGTTTCTTGGTATCGAACAGCCCAAACTTTTTTTTACATTTAATTTACTTTACTTTAAATAATTTTAATTCATTTTATAATTAGTTTTTTCCCCCCTGACTGTTATACTGTATTTCATAACTGGAAAATCCTACTCATATATATATATTGTCGTTAATATTTCTAATTGAACTGCCAGATCAACACAAAGGCATATTGAGTTCTCGTTCTTGCAGCTTGCTATCTAATGGTTAAAATATGAACGTAGACGAGTGATTGATTATTCCTTTGGTTCCTCTCCTTTGCAGTTTGCTGACACCCCCAAAGAGCCTAACCTCTCTAAGTACCCTGAGGGATGCCAGCTGGAAAGACGGCTGCTATTAACGTTCCACAGGTATCGTCATAACAATGAGAATAATAATACTCGTAATAAACAGGGTCACGCTGAAAGTTACTGACTGTAACAGCATTTGTTAAGCTGCCATCCAAGAAAGAATGACTGTTTTTTCTTCTCTGAGGGATGAAATAAATGGATCCAGCAGGCTGGATCTTAATAATAAAGCAGGGGTGGGAAACCTGTGGCCAGATATGGCCGGACCAAAAACAAATAAGAACTCAGAGGAAGGGATGTACAACAAACAAACAACAACAACAACAAAAACTCCCCAAAACTCAAATACACCGTATACTAATAAACATTTGTTTGATGGTCACATCATATTTTCTTATACATTTATTAAGGACTTTATAAAACTGAAAAGGCCTTTGATAGGAAAAAGGTTCCCCACCCCTGTTATAGACACTTGCAATATTCCACTAACCAGTTGTTAAATGTGAACTTTTTACTACTGTAAGTGTGCGTGTTGATCGGTCGTCTGCAAGCTAAAAACAAAAAAAGAGTCAGGCTTTTGTACTGTACGTGCGTTTTTCAAATATCTCACAAACTTTTGTCACTGTGGTGTAAAAATGATGAAAACTGTTTTGCTACATCCTGTGCCTGTTTGGAAGTGGTGTCACATTCATCATATTCATATCACTTCTATTTACTGGCCTCATCTTGCAGCACTTTTATCAAAATTATGTGAATAACACTTTAAAAGTTTTTGTTGGTTATGGGTTGCTTAAATGATGACCATTTTTTATGTGAATTTTTGGTGTGTATTTTTTAGTTTTTTTTGTTTTGTTTTTCAAAAGGTACTTTACTTAATGTAACCGGCCGATGCATTGATATTGCACATCATCTTTGATGATTTTACCATGTTTATCATGATTTGAAGGAGACGGTGAATTTTTAAGGTGAAATAAAAGGTTTTGACAACATTGTGTTTCTTCCATTTAACAACAAAAATTAATTATTGAAATATTTTTTGATTATTTTCTTTCCATTTGTTTTATTATTGTTTATTGTTTATTTTTTGGGAAATACTTTATTATGATTAAATTACATTTTTCAACTAAAATCCATCCTTCCATGTTCTATAGCCTACCGCTAATCACAGGCATCACCAACTTGGTGCCCATGGGCAACAGGTAGTCCAGTGAAATGATCATTATAGAAACAAAAGTGTAGCATATTGGTATTTATGTGTTTCCAGCTATGTTATATCCGTGATGATAATTATTGTGAGCAATCAACAACATGATTGGTGTTTTCACATATATATAATTAATTAGTAGTAATTCGAGTAATTTTAGCAAATTTGTTATTTCAAAAGTGTGTATGAAACTGATGGAAGCCCATTGCGTTAATCAGTCCCCAAGAAGTAGCTCTCACTTTGAAAGAGTTTGGTGACCCCCTGGCTTATCGTGTTCAGGGTCACAGACACTGTGGCAGCAGGTTATAACAGCTGACTCTGGGCGAAAATCAGACTACACCCTGGATTGGATGTCAGTCAATCACAGGGTACAAGTGGTACAATGAAATCTCAAAACTATCAAGGTATTCTCAAGAGAGGTGTGCTGCCAAGTGTTAGAAAGCTTGGTGATGCTTCTTGCAGCAGGATAGTGAACCAAAATAAACAGCTAAAAACTCACAAATATGGCTATGAGCAAAACAATGAACTATTCTGAATCTGAAGTGGCCTTCTGAGCCCAAAATCCTTTTGAACATCCGTGAAAGGAGCTGATTGAAGCATGCTGTCTGGAGAAGGCACCCTTCAAAACTGGAGTAGTTTGCTCAAGACGAGAGAACCAAAATACTTACTGAGAGATGCAGAAATCTTTTTGAAAATTACAAACGTCTTTTAATTGCAGTGATTGCCTCAAAGGTTGTGCAACAAAATATTAAATTAAGCGTATCATCATTTTGTCCAGGCCTGGTTGTTAGCTATCGGGCCTAAGTAAACAAACCACATTGTATCATACCTTAAATTAAATATATTGATTAGGGCTATTGAGATCTGTTCATGTTGTTAATATGTCGTCAAGATGCAAGAGGCTGTGCTACCTCCACTCCGAGCACCAGAAGCTGAGCAGCAGGGTGGAGCGCTGCCCTCTGCCTTCCTCATCACCATCCACTATGATGAACTTCACGCGAAGACCTCAAGTGCAAATACACCTCTCATAAAGCTTTGCATTGAGTTTGAAATTAAATATTAAATAAATCACACCCAAAAATAATTTTCTTTTTTTCCTCCAAATATTGTTTTCATGTATTGTATTCGAATATATGGGTGTGTGGCAGTTTAAATTAAAGTGTATAAATCTGCTGGATTTTAAAAAATAAGTTATTTTATCATGGATTTTCGAATAATGCTGTTTATCCATGCGAAATTGACCCAGTTATGGCAGCCAATCACAGGCGTCCTTTTGCTCTGACGTAAAACGTGTGAGCTTGCAGTGGGGGAGAGCGGAAGTGCTGTTTGCGGCCTTCACAACAAGGGCTTACTTCTTCTAATTTTAGGCTAAATGTCAAATAAAATGTGTAAAACATGACTAGTTCGGGTAAATATCAACTAAAATAAATTGTACTCATCAAAAAAAGTTATTTTAAAACAATAAAACATATACACACTTAAGACTGCGTTTTATTTTGACACTCCACAGTGTGTATTTTTATCACTGCCCCCCGCTTTCGGCGATCTGTTTCTCTCAAAAGCATTAACACACGGAGTTAAACGGAAAAAAAAAACACGTTTACGGTGGACTTCAAGTGGACATTATAGTCATTTGGAGGCTAAAACAAACTTTGAGGCACCTTAACGTCCACCTAAAGCGTAAGGTAGCTGGTAATTTCCCCCCCCCATTTTTAAGCATATATTTGACGTTTTCTTGTGAGCGGATGCGTCCTTGTCAGCTAGCCGTGGAGGTGGAGCGCGAGGCGGTGTCTTATCTGAAAGCTTCCGCGACGTGAGATAAAAACTAGACCCAAAAATGGCTTCGGTGCTAGGTTGCTTCAATGGACCCGAAGTGTTGGAGGACGTCAGTCACGCTTTAGGTTTGATTGGAGAGTTGAAGGCGTTGTACGACAGCCTCCTGCTCTCGGACGTTACCATAGAGGTGGACCCTGACGGAGAAGCCCTGGAGCCCGGCGGAGGTGGTGTCAGCCGTGGGCCCTCGGGGGACGACCTCGTCCAGCTGTTCCACTGCAGCCGCAACGTCCTCGCCGCCGCCAGCCCTTATTTCAAGAGCATGTTCACCGGTGGCTTGACCGAGAGTGTCCAGGAGAGGGTGGCCATTCGTGGGGTGGACGCGGAGTCCATGACGGTCATCGTGGACTACTGCTACACCGGTAAGGTGACCATCACGGAGGGCAACGTGCAGAGACTGTATGCCGCCGCCAACATGCTCCAACTGGAGTACATCAGGAAGGCCTGCTCTGGCTTCATGACCCGCAGGCTGGATCTCACCAACTGCGTGGGGGTTCTGAAGTTTGCTGACACTTATGACAACCCCGAGCTAAAGGAGAGCGCTCGGGCCTTCATCGCCAGGAACTTCGGCCAGCTGTGCATCGCGGGGGAGCTGTGCGAGCTGGAGCTGCACCAGTTGGAGGAGCTGCTCTCCCTTGACACGCTGGACGTGGCCTGCGAACGCGAGGTGTGTTCGGCCGCCCTGCGCTGGATCGAGGCCAACGCGCCGCCCAAGAAGGAGGACACTCTGCGGGCGCTGAGGTGCGTACGCTGGAACTTGTTCACAGAGAGGGACAAGCGCTACCTGGAAGGGCTGGCGGCGAGGTCCTTCATCGAGAAGTACCTGGAGTCGTTCTTTAACAGGCCCTGCGGCGTGGCCGCGTCTCTGGACGTTCCCAAGCATAGGATAGGCGTGAGCGCCAAAGAAATGATCTTGTTCTTCGGTCTTCCCAACGACAACATCATGTGCTGCGACCCGTACTCCGAGGACCTCTACTTTGTGACGCCTCCTCTTATGGATCTCAGCAGCCAGGATTACAAACGTTCCACCATGGAGTCCCTCATTGCGTGTTCTAGCCCAGAAAACAACCTTTATTTAGCGTCTCACCTCTCCAAACACTTCTGGCAGTACAATCCGGTGCAGAACAGCTGGCAAGAGTTAGCGGAGAGGCCGCTCGGGAGGATTCACTCGGGGATGGGCTACCTCAATGGTCACGTGTACCTCCTGGGGGGAAGGAACCCCGTAACGGACGCCCGACTGAAAGAGGTGGAGTGCTACAGCGTCCAGAGGAACCAGTGGACCTTTGTGGCCCCTCTGCCGCACTCTTTTAGCAAAATGCAGGTGGTAGCGTTGAACGACCACCTGTACGTGGTGAACAAGCGACGCATGTTGTGCTACGACCCGCGCCGCAACCGCTGGCGCCACTGCGGCTCGCTACGGCGCGACAAGCTGCACAAGGCGTGCGTGTACCAGGACCAGATCGTCTGCGTGTGCGACATCCCCGTGGTGAAGGCCTACAGCCCTGCGCGGGGCGAGTGGCGGCGCCTGGCCGACATCCCCATCGACAGCCGCGCCCTCAACTACCAGGTGATCCAACACGGCGGCAAGCTGCTGCTGCTCACGCAGACGCTGCTGCAGCACAACAAGAACCGCGTCCTCATGCACGAGTACGAGCCGATGCGAGAGAGCTGGAAGAGCGTCATGGCGGTCTACGTGTCCACGCTGGGCCCCGTGTGCGTTTCCACACGCGTCTACCCGGCGTGCCTGGGCTCAGCGCATAGCTTCTCAACCGAGGAGGACGACGACAGCGGGTCCAGCGCCGACTGGGACCTGGACGGCTTGACGGACCCAGATTCCGACTCTGCCAGCTCCAGCTCGTTTTCGGACGAGAACTGGTAGTTGGACTTTTACAGGGTTGCTCAAGCTAAATACGTCGATCCATTTTCTGTACCACTTCACAGGGGAGATGGAGTTTATTCTTTAGGGCAGGCTTTCCCCCAAACTTTTGGTTCCTTCCTAGAACTGCAACTTCCTAAAATACATCTCATTTTGACCATTCACTCCAACACACTGAATGACTTGAATATGAACCAAAAAGTCATTGATCCATTTTCCATAGTACTTGTTCTCATTTGGGCCGCGAGGTGAATGGTGCATATCTCAGCTGGCTTTGGTCAAGAGGCACCCTGGAATGGTCAACAGTTAATCGCAGGGCTCGAAGTCATTTGCCAAGAAAGCCAGTCTTGACTCACTTTTTTTTTTCCTGGCTTGTCCTGTGTCGAAGGTACTGAGAGGTGTTGTACACACTGGACTGTCTGCCATTCAAATGCAGGGTTCAAAATGATCAATAGAATTAACTCTCGACTAGTGTTCAGGTCAGGTTGCTTCTACCTGCGCAATTTCCAGTTTGTCAAATTGCAAAAACGGCGCAGCAAAGCGAGTACAGCTTTACAATGTTTATTCAGGGAGCAAAGCGTGCCGAGTTCGAAGTAAAGAGACGAGCGAGGCGGGTGACACCAAGCGCGCCGCGGAGCGTATTTTCTTGCACTTCAGCTTTGTGGAAGGTGGCCGTTTTGTTTCTGGACGTCATATTAGCGATTTGCCATCTTTGTATTTAACGCGTATGAAGATTACACAGATGCTGTGTTGAATTGTAGCTGATTACGCACCGCACTCACGGGGCCAAAACAACACAGTGAGGTATTAATTTAACAATACTGTATATTTATTGTTGTGCTTATTTAACCTGCACTGCATCATACGGAGTTGTTTCATATTGGTTACATTACTATTACAAAATATCATACACACAATGTTAAGAGTAATACCTCCATTGTGCCAGTCAAAACTGATCACTGTTCTTAAAATTTGCTAAATTTTGGGTGCCGGTATTGCACCTAATGACATGGCCCAGTGAGTGCATTATGCATACTCAGGGGTGTTTTTTTTTTTTTTTGTACTTTCTAACAAAATGAATATGACATTGGTGTGTGGGTCTATATCAGTGTTTTTTTTTTTTTTTTTTTTTAACAAGTCTGTTTAGGTCCTCCTCATTTTTGTCAGCTATTTTACCCTCACACTTATTTTCCAAAGTTGTTAACTAATTAATAGCAATTGTTCCCACTAATCTGTTCATTAACACAAACTACAGTACAACTTAAAACTGTTTCACTCCAAGTATTATATCCATAATATCATATTAGTTACTTACAAGTGCGTGTGTGTGTTTTCTATATGGTGAATAAATGCAACTTTAATATATTTTTGATGTGTGCGAAACAAAGAAACTGGATTACAATGGCAGTTGTATTGTACCTGTCAATAAACCAACCGTGTAATTGAATCACAGTGCTTTGTTTTATGTGGAAGAAAAACATCCTAATATTTGTAATGTTTTTATATTCACTTGGCATTTTATTAATTGTATTTTGATCCCTATACATTAACATTTTAATCTCACTATATTTCAACAAGATTCAGTACATTTGAATGATGACAGTTTCAATTGCGTTTATTTGTAGATGATTATAGTTGGAGTTCTCGGTGAGTGGTGTTTTTATTTCACTGCATCGTGATAGGTGTTTGTAATGATATGTTAATTAGAAGTTTTCATTTTTAAATTTGAATAATATACAACAAACCAAGTGAATTAAAAAGTATATTACAATTTAAAAAATATTTGGATGTGTGATAAATTATGCTCTCATTTTTTTCAAACACGAATTGCATGATTCATTAAAACAGGATTGGTATTCAAAATGAATATACAGCTTTGAGTTAAAAAATACAAACGATAATTGGAATAAAAATGTATTACCTTTTTAATCATTATTTTACTGTTTTTAATGTATTATCTATGGGTTTCTGTTTGCTACAACTTAATCGGTCTTAAAAACAGAAATAGAATTGGAATTTTGTTTTTTGTAATATTTATAAATTAATACAAAAAGCAAAGTAAAACCATTAAAAAAAATATTTATCTATTTTAAAATAGTATCCCCCCCACTTTTTTTATTCAACACCTCAAATACAATACAAACAATTGAAGCACCGCATAATGCTACAATCAAGTAAATTACATAAAACTTAAATATATATATATATAAACAACAAAGAAAGAACAAGGGGCATTGTTACAAATTGTCAAAAAGAAAAGGATCCCACAAATATTTTAAATTAAATCAGTCATAAAAAAACGGGCATTTTTCTGATCCATAAACCTTAAAGACCGATCTCATTCTTCCTGTGAGCCATATTAGGATTCGTTTAAAAAAAAAAACGACATTTGTGAATGAACTGCTTATCCATTACAAGAAGAGCATTGACACCAAAGTCAATTTTCCTATTGTTAATATTCAACTCAAATTGTACCTCTTTTATTGACAGCACAGCAAACTGAATACCCTTGTGTTGCAACCAACCTTGAAAATCATTCCAAAACCTCTGAAATATATTACAAGGAAAAAAATATATGTTGCAAGTCTTCATTTTCAATTCCACAGAACACACACATCCCAGTTTCCGTTTTGAATTTGTTTTAGATATTCCTTAATTAGGTAAATGTTCAAAATTTTAAATTGAATTTCCTTCATCTTGAATGGGATCGAAAAAGATAGATAATTACATCTGATCTTCTTAATTTCTTCTTTTTTAAAACATTTTAGAATATAGTTCCTTTTTACAGAGATCGAGCAATTACATTTTGTAGATACCGTCTTAAAAAAATGTGTTATTGCATGTAGGATTACAAAAACAATATACATTTACAGTATTCAGTCAAATCGACTTTTCATTTCCGGTGTACGTTCTCGCTAATTCTCACGCCTTTCTCGCGAGATTTCCTGACTCCATGAAGCATGAACAGTCCACTCAGGGGAGACGATGAGCGATGGCAATAGAAAACAAAACCGGCGGTGAGGAATTTGACTCGGTTTTTTTCGACTCCCTGGAGTTATCGTCGTCGTCGTCGCAATATGACGGCAACGCCTCCCCGTGTCGCGTGTTTAAAATTATCGTCATAGGAGACACTAACGTGGGGAAGACGTGTTTGACGTACAGATTCTGCGGCGGGTCTTTCCTGAAGAACCCCGAGGCGACCATCGGCGTTGACTTTAGGGAGAGGACGCTGGAGCTTGATGGAGAAATCATTAAGGTAAGACCTCGACTGTCACACTGCAGGTTCTACGGAAACGTAACCCTGATATAAACAGGAACAACACAAGACTGGTAGTAGTGTACGTATTAAGGAAAAAAGTAGGTTCTTGCTCAATTTTCAAAAACAAAAACGTTGATGTGTTGCAGTGGAAAATGACGTCAAAGCACTCCTCACCGATAGGAGGTATCGTCTCTGTTTTTGTTAGAAGATAAAAATACATTTAGGAAAAAAATGTTTATTACACTAAAATTACTGCAAATACAAATAAAAATGAAAACATATTTTTCTCTATGAGTTTAGAGGCATAATGGAACAATTTCTCATGCGCCAAAATGCAAATAGTAGAGCCCTCTCAGAACTACTGGCCCTGTATTCATGTTGCGTTAGTGACTAAATAAACAGCTTCTTTTTTCTTTTTTTTTAGAGTGAGACACTTGAAAGAAATGTCAGGTTCAGTGACATTGTAAGCAAGTTATTCGAGTAGATTTCCAAGTCAATGAAAACATGATGCTGCAATGAAATTTCAATGTAATTTTATGGGCATTCGGCCTTTCCTTACTATACAGTTGTGCTCATAAGTTAACGTACCACTAAGGTTTGTGCTCATAAGTTTACATAACTATAATGCCATCTAAAAGTCTAATAATGCAAATATTTCCCAATGGGTTGCATGGTCGTTTTTTTTTAGCAAAGCTACTTTGATTGAAAAAAAAAATATTGCAATTTTATAATGCAATTTCAGACAATTTATACTGCAGATCTCAAAAGTCAGAACTCAAACTCAGCACTCTGTTTTGCACACAGATACAATTGCTGATACTCAAAATATTTATTATACACTACTATATATTAATAAACAATTAATTAATTAATGTACAATACATTTGAACCTTTAACCTATTGTATTTAGAAATGTGAGTAAATTAGCTTTTTCAACATGGCCCAGGTGGATCTCTTTTCCTGCTGGCCGCTTGTGTAATTTCTTCAACCGTTTTTTGCCATTGAGAAGCTGCATCAAAGCCTTCTGTATAGCATAAAAGCATAAAAATAAAAATAACTTTAAAAACATATAAATACGTCTTTGGGACACTTAAAACTTGTATACGGTTTGGGGAGCAAATGAGTTAATATTTGTTACTTTGTGGCCAGTTGCAGATCTGGGACACGGCAGGCCAGGAGCGTTTCAGGAAGAGCATGGTGGAGCACTATTACCGCAGTGTCCACGCCGTCATCTTCGTGTACGACGTCACCAGCCTGACCACCTTCCAGAGCGTCCCCGACTGGATCGAGGAGTGCGTCCGTCACGGCGTGGGGCCGCTGGTGCCCCGCGTGGTCGTGGGCAACAAGTGCGACCTGCGGGACCGCCGCGAGGTGCCGACGTCAGCGGCGCAGCGTCTCGCCGACGGGCACAACATTCCCCTGTTCGAGACCTCGGCCAAGGACCCTGCTGAGAGGGAGAACGTGGACGCCATTTTCTTGACGCTGGCCTACAGGCTCAAGAGCCACAAACCTCTGAGACTGAAGCCGCCCTCGGAGAGCGACGTTAGGCATCTTTGGAAAGCCACAGAGCAGGAAGCGGTGACATGTCTGTGTTGATCGATGGCCTCCAACCACAATCTTCCTATGACTTTATAGTATACCTTCATCTGCCTGCTGTTATGCACTTCACAGACAGCGCAGAGGGACCAGTTTGCACTATATTTTTATGAAATGCATGCAAAAATATATATGTGATGTAGCAATTTTTTTTTTTAGCTTACAAAATACAATTGGGTGCACTTTATTTTTTACAGTGGAGCTTCCGAAGTTGAGCACATGCTAATTTTAATAATTTGATCCACCATTATCAAAGCTTCATTGACCGTACAATGTTTTTAATAATATTTTAACAGCATCGCTTGTGCAAGCAGAAGTTTCAGGATTGAGCCTATCCCAGCTGGCTTTGGACGAGAGGCGGGGATACACCCTGGACTGGTCGCCAGTCAGTCACACGCAACTATTCACACATTCACGCCTATGGACAATTTTGGAGTCTAAAATAACCTTAACAGCGAACAAACCGCAACAACTCCACCCGACGCCCAAATAGCACGTACCGTCCACATGCGTGGAAATTTGCAGCTAGCTCGTCAGCAGCGAACTAGGCGCTAACGTAGCGATTTAAATCTTCACTCAGTCCAACTCAAATGCACAACACCCAGTGCAGAAGATCCAACTGGAAGCGGAACCTAACAAAATAGGTTCATTAACAGTATAATATATTTTCCTCTCCCCAAAAACATTCGTCAAGCTTTAAGGTGTTCAACTGGAGATTCCGCTGTATTATGGCGTAAGCTGATAAGCAAATAGCCATGTAGCGACACTATTAAAGGGATACTTGACTCATTGAGCCATTTTCAGCAGTAAAAAGTTATTTTTTTTGTACAAATAATAACTTATTTTTTTATTATTATATATAGATTTTTTCCACTTGCTGTCGACTGAAGATGACATCATCTGTGCTGAGGAAGTAGGTAACGACCAGTCATGGCTCACCTGTTGTGATTGGTCGTTACCTACTTCCTCAGCACATGTTATGTCATCTTCAGTCAGACAGACAAAAAGTGGAAAAAATTGTATTTAAAAGTATTAATTGTACATGAAATATATAAATATGAAAATGATGAAGTTAACAAATTAATTCTGGACAAAATATTAACTTTTTGTTGCTGAAAATGAAAAATTCCTTTAGCACAATTATGCATCCAGGTATAATCCTTGAAAAAAAAATTAAAGGGACATTGATTTTTTTTAAACTGAACTGTACTTAGTGTTTTTCTTCAAAATGTATATGATCATAAGCAGCTATTTCCCAGCTTCTTATACACAAATATAATAAACGGTACTGATAATGTGATTTGTTTTTCTCACTCTCATTTTGGTACACAAGCCTTGAAATGCAGACAGTCATTCCTCTCTGGACCACCTGGAATTTCGGAACATGCCACAGAAGTGGCTGATGTATACTTTGAAGTGATTTTTGTCTTGTGTGTGAACCAGCAAAATAAAAATGGTTTGATGCAGATAGTTGAGCTTGGGTTGGCTATTATATTTAATTCAACATATTGCTAGTAGTTAATAGTTTAAATTTGTTGCATTATAATTTTTCATTCATTTTTTTCAACATTCTGTATGTGTAATATGTTAAATGAATTCCCACATTAAAAAAAGAAAAGTGGATTAACAACCAGGCCAAATGTAATTTGCATGTATTGAATTGCCTATTTTTTTTAAATCATAGTTCAAAACAGTAAATTATAAGTTGTTGTTGTTGTTTTTTAAGTATTTTCTCATGTGCTAAATCTATAATTTTGTAGAACAATAGCTCAAGTTCCACACTACAGTACATTTACTGTTAATATTTTTCAGTCAAATAAACAGTCTTGGGCATCTGGTGTTGCCTACCCAACGCTAACATTATTAATGTTGCGTTCAAATGACCTCGTAGCGTGTGAGGAGTAAGACGTCAAAACAGTTTTAACCACTGGTCGGTTTACTGTGTGTAACTTTAAAAAGCAGCTTAGCCAAAAAGATGGCAGGAATACTGCAAAGAACCACCTCATGTTAATTAGCAAATTAAAGGAGAACAGGAATATAATAAATATAATCAAATTTGCATATCGCAGTGTGCTAAATGAAGTTGTTCCAATTTACTATTGACAAAGATACCTTTAGTATGATAAACGTAAGTATGTGTAATATTTTTAAAAAAAAAATGGGGAGAGTTTTGATGTGCAATCTGCGAGTATAACAAGATTTTTTATATTTACGTACGTTTCTGAAGTAAGTGAATGCAGCACGCTAATCGCGCCATCTGTATTCTTCACCAGGCGTCTCCGCGGCCATGGTAACACTTCGTAGTGGACCTCCGATTCAAGAGGACGCCGCAATCATATGCTTTTAACGCAGGTATGACGATTATTTTCATGTTGCTTTTGTTGTCAACAATACCAGCGGGCGCCTCGCAGTTTCCGTTGTTGTTGGAGCGGTTCGTTTTTACTAACGACGACGCTTGGCTTTTTTTTTTAATTATTTAACGCCACCCGATTTGTTGTTGTCTTCGTGGCTTGGAAGCGATGCTATTAGCAACAGCTAGTCAGATTACAATGATTGTGGACTCATGAAGTGGATTTAAGGCGAGTGGATGGATGTGGCGGACAGGTGCATGCATATGGTGTTTAAAATGTTGGGTTACGTTATCAGGCTTGAAAATAGATGCAACTATACACCACTACAATCCACCATAATAAACAATATAAGTGAGCATTGGTATATCTGTAAATATTATAATGTATTAGATCTTATTAGCGGAGCAGCCGTCCCACTACATTATGAAATAGGCAAGTTGAAAAATATATTTCAAAATACATGTGTATTAGCTCTACTTTAAAACGAGATAGGAACATGTTTGAGCTCAGCTATTGATTTATATTCATTTGTGGCTTAATGTTGCACATTGAAAATAACATTTTCTAGTGCTCCTGTCAGTAATGGGCCTTTAGAATTGTCATCACTGCTCAGTGCTCACTCCCCATAGTTGACACCGTGGTGTGTTAGGTACACACATAAAACAATTTAACATCTTAACTCAGAGGGCCGGAGTCCTGCAGGTTTTGGATGTTTCCCTGCTCCGACGCACCCGTCCCAATGAACAGGATCGTTATCATGCTTTTGCAGAGCTTGCTGATGAGCTTCAGGTGTGTTGGAGAAGAGAAACCAGAATCCAGCTTCTTCTTGTCTTTGTCTCATAGCTGTCATGCACCATGAATTTGTCTGAGATCGACGACAACGCCAAAAAGGGTCGCGAGTATGCTTTGCTGGGCAACTACGACTCATCCAGCGTGTACTACCAGGGCGTGCTGCAGCAGATCAACAAGCACTGCCAAACCCTCAAGGACCCAGCACTTAAAGTCCGGTGGCAGCAGGTGGGTGCTTTGTTTCATGACGCCATCTCAAATCAGTTAATCGGAGTTTCCCATTTGGTCAGGTGAAACAGGAGCTGACCGAAGAGTGGGAGCAAATTAAGAGTATCTTGGCTGTGCTGGAAGCCTTCAAGACCGAGAAGCCAGTGACCGTACCAGTTCCTCAGTCGGGGGGGAGTGCCGAGGACCCGGCAGCGTGGCCGCCACCCACACCTGCGGAACACAGGTGAACATACAGTTGTTTGCAAAAGTCTTGCGTCACCATACTATTACGGTAGTTGTTTTAGTAATGCTAGATGGTTTCATATGGTTTCTGCTCTGTGGGTGGATTTACACTGCATGGTTCAAGTGGCACAATTTCGATATGTATCATGGCTGTGCAAACCCCCCAATAAAACTCAGATATCATCAAGTGGAATCAGGCTTCTTCTGAGTATGGATACAAATCTGACACAATTGACTGCCAATGCAAATGCAGTGTAAATCTTTTCTCGCTAGAGTGCGTTTTATATTAGTTTTTTTAAGACATTGGTTTTTAGGACGTTTTACTATTACCACAGTCACCAATGCATTTCTCAGCTGTTTATTAACTCATTCACTGGCAGCCATTTTCACTGAAGCAACCCCCTTCGCTCCTGGCTGTTTTACTACGTTTTGACTTATTTTGCAAGGCCCACGGAATATTGTGTTCTATTGCTATAAAAACATGGAACCTACCAAAAGGAAAATTAGAGTCTCTACTTTCATCAGGAAAAAAAGGATATTTGTCTCTATTTCCATTTTGCAGCAATTAGCATTAGAATATAGCTGTTTTATCATTAATCACAACATTTAAGTATGGCACTCTTTATAATTTAGGGTTTGCCCTCCAGGCCTTTCTGAGACTATTTTGTGTCTATACACAATACAAGTCTACTAAATTTAATGCACAAAACTTCAAAACAAAAATAACAAATGCCAACTAGTATATTACGCAGTAGAGCACTGACCTCTACCAAGGCCTCACTGGTGGGAAAAAAAAGAAAAAAGACTCTAGAGTCATTTTTGGGGGGGTGGGCATGCCACTTCCTTGTTTGTGGAGGACGCCGACTGTTGCAATTCTGGGGAGTGGATTCTATGTATTGGCAGGTTTATCCAGATCCTCACCAAAACTTGCCCATTCCTCTACAAGGGTTTGTGGAAATCAGTGCAGCATTAAGAAGAAAAAAAATCACCATATGAAATCATGCAAGCTAAGGGTGTAATGCAATCTTGCAAATTGAATTGTCTTAAGAAGTGTAAAAATTGTTCCCAAGTCAAACCTGTCAAACAGTCCAAAGTTTTAAGTCACATTTTGACAAATCACTGTCATGCCGGTGTAAAAATAGAAATCTTAAACACTCTATCTGAAAGTCAATTAAAGTTTATATCAAGCTGCATGTGCAAGTGTAAAAAGATGTTAAAAATAAATCTATCCAAAAAAAAGAAGAAAGTCTTGCATGATATGTTGACTGAGAAACTACGCTTTTATGCAACCTTTAAGACATATTACTCTTGAAAATGTATTTTACAATTTGTATAATCTTCAAGAGATTTGCACTGTTGAGGATCTAGTTTACATAGAAAGATATACCAGCAGACAAAGATGGAGGACTGATGGGGGGGAAAAAAATGAAAAAGCTTCCTGGCATTAGACAATGGCAATTTGCACAACACAACTCACAAGATAAACACCGATTCAAAGGAAGCAATTAACTAAGGGCGGCAAGATTAATGGGACACAACAAAGACAGGTTGGGAAAACTTGACGAATGGCAGGCAGATTGGACGGAAAACAATGGGCCTGATTTAAATACATAAAAGAGTCAAGAAACAGTCCTTTAATATTAGCCGAACTTTATTGACATCTCAAGTGACGGCACTTCAAAATCTGTCATTTTGTACCACTTTAGTTGGTATTTTTCCTTAGGTGTTTAGGTATTAAAAAAAAAAAAAAGGTGGCCCAAGATTTTTTTTTTTAAAGATTATACATATACAGCAATACTATTAATAATAATAAATTAACTTGATAAGTATGAGACTGTGCTGACATGTAATGTACTTCCACTCTGTAGGAATCCTGTCGCAATGAAGCGTCCCAGCAGTGGAATGAAGCAGCAGAAGAAAGAATCGCCTGGTCTGCATCATCGAGGGGAAGGACAAGAAGGTCGCGGGCAGGCCAAACCCAAAGCAGAACGGCCGGCAGCCAGAGACGCCCGCCACATCAAATCGAACGATGAGGTTAGTTTCAAAGTAATTGTCGGGAAAATCTGTGATTTGCTAGGTCACAAACTGTTATCTGCCTCTTTTTTTTTCCAATCATAAGGGAAAGAAAGGTGAAAAAGAGCAGAAAAAGTTTGATGGTGCGGGACATGACTGCGAGCTGGTGGAATCACTCGAGCGCGACATTGTGTCGCGCAACCTCAATGTACACTGGTATGAAAAGGCACACGTACACACTGCAGTGTTTTTTCCCCGCTCGCATTTCTGACTGCTGAATTATTTGGAAAGGAACGACATTGCTGATCTGGAGGATGCTAAGAAGCTGCTAAGAGAAGCGGTGGTGCTGCCCATGTGGATGCCTGACTTCTTCAAGGGCATTCGACGGCCCTGGAAGGTACACACGCACACAAACACACGCATGATGAGATTACAGGAGGGGCGGGTGTGACTCCATGGAACATGATTGTTTGTTTGTTTTGTACTACATTTAAAAATATAAAGGCAACACTTTTGTTTTTGCTCCTATTTTTTACGAGATGAACTCAAAGATCAAAATCTTCTTTCACATATACAATATCACAATTTCCCTCAAATATTTTCCACAAACCAGTCTAAATCTGTGATGGTGAGCACTTCTCCTTTGCCAAAAGAATCCATCCAACCTCACACATATAAAGATGCTGATTAGACACCCCCCCCCCCCCATAAAACAAAATTGCACCTTTCAGAGTGGCCTTTTATTGTGGGCAGTCTAAGGCACACCTGTGCATTAATCATGGTGTTTAATCAGCATCTTGATATGGCACACCTGTGGGGTGGGATGGATTATCTCAGCAAAGCAGAAGTGCTCACAATCACAGATTGAGGCCCCGTCCACACGAAAGCCAGTTTCCTCACAAGTTTCTTACCGTTTAGGTCGTTCGTCCACACAATGGCGCGTTTTCGGAGCTTGAAACGTTTGAAACCGGGCTCCGGAGTGGAAAGATTTCAAAACGCGTCCGTCTGGACACCTTATGCAGGATACTTCTCCAGCGATGACGTAATGGTCGCAACTCGATGACGACGAATTGTCGCAGATTGATGACGTATGCTTCAATTCTCGCGCGAACCGTCAGTCTGTCAACAACAATGTCGGATAGCCGTGTCGTAGTCGTTTTGCGCAGCCTCCTTAGCTTGCTTATGCTTTTCCAGCAAAATATTTTGCTTCTTTATTCCCACGTTCAACAAGCGGTGTTGTACTTGAATCACCCGCCATTGTCACTTCTCCTGTAGTCGTCTTTTTCATGTTGTTTTGATACATGCAAAGCCATGTTTGTTCTGTAGATTGCAATAAAGTTAGAAAAAAAAGTGTTTGTCTTCTTTGCTGATTCTTCTTCTACGCTTTCCGTTAACACTCTGTGGCTGCGCTACAGCGCCACTCCAGACTTGGCATATGCGTTACAACCGTTAAACGTCCTCAGCATCTTCTTTTGGTCACACGCAAGTCTTGAAATGCTTCTGTGTGTACGCGATTTGTTTGAGGAACGAAGCCGGCTTTGCTTCTGTCTGGACTTAAACTGGTTTGTGAACAATATTCGAGAGAAATGGTGATATTGTGTATATGGAAGAAGTTTTAGATCTTTGAGTTCATCTCATAAAAAATGGGAGCAAAAACAAAAGTGTTGCATTTATATTTTTGTTGAGTACAGTGTTCCCTCGCTATAACACCGTTCACTTTTGGTGGTCTCGCTGTATCACTGATTTTTTTGGGTGCAATTTTGCATGTTTTTTTTTTTTTTACAGTAATGTACCTATTTTATAAAAAATTATGAAGGTTTGAACATTGAGAGCCTTAAAACATTTATAATAAATGTAAAACATAAAGCTAGCTACTCCGCGGATTTCATTTATTGCGGGTATTTTTTGGAAACTAACCCCAGCGGAAAAACGAGGGAACACTGTATAAAATAAGAATCGAGTGTAATTGCACATCCACAACAGTAGGTGGCAGTGGCTACGGTATACATAGAGATTAGACATAAACAGCTCGTGGTCACTATTTTTTAACAAGTAAAAGTAAAAAATATATAAAAATAAGAGGACAGTATGTGCTGCTTTGAAGACCCCCCTTTTCTTTTATCGCTCAGTTCCTTAGACCCCGGTATTAGATTTGGCAGAGGCATCTTTTGTTGAATTACAGTTATAATTCTTTAATAAAAATATACAAGTTTCCTCCTGCAAACATCATTAAGCATATAATTTATACATGTATTTAAGGCAAGTTGTAAAATGTCTGAAGTCTTCTTGTTTATGTTTAACAAATTTAAAACATCATAAGTCATGCTGTTTCTATTAAGTACTGTCTTAAATATTCTCCAATTTCGATACTGTAAATGTATAGGATCGTATGCCGAGAAACGTTTCTTGGGAGGAGCAATATGGCGGCTTCAAAAGTCTTTGACCCATTTTATAGATGAATGATACTTTTTATAGTCACAGTGGTGAGTTTGAGGGCAGGGGCGCAAAATGTTTTCTTCTTCCTGTGGCAGCATGGCAAAAATTAATTGAACTGCCTTCAAACTGAAAAGGGGCATTTGAGATTCTTCCGCAATGTATGGATGTCGAAAATGGCATCATGTTTTTATTAACCGACAGAACTTCCTTTATCACAGGGCGTGCTAATGGTGGGCCCACCGGGTACAGGCAAAACCATGTTAGCCAAAGCTGTGGCGACAGAATGCGGGATGACTTTCTTCAACATGTCCTCGTCCACCCTTACCTCCAAATACAGAGGCGAGTCGGAGAAACTCGTCCGTCTGCTCTTTGAAATGGTAGCATTACTTTTATGTTTCTTGTGACAACTCGTGATTGACTGGAATACAATTCAAAGCAATGTTTTGTGTGCTTCATGCAGGCTCGCTTCTACGCGCCGACGACCATCTTCATAGATGAGATCGACTCCATCTGCAGCAGAAGAGGAACGTCCAATGAACATGAAGCCAGTCGCAGAGTCAAATCTGAGCTTCTAATTCAAATGGATGGTAAAGAAAATATATATTTTTTGTACATTTCATCCTATATTATCTTCTCATCTCAATGCCCACCCCCCCCCCCCCCCCCCCCCTCCGTCCAGGTGTGGGTGGCGCCCTGGACAATGACGACCCTTCCAAGATGGTCATGGTCCTCGCCGCAACCAACTTCCCATGGGACATTGACGAGGCGTTGCGCCGACGCCTGGAGAAGCGGATCTACATCCCTCTGCCAACAGGTGACTTCACAATCGCCAATGTCGAAATGCCATAAAGGACACAGAGTCGACTTTGTCCCCCCTATTCCGTGTTTCGTTGATCATGAAGTTACACAGAAACATACCACATTCCATTATGGAACTCATCCTCCAAAGTCAACTTGGTCACCTAATTTCCTTGTATGTGTTATCTTAACGTTGCTTTTTTTTTCTTCTTTTTTGTAAACTGTAGCTGTGGGTCGCACGGAGCTTCTAAAGATCAATTTGCGGGAGGTGGATTTAACCGCTGACGTGGACCTGGACCGTATTGCTGAGAAGACGGAGGGCTACTCCGGAGCCGACATCACCAATGTCTGCAGGTTTGTCAACAGGATGTTGGTCAGAGAACAAAGACAAATTCCTGGACAAAATCCACCATCTTTTCATTCGTTTCCCTCAGGGATGCTTCCATGATGGCCATGCGGCGGCGAATCCAAGGTCTGAGCCCCGAGGAGATCCGAGCCTTGTCCAAAGAAGAGCTGCAGATGCCCGTGATGATGGAGGACTTCACGCTCACACTCAAGAAGATTTCCAAATCTGTGTCTGCTGCAGATCTGGAAAGATATGAAGAATGGATGTCCGAGTTTGGTTCGGGGTGAAGGAGTTTTTGTGAAGTGGTGACTGGACAATGGTTGACTAACCTCTAATCCTGAAGTCTAGTATGCCTGATGAATATGTAACAGTAGTTCAAACCGTTGTGGGTGAGGAACAAGAATGTATTGAAGCAGACTCAACTGCTTTTGTTGTCAACTAGGGATGGGCATTGGACTGTGAGGACAATTAACAATAACAATCAATTCATGCCTTAAAAAAAAAAAGGCAGAATGCAGACAGCCTTTCACACAGTTTCTGACAGTCAATGGGGGTGCAAAATCGACCCAGCAATATTTATCCTTTCGAGGTTGTAGCAGAACTGTAACAATAGCAGGACACATCCTGCATGTCAGGGGAACTTCAATGCAGGGACCAGCATGTGGCATTTTGGCTATTTACACCTGCAAACTGTGGTTTAAATCTGCCTTCTCTGATGCTGTAGGAACTTTTAATACGTTGTTGAAGTGTGCTGAAATCCATTAAATTAATCGATGCCCTTGATTATTCACTATGGAATTGTTTGTGTGTTTTCTATTAAATTCTTGTATAGCCTGAAGATTTCAAAATGTGCAAAATGTTGCGTGTTTGTCTAAGCATACAGTACATGCTAGCCAAATTAATTTTAGTGTAACATTTTATCAAAATAGAATAGTTAATAGTAGATGTATGAATTTCAGAACTGAATTGAGAATTATCCCTAAATTGAAATTCAATTCTTGAATTTCAATTGAGGTAGCAAACAGGAAGCAGACTTGCAGGAAGTAGAATTGAAATACAAAGAAAATTCATGATGCAAAATTATAGTGTATTTAACAATGAAGCTTTACTGCATGTAAGCCTATTTACAGCATGAATTTCATACAAATATTATTGGCTTTATACACAATATTTATAGTAAATCTAGTAACATGTAGGCCTATAAATAGTTTTTTATGAGCATTAGAAGCCTACTCATAATTACAGTAAATGGTAAAGTGTAATTGGTTTTTATTAACACTGAACGACAACTCTGATAAACATTAAAATTGTAAAAACTTTGAAATTGTTTAATATGATGGTAGAACACCACTTAATTTCCCAGAATACCTTGCTTTATCTATAGCTTTTGAAATGGCTACCCAAACATTTACTGATACGTGGTGAGAATGAGTTCCTCTGAATTGCATTGAATTCAGTCAATTAAAAATAAAATTACAATTCATCCATTGAATTATGAATTTTGCACAGCCCTGATTATAGTGTTATATAAATGGACTTAAGTTTGATTCCACTTCTACTGTACGTTACAGGCCTTTGAGTTTCATCCATTTGTGGGCTCCCTCCGGTAGAATCACTGATTTAAATACAAATAAAACTTACGTTTAAAGCATGAAATACAATTAAACAGAAAAAAAGAATCAATTAAGCAAGCTGTTTTTATCCATACAGCCTGATTTAAAAAAAAAAATATATATATATATATATATATAATTGTTATTTTTGTTCGTTTTCAAATAGTATGTTTTGTGTATTTTATTTTTTATTTTATATCCATTTATGCTTTCTAAACTGCGGTTACTTTAGTGGAACTACGAATCGTCTCCGGACATATCGTGCTCACAGGTGCGCATGCTCAGTACAATCTGGGCCACTGGCTTTGATAAAAACGTGCCTATTGTGTATGAAAACTATACGGCTTTGGCGGACCAAACGTTAGTTACACGACATACCAACGTTAAAACGGTGAGTGTCTTGTTAGTTTTCCTACTGGACTCAACCGACCCTGGACGGGCCAGGGTGCGGTTTTCTCCGTCACCTTGGCGACCAGGTTTGTCAATACATTTACTACGAGGGTTAGTGGTACAAATGTACCACACATGTACAAAACTCGGGTTATAGAGTACCCCAAACCGTTAAACTATCGTGAGTATTGACGGTTTAACCATTATATTTTCAGATTGTGGTATTGAGCAAAACTAAGATGTCATAATTGGCTGAGTTGAATCAGGTGTACACGTATGAGACATACAGCCAAAGTTGCTACCAAGACGTTAACTCGACTTAGCGTTTAGAATGCATTTGCAACATAAAAAAAAAAAAAATACAATGATTTATTTTTATTTTTATTTTTATTGAGTGCTTACACAAATTATATGCATTTCTTGTGTACGCAGTTAGGAAGTGACTCTGCTCCATTTCGCGCCTGTTTAGCTAGCCTAGCCTAAACGTGCAGTTTTCTGTGCTAGGTACTGAAAGAGCACACAAAATACTGGTACAGTACTGTCTATAGATGACATTCAGTGGTGGTAGGTATAATGAAGTACTGTTCCTCAAAGTATTTTTGTACTTCAGGATAAACATTTTCCCGACGACTTATTACTACTCCCCATATGTGCAAACTGTACTTTTCTACTTTTTACTTTGTTAAATAGACTCATTACTCTAAAATAGACTCATAACTCTTAAACTCCGTGATGGACGATGTGACGGGGGAAAACATGCAAATAAAGTTGTGGTGAAGTCAGCCATGGTTGCGATTTTGAAAGTGGAACGTATACCATAGAGAATTGCGCTAGTGTCGAGCTCAGTGGTGTCCAAACTCGGTCCTCGAGGGCCGGAGTCATGAAGGGTTTGGATGTTTCCCTGTTCCAATGTTACAGGATCAGAAGTTTCACAGTTTGTTGCTGTAGCACTGTTGTTTCTGGCATTGTTTCCCAAAAATTGCAAACATGTTCTTGTAACTGTTTCGCTTTATATTGTAATAATAGTTGACATTATTCTTCCAGTGACTTTCGTTTTATGTTCATAAATTGAAACAGTTCTTGTAATATTCCAACATTAGTATTTTTGTATGACTTTTTTTCTATTAAGATTAAGACTTAACTCTCGACACTTAAAGGGGAAGTCAACTCTCCACAAATGTCTTAACAATAAAATGTTCTCTGCAGCCCCACTAGTCTAAATACGGTATTCTGGTTAATATTGTGTTAGTGGAATATGAGTTGAGCAGCAAAATCCAGCAGTTTTAATCAATATGAGGGGGCGGCCATTTTGCCCCTTGCTGCTCAGTGTAAATGACATCACAGTTGCTCAGGTCTCAGGTAACAACCAATCACAGCTCAGCTTCAGAATACAGGTGAGCTGTAATTGTTCGTTGCCTGAACCCTGAGCAACTGTGATGTCATTTTAAATCGACAGCAAGTGGCAAAATGGCCACGCCCTGAGACGGATAAAAATGACTGGATTTTGCTGCATAAGTAACTCTTATTCCGTATTATAATTACTCGTATTATAACTCAGAATGTCACGTTTAAACTGTTATGGTGGTTGTAATATTATTTCATTCTTGCAATAACTACTTTGTTTTTCTCAAATTCACTTTTTTAAAATCTATTTTTAGTATAACTTGATCTATGATGTGTTCTTATAGCAATTTGGCTTTCATCGTGTGTCCCTTTTTCTTTTTAAAGTGACTGTAGGGGCGGTCCCTGCATGCCACTTGTAACCTTAAAAATCTATCGGTACTGTCATCAACTCAAGAGCCCTTTTATATGCTTGTACTATTTCAACTTTATTCTCACAAGTCACAATTACTCTCATAAGATCAAATGTTATTCTCATATGCTGTAAGTTTTCCTTGTGATTACCATTCATTCCTTTCTGGGCCATTTTAGGTCGCTTGGGTCGGCTCCAACTTGGATTGGATGTGCACCCTGAGAACAATTTGATACATTTTAAAGCACTTTGCTCTTGCCTGGACTCCATGTGAAAGCCAAAACGTGGACAATCCATTTCTAGCCGAGAATCAATCATAAGGATGCCACCCAAGAAGAAAAACTCCCTCATGACCTGCATGAACGGCTTCATCGGCGCGGTGAACACCATGGACCAGACCGTCTTGGTGCCCAGCCTGCTGAGGGACATCCCGCTGGACGAGCGCACGGAGATGGGCCACCTCAAGTCAGACGTGGACGAGGGTGACCTGTACGCCTACTACCACCTGCTCAAGTCCCTGCGCGGCGACATTGAGTGGGGCGTCAAGGCTGCCGAGGGCAAGCCGCTCACCCGAACCGCCTCCTCGTCCTCCACGTCGTCGTCATCTACGTCATCATCTGAAGAGGATGAGGAGGATGAAAACGACAGCAACTTAGAGAAGCAGTTGCAGTACCACCTCACCGGCCTCCAGGGGGTGCTGTCCAAGCTCACCGTGCAGGCCAATTCTCTTACCAGCTGCTACAAGCAAAGGGTCGGTATCTAAGAAGCCACCTCCACATAAAAAAAAAAAAGAAGAAATTCCGCCTGCTCATGTTCACTACTGAGGAATTTGACTTGTACGTGGTTTTCGTCCACTATCAATGTCACAATTTTGTATAATGCATGTGTACACTCAAACCCTTTGAGACTTTTATCACCTGTATTTTTTTTTTCACTCAGTGACACCAAGGTGAAGCACTTTTTTTTTATTGAATTTCAAATGAATAACTTTTCCAATTGAATGCTCTTGCCACACATCACTTTATGAAAGAAAATGATGACAATCAACTCTTTTTGGTGAATTTCAAGCACTATTTACTTATGCTAAATTGTAACAACATGCTCAACTTGATGCAGGTATGATTTTTTTTGTTTCTATTATGACTATTGGCAACTGCCCAATTTCTGTAAAATTTAATTTTAATAAAAATAACTAAAATATACAGAGACTTTAAGATTTTTGTTCTCATTAAACTTATAGCCTGGGAATTTAATTCTTGTAAAATTACTGCTTTGTCTTTGAAATGTTGCATCCTTTTTTTCCACGTAACTCATACTGACCCTAGTATATCCAGTCAGGGTAGCATAAACCGAAATTGTGGGCGGTCCCTATTAAAAAAAACACAAACATTTTCTGTGCATTCTACCATTGACAAACATGCGCTTTAAAATTCAAATTTCAGAGTTTTTTTTTTAAAAATGACATGAGGTTTCATTCTTGCAATTATAAATGGTGCTGATAAAATGACATCATGAAGAGTGAAAATCTACATTAAGTGAACTTTATTTAAGCCAAGCAAACAGTAATCAACTTTTAACAGTGCTCAATCAAAGCTGGTATCTCCATGTGACTCTCTTTGTAAGACAATGAGAAGCGATGAAAGCAACTCTCATTAGCCGTGTGACAGCTGACATTTCAAAACTATTTAGCAGCTTCAACGCTGATGATATTAACCAAGGCTGTAATAATGATCCTCAATTGATATCAAAATGTTAATGTCTGTATCCCAGACAAAGATGACATGTTAGAATGAGGATATCAATCACAACATGGTGCGGTATGTGGACAATGGTAAATGCAATATATGTACACATCATGGTTAATTTATGTTTAGCTATGTTTAAATCTTGAGCAACAATTTGTACATTTAACAATAACGGTAACCTTTGTGGTCAATTTTTGAATGATCCCCTTGTCGTCAAAGGCTGGATCTTTTATATGTCTAACCCCCCCCCCCCCCAACAGAATCATTTAAGTTGCCCCTGGTCTACAATGAAACCTATTTCACTTAAGCTGTATGACAAAGTAAATAATAACAGATGAGTTGGGTTAATTGCCCAAAAGTTGCCACAAAAGAGCCAAAAATTGATCAAATGCACCAAAATGCTAGATTCTACATACGAATTGGCATATTTAAAGAGCTGATGTTAGGAATGACAAAATTAGTCGAAACTCACAACCTTTGTGAATAAACAATAAACAGTTAACCCCCCCCCCCCCCCCAAAAAAAAACCTTGTGCAACTTCCATTGAATGGTGGTGTGTGTTCGGGCGCCCCCTGGCGACCGACGCGACGAAGCGCACCCGTGACGCTGTGCCTGCTGCAGTAGTGTGTTTGTTTCCGCCGCCGTCAGTAGCGACATCATGGAGACCAAACCGGTTATCACCTGCCTCAAGACCCTCCTCATCGTCTATTCCTTCGTCTTTTGGGTAGGTCCATCCTCTCGACTCAAATGGCCATTGGCGTGTGCGGCCGTTGTGTTTATAATGTGCGTGCGTAATGCTGCTGGTGATAATGATGACGATGATGATGATGATGATGATGATGATGATGGGGCGGCTAATAGCTGCTGCAGCAGCATCACCAATTGTTCGGATGTCGAAACGGTCCACCGTCGTTCGCCTGACGCTTGAATGGATGACAAACATGCCGCGAAGCTCGTCATTATTTTTAGACGTCAAGTTCGGCCCAGCGGACGACAAACGTCATCTCCGCAACCGTTCAAGTCAACAAATGACGATTGTAACGGGCCAGGCCTCAGCCCACTTTCGGTGCATGGGCAAAAGGGTGTGTGCATGTATGATGCATTTATCGACATGCTAAATAGGCGCATGTTGTACTGTCTCCGAGGCCTCCATTAGAATGTGTGTATGCCCCCTGTGAACGCGTGTTGCCATAGATACATGCACGGTGCCGTGAGCACGTATGTGACTAATAATACATACAGTATGTCTGTGTGACTACGCCATACATATGTGACGTGTGCAAAATATAGATACTACCGTAGATATGTGTGACTGTGGATATAGTTGTCAGATTTGGAAGATTAGTAACTTAGTATTACTACTATTTTGTGATGTAAAAAGAAAGAGAACATGATAAATCATTGAAAAACGTATTTTCCCCGACCATTAATGTGACCTATAACCAGTCATTGAAAAACCAACTGAAATGTTAACGAGAAAAACAGCCCCCTCCGACCAGTGTTGTTTTTTGTGTCAACGTACCTGTTGGAATCATGGCCACAAAGTTCAACCTTTGATTGATTGCATTGTAACACATTTTCCCACCTGCATTTGGGGAGATTTCAATTGTTGCCACCAAATCCCATAACCCAGACACACTCAAAATGCAAAAATGTCAGGAATAGCCTCCTAGAACAACTTTATTTAAGGTTTTAATGCGATTGGTTAATTTTGAACATAACCACAATTATTATTATGATTATTTTTATTATTATTTTTATTCAGATGAGTTAACGATTGAAGTCATGCAATTAATTACAATTAAAAAATGTAATCGCCTGATGCGATTTAGAAAAATAAGAAAATATTATTAAAAATTAGGAGCGTCAGGCGATTAAATGTTTTAATCGTAATTAATTGCATGACTTCACAAGTTAACTCATGATTAATCACACATTTTGTATCTGTTCTAAATGTACAATAAAAACATATAGAATTTCATACTCTTGTTAACAAAAGTGGGGGGGAAAGTTAAATTAATAGAAATAGTTCAAATGAATATTTTACGTCTATAACCGTCAATGGCAGTGAATGGGCATCTGTCAGACATGATCGTAAAATGGCCACAAGAGGGCAGCTGATACTGGTATTGACAGCTTCCACTAGTACTGATAAAATAAGGCCAGTATTGGCACCAATACCTGGTGTCGTTACGCATCCATCATAATTTATTTTTTCACGATATGTGACCGAGTTACAGGGATAAAGTAGGAAGTATAGAGCATTAAACATAAATAAATTGTTTAGATAAAAAACCCAAAAGTTGCAGATACATGAGGGATAATTTTTGCATCATATAAGATCCATATCTGTAGCAACATAGTTTAGGATTATTAATTATGAACTGTAATGGATATGAAAGTAGCAAATATAAAACTTTACAATATGATTGTTAACCGCAACGCGTTGCAATAATGTTGGCTTTAACACATGGCACTCGACACGTTTTGGGGTTTTTTTAAGCAATTTTTTTGTGGTTGCAATTCTCTTCCGGCCACTTGTGCCACGAAAGTATGATGTAAGCACAAGCAACAATGTGAATGCAAGACTTTTACCAGCAGTGACAAGCACTATCCGGTTTTTGGCTGAGACGTGCTGGCCTCCGTGCAGCCATGTGTCCGTGTCACCAAGATTTTATATTTAGTCGGGTCGGGCATTCGCGCTCCGAGACATGGGCGGCTTCGGGTTTCGCTGTCAGTGGGCTCGTTTTTCTGAACCCCGAGACCTCGGCGAGCTCTTGAGGCCCCCGACGCCGGCCGGCCGGGCCTCGCTTTTCACTGTCATCGGCTTGCGAAATAATGCGCGGAGTGTGAATAGCTCGGCTTGTTGTATACGTCTCGCGCAGATGGAGCAGGTGGCGCGTCGTGTCATCGCACCTCCTGCTTCTTTATTAGGAGGGAGGAAAGCCGACCTCCTTTAAACTCTCCGACCGAGATGACCAGCGTGGCGTTGAATTTCAAACAAAAGTGCAGTGGGGGTTGGGCAGAGAAAGAGAGAGGGAGGGAGCAGGGGGGGGGGCTCCTAAGCTGTTTGGAATTCACAAGCCGACATAACAAGTTGAGAAGCTCTCGTATCCTCTTGGACTTGATTTCCCGTTGGGCCTTGGAAATGAACGCTCGCAACAAGCCACTTGTGTGCAGCGCGGACAGGAAGCAGGAAACAATTTATCTGCAATCACCCAGGCCATAAACAGAACAGGGAGAGCGTCATCACTGAGAGAGACGATGCGCCCCCTCGAGAGAATCGCCATTTATAGATGAAACTCGTTATGGCGAGACAACACATCCACGCGCAGCCGTGCCTCTTGTTAACTTGAGATTTTGCATTGCATCACGGAGCACTTTTACTTTCCCGTAATATAAAGGCTGTTAGGACGGCCAATTGGCTGCATTCATTTGATGAATAATGTATCCATTGTGGTTTTTATTCAGCTTTACTGGTAGAAAAAAAAAAAAGAATAATAAATGTCTTTAGTGACATTGTGACAGGTTTGTTGTTTTTATTCTAACTACGGAAAAGTTTTTCCTTTAAATTTAAAACCGCTTACAATAGCCGTTTCTTGTTCGAGGCCAAGTAGGCAACTGCCTAGGGCCCCCAAGCCACCAGGGGGCCCCCAAGCTCTATGTGTAGTCTTTCATGAAGACGATAAAAATGCCCTGTCTTTATCGGTCTCTAATATTTGTTAATTACATGCCTTTACATGCTTACAAAATAAGGATCTAAATAAAATAAACTGTGACGATAAGCAATGGCTGGTGTTTTTGTGTCACATACATCACTAACTGTGTAAGAATGATTGACAGCTACTCATCTACTTTTCCCGTTAGCGAGAGTACGAAACAAAAAACGGAAGGAAAAAAAATGGTCAAAGGAGAAAAGTTGGCACTTGTTGGTAATGGATGGTTGCAGGCGAAACTCAATTTTATTTTATTTTTAGCAAGTATGTTAATTTGTTTTGCTAGCCAACTAGCTAGCATCTGGCATTTATTTACAGATACTACTTTAACTAGCATTATGTGTAAATTATTGTAGAAAATGCTTAAAAGTGACACATTTGTAATTGGGTGCACGCTTTTAAAAGACACTGTACATCACAATTTCCCATATAAAAACTATTAATTAATTTATTTATTTATTAATTTTAATATTCTGTATTACTGCAATATTACTGTAATAAAAAAAAAGGAATATTCACTCATGGTCTATTTGCTTGATAACCCAAGGAGCTATTTTAAGTTTATTTACCTTGTTGCACTTTAAAATTGAGTTTGTTTTGTTGTGTTTTATTTAAATTAAACATGTGTTTAAACACTCAAAAGCTGTTTTATTTATTGATGTAAAAATGACTGTCAACTTAAGATGTTTAATTTTAACTGTAGTCTATTTTGTTCATAAAGTCTAATAGAATGTGCTATCGTAGGAAACCATCTAAAGGGTTATTGTAGTTTGGCAAACTAGGGGCCCCCCCAAACAGCATCTTGCCTTGGGCCCCCATGAAGCTAGAAACGGCCTTGCGGCTTACCATAAAGGTACAATTATCAGTTATCCCTAGCGCCATCTAGTGGTGAACTAATAATTCATTTTTAAAAATGACTAAAAATTGTTGTATTGCATAAATATTTATTTTTTTATACAATCGTAGGTCTAAGTAATCACAAATTATTTTTACACGGCTGTAGTCTCATTTTACTAAAGCTGCCATATTTCCCCGCCATCTTCCTGCTACGGATGCCCAAAGGACAACTTTGTGAACATAGTTAGCTCTGGTGGTGCTAGCCTCGAGTGTCGGACTCAATGGGTCCACCACCGCTTTTGCTAGTTTATTTTATTTATTTATTTTGCTAGCTTCTCTTGCTAAACGCTCTTGTTAGCCACTCCAGCCTATGGTTCTGACTCACTCCCGCTAGCTGCTCTTGTTAGCTGTTCCGGCTAAATACGGCTCGCTCGGTCTTTCTGCGTCGCTCGCCGGGCTTCGGCGTCGCTAGCCGAGGTGGTAGGCTTGCGAAGTGTGGTCTCTCTGAGCCACCGCAGTGTGCTTCTAAATGCATGCATTTCGGCTGCGTTCCATGCTATAGCAACATCTAGTGGTCACTTATTACACGCTGGGGCTTTAACTTGAATCCCACGTCGCATTGTGGCGTTTAGTGTTGTGCATAGTAAATCCTTGGGGACGCCACATGCTGACGGCGACAGCAGTTATATCACACAATAGTTGCCATGACAACAGCTGGCGTTAATGCATGACTAATTTTGCAAATATTTTTGATGCAGTACTGCTGGTTGAATAAGGGTGGCGGTAGAGCAGACTGAATGCTCTATTTACAACATGTTGTAATGAGGTCCTTGTGCTGTGTTCTTTTAAAGCTGATTTTATGCTATGTGGCGCTGGTGTTAGTGTGGTCGCTCCACAATGTTGTGGACTGGGGACCGGTTCCTTCCAGTTTCTCATTTTTTGCCGTATGCCCATAATAATCGTTTTGTATTTTCTTTTAGACTTATACTTAAAATTCCTCTGTACTAATAAATTGCAGTGTGGAAAATGTTGGAAGTGTTGCACTAATCCAGGGGTCTGCAACCTGCGGCTCTGGAGCCATATGTGGCTCTTTAGTCCCTCTCTTGTGGCTCCCTGTGAATCTCTTCTTTTTTTTTAAAGTAGAAATTATATTAGTTTTTTTTTTTAGATAAATAATATTTAAATGAATTCATGATTTAGATTTTTTTAATGAATTATTAGATATTCCAAGTTGTTGGATAAAGGGACATGAAAAGTAGATGAAAAAGTTTTAAAATTACCTAAAATGTCCAAAAAGGAAGACGAAAAGCAGAAAATTACCATAAAATATCCACGAAATTGCCAAAAATGTCACAATATTGATTTAATAGAAGGCAGCAAAGAAAATGTTCAAAAAGTAACCATAAAATGTCCTAAAAACAAGAGAAGAAATTTCCAAAAAAAAATTTTTTTTGTCAAAACAAGTAAAAAAAAAAATAGCCAAGGCAATTCCCAAAACAGGATGAAGAAAGGCAGAACATTACCATATGTCCATAAAATTGTAAAAAAGAAAGTAAAAAAAGTCAGCAATTTGACACAAAAGCAGAAAATCTAGAAATTTATGAAAAACGGAAGCGTTAACTCATTCACTGCCGTTGACGGCTATAGATGTCAAAAATTCATTTGATCTATTTCTATTAGTTAAATTTTTTTTCCACTTTTGCTAACAATAGTATGAAAACCTAGAAATAAATTATTGTAAATTTAGAACAGATATGAAATTTGTGATTAATCGTTAGTTAACTAATGAAGTCATGTGATTAATTAAAATTAAAAATGTTAATCTCCTGACGGGCCTAATTACAAAATATATATATTAAAAATGAGGTGCATTTAATCATAATTAATCGCATGGTAATTTTATATCTGTTAAAAATGTACAATAAAAAAATTCTAGGGTTTCATAAAACATTTAATGAAATGAAAAAATGTTAAACTAATAGAAATAGTTCACATGAATTTTTTACGTCTATAGCCGTCAATGGCAGTGAATGAGTTAAAATTTAAAAAAAACGGAGGATGAAAGGTAGAAGAAAATGAATCTCAAAGTGTTGGATGCTGCATATTTTTCTGTTATGGTGCGGCACTAATTAGTTCACGGGCCTTCATTACATTAGACTACTCACACACTTGTTTCCATCATCACAATGTTCACATGTTTTTCAGCTCCAGACAGATTTTATTCTTTATTCGGCCTAAAATGGCTCTTTTGACAGGAACGGTTAGCTGACCCCTGCACCAATCCAAGTATTTGCTGTATTTCAACAGTATAGTTGCACTTTGCTTTGTCTGGCTGCAGCCTTCATCGTCTTATCATGTCAACACTCATCTGGAAGCCATTGTCCTTGTCCGCGCACATGTGTTGATAAGAAAACATGCATGCGTGGCAGTTAAACAGCTGTACAAACGCTTGTTGTTTTCACCCCCGACCCTCTGAGATTGAAGTGCAATGATCCCTTTTTTTTTTGGAGATGCTTCAGCTAGATTCCCAGCGTGCAGGCCGGAAGCCTGGCGTGGAAAACAACCTCCGGCGGCTGATGGTTGTGGTCGCGCTCTGCCGATAGGGCAAAAGTGTAAACGGTGTCAGCGGGCGCCGACCTGCACAAAATAGCTTGGATGGAAATGAAGTATAGCGGCCCCTCCGGAGCCACCGGCCCCAAAAAGATCAATCTTGTAAGCCCAGTGACACTACTGCCTGCGCCGTTCTTTAATTCACAACAATTTACATGATCAAAAGTCCTGTAATATTTCTTGCATTTATTTGACTGGCTTATTATTTAATGGTTTATTTTCTCAGTGTTTGTCATTGTTTTATTATTTCCAAAATTACTGTCATTAGATCAATGATTGCTTTACAATAAAATAATAATAATAATAATAAAATCACCTAAGAAATCCTTGATATAGTGGGGACTGTGTTTTATTTTACAGTGGCTAACATTTCTTATACTTTTATGACACTTAAGAATACACTTATGTTATGTTATGGCTGGAACTAATTAACTTACTTTATAATATTTCCTATGGAAATTAGGGCCTGACCGATATGCATTTATTTAGGCCGATACCGATTTTTGGCAGAAAAAATACTGATTACGATTAATCAGATTTAAAAAAAAAATATATATATATATTGCATAAAAGCCCCGCCCTATTTATAACTTTCACTGTTAAGATTTACAATTATTTGATTGAGATTGAAATCATGATTAAAACAATTTGTGATTTCAGAACTAAATATTTATTCAACTACTAAAGCTGCTCAACTACTTAATTGTCATTGTAGCGTCATGCCCAGTCATACCTGCATTTTGTTTTTGTCAACTACAAATTAAATTAATTATTACAAATGTATTCTAAGCATTAACCTTTTATATTTATATATATATATATATATATTAGTATTTTTTTCTTGTGGTTTTTTTCACAAGTCTTGGGGCTTACTGGGCTAACCTGAGACCTCGGGGATTGTATTTCGTGCCTTGCCATGTGGAAATGTTTTATGGTTAAGACAAAAAAAAAATCCTTTGATGTTTGCATCCTTGAATTTTGAGAAAGAAATTCTTTGAATCTTTGAAATATCAATTTTAAATATAACTTGAAAGGACAATGACAAAATAAAAATAAGAACGTGCTATAAGAATAGAAAATACTCAGTAAGAACAAATACTGACTGTTCCTGTGCGTTTTGGCCTCTTGGGGGCAGTGTGGTGCCGTGCACCCATGGTGAGTACAGAAGAAAGTTGCGTTTGATTTCTATTACAATAACTCGCTTTTCACACATTGGGAAGAATTTGTGCCTTTGCATAGTGTTATGTTACCTGTGTGTATATGTTCCCACATAATTAGTTTGTGAATATTCGTTATTTGAGGGAAAAACACTCTGAAGTCGATGCTAACTTCTGGTTAGAATTTGAATGGTATCCTCCCTTCGCTTTTAGCATTAGCGCTAGGCTAGCGATGTTTTTTTTTTTTAACGAATCATGTTTTGTATTTAAATATATAGTGGATGTTGTTCTTATTGTCGTGTGTTTAGTTTTACAGTTAACTCCAGCTGGGATGTGATTAAACAGCTTCAAGGACGCTTGGGGGTCAAACAGAATAACCAGAATAACGTATGCTACACACTTGTTACTTGCTAATGGTACGTAAGCAAAATGGTGCCTTCAGGTTACTTTCACAGCGTCAGAAACTTCGGGTTTCTTCGATTTTAACGTTTTAAGGGGGAAATGATTGTTTGGGCAGATGTTTGAAGAGGAGTATTCGGCTGATTAATCGATCGGGCCTTAATGAAAATGCATATGAAACTTGCAAATCAACCACGAGGTTGTGTTTCATTTTGGACGTTCCTCTCTTTTTTGTGGCTTTTAAGACCCGGTTGACCTACAGCCAAGAGGGACCCATTCCCAAGAAAGGACCTGCCACCGTTCCAGCCGTGCAGATTTATTTTTCTGCCAGAGCCGAGCTTGTTTTTTCCCCTCCCTCTCTCCGAGGTTTGGGGGAGACATTTTGTACAGACGTCTCGCTGTCAAGTCGTGTTGACAGCAGGAAGGCAAGCTGCCTGCTCTTGGAAGGTTTAGGATGACGGCCCGCCGTCGCTCTGGGGCGGATCGTCGTCGTCGTCAGCGGGCGCTCCCCCCGGGCGCCCCTCCCTGCCCCATGCCGGGAAAGACGTTCCCAGCCGAGACGCGCACGCCGCCGCTTCATTCAGCTGCCTCGCACAACGGCGTTCTTTTATCCGCTGCCTTCATTTGAAATGCTAAGAGCGGCGCAACAGGAGGAAGCGTCTCGCGGCGGATCAAAGCGACGCCTTTGATGCGCCGCCATTCTCTTTCTCCGTTATTCACGAGGCAGGTGATCGCTATCCTGCACGCAGCATAAACGCATCCCGCGTCTCTAATTGCGCCCCTTTCTTGTTCCACCTTGATCCGCCTCCGTGCTGCCCGTCTAGAGGGAGTTGGGGTAAAAAGCCTCTTCCCTTTCCTGCTCACGCCATCATTTTACACATTGATTCCCAACCAACCAACCAAGGTGCCGCGGCACTCTAATATGCCGTGATTAGGGGGGAACAAAAACGGATTTGAATCGGTTTTAATTTAAAACATGCGAGTCCATCGAATTGAGCTGAGTTTTTGCAGTGTAAAATATAACGAAATACGTATTGAATCGACTTTTTGGACAGATATTTTTACTTTGAAGTGCCGGTCCACTTAAAAATCGAACCGTCCTTGATTCATATCGCACCCCTTATATCGAATCGTCATTTATTAGATGCACACCTTTAGCCATCAGATCATCAGGTTCATCTATCTATCTATGGCAGCGACATAGTGACAGACAAAACTATGGACTATATGCCACGGAGGAGGCGGGACCGGGTTTTCACCCATCAACTTTGTTTGATGGTCCAGACCAAGCCATTTCAAAATAAAATACGGCCCACGGGTTAAATAAAATAAAATAAACAATTCTAGTAAGTACTTCAATTATTAAACACAAACAAACCAGCTAGCATACTAGCTAGCATACTAGCGCAAATAGCACGTTAGCATTTTGTTTATGCATTTAACATACCTCGTCCTATCCCGCCCTACAGATCACCGGCGCTATCTTGCTGGCAGTGGGAATATGGGGCAAGTTGATGCTGGGCCCGTACATCTCGCTCATCGCCGACAACTCCACCAACGCCCCCTACGTGCTCATCGGCACCGGGACGATCATTGTGGTTTTTGGCCTATTCGGTTGCTTTGCCACATGCAGAGGAAGCCCATGGATGCTGAAGCTGGTAAGAAGCTACCTACCCACCATATTGCATTTTGTAATACTGTTTGAATGTGTAGTGACTATTTTACCAATGCAATAATCCCTTCCTCCATAGCGGGAGTTACGTTCCAGATCACTCCGGCAATTAGTGAAATTCGCAAGCGACGTAGAAATACCCTATAGGCATTTACGGCACGTAATTACTTAAAGGCCTTTAAACATACTTTTAAAATAATACAAAACCATTTCAACATATAATATATTAATAGCATGAGCAATGGATGAAAGAAAAACTGTACAGTGTACCATTCTCTCCGTTTACAGTAAATAACTCCTGTTAAGCTGTTGAGCTAAACTCAAAATATGCATCAATAACCCTATGTCCAAAGATGATATACAGCCGCCACCCTCTCTGTAGGCGTAAAAAGCGGGATTGAAGAGAATTGGACATTCAATTAATTTCAGCAAAAACTAGCTGAAATACTTCCTGCTTTCATTCTCCTACGGCAACATCATGATGTCACAAAATTAAAATTGCCACCATATCGTCGTCGTCGTCAGCACAACTGTTAAAAAGGCCAAGTTGTGTTCAGTTCCAGCACCATCTAGCGATTAGTTGATTGGTGCATTTCATTTTAATTAGGCACATTTTGGTCACCTATGTTTAAGATCCACGCTAATTGCCAGATGAAGGGGAATGTAACACTTTTGAGTCCCTCTACAGATGAACTCGATTCACAATGTGTGCGAGTATTAGCGAGTCAATATTAAGCGTTATTAGTGATTTTAGGTCGTTTATGTACATTGAGGTTAACGTTACCTGTACTCTGTTCGGATTATTGCTCACATTGGACAAAAACTGAAAATACATGACAATAAAATGACCGGCAAAGCATATTTCTTTGTCACTTTTATTATGTCGCTTTGCTTTTTACGATATTGTGCGTTTTTGTAGTTTTTTTTAAATCTCCTACTTCACAATAAGGGTGTGCCAAAAAAATCGATTCTGATTTAGTACGATTCAGAATCGATTTTAAATGTCCCAAAATCGATTTTATTTAAATTATTTTAAACTGTCTTGATGATAATTTGATATGTTATAAATGTACAATAAAAAATTCTAGGTTTTCATAAAAAAAATGTTGAACTAATAGAAATAGTTCACATGAATTTTTGACGTCTATAGTCGTCAATGGCAGTAAACGAGTTAACAAAAACCTCTCGGAACTGAGCATTATCTTAATGTTTATCAGTGGTGTTCTTTCTCCCTGTGTGTAGTACGCCATGTTTCTGTCGCTGGTCTTCCTCGCCGAATTGGTGGCCGGGATTAGCGGATTTGTCTTTCGCCACGAGGTCAGCGTGCCTTTCATTTCAGCGCCAAAGCCTAAAACTGTCAATCCAAAGCCAGTCAGGTTGTGATGATGTCATGTTTTTTTTTTTGGGGAACTTAGATCAAGGGAACCTTCCACAGGACGTACACCGACGCCGTCCTCAACTACAACTCTGAGGACGAGGCGAGCCGCGCTGTTGACAACCTGCAGCACAGAGTAAGCCTCACATACACAAGACTGGTCTGTGTCTTTTCCAAAGGGTGCAATTGACTTCATTTTAGTTTTAACACATTCACTGCCATTGACGGCTATTGACGTCAAAAATTCATTTGAACTATTTCAATTAGTTTAACATTTTTTCCACTTTTGTTAAGAGTATGAGAACCTAGAAAGATTTTTTTTTTACATCTAGAACAGATGTAAAATTTATGATTAATTAATTACAATCAAAAATTGTAATCGCCTGATGCGATTAAAAGAAAAGAAAAGAAAAGATTATTAAAAATTAGGAGTGTCAGGCGATTACAATTTTTATAGACGTAAAAAAAGTATTTTAACTATTTCTATTAGTTTAAAAAAAATCCACTTTTGTTAATTTCTTTTTTTAATCTTTTCTTTTTTTTAAAGAAGAAGAAAAGATTAATAAAAAATTAGCGGTGTCAGCCAATTACAATTTTTTATTGTAATTAATCGCATGACTTCACTAGTTATTTCTATTATAAAAAAAAAAAGATAAAAAAAAGAAAATAAATGATTATTAAAAATTAGGGGCTTCAGGCGATTAAAATTTGTAATCGTAATTAATCCCATGACTTCACTAGTTAAGTCACGATTAATCACAAATTTTAAATCTGTTCTAAAAGTACAATTAAAAAATGTAGGTTTTCATACTCTTGTTAACAAAAGGGTAAGAAATTTTTAAACAAACAGAAATAGTATTTGACGTCTATAACCGTCAATGGCAGTGAATGAGTTAAGATCACCTCAGTGTGTTTGCTTACAGTTGATGACATCAATTTCCCCGCAAACTTGATTCCGTTTTATGTGCGCGCGCATTTCTAGCTGCGCTGCTGCGGCGTGTACAACTACACCAGTTGGTTCGGCAGCGTGTATTATCCGTCCCACGGCATTCCCGCCAGCTGCTGCGTCAACTCCTCGGACTGCAACCCGGACGACCTCCGCAACGCAACTGTGGGCCCCAACAAAGTTTATCACCAGGTCCGAGCTGCGCTACGCACCCTGTGCTCGTTTGCCTTGTTTAACTGTTGCGTGTCGTTGCGTGTGCGCAGGGCTGCTACGAGCTGGTCACTTCTTTCATGGAGACCAACATGGCCATCATCGCGGGTGTCACCTTCGGCATCGCCTTCTCACAGGTAACGAAAAAAACGAAACAAAGAGGATGTTGATCAATTATCCCTTTTTATGTTTTGATGTATTATTTGATGGATTGATAGGGCCAGACCGATAAGGATTTTTTCAAAGGCAATTCCGATATTTGGCAGAATACAATTCTGATTAATCAGCTGATTAATTTTTTTTAAAGATATAATGAATAAAAAATTTGCGTCCCTTAATGCTTGTGACAATAAACATGACCATTTGACTGTTTACATTACTTTTGTCCAATATTATTTAACTTTAAAAATTGGCAAAAAATCTGCCGATTTTTCAGTTGTCCGATTTTTAAAACAGCTCATTTGAGCTGATAAAATCCTAATATTTGCTTATGAACTCATTCACTGCCATTGACGGTTATAGACGTCATAAATTCATTTGAACTATTTCTATTAGATTAATAACTTTTTTCCCCCACTTTTGTTAAGAGTATGAAAACATTTTTTTACTGTACATTTAGAACAGATATAAAATGTGTGATTAATCGTGAGTTAACTAGTGAAGTCTTGCGATTAATGCCCCTAATTTTTAATAATCTTTTCTTTCTTTCTTTTTTTTAATTATAAAATTCTTTTATTTTATTGTTTTTTATAATATTTTTTTATTTTTAAGAAAAGATTATTAAAAATTAGGGCCATCTGGCGATTACAATTTGTAATCGTAATTAATCGCATGACTTCACTAGTTAACTCATGATTAATCACAAATTTGATATCTGTTCCAATACAATAAAAAAATCGAGGTTTTCATAATTCTTGTTAACAAAAGTGGGAAAAATGTTAAACTAATAGAAATAGTTCAAATGAAATTTTGACGTCTATAGCCGTCAATGGCAGTGAATGAGTTAATAATGTATTGACATTTAAAGTTTTTAGTTAATTTAACTTATCTTTTTTTCCACACTTATTCAAATTTATTAACTTAATTTCACTTTAAATAACATTTACTACAGCTTTTAGCTAACATCATAATTAACTTACTTTAGTTACTGTTGAGTATGTTTGATCATTTTAGCTAATTTACTGTATGTATTGTAATGTTATATACATAATTTTTATAGACAGTTTTCTTTGTATCAAAGCTTTTTGCTTTCTTAAAAAATCTTTACTTTCGTTCATTGGTCAGTTTATTACCAATCTTTTTTTTTTATTTCTTCATTGTTGAATTATTTTCTTTAAGTAGTGGACCCCAGCATTCTTGGCAGATTCACCTATTCACAGCTTTTTTGTTTCAAATATTCTTAAAAATATATATTTTTAAGTTTTTTTTGTGGCATGGCAGTTTTTTTTAAACTTATGTATTTATTTACTTTTATTTGAATTAGTTTCATACCTTTTTAGTAACGTTTTTTTTGTATGTATTTTTCGACTTCCTTCTATTGCACTTGAATTTCGATGTTATTTTTAGTTTTTAGCTTATTTATGTACGGTAGTTATCATTTACAGCATTTACTTAACATTACTAATTAATAATTGTACTGATTTTAAGTTTGCCTATTCCCTATCAGTTTAGAAAAATGTGCAGCTACCTTATTTGATAGCTTAAATTTTTTTTAACTCATTTCACTTATTTATTTATTTATTGGAAAAGTAAACTTCATCCTTTTCCCTTTTTCTATTGCGTTTATTGTACTTGAATTCTGTATTATTTTTTTTTGTGTTTTAGCTTATTGGCATGTTGCTGGCCTGCTGTCTGTCCAGGATCATCACAGCCAACCAGTATGAGATGGTGTAGCTGACATCACATGGCAGGTGGGAGTGTGAAAAAAAAAACTTGGATGAGTTAGTCTTCTTTTGCCATTAATAATTCTGTTGTCTTTTCAGCGAGATGACGAGAAGATGAAAAAAAAAAGAGACACACAAGAATACTTTCTTTTGTTAAATCATGTTAAAACAGCTTCTTTTGCCTCCGTTTGTCTCTCTGCCTGTAATTTGTACATGATGCACAACATGTAGGATCACGTAAACATCATTCCCACTCACCGCTCTGTGTGCCACACAACACATTGTCACACTGGCACTGACTGCACTGAAGGCTCACTGACACTGACCACCCAGGGCTTTCATCGATGGATTTCATTTGTGTTAGACGTCACCATTAATACGGGTACTGGACTACATGTTCGAGGAGACAAATTAGACACGTCACGCATCAAGTCTGCTACCAGACAGTAGGGGGTGCTGTTGCACTGCAGTCGCTCTTTTTTTTCCACTCAATTTGTGAACGTTGCACACGTGGGAAGAATGAGTGAACAACACGCACTTGTGGTGTGTTTTAGAAATGTTTTTAAATTGTAATATTACAATTTTATTCTTGTAAAACTTTGTGTTTTCAATTCTGACTTTATTGCAGACTGACTTTTTTTCTCCCAAATTCAAGACTTAATAAATACTTAGGACTTATCACAAAAATTACACATTTTCTTTTTCATATGACTTTATTCATTAAGTAAATTATATATATATATCATTGTTTTCTCATCATGACTTTTTTTCCCCATTGTGACTTTATGGAATGTTAAAATTGTATCCTCCTAAAATTAGGACTTCCAATTTTTCCTGTAATATGAATTTTCGTTTGACTTTCATTCTAAGAGTTAATCAGGAAATGTTTAGTCATTATGCAACTTTTTTTTAAATACTAGACTTTATCCCCCCAAAACATTTTTCTTTTAAATATTTATTTTTTTCCATAATATTCAAACTTTTTGGTAGAAAAAATCTTAATATTTTCTCTTTAGTCTTGTAAAAAAAAAAAAATTAAAAAAAATCTTATGTCACAAAATTATTACCTTTTCTGAAAAAAATCTTGTCACAAAAAAACATTTTTTTTCTGAAAATTCGGACTTAATTTTGTAATGTTGGAGGTTATTCCTATAAGATTCTCACTTTTGTCATGTAAAATTCAGATTTTCTCCAAATATTATATCTTCTTATGCATGATTTTAAATCTGTCCTCATGATTTTTTTTTTAATCTTCACACTTTTCTCCTTTAGTTTAGAGCTTTAGCTTGTAATGTAAAACTACATTTCAATCGAACTTTGATCCTCAGAGTGACAGTGTCGTGTGTGGCGCATCGCCAAGCCGCCACTTCTATCATCATCATCATCATCATCATCATCATCATCATCATCATCATCATCATCATCATCATCATATCTGTAGATATGTACTGTAAATGTAATTTATAATAATGATGATGTAATGTTTCATTCTAATATGTTAATTGGCTGTGTTTAATCTGCTGTTTAGCCGTAAAGTATTTGTTTGCACTGACTAGTAACTAGTATTGGCTGATGTTCTGACGTAGACTTCTAGTAGGGTTTGGCATTACAGCTTCAACGTGTGATTTTCTTTCCTCTTTGATTTTGTTTTTAGCTTCTCAGTAACCTTTTGACTATTTTTCCTTGTTCTTCAGTGGCTCTTGAGTTCTATTCCGTACTTAATGGTGGCTTGTTTTTTTTAACTACTTGCTGTTTTACATTGCTTTGGATACGTGTATGTTTTATCTTGTACATACTTAAAAAACCTGTAATGCCATCCAGCTTGCACACGGGGTCACCACACACGCACACTCAAAAACACCATACTGTCTAATATCAACGTCACCATCAGTGGTCTTATTATCAATAAACTGACAAAATGGAACATTTCTTTGCTAACGTTTGGTCATTTCTGGAAGAATGTAGTTTATTTTGGGGATTACAATGAGACTGACTATTTACTTAATTTTAAAAACATTAATGTCATAATTGTTGGTATGTCCCAGGAAGTGAGGGTTTCACATTATTAAATTTTTAATATTTGAAAAATTTTGTTTTTCTTTGTATTTACATCATTTTATTATGCCATGTATTAAACTTTATGCATTATTTATACATTAGAATTTTAACAAATGGTTAATTACAAAATAAAGTATACAATATGTTAATACATATTATCTACGTCATAAAACCTTTAAAAACTGCACGAGAAATGTTTAAAGTGACTTTTTAATGTTCTTGACTGCCATATAATTGTAAAAGTTAACTTAATACTTCGAAAATTAGGTCAAGCCATGTTTATTAGAAAAATATTGCCATTGCGTGCATGGCATCTTGAGGCCCAGGAATTTAATGGACGTTAGGGGAGGAGCTTCAGCGAGGGTGGTGTTAATTTTGTCGTGGATTTCACTATTCACAGCAGGGTTCTGTCACTGTCTCTATAGCATTCTATAAGAAGCTCTAGAAAAAAATGAGAAAAAACAACTGTTGTTCGTAAGTTGACCTTTGATTTTCTCCAAATGACAATTTTTGGATTTGGAATTATTTGTCAGTAAGTATCCAACTATTGCTCAAATTATGTTAACATCTGGTTGGAGAAAAAAGATTTGAAATATCTAGAGGACTGCAAAAAAAAAAAATGATGTGGTAGGCAGCAGGCCGGATGTAGGTCCTTGGGCCACAAATTAGAGGCAAGTCCTCGAGCGTCAAAGCAGCTGGCCTTGTGTAGTACCGCACCCGTCCTCTTGATGGCGCTGCGGTGTCAGGGGAAGACGTAACGTCCGAGTGAGAGAGCGAGTGAGGGGGAGCGGAAGAGAGCGAGCTAGATAGACGCTGCGCGGCGCGGCCTGCATCCATAATAAGGTCGGCAAAGCGGCGAGATGATGGGAAGGAGAGGCTATTACTCGGCGAAGCCCGGGCTGCTCGGGTTCGCTGCAACCTCGTTACACAAATTACCGGCGGAGCGGCGCGGCAGTGGGTCCGCTAATGGAGCGTGAGTGCCGCTGGCTTCCGCCCCCCAGCCCCGCAACCACCGCCACCGCAGCCGCCCCCCCTCCCCCTCCTGCCTGATAGAGGCCAGAGGGAGACATCCACCGGGGAAGCGCTATTAGTCTGTCTTTTAATGTCTCTCGCGCACACACGCGCCAGCCAGCGCAGCGGCCAGTCATAATCAGCAGCCGCATTAGAATGAAACAAATGTATATTTAATTTCAATACATCCTGTCATGTGATGCAAACCTCACTGTCTAATTAACAAGTGATGCTATTTAAGCTAATGACTGCAGTGTGTTCAGCCTTTTAGTTATTTTCTTTTTACATATCCTTTTATTTGCTGAAGCATTGCTTTGTCGCCCACACGTTGCATCTTGGTGTCAACTAAGTACAGCGGAACCTCGGTTTTCGTGATTAATCCATTCTAGAATCTCTGGCTAAATCAGAATAATCTAGAATCCAAAGCTATATTTCCCATAGAAAACAATGTAAATCAATGAATCTGTTCCAGACATCCGAAATTAGTGTTGCCTGGAGTTAACTTACGCGAGAGCCCCGGGGAGAGTTCTCTTTTCTGTGTGACGGGCAGGGCCCCCTGGAATGTGTTCGCCCCGAGATAGGGGCGTCGCGGTTCCGGCGGCGTCCGGTGAGCCCCCACCGGCCCTTGAAAATCCGGGGGAGAGGGTGTAAATCTCGCGCCAAGTGCTGTATGGTGGCAGTGAGCTCAATTCAACTCACAACTTAACAAGCAGCAGTTTAGCAAATACTGAACGATTCATCAAAAAAGAGGTCTCAAGCTGTTAAATGCCTCTAACAGTTGAAGTTTACTGTCACACAAAACATAAAATGACAAAAATGACACGTTGTGAATGTGTATTGGAATTAACCAAACAACTACCTAAAGAAAGGCCCCACTAGCTTAATGCTATAAACGATGGCAAACACCATCGATATGCTAACGATTAGCATAGATAGTTGTGGTTGACTAATTTTGCTGCGGCTTACTGAGTCGCTTACAGTAGTTGAGAAGCTCTTCTTCGTTTGTGTCTATGTATGTATTATGCTGCTCTCTGGTGGCCAAGGCAGGTACACCAGAAGGAGCAGCACAATCTCAACTTTATTTATAAAACACTTTAAAACAAACATTGCTGTATACAAAGTGCTGTACATGTAACTGAAGTCAAACCGAATATTGTGTACTTTGACTATATAAACATGGTGGCTACCACATGAAAGATCTCGTTCCATTCTTTCATTAGAAAAAAAAAATTTCTACCTTATTCCGTTCTTTAGTAATCACCATTCGAAAATAGGTCATTTCAATAACATTGAGCGAAAATTGAAAACATAAGGAAAAAACAAGGTTTTTGTGAAAAAATACATTTACATACACAACGGTGACTTTGACACTAATATTTTTTCTTTAGTGACGCTCTGTGAATTAGATTTAATGTGACAAAGGCTTTGATCATTCACGTCATCCTTGAAAACGTTCTATTTCATCAGATTGGTCATGTTTCAGTATAATTCTATACTAACGGGAGCCCATTGAAACGAGATACAATGCTGCCATCTGCTGGCCGTAGTGGGTGTTTGTGATTTCACAAGTCCATTGAGTAGGCAGCGCTGCGCAACAACTTCCACTGCCCATTGCGGAAAAAATAACGTAGTAAACGTCAATTAACGTTTTTGGCGGCATTCATTTGGATTTTAGTATACGTCATTAAACGTTTTTGGCGGTGAAAGAGTTAATCAGAAAGACTTAAGATTTTTTTTTTTTTTTGTCTGTATAGATGCCACAAGGTGATGGCAATGCACATACCTTCTTGACACCAAGATGGTGCTAAAAGGGCCTGGCTATGGCCTGACAAAATGAAGCTCCTCCCCTTACTTGAACATAATTCCACAATGATGGCGCTAAGGCACAAAAACAGTCAATCACAGAGTTACAGGTAAATCGGAGAATTCATGAATGCCAAACTGCGAAAATAACATTGAAGTGAAACTGGATAATTTGTTACTACACACGTGTTGATCTCACAGCGCCATCTGCTGAAATTGATGGAGCACTGCTCAACTTTCCCCTTAATGCAAAAATGGTGGCAAAAAAAGCCTGAAAGGATCATTTGATTCTATTTGTCTTAAGTGTGTGACAGCACTAAGAGGCTGTTGTTGTGCAGACGACGTCTTTATTATTTAACGCCGCCATTAGATGTCGTTTAGCGGCGTCCAAAGTGATGTAGCGGCGTCTCTTTGTGTTCATGTTGTCGTCGTTGCCTCTAATTGACGCTCGCGCCTCCGGCCTCCGACCCCCCCCCCCTGACGAAACACTTTCCACCGAGCGCGGCTTCCCGTCTGCGCCGCCGCTGCCTCCCGCCCGCCGCTTTGAAGCCTGCGGGATGATGATGATGACACCCGGCGTAATCGCGGCACGACGCGACACGCTAGTGAGAAAGCCTTCGTGGCGGCTTTGGCGGCTGCCTTCCGCGCATCCCCTGTGACAAGTGCAAAGGCTCAGGGGAGAGGGGGGAGCTTGAGGGGGCGGATGTCAGCGAGGTGGGGCTTTGATTGACAGCCCTGTTGACAGGAGAGCACGGCTCGTGTGTTGATGGGATCTCGGCTCAGGTGCAGTTCAAGACCACGAGACTGAATGCGAGGCGCGCAGACGACGTTTGCCGGCTGTAATGGAAATTTAACACAGCGGGCTGCGATATGGGATCTGACTATGATGTCCCGGTGAAGCAGCATGTGGCTCATTAGCCGAGACCGAAATTTGAAAATTGCTTTCTGCGCGACATTGTGATGTCAATTTGAATTTGATTAATTGTTCAGCCCTAGTATTCGCGGCTTGAAAAAATGCTGCGGGATACACGCATACCGATTTTCAACATTTTGACCGATTTTTCAAACGTGAGAGACCTCACACACGACGACCCAAAAAATCGAGCCAAGGAGTGCACTCCATTTTGCCTCATAATTCTTAACCACAATTGGAACAATAAACTGGTTCAATGCCATTCCCCAGTTGTCTTTGAAAACTCCGCCTCCTTAGTATCATGACATCTGGTAAGCATGAAGAGACCCACAAAAAGTCTCGGAAATCATGCCTGAAATGACACAGAAGATTTGAAATGGCCATTACAGATTTATTTTGGCTATTTCTCGGCGGCTACCAAATTTGTACCACATAGACGCTAAAATTGCATGTGGACACAGTATGGCAGTAAAGTTTGATGACTTGCCACTAAATTCTTCATAAATCACAAGGTCACATTTTTTCCAAACAGCTTGTGAGAGTTAGGCAGCAACTTCTGGCAAAATTGTATAGAAGCAGTACCTTCAGATACTTGGATTCAGTTCTTTATCTCAATTTTGCCGAATGGATGTTTTTATTCAGATTCTTTTGAATAAATGGCCTTTTTGGCTGTGTCAGCATGGCTGAAAACTCACAGATTTGAGCAAAAGTGACTTGGTAAAAATATACAGTTATGTATTCTATCTAGGCAGGGCTGGACTAGCGCAAAAAAAAAAAATCGCCCCTGGCGTTTTGACTTAGGCCCGCCAGTCCAGTCCGGTTCGGCCCAGCCCGACTCTTGCCTAAAATGTAAATCTGCCACAGATGTTTAATGATGATGTTTCAGTTTGCTATCTATGCTTAAAATGGATTAATTGCGGGCCAGTCTCTTGTAGTAAAATGTTGGAAAATAATAATTAAAAAGCACTGCATCAGCCCCAACAGAGGCCAGTCCACCGGGCATCTGCCCTGAGTGCCAGATGGCCAGTCCAGCCCCGATTCTGAGGATCAGGAACACAAATACCAAAAACTCACTCAGTAGCGCGTACTAGCGCCCCCCTGGAAAGTTTGAATGTGTAAATTCTAACTTTTCATAAACTCCTGCCAGAGAATAGGGTTTGATCTCAAATCCCGTTTTACTCATTAATATGCATGAGTCAGACAAAAATAATAGAGTAGGACACACGCGCATACAAAGCAAATAAAAATAGTTTAATTGTTAACATTTAATTGAATTATGGCATTGCTGTGTGTGTGTGTGTGTGTGATAGAGTGCTATTTTCCTTTATTTATTTTTTTTGGGGTGGGGGGGTAGCATTTCCATTCATTTCAATGGGAAAATATGATTTGACCTCTGTGAACCCAACAAACAGGTCATCTGATTGTACTTGAGATAAGTGAGAAATTCTGAGAACAGACCTCTGAGAAAGAGGAGAAACTCACCCGGTGAGTTCTATTCACATTCTCCCTTTCTTGCTCAGCAACAATTTTGCAGAGCTGATTCACTTTGCGAGTATCTGGAACACGCTGTGCCCATCTCTCTGCTTGTGGGATTGCCGTATCGACCGCGCAGTCTGCGCTATGCCGGTCGTGCCCTCCCCGCTCGGCGTTTACGTAACAGCAGACATACAGCGCTATTTTAAACTTCATTCACAAGCAGATGTCACCCCCCCCCTCCCCAACTGCCCCCCCTTTCACTCAGTGAAAACATGTTTTCACGCTGTGGACAACAGCTCAGATTTCAAACGTGTACTTTGTGCTTTTTGTAATTGTGGACTGTTTCTAGTAAAGCGTTCCCCTTGTTTACCAGAAGCTACTTGAGCTACAGTGGGGGTACACACAGTGTGGGGAGGTCAGAGCCAGAAGGCCATCAGGTGCACTGACCTACATTTACAACTTAAAATCGCATATTTGTTCTATTCTGTTTATAGTGTTTCTCTTGGCTGTACTGCTTCCAGTACGGTAGATTTAAGTTTTGTCCAGTCAGATTTGAGCCTCCTTGTGTTGCTATGCATGTCATTCTAATCTGCCCAGGGTCTTCCAAATGAATAGCGCGGGCCGATGTAACTTAAACTGTTAGCAATGCGTCTTGGGTAGTTTCTCAATATGAAGAACGCAGAGTACAGTCTCGGTCTTGTGAACTCGCCAAGTATGGTCTTCCTGAGAACGTAGACGAGAACGTTCTTACTAAGAATGTGAGTGTCTTTGTCAATTACAGTTGTGTAATTCCTCCTCGACTTTGAAATGACAGTTAGCAGCACAAAATGTATCTCGGGCTATATTGCTAGCCAAGCCTTCAAAAGTAGGGGTGGGAATCTTTGAATGTCTTACGATTCGATTCCGATTTTGGCGTCTGCGATTCGATACAGAATCGATTTTAGATTAAGAACCATTTTTGATTCAAAAATGATTTGATTGACAATGATTTTTGCTTCAATCTATAGACGTGCAAGGAATTGTAATGATCTACTCCAGTCTGACTCGCTAATGCTAATTAGCGCGCTACTCGCGGCACTTTTATTACTCAAAAGAACAAAAAAAAACTTTTATTGGAATAACTTGATCGTGACTTTTTCCCTTCTACTCTCTAATGTGGCTACAACTTAACCACACTGCCCCTCAGTGGCCAAACCGGGTACAACGTGAACAGCGCTCCAAATAAAGGCACACACAGACAAAGGCAAGACAGTATGAAATAATTTAAATAAAATCAATTAGGGGACATTTAAAATCCATTCTGAATCGAACTCTAAATGAGAATCGATTTTTTTTTGGCACACCCCTATTCAAAAGTATCCAACCGAATACGTCTTCAGTGTAAGCTAGCTGACAAGAGCAACATCCGTGTATTCCGTGCGTTCCTGTTTTATTCGTACTTCCGGTTGAAACAATATTTGGTTGGCGACTGATGACGTTTCATCAGATCACAAGGATGGAGAAGAACGCTAACTGGGAAACAGCTTGTTACTTGATTTGACTGGTTGGTCAGCTTATTTACTTGTTACAGCTTATTTTGACTATAAAACACACCTGTAGCGATCTGCAATCATTAATACATTTAATAATGAGCATCTCTGGTGAGTATGATGTATTTTGTCATGTTATTCAATAAATATTGATTCTTAACTGTTCCAGATAGTGTGCAGTTTGTGGCACGGTGACATGCTGTTCTATTGTGTTTTTGTTTGGTATTGATGGTTTCTATAATTACAATGTGACAGTGTTGGTATTAACTCATTCACTCCCAGCCATTTTCACTGAAGCAATCCTCGTCACCCCTTCGGCTGTTTGAGTTGAGTTGAGTAGGGATGGGCGAATTGGGCTGATACCTTGCTGTATTTCAAAGTAGTGATACTCGGGACGGTGGCCGATGCCAGTACCAGGTAGATACTAAGATGTCCTCTTGTTGACATTTTACAATCATTACCTTGTTCCAGTTATACAGTCATTCCCTAGAAACTAGAAGAATAGAAAATTGACATTAATTTCATTCAATTTTAACTCATTCACTCCCAGCCATTTTCACTGAAGCAACCCCCTTCGCTCCCGGCTGGTTTACTGGATTTTGACTGATTTGGCAAGGCCCACAGAATATCGTGTTCTATTGCTATAAAAACATGGAACCTTACAAAACAAAGATTAGAGTCTCGTCTTTCGTCGGGGAAAAAGTATATCTGTTTCCGTTTTGCAGCAATTAGCATTAGAAAATAGCTACGTTTCATTATGATTCACAAATCTATTTAGAATTGTGAGTAGGGGAGACCGGGGAGTGTTACAAAGGGATAGTTGTAACACCCTCAGTTTGACCAATCAGAAATGATACTGTTGAAGATTCATGCTTCTGAGTTGCAAACTGTCTGTTCTGGAGCCCCCCCCCCCCCCCCCCCCAAAATGTCAGGTAAGAAACCCCAAAAAAAAAATAATAATTGCACATTATCCACTGTTTTGTAGATACAATTGTTTGACTTAGCTCATTTAGTAGTTTTGCTTGTTGAATTTGGTGTGTTGCTTTAGCGCTAGCTTTGAAGCTAAATGCTAAAGCGAAATGCTAAAAATTGTTAGCTTTTTAATGGCTGCCAGGCATGGGGAGGATTGTAACTGTTTTTAAAAAGTGTTACAACCTTCCCCTTATGGCGAAATTTTGTACTGGTCTCTTTTTCTTTTCTTTTTTTTGAGCATGCCTAGGCAAACAAACAAACAAATTTCCAAACAAAAGCCCCGAGCCTGATGACAAAGAAGATGTCGACTCCTCAGAAATGAAAATGTCTGTAGGCCTATTGTGTGTTAAATTTTTATTTTTATTTTTTATTTTTTTAAAGAGCTCAGTATTGTTCATTCGGTAATGTCATCATCATTGCTCTCTTTTTTTTTTTTTTTTGTATTATTTTGTGTGTGGGTGAGTATGTGTGTGTGTGCGTGCGTGCGTGCGTGCGAGTGTGTGTATATTCGTTAGTTCACCAAAAACCTATTCAAAAAATCCCATATCGTTCACCTAAACCGAACACCGCCGTCAGGAGACCCGAGGAAGGACCAAAGAAAGTTTAAAACATTTTGATAACTCACAGCCAAAGGAAGTGTGGCTCAAATGTCAGCATTGTACATTTTAGGTCCCAAGAAGCCTGCACCCGAGACATGAACAACTATATTTACCACAATTTCCTTTCTAATTAAGAATAGGCCCCCGCTGTTGTGTATTATGCCATAGGCAGTTTGCTTTCTGATTTTGCACTTAAAAAACACACTGTTAAGTGTTTTGTTTACTGCTCAACATTTAATCTGTTCAAATGCTTTTCCTGTTAAAGGCAAAAAACAAAAACAAAAACCCACACACAATACATACCAGTTTATTCATTATTATTATTTATTTAATCTATTTTATGTTGTATATATTTATTTACTACATTGTGTTTATTTTCATTGTATTCAATTTGTACTTTTGATTCATTATTATTATTATTAATATTATTTATATGTTTATGGTTCCTCCTTTATTATTCATCAAAGTGATTCCATACAATTATTAGCATGGCTCTTTTTTAAGCATAAAAATGTAATTGTTACTGTGTGGCATATACCCAATAGTTAATTAATGTTACAACTCTTCAATATTTCTGATCAAAAAAACATGTATGGTCAAAAAGTTGTTTCAAAAAAATATTTTACAACAGGATTTTTTATACAATTTCTGTTGCTGATAATGACAACGTTTTCATTATAATTTTCTCTGATTTCTTCTTTTTTCCCCCCCACAAGCAGCATGAGAGAGCCGGTAAAAACTTCCATTTTTGGTCATTTATGTACAGGCTTCACCGACAAGTTTAAGCATCAAAACATTTGAAAATGAGTCTCAAATTGCATTTTTTTTTTTTAAACGACACCATTAGTGAATACATAAAAGTCGAAACGTATTGTAGGCTCCAGACATTTGTTTTAACAAAAACTATTTTTAAAATTATTGTCAGATAACCGTCTTTTTAAAAGTAACGCTTACAACTCAGATTTGTTGTAAAAAGTTCATACTATAACATTTGTCATTTTTGTTATAGATACAGACGATCCCATAATAGGAGTTGTTTGCACATGACCAAAAACAAGTGTGAAGAAATGTTTTGGCTATAGCATCATTTTAAAGCCTGAAAATGCTTATCCAGCAAATGAATGCCGGTGTACTGATACACGTCCAGTCTGTTTTATTTATATGGATTTAAAGCAACAGCAAAATGTTAGAATGGCACACAGTTATTATTATTATTTAAAGATTGTTATTGAGTTGCCTCCAAAACAGTTTACAATTTTGCCGTATATTGCTGCAATCTGGTTCAAATAAAGTTTTGTTATTTGTTTTTAATGCTTTTGAAAATACAAAAATTTTGTAAGTGTTTAAGCTGAACATTTGGCTAAATGCCAACAACGGGTACAAATTTACATTTTTATGTTAAATATTTATTTTTTTATTTTTTAATACCCAGATATGTGCTGGACAAGTTGCCAAGAGCTATGAAGCAGATTGTTTCGGGTAAGAGCAGACTATTAATGATTTGGCAAAGCACATTATAGTGGTTTCACATGCTTATATGAGCTGTGGGAATTTTGATGCTATTCTCTGTAGGCAAATATATATATTTTTTTAAATGTGTTTTCTTTTTTTCTTTTTTTTTTTACAAGGCTGTTGCTGTACAGATGTATTATTAGGCACAGTACACCGGTGCACAAATACTGTTATCAACGTCGCTAAGGTATGTGACTCGTTCATCACTCAAAATATAACATGATGTTCCTGCCAATTAGTCGACAGTGTTGCCAATATTCATTGGAAGTGCTATGTATAAGTAGGCTGTACACATGAGAGAGTAAAGCAGGGGAATCCTTTTCCAATTAGGGGGTCGTTTCAAAAGCTCTCGAGGGTCTTGCACGGGACCACGAACGCTAGGTTGACTACCATTCAAGTCAACCCCCAAGAGATACCACAACTTTCAGGCTGCATTGTGCAGTTGGAAGGGCCACTATTCATGTGGTAAGATGGGCTACTTGTATAGTGTTGCTCAAACCGCCCTACAGTAATTCCCACAGATGCATACAGTAGATTAAATGACCTCAAATGTCTCGGAGTAGAGCACATCTTGGCCGCATAAGTATTCCACAAGTATTTAATTTTTTTTATTATTTTTTTTTACAATTGATTCAATCTTTATGAACAACAGTTCAGAACATTAACAATTACTGTACATTTTTCAGAATGTGAAAATTGGTAATCTCCAAAATAAGGTTTTGCAAAAGCAGTTATTAGCCACTAAATATGGTAACCCATAAGTGATTAAAAAATATATTTAAACAATAAACGTATATAATATTGTCTTGCGGCCTGCAAATGCTTCCCGGGCCGCAAGTTTGAGACCCCTAAATGAGATACTATCCATCCATTCATTCATGTCTATATTTCTGTTTGAGATGCGTAAATTGGAGCCTATTCCAGGTGACTTTGTGTAAGAGGCAGCATACTCACTAAACTAGTCATGACGCCACTGTAGAATTCATATTTGTACTGATAAGGTTTTATGTTATGGGTTCTCTCAAGCACTTTGTGACAGCTGCGGCTGTTTAAAAGCGCTGATTAAAGATGACTATATTTGAGGTGAAATAATATTGAAAATGCAAAAATGGTCATTATGGAAGCATTCTTTTTTACATCATCATGCCGCACCCTTTGAGGTGAGTATTAATGAAATTAACTGCAAAGTGACTACAGCACATGAATCAGCATCTTGTTTTAGAAACTTTTTTTGTTTTGTTATCATTTTAGCATTACAAAAAGACGCTTCTACACGCCTTTGTCAAACTTCCAACACGTGCTACTTGTTTTGCATACGCGCCCTCTGATTGGCCCAGAGGAGTCCAGCGCAGGTGGCCTGATGGCTCATGAATATTCATATCAATTGCCAGTTCACCCACGCACGGATGTGTCATGTTTGGAGAATGTAGGCTGAGTTACCGCTACTAATGCCTTACTGCAAACGGAGCCGGGACATTTCAAGCTAAGGTAAAAAAAAAAAAAAAAGGAACATAAAAAGAAACGAGCAGCTGTTGTTGTTGTGTTCTTATTATTGGTTATTTACGTACTTTATTTTTTATTTTTTGGGCCGCTCGCTGTCACTTTGGAGCCCCTCCCCGCTTCGTTCTGCTCTGCCGGGTGCTATTCACGGTCACCCCGGCTCCTGTTAGGCTTGATTGAAGTCGAAGAACCGGACAAACAGGTCGAGCAGTTTGACGCTTACTCTATTTAAAGCCGTTGAACATTCTCTACTTAAAGCGGGTTCAGGACGTTAAACGCCAAACAACGACCAGGCGCGAAACTGAAGCAACCGAGTCCGGCCAACAGCGTGCCTTCCTCGGAGTCACAACCCGGAAATTAACCGCCACTTCAACCCTTGTTGGAATTACAAGCGAAAACTCCGCAGGCAAAAATGATGCGACTGCTTCCCGAGACGCCCGCTCAGAAAAACTCCCTCTTCAACGCCATGAACCGCTTCCTCGGGGCGGTGAACAACATGGACCAGACGGTGATGGTGCCCAGCCTGCTGCGGGACGTGCCGCTGGGCGACGACTCGGAGCTGTGCGGCCACAAGTCTGACGTGGACGAGGGTGACGTGGACATGTACAGCTACTACCAGCTGCTCAAGTCCATCCGTCGAGACATCGAGTGGGGCTTGAGGGTCTCCCCGGTCGTCAAGGAGACGCCGCCACGGCTCACCCGCATGAACTCCATCGCCTCCACGGCCTCCTTCAGCTCCTCACTGTCCTCCGGTTCGTCAGAATACGACGAGGATGAAGAGGACGACGACCTGCAGAAGCAGTTCCAGTACCACCTGGCCGGGCTCCATGGGGTTCTGAGCAAGTTCACCACGCAGGCCGACTCCCTCACCAAGCGCTACAAGCAGTCGATTGGACTCTAAAAAGCAGACTGTTTCTATTATCAGGGGCCATTTCAAGTCCTTTGAGGGCCACTAAAGTTATGATGGAAATGGTTGCTACTGTATATCATGAGCATTTGTGGGTTACATGTTTTGTGGGGCTTTCCTCTAAGGGTTTTAAACTTGCGACACCTAAAGGCCCTATCCATATTGTTACATTTTACCTTTGAAACTGGTTGAAATTGAAAATGACTAACCCACGAATGGAAGATGGCAGCCTCCCAACTTTTACAAGTACGTTGGGTGTTGGCCTACTGGATTGAGAATGTGTTGAAAGTGAATGCGACTCGATGCTTTAACAATTATTTTTGCACTCACGGGCATTGAGTTTTTGCTTTGATTTGCAGGTGAAACATATTTAAAACTGTTATTTAATGTGTAATTTATTACCTCAGGGCATGTGAATGTTGAGTTCAAACAGCCAGTGTGTGTGTGTGTGTGTGTGTGTGTGTGGTATGAATCGCCAATTAGAAGATAGCTAATGTGTGCGTATGACCATGCAACTTCCACGCTGATGTCTTAAAACTAAAAAAATAAGGAAGGAGGCATTTGCTGAATTAAAAATGCCTGTGATTTCCTTTTTTCAAACTTTGGTCAATGTACTGGAATCAGCTGATAGTTCTGCTTTGAGAACAATGACGAATTCCATGAGATCACTTTGTATGTCAACAAACTGACTGGATATGTGCCTAAAAGATGCATTCTTTGCACTGTTTTTCTACTGATATGTCAAAATAAAGTTTTGTATTAACTAATTCAATTTTAAATGGATTCTGGCTTCATTTCATGCAAGGATCTTACGATCATAAATACAAAGTTTTCAGATTCACTATTAGCTTATTCACTAATTGACAGTTATAGATGTCAAATATTCATTTTTAACTATTCCTATTAGTAAAAATAAATTTTCTCCACTTTTGTTAACAAGAGTATGAAAACCTATAATTTTTTTGTAGTGAATGAGTTTAGCACTAGCAATCAATTATTTAGCAAAAGTATCCAGAAAATCAGACATGCTTGCATTCAGCTAATGGCACAAAATATATGGAATATTAGATTTTTGAATGGTGACAGTTTAAACCAGCAACTGATTATTTCCTGTGGGGAAAAAGTGCTCAGAATAAATCAGAAAGCAGTTGAGAAGTCTTTTGGGATGTCACATTCCACGCACGAGACTAAACAGACAAAATAAAAACATGTTTTTGTTTTTGGGAGCGCTGCGTCGGTTACGTCCCAACCGCCTTCAATTATTAATCACTTGAAACGACAGCCATTCAGCGACGTCTTATCCGCATCGTTAGCCACTTTGTCGTTCCATTTCTGTCGTCTTTCTAGTGGCACAGTATGTTTTTATCGCGCTCATTGTTAACACGCCGACAGCCTGAAACGACTCTGGATCATTACCTCACTCATTTTCATGTCATAATTATACCCATGAAAAGCGTGCCCGACCGGACGAGTGCATTCTAAAATGTCTGCACAATATGGAATGTTAAGTCATTTTCCAAAAAGGGGAAATCCAGTCAAATGTTTTCTTTACAAATATGGTCGATGTGCTCCCACTAGTCTGAACACGGCATTCTGATTAATAATGCGTTTGTGGAATATGATCTAAGCAGCAAAATCCAACCCTTTTTATCAATCTCAGGAGGCGGCCATTTTGCCAGTTCACTGCGACTGAATATGACATCACAGTGCCAAGGGCTCAGATAATGACCAATCACGGATCACCTGTTTGGTCATGTGACGTTGACAAGCTGAGCCCTTATGCTGCTTTCGAAGAAGGTGGGAAGTCGGATTTATCCCACTCGGATAGTCCCAGTTCCGAACTCAAAGCGTTCCAGGTGAATGTAAACGTGAATGTAAAGATGGCTGAATATCTTATCGTCAAAGCATTTCATGCTTTTCACTAAATAACTTAATGCAGGGAGATAACAACAAATCTTCGCACAGTCAGTACAAATTACGTTGTTATAATTTTGAATAACAAAATTAATTTAACTCACTTTCTCCCCAAAACTTTCTATTTTAAATATTGCCATGGTCCCAAAAACGTATTTATAATTTTTTAAATATTCTTTTTAATGCTTAGAGCATACAGAAGGCTTTGATGCAGCCTCTCACCTGAAGAGGTCGCTTAAAGCAATGGTATTTATTACAAAAACGGCCAGCAGGTGGCAGCCGAGTATAAGAGATCAACCAGGGCCATGTTGCAAAAAGCTCATTTACCCAGTTTTAAACAGATTTGTGAATAACGATGAAACTTAGCTATATTCTAATGGTAATTGCTGCAAAACGGAAACAGATACAAATATACAGTTTTTCCCGACAAAAGAAAAGACTCTTATCTTTCTTTTGTTAGGTTCCATGTTTTTATAGCAATAGAACACAATATTCTGTGCGCCTTGCAAAATTAGTCAAAATCCACTAAAACAGCCGGGAGCAAAGGAGATTGCTTCAGTGAAAATGGATGGGAGTCAATGAGTTAATAATAAATGAAGAGATAAATGTTTTTAATTTTGTAAATCATGTTTTGCCATTCACATTCTTTGTCCCAACAGGGGTCGCCATTGTCGAGTGACGTCGGGTTGAAGCTGAAGTTGAGTGATGGGTCTTTTTTTTTTTCTTCTTCCCGACAATGCAATTCAGACCACCCACTTCAAATGGGCGTTCCAGTGTACTTTTCCTGGTCGAAGGTCAGAAAAACCTCGAATGCAGCATTAGGTTCTGTATTGTCATTTTAAGTCGTCAGCAAGTGGCAAAATGGCCGCCCCCCTGAGATGGATAAAAATGGGTGGATTTTGCTACTTTGCTACAAAGTTAATTTAATACAATTTCTTGTGGCTAGAAAATGGCATTAATTTACTTTATTTTGTAAAATTAAAAAAAAGAAGTCAGAAATGTTTTAAAGTGATATTGTTTGGCAATATTTGAATTTGCACATTTAAATTAAAAATTTGAGTAAATGCGCCATTTAAAAATTAAATAAGAAGTTACTCAGTAGTAAGTATTTTTCCCCCCGCTGAATACTTACTCTTTCCCAAGTAATTATTTGGAGGACTACTTATTTTTACTTGAGTGTTTTACTTTTTTAAAGTAACAGAAGTCTTACTTGAGTACAAATTTTGGATACTTCCCTGATCACCCCCCCCCCCCCCCCCCCCCCCCGGCGTGCGTCCGCATTTTACCTCGTTCCTCATCAATTCAATCAGGCCTGTTGGCCTTCTTGTCTCCCTTCCAATCGACTCCCTGCCATCCCTTGTGTTCTCCCAACCTGTGTCTTTGTTGTGTGCCATTAGTCTTGTTGTACCTCGTTAATTGGTTTCTTTCAATCTGTGTCAGATCCTTTTGTTCATCCTGTGAGTTCCGTTGTGCAGATCGCCATTGTCTAATGCTAATCTCTGGAAGCTTTTTATCTGAGGCAGCTTTATTATTTATATATATGTTTTTTGTAGAGGTGTTTTTTTTTTAAATTTAAATAAGGCTTGTCAGCCCTTTAGCTTTGCTTGTAAATTGGAATGACCAAGGTCCCAAGTGGTACAATTTCTAATCCGACCCAAAATTCTCAAGTGCCATTTTCAGCTAAGCGAGCGCCTCAACTATTAACTCTACAATGTGTTTGGACAACAGTGATGAAACACCAAGAACATGAAATGGAAGTTATTGCACCCTGCACTCTAAAACAGTTGGGTCAAAAATGGACTGAACAACTACTTTGGTCAATTTGGCCGAACTTTCTGGGTTGTTTTGCACAAAACAACAAAAATTGGGTCATTTTGTATAATGCCCCCCATAAAAGGTTTGTACCCAACAACACAAAACATAAATAAATCAACATTAAGGTTAAAGAAAGCATTAATGTGAAAAGACTCACTTCCCTCCATCATTTAAGGGTGAGTCCACAATCTATATTTTTGTTTTCATTTTATCTACTCTATCTATTCAAATTTACCTTAGTCTTTCGTTATTTTTGTTTTATTTCACACTGATGAACTTATTTTTACTTGTGTATGTTGTTACTGCTAAAAAGCGTGATTCGTTTACTGCCTTAATCACGTTCACCAAGTTTTCTCAAAGGAAGAGCAGTTTTACTTTCACTTTTATCAGATGTAATTATCTTCTTTTTTTACACTTATAAAAGGCATTTATGTGCTAAACTGTTTGACGCATGAAGCTAACTGCCTTACTTTTGCACTTGTATGACAGTAATAACCTTAAAAAGTGGGATGGATGTCGTCGACAGCCTCACTGCAATCCTCCATCTCCAGAGAAACACTATGCCTGCTAATGCGTCAAGCATTGAGAAAGGACGAGTTATCTTTAGACACTCTGTAACTTTTTTTTTTTTCTAAACCCTTGTACGACTGTAAATGTTACTTTAAAAGATTGCAGTTCATAAAGGTTTTAGGATGGGAACAGTTTTACGCTGAAACACATTATTTGTATTATTTCCTATGGGAAGAAACTGTGTTTAACGGCATTTGTTATTTTTGGTCTATTTCTTGCGATATAATCAACACATCCATGTGTTGCAATTTCACCTGACCTAAGGGGAGGGGGTGGGGGGATGCAGCTGAGCCTGAAACACTCACGTTGTCATTCTAGCGTAACACATCAAATTGCAAAGCATGCATGCAAACACTTAAAAAAAATAATCAGTAATTGTTATTCCCCCCCCCAAAAGAGTGCAAATAGCCCTCAGACATTTTCAGCAGACACACCCTGTGTGTGACATTTCATTCTCTTCTCTGATTCTCAATGTTTTTCACTCACAGATGCCACCGTTTTGGACAAAGGTCACACACGCATTGCTACATTTGACTGTAAATGAGCTGGCTTGTTTTGGAATCATCGGCATGTGGAGAAAGCGCCACCGTGAATGGAAGGGGGAATGCCAGAGTTGTTGCTGGGGCAGGCCAATTTCTAACTTCCTGGCATTTGAAAACATTATGTCTTTAGAGGAAGTGCTTGATGCAATACAACTAAAACATGTGCTGGTTAAAAGACAATACTGTAACATCGTGCAAACGAAAGTAAAGAGAGGCCAAAATTGTTTGCATTTTTAGTATTTTTGTCCTCCGCGCGTGCCGTAGACCAGGAAATGGTGTGCGATGCACAGCCCAAAACCCAAACAAATCGACGCTGATTTTGTCAATAAACGCATGTGAGGTGAAATGGACAATCCGAATATAAAGCCCGCTATTAACGACTCACGCTGTGTAATATTTAACACGCAATCTGAGGACTATCGATGCGTAAGTAGCGGTTCAGTTCTGACAATTAGCTCATTAGCAACATGCCTCTGCATCAGTGGTTTCTCTAGCTGTGGCAACACTAGCACCGGTTTATCAACAGCAGAATTGTTAATTGGGAGGTTGTTTTAGTTAGTCAACGGTTACAGTTACACATAAAAAGAGCAATACTATGTGGCACGGCCATGAAAGTAACCCAGGTGTTGCAAACCTGCACGCTGTCATTAGCTCCTGGTTAACCAAAACACTTCGCCTTCGTATATTTATATCTTATTTAGCGAATTATCTGCTCAGCTTTCACTGGACAACACGTTTTCGCTCTCCTGGCTTGAACTCCAGCCGTGCCTGCTGGAAGCAACTTATTTGTTTTGGCAAGATTGTGAAAGCTAATAACTCCTTATCTGCTCGAAACGATAAAGTGAATTCAGCCAGAGAGGAGTGGGAGGGCAACGTGAGTGCACGCTGACCTTTTATTACCAAAAAGTGCTCATTATAGTTTGTTTGAAGTGCAGATATTCGCCAATGCACGCTTTGGTTTTTCCAAAGTTACACTAATAATATACCAGCAAGCCCTCTTAAAGAAGGTAAGCAAATAATTCAATCTCTCTCCTTATGTCAATTATTCCAGATGAATGAATTGGTAAAGCTGGTTTCTACCTCAAATAGAGAAACAATTGTTTCACTATCTAAAACATGCAAAACTGCAATTTGAATTATCCATGGCTGTTGGTTTACTAAGTAGAGTATCCTGTTCTACCTTAGTCAATTTCATAATGATGTTATTTAATGTTCCATTGGAGGACGTACGACAGACTAGTTTGTCACAATTTGGTAAAATTAGGGTTTAAAAAAATGCAGTTAAATGGCAATAACATGTAAAATCAGGAAAAATAAATGATGCCACACAAACCTCATGTGAGTCTGTTTGAATCTGCATTAACTCATTTACTGCCATTGGCGGCTATAGACGTCAGAAATTCATTTGAACTCGTTTTATTGGTTTAACATTTTTTTCCCCACTTTTGTTAACAAGAGTATGAAAACCTAAAAAAATATATTGTACATTTAGAACAGATATAAAATTTGTTATTAATTGTGAGTTAACAGTCATGCGATTGATTACGATTAAAAAATTTAATCGCCTGACGCCCCTAATTTGTAATAATCTTTTCTTTTTTTTTCTCCAAAAATTTGCGTCAGGCGATTACATTTTTTAATTGTAATTAATCGCATGACTTCAATAGACTCACGATTAATCACAAATGTAATATCTGTTGTAAATGTACAATAAAAAAAATTCTAGGTTTTCATACTCTTGTTAACAAAAGTGGAAAATATGTTAAACTAATAGAAATGGTTCAAATACATTTTTGACGTCAATGGCAGTGAATGAGTTAAAGACGCTTTGACCACATAAGGTCTTTGATTGTGCACACTGCACACGTTTGCAACATGCAGTTTAATCAATCAAAGAGATTCTTTATTTAGTTTTTTGCTCCTGTTTTGGTTTGCAACAGAATTCAAATAGGCTCAGCAGTTAACTCTTGTATATGCATTAACGATGAGCTGAGATCATCACAGTTGGTACCTTTTTGCGGGCGTCTATTTGCCAAAGTCATTTATTTGTGGATAACAGCGACTAATTATTAGGACATGGCATCCATTAGAGTGGAAATTCGGTCATTTTGGGCCATTGGCTGTCTTATTTCCTCCTTTGCCTGCCATGGTGGCGTATGATCGAGTGATAGCGGCTGTGGGGAAAAGGCCAAAGCAGCAGCAACGTAGCACAGGTGATCATGCAGATATTCGCGCTTTTAAAATGCAAGACTGCCGCCGGCGCCTTTCATTTCCGGGCCAGGCGCGCACGTTTTTCATTCTCGTCATTCCTGCGCTCGCATGTTGAAAACGCTCGTCTGTCTCTGGTGATAGTTATCAGATCAGTTTCGGGCTGCTTCTAATGACCTGTTCAAAATAAGCTACAGAGGCATGTGAAGGTTACATTCAGTTTGTGTTTAGTGTCTGTTGTATGAGCACGTTTGCCTGAATGGAAGGAATGATTTTATAGTGCATTCTCGAGTTGTTATGCTCTTCTTAATTGGTCAGATCAATTGCAGGCTGATAGCGGGTCACGTCACGGCCCTCTTCACTTTTATGACTTGTTAAAATAGGTCACGTAAGCATGTAAATGTGGTTCAAACGTACTCTGCTCGAATGGGGACGGCATTTATTGTGAACTCTCTCGTTGTTAGGGACAAACAACCTTGTTGATCGTATCAGTTTCATGCGGGTAGCGTCAGCCTTCTTGGGTTTCATGATGTAAAAAAAAAATGGGCTCGTAGGTACAATTTTTGTTAAGTGTTGGTTGTGAAATGTGTGTGAATCCAGTGATTCGTTTTATTGTACGTTTTGTATTAGAACAAACACTCGTCTTAATTGGTCAGTTCAGTTGCAGGTTGCTAGCGTGTCACAGCGATCTTGAGTTTGATAACATTCTGAAAGAGGTCACATGAGCCTGTAAATGATGTTGTTAAATGCTCTGTTTGAATTGAATGACATTACGTTAATTGGTCAGATCACTTTCGGTTGCAATATTAAAAAAAAGTCTTCTTTTACAAAATAGGCCATTTTATATCACAATAATATGCCACAATGTAGATATTTTCAGTTATATAAATATATATAAAAAAATACAACGCGCAAGACTAGGGGTGGGAATCTTTGAATGTCTCACGATTCGATTCGATTCCGATTTTTGGGTCTGCGATTCGATTCATAATCAATTTTCGATTGGCGGCGCTTTTTGGTTCGAAATGATTTGATCGACAATGATTTTTGCTTCAATCTAAAGATGTGCAATGAATTGTAATGATCTACTCCAGTCTGACTCGCTAATGCTAATTAGCGCGCTACTCGCGGCACTTCTATCACTCAAAAGAACGGCTCCACGCTGGGAAAAAAACAACTTTTATTGGAGTAACTTGATCGTTGATTTCTGCAGAAATTGCACTTTGTCTAGTTAATATTATGGGTTTTCTCGTTGTTAATATTTACCAAAGTAGTAGTACTCGTTAAGTGCGTTCACCCATCTCGTCATTTATAAATTTCTTTAACATAACTGACCTTAACTTTGTCATGTATGATCATGATTATCACTTCCCGAGTTTATTGTTTAGTCTGCCACCTGGTGGCAGCTGTGTGGAACATGCATGTTAAGTCAAATAATTTGTTGTGCAAATAAGCTCCTTTTGTCAAAATTATTATTCACCATTTGCGGTATACCGCCATAAAAAAAAAAAAGTATTCACCTAAAATATATATCGTCAAATCGCCCAGCTCTAGTATTGTTTGTCGTAAACACGTTTACCTGAATGAAAGGAAATTCACTCTTTGCATTTTGTAGTTATGGACACAATTTTTCAACTGATCAGGTCATTTGCAGGCTGCTTGCATGTTATAGTGTTGCCTGCTATGCAGAAATAGGTCACATAAGCATGTAAGTGTGACACAAACAAGCTTTGCTTGAACGGAATGACATTCGTCTATTGTGCATCTTCTACTTTTCTACCTTATCAATTGACCCGATCAGTTTCAGGTGATTATTATCACCCTCTTGAGCTGTATGAAATGCAAAAAAATCACAAGGCAAACAGAAACACTGTCGTGTTGATTGTAAACATGCTGTGTTTGCTTAAAAAAAAAATCTCTCGCTATTATCAACAACATTCTTAAAGGATTAGATTGGTTTCAACAGGGAGTGTCACGGCGTTCTTGGCCTGTAGGACTATGACATCAAGAAATAGGCTCATGGACACAGTTTCAACTGTAAATATATATTTTTGCTTGCTTAAAATCACGCTGTAGCACATTCTTCACTTATTGCTACGGACAAACAACCTTCTCATTTGCCACCTCTGAGGTTACGATCACTTACGGCGCAAGCTTGCACACTTTATTTATAGTAAGAGCCTCATAATAACTAATTGCTTCTCATTTCCAGGCGGTGATATTAACAGTGAAAAGAGCCACGGGAACGTTCTCATTGGTGGGATGGTGAATATTACTTTAAATTACCTCTCAATGATTCCTCTCGGTGACCTTTATTTAGTTTGGTAGTTACAGCGGAATTCTTCATAACTGAGCGTGGTTAACAGATAAAATCCTTGCTCATCATTATATGTATAAAAAAAAAAAAATCCTTTTTTTTTTTACAATCTTGCAATTCACTGGCCACAATATTAGGTACACCTCCACACTTTAATGTGATCCAATACATATTGGCTTTACAAAAATAATAATGCTCGGCATATGGTGAACTTTTTCTATATTTGTCTACTGAGAAGTAACTTTTCTTTAATTTTTTTCTTTTTTTTCTTGCTTTTTGGTAGAAAATGCTTATTGCCGGTATGTCCCCGCTATAAAAAAAAAAGTCATTTTTGTTTAGAATAAAATGAAACATTTTTGGGAGATGCATGTTTTTCATTGGACAGTGCTGCCATTTGCTTTGTCCAATGAGATCATGTTTCACCACATTTTTTATACATGCTTTATTTGATCCGAATATGCGACAAAGAGCTAAATCAAAGATTATGAAAGTCAGTGTGGACTCAGCTACTTTTTTGTTGGCATTTTCTCTACTTGTTTTACTTTTGTTTTAATTATGCAGGGGCAGACAAAACAAGTTTGACTTCTTTCTGTCCCCTTTCATTCTTTTGCTTTACTTTGAATTGGAATATTGCTTTTTATTGTCTTTCTTTCTTTTAACTCATTCACTGCCATTGACGGCTATAGATGTCAAAAATTCATTTGAACTATTTCAATTAGTTTAGCATTTTTTTCCCACTTTTGTTAACAAGAGTATGAAAACCTAGAAAAAAAATATTGTACATTTAGAACAGATATAAAATTTGAGAGTTAACTCGTGAAGTCATGCGATTAATTACGAAAAAAACTACGCCCCTAATTTTTAATAATCTTTTCTTTTTTTTCAAAAAAAGGAAAAGATTATGAAAAATTAGGGGCATCAGGCGATTACATTTTTTTTTTTACCATAATCGAATGACTTCACTCGTTAACTCATGATTAATCAAAAATTTTGTTCTAAATGTACAATAACAATTTTTTCTAGGTTTTCATACTCTTGTTAACAAAAGTGGGAGAAAATGTTAAACAAATAGAAGTAGTTCAAACGAATTTTTGACGTCTATAGCCGTCAATGGCAGTGAATGAGTTAAAAATGAATGAAATAAAGTTGATTGATTGATTGATGCACATATTATCTTTAATAATAATCAGAATAAAAAAAAACTCACTTCAATTTGATGATAATAGGACAGACACACAGGAAATTAGCTCTACGGCACCTTATATTGTGCAGGTGTACCTAATATTGTGCCCCTGGGGAGTCTTGCCTTAACAATGTGTTACATAAAGCATTCTTTTAACATGTTACCATAGTGTTTCTGTCTACTCTAACACAATTTTTTTACTACTGCGATGTATTAACTGTACCCCCCCCACACACATTTTTTTTCTCTCCACAGCATGTTCATGCTCTTTGTGATCTGGCTGCTCCGCCGCCACCACTCCTTGGCGCAGGTGAAGTGGCCTGTCTTCTTATTTACGTTTGTGTTTGGCGTCGTAGCCACAGCAGATGTGCTCAATTAGTCCTAACAAATCCTTGGGCGTGTTTGAGCCCAGTTAAATGAGGAGATTAATCACACGCGTGGGGTTAATTGACTGGTGGTTGTTCCGCGATAACGACCTGTAGCCCTTCAGCACCCCCACCCCATCCGCAAATCCTCGCTCTCTCTTCAATGCAATGCTTTCCATTTGTCCTGTGTGCATGTATATACATTTTTCCGGACCTGCAAAAAAATAAATGCCAAAAAGCATTTATTAATAAGAAAAATAACACTCTGTCATTGTGCTTTAAAATATATTTATATTGAAACATTTAACATAATTAAATAGGATGTAAAGAATTAAGCAGTTCATGCTTCAATGCCCATTGACATTGTGCTTCTTCTGTTGTGTGCGTCTAGGCCACCGGGGGCAGTAAAACAAAGACATACACAATGCATGAAAAAGAGTTTCACAACTAGTAAAATTAGACTCCGTAAACTGCAGTAATATTACTCGTTTTTTCGCAGAGGATAACCTGGTAGTGTTGTTAGATGCTAGTTTCATTAGCCCATATTCAGCCTTTTGCTTTGTGTGTTAGCATTAAGCTAGCATTTTGGTTAGGTACACAGCATGTATATTTCTATGTATAATGTTGAAACTACAACTGGGAACGTCCATAAACACTGCAAAAAGGACTGTATAAAATATAGTAAAATAAGAAAAATATGACTTAAAATGATCTGCCAACAGAACAAGAAAATTTTACTTAAATTTACCTTTAACTCTTTGACTGCCATAAACGTTATAAAACGTTTAGCATAAACCTAGGGAAGGGCGCCGAGGACGTTAAAAGACGTCCCCTATGTTTTTTTTTTTTTTTTTCAAAAACGGGTGCAGGAAAGCCTTGGGCAGCTGTGCTGAAAGAATCAGGCTGATCTGATTAGTCAAAGACTCGTTTTGGCCCCTAGAGGGCAGCGATGACTCTCTTTGCACAAGGTTGGATGGGCCGCCCACCGTGGGCGTCAGTAGAAGACGTGAGGCGGAGCTAGAGTGTTGAGGAGACAATGGCTGATCCAAGCCACAATGGCTTGACCAAGCAACCGGTTACAAGCAGCTCAGCTTGAGCATTTTTTTCAAAGACGGAAAGCATCAATCAATACTAAAAAGCGCATTGATGTCAACGATGATGATGACAACGAGCTCTACGCCAAAGTTGGAAGCTTTGGCCTGTTACTATCACGTAGTAAGCCTCACCGGCTACGCGCGGCTAGCGCGGCTAGCGCTGCTAAGGCCGGAAAACGCGCACAATAGCCGGCCGGGTACTTCTGCACAAGCGGACATTCGATCGGGCGATGGAGAGTTGGCATCGACCAATGCAGATTGATGATGATGATGAAGATGACAACGAGCTCTACGCCAAAGTTGGAAGCTTTGGCGTGACTGTTATGAACACGTAGTAAGCCTCACGGCTAAGCGCGGCTAGCGCGGCTAGCGCTGCTAAGGCCGGAAAACGCGCACAATAGCCGGCCGGGTACTTCTACACAATCGGACATTCGATCGGGCGATGGAGAGTTGGCATCGACCAATGCAGATTGATGATGATGATGAAGATGACAACGAGCTCTACGCCAAAGTTGGAAGCTTTGGCGTGACTGTTATGAACAAGTAGTAAGCCTCATCGGCAAAGCGCGGCTAGCGCGGCTAGCGCTGCTAAGGCCGGAAAACGCGGAGCTGCACAAGCGGACATTCGATCGGACAATGAAGAGTACCCCGAGTCCAATGCATATTCATCGGAGGAGCGGGTACAGTCTGATCACGGAGAAGACACTGTTTCTGGACTACGATGCCACCATGAATGGAGTGGATAAAATGGATCATGCAAATGCTGTTGCGTCTTCTTGCACGCAGGAGAGTGTTACACAAAGAAAAACTGTCGTTGAAACATCCACATATTTGTAAATAGCACCACAGTTGCACACATTTGTAAATAGTTTGCCAAATTGTTGTCAAATTGTTACACTGTTGAATGTAAATAAACGTATTTTGCTATCAAAAAACACTTTTTCATTCTTGGTGGTAGTGTTTTGTAGAAGTAAAGCACTATTTAGGTGTTTGTGGCATCATTCATGGACAAAAAGAAGTGTCAAATTCACTAGAATGCATGAAATAATATCGTTTCACTAAAAGCTTGATTTCTCCGTATTTTGGTCCAACACGGGCGAAATTGGGTCAAACTAACCATTTTCTATTGTTGATTACTAAAGAACGGAATAAGGTAGAAACAAACTCTTTTTTTCTGATGAAAGATGAAAGTCCAATCTTTCATTTGGTAGTACGTGTGTTTCCATAGTCCAAACAGAACATTTTCTGTGGACCTTGAAAATCAGTCAAAATGCTTAAATCGGCTGGCACTGGCGGCATCCCTTTTCTGAAAACGTCTGGCAGTCAAAGAGTTAAGATTTTGAAAAATAATAAAATAATACTTGGGCCATATCAACCACTGCGGTCTTGAAAATAGTATTTTCAGACTAAAAACAAGTAATGTTTTACTTTTTTCAAGCTGTAATAAATCGAACTATTTTCTTAAAATGTATTAGGGGTTTTTTCCCGCTTGGATAACTTAGCCTGAATGTCAATCAGGGAGGTAACAGGTCCCATTTTCTTTGTCATGACCCAGCCAGGAATTGAACCCACAACCTTCAAGTCTGAGGGTAGGCACTAGACCACTGAGCTGGTACTGAAACAAGGAAAAATGAGCTTAGTAAATATAACGAAATGAACAATATTGCACTCTTCTGATTGTTTTCATACTTGTATTTTTTTTCCATTTATCTTATTACTAGATAATGCAAAATCTTAAAATAAGAAAACTTATGAAACCCCAATTCAGGGCCTTTGATGTTAGTTAGTTATCATCTTAAAATGTGGGAAATGCTTGTTTTAATCCTCATGGTACTTAAAACGAGTGATGGGAAAACGAAGCTTCATGAAGCACTTGTGATATTTTTTGACTCCCCTAGATGGTGCTCTTGGTTTAAATATAAAGGCTAGTGCAAAGGAAATTGATTACATTTTCACTGCATCTTTCAACCAAGAGTGGCATCTAGAGGAGTCAAAAAATATTACAAGTGCTTCATGAAGCTTCATTTTCCCATCACTACTTAAAACTGGCTGTTAACACTCAATGCCAGGACTGCTTGATTAAATAAGATAATTAAGTAATAAGTATCATAAAATAAGCACAATGATCTTGCATGACGATTTCTTTTTAAGTAAAAATAACTTGTCAAATCAAAATAAGCAAATTTAGGTTAAATTTAAGAAATTATATCTTCCTTAAGATTTCAGTTTTTGCAGTGAACAGCTTGGATGGCAATTACTTTTGTATGTTACAATTTAGCTCCCGCCGGCTTCTCCGGGATCGTTTGCGTTAACGCGAGTTAACGTTCCTAATCCGACGTGTAGCCTATAGACCAATTCCAATGACGTTGGATTGTATTAACTATAAATAAAAACAGAATACAATGCTTTGTAAATCATGTCAACTTATATTTGACTCATTCACTGCCATTGACGGCTATAGACGTAAAAAATTCATTTGAACTATTTTGATTAGTTTCACCTTTTTTCCCCACTTTTGTTAACAATAATTTTTTTATTGTACATTTAGAACAGATATAAAAATTGTGATTAATCGTGAGTTAACTCGTGAAGTCATGTGATTAATTACAATTTTTTAAAAAAATTATCGTCTGACACCCCTCATTTTTAATAATTTTTTCTTCTTTTTTTTATTAGGGGCATCAGGCGATTACAATTTTTAATTGTAATTAATCACATGACTTCACTAGTTAACTCACGATTAATCACAAATTTTATATCTGTTCTAAATGTACAGTAAAACAAATTTTCTATGTTTTCATACTCTTAACAAAAGTGAAAGAAAAAAAGTGAAGCTAATAAATAGTTCAAATGAATTTTTGACGTCTATAGCCGTCAATGGCAGTGAATGAGTTAATTGAATACACTACAAAGACAAGACAGTTGTGGGCTAATTATGTAATGTTTTGCTTAAGTTAGTTAATTTTTTTTTTCCATTGCTAACAGCGATAGCTTAAATGACAATTTCACTTAAAGTGACATTTTATTTTACGTCTCTGACTTGTTACCTGAATAGAGGTCTGTGTATCCTAATTACTACTCGTGTTAATTTATGTGACACTAAACGTAGACTTATCATAATTTGAGTTAAATAAATAAATAACTAAAGTTGGATGCATGATGTTCAGCTAAAAGCTAACTTGCTTTTTTGTCTCTGTACCGTCGGTAACCTTGGATGATAATGATTGCAGTTAACGGCGCTGCCACATTTGTTGGATCTGAGTGTCAGTCCACGACTGAAATGAAATATTTGTATAAAAGATGATATAAGTCAAAGGCCGGTATTTATAGAAATCTGGTCCGTTTTATCTGCCATAGGTGTCTGTGCTGCTGCCGTGTGTTTATGTGCAGCAGGTTTGTCAGGTTGAGCCGCTCTCCAAAGTCATCCTGGTAATCTGAGGTAAAATGACATCTTAACACGACGCTCAGGATGGATCCTCTTACCTCCGGACTAGGTCGCCCCCCCCCCCCCCCCTCCTCCTCCTCCTCCTCTTCCTCCCCAACCTCCATCTCCTTGCAAAGGTTATCCGTCAGTCAATAGTCTTTAGTGCTCTTTGGCCCTGCTGAGCTTGTTTCCTCCCCCCGTCTCCATCCGGCAGCCTTGGCGAAGGTCGCCGTTGGACGCGTATTGATGAAAGATCGTGTTTATTTGCGTGCCTCACTCTCCGCTGGGCCCCTGCCAGCCGTGCGCGCGAAGCCTGCTTAAAGCTGTCGATTATTGTGATCACGCAACCAAATGAGTTCAGCGTGCGGCGGAGGGGGAAACGAGGAGAGAGACTCTCCTCCGACGTGGCTCGGAATGACCGCATATCCTGTTTTGCTTTTGTCTGCCATCATTTCCCGCGTCGCCGTTTTGTCCGTTGCCAAATTCTCGGGGACTGAAGGCCCTTTCTACCTCTGCCAATTGGTGCATCTATTTCGAGGGCCAGATAACTCATGCGGCTCCGCGAGCATTGTGTTGTAATTAGCTCCACTCTGATTGGTCTTTGGAAAGCGGTGTTGACAGCGCTTCTCACGCCCGGGCGTGCACATGAGACTCATTTTGTCCTTTTATTTTGTCACAGAAGATGATTCTCAGCCTGACTGTCGCCGCCTTTTTTGACAGCCTAGCATATGTCATGGTCAGTCTCTCTTTGCTTTTTAAAATAAACACACAATTGTTCATGAGTCCTCCCGCCATCCACCCGCACTTTAATGTTTTTCTCCCCCCCCCTTCTTTGTATAGGGTGAATCCCACCCCGAGGGATCCCTCTGTAACTTCCAGGCCTGGTGGCTAACATACTTTGGTAAGATAAAGCTCCAGGAGACTGGTAGACTTCCATTTTGTTTTTCCCACAGGAAGTAACAGAAATAGAGATATGTTCCAGAGTCAGCCTTGATGGCATACCACTGCATTATACTAACAGGAACATAATAGGAATCCAGGCTTGTCAGAAAATACAGATTTTTATATACCAGGAATTCCTGATGATTTGGAATAATCAAGTAGGAATGATGTTCTTGTTTGAGTGGCTACTACTCAATTGACCAACAGTCAAGGAACAAAAGTAATGAGACACATACTCCCCTGTGCACTTATGACAGCTCTAACTATTTTGAGAACATTTTTGGCGTGCGTGTGTGGGAATTTCTGCTGGAACAGAAAAGGGCCTTTCCCAAACTGTTCCCCCACCAAGTTGGAAGCATTAATGTCAATATAGTGTATTCCTCACACTAATCACACTTTAAGCGAAGTGGGGAAAAATTGCCATGAACGAGGGACTTGCCACCACATGTGTTGACATCACTCTGGCAAGTCCGCGGGCTTTTGCGTTTTGTAATCTAATTGCCGGAGCGCAAACCTCAACTTGGCTCAGTTGAGCACAATCTGTGACGCTGGTTGATTATTTGAATGGGGAAAAAAAGCCTCACATTGTCCCATCTGCTTTATTTTATTTTATTTTTTTACCATTGCAAATATTTTCCAAGTGTTTGTGTTGTTTGTGATATGCTTTTGTCAAACTCCACCTGGGATCAAGAATGATAGCACATTTTACACACCCTATCTTTTGTCTGAAATTAGCCCCTTTCTATACTGTACATCGCCTGTTACTGCTGGGCCAATGGCAAGTCCCACTGTCATTACCATGACAACCGTAGGCGTAGCCCGGGCTTTGCCAGTCGGGCAGACGTGCGGAAAAAGGCAAGTGCCTGTAGAGGCAGAAGTTCATACACTTCGCCTGTGTGAATGTGGCGCATGAACACATCACCTCACAACAACACAACGACTTGCCGCCACTAATCCATCAACAATTTTACACCACTTATAAGATAAGATAAAATGGCGGTAATCTGTGCATCTGACAAAACTCAATGCAGCTTTGCTTACCTTTTGGCAACCTGTGGGGGGCTGTGGATAATCCTACATGATAATGCCTCTGTATGATGAGTAGTAGTGTAGTGGAAATTCAGAATTGTTCACTCGCAGACACATTTCTCGAAATAGTCAGATTACATTTTGTAATTGTACTTGGTTGTGTAATTTGATGGGTGGGCAGGCACTCCAGAGACACTATTTCTATACAAGCAATTTAAAAGTCAGTTTTTCGTAACAGGGCCTTTGTGGCCATTGTTGGCTGTACAAGCAATGTTTTAACATGGCATACAAGTGTATGGTTAACTATTCACATCACATAGTAGTCTCGTATCGTTGAGGCCGATTTTTTCCACAACCAGAGGTGACAAATCTAGGTCCAGAAAGTAAAAACCCTTCCACAGTTTGGCTTTAGCCCCAGGTGCTTGCTAGCTAGCCAGCTAGCTCCCTAGCTAGCTCCCATGGTGCTCATTTACCTGCTAGGAAGCTAGCTAGCTAGCATCAATAGCTGGCAAGATAGCTAAGCATCAGGGCCTAAAGCCAAACTGTGGCAGGCTTTTTACTTTCTGGACCTGGATTTGCCACTTCTGTCCACAACAATATGGATGAACTCTAAATTGCTCAGTTTTGGAGGTTCCACTGTATAAAAAGGATATCTGCTCCTGCTTACTCCCAGTCTGTTCCTTTCCCACACAAGTGGTGCATTACATCCTGACGTTCCCAGGCTAAAGGAGCACATATGTGCTCCACATTTGCATAGAAAGCCTATAAAGCAGCCATTAGGGTGGTGATGCGGCACTCGACTATTCAGCAGTTTTCACACACCCTCGTCAGGAATGCCACGCCCGTGGGGATGGTGTAACACATGGGAGTGAACGGTGGGCGCTTCTTTATGGAGAGATCATTTTCCTCCAATCACAAAAAAGCACACACCCAGGGCTATATCATACCATACACAAAAGTTTTAAATGCTACCGAAATGTAACAAGCCTATATCGTGTGAGTTTTCTCGTCATTACAGACTAAGGGTGGGACAAAATGTGTTTATCTCTATGATTTAAGTGCTTCAAGCATTTATTACATTTATGTTTCTTTATACATTTCCAATTCCAGATGTCCACTTCATGTGACTTTGTTAGCATTACCCATTAGTTGTTGCTCCAGAATGCAGAGAGTTTTACGTGATGTTAATTAGTAAAAGTTACTGCATATCGGTTGCTAAATCGGCTGCTTCCGAGCTTTGTCTTAAAGCAATCGCTAATTTAGCACTGTTAGTGATGGATATCAATTTTAAGTGGTTATTATTGTGTTTGGGTTCAATTACCAATCTGTATTTGGTTACCTTTTTTCTGAGAACGGAATTGACATTTTTTCAATTAGTATTTTTGTTGTTTTGAATGAAAAATGTATTTTGTTGTGAATCTTTCAGTTTTATCGTGTGTGGCCTGGCTGACCTTTGACCTGTTAAAAAAAATGGTGGTCCTTTTAAGATTTTATTTGAGCAACTCTTGTATACCGTATTACATGTCAAGTTATTGTATTTATACAGCAACAACAGTATGCAGTTGTGCACGAAATGACAAGATATGCTACTCGCTGTTCTGGTCATAGATTTTAATCCTCCAGATTTTCCTCGGAGGACAAAATACAGCATAACTCATGATATGATGAACTCAAGTGGCATACAGATAACAGGGCAAATTTGAACATTTTATCTCCCTTTCAAACAAAATTGGCAAAAGCCCCATTGTGCAGCGTCTCAAAAAGATTATCCTGAGTGTGTGGGAGTGAAGGTACTCTGTGATTCTCAAAATTTTAGATTGACCGTGGCCGGCCCCACACAAAGTTAAGCGCGCCACAGCCTCCCAGGGCCAAGGGGCCCCCGGGAGGACCGCCCACCCGCAGGAGAAGACCAGCCATCCCTCCCAGTGCGGAGGCTAAAAACAACAAAATAAAAATAGTTAAACGCAAAAAAACAAAACAGTTAAACACTAAAAGAAAACAGAATATAAGGCAAATGCAAAGCTAAAAATAAACAAAGAAAGAAAGAAATGGGGTAGAAAAAAATCATTTAAATCCCAAACTAAAAAGGTGTCTCTCAACCTGAAGTTGTGGCGTTGTTCCTCAACCCTTGAGTGACTTCCCAATTTTTTTAATTTAATTTAATTTTACTCTCTTCAAGTCTAAATTTGACTCTATTTAGGGTGGGACCAAATAGACTCGATTTAGAGTCAAATTTACTCCACAGAATTTACTGTGTAATACGAAACCTGACCTGTGAGAGGCAGCAAGGTGCCACGGTGCATCCAGACTGCTGGAATATGCAAAGAAGAAAACGTTAGCCTGACTGTTACTTTATCTGGTAACTGCATACAGCACCTTGTCATTTTAATTGTGTTGAATGACTTGACAGACACGTCATACACACATTCAACACAACCAGTTGCTCCTCTTTTTGTGTATGGAAACAGCACAAGCTTCACGTTGCCTAGTAATTAGCTATCGTTCCATCAGCGATCTCAGGTTCGTCATTCAGTTCAACTAGGATTTTTTTATTATATATATTTTTTTAATTTTTATTTTTTATTTTTTTAGCACAAACCCCACAACAGCATTATTAGTCAGGTTAATCTGGCACCTGTTTAAATTTTGTGGTAAAATGTATTACCCCTTCCTATATTATGAGGATTTATCCCCAAAAATATGATAATACAGTTTTGATGCCATATCGCTGCACTGGCATTCCAGTTGCGTTATTCAGGAACTTATTGCAATTTAGATGTGTGAGCGCCTTATTTTTACACTAAAGCTGGCCATTTTGACGGCAATTATACGGCCACTTTAGCCCCGCCGATTAGCATTCGAATTCTTAGTTAGGGCTCGGTGCTAATACGCCTCTTCGACGCTGCTCTTTTTTATTGCTCTCACAGGCAAACACGCACACTGAGGCGGCCGCGGCGTAATGGGCAGTGAGTTAGTGCTGCAGGGTTGCCGCGTGTCAGCTCGCTTTATCACGAGCATCCTCACGCTGGGGACAAACGGCTGTACATAAACCTGAACAGGCACTTTGTTCTGTGTGGCGTCGAGCCTGGTGGGAGCTGCACGGCGTAGCGCTGCTTTTAAATTCACACCAATAAAATGTTATGAAATGTGTTGGGAGACTGGGCAGGTGTGCTTTAAAACGGGTGGGGGAATCTTTTTCCTATCAGGGCTTATTTCAGTTTTCATAAAGTCGTCTGAGGGCCATACTAAATTTATGAAGAAAAAAAAAGATTTATATATTAGAGTATTTGTGGGTAAAATGTTTGTTGGACTTTTTCATAACGTTGTGGTTTTACTACCTCCACCAAGTGTGAGAATGGAAAAGCTTTGTTTCTTTTTCTCTTTTTTTTTAAACAAATGGAGAAACTCAGCAAATGTTGCATAGCCTCGTATCTTGGTTAAAATATTCTTTTTTTTACGCATTCAATGCAACCCCACATAATTGACTAGCTAGAGAATTGCAAAGCGGAAATAAAATTGGCCCCCAAGACTAGTTTTACAAGATAAAAATGCAATAAATGTGTTACTTTAAACATTTTAACTATGGCAAGAAAAAGTTGTAATTTCCCAAATATAAAGCTGTCATATTACAGAGAGAGATCATCATTTTGTGATTAAAAAAAATTATAGGTTATGAACATTTTTAAAATATGAGAAAAATGTTGTACTGTTACGAAAAAAAGTTTTAGTATTACCAGAAAGAAGTTTTCAAAAATATATAGAATAGTATGGTATAAAAAAAAATAGAAAAGTACTATTTTAACTCATTCACTCCCAGCCATTTTCACAGAAGCAATCCCTGTTATACTGGATTTTGACTGATTTTGTAAGGCCCACAGAATATTGTGTTCTATTGCTATATAAACATGAAACCTACCAAAAGAAAAAATTGTCTCTTCTTTCATTAGAAAAAAAGTACATCTCTATCGGTTTCTGTTTTGCATTAGAATATAGCTAAATGTCATCATTATTCACAAATATATTAAGAATTGTAAGATATTGAGGTTTTTTTCAACATGGCCCTGGTTGATTTCTTTTGCTCTGCTGGCACCTGCTGGCCGTTTGTATAATAACTACTATATCTTCAATCGTTCTTTGAAGTTGAGAGGCTGCATCAAAGCCTTCTGTATGCGCTAGCATAAAAAAATTCTTTAAAAAAACACGTATAAATACATCTTTGGGGCACTTAAAACATTTAAAATAGAACATATTTATACGTTTTTGGGAGCAAATGAGTTAAGGAAAAAAGACTATTTAATGAGAAAAAGGTCATTATATTAGGAGAAAGAAGTTGTGTAATATTACAACAACAAAAAAGAATAAAGTTGTAATATTACAAGCATAACCGTGTACCTGCGTCACGACAATGGCCGTAGAAATTTGTCAATGTTTTGGGAGATTTTCAGCCATTTCCAAGGGTTGTACTTGAACAAACTCCTCTGACGGAATTCATCCGATCTTTTTTTGTTTGTTTGGTATGTGCGTGTGTGCGTGTGCTCATTAATTCACCTAAAACCTATTAAAAAATCCCATACCGTTCACCTAAACCGAATACTTCAGAATCCCGCTAGAGTCGTGAAGTTGTCAGGAGACCCGAGGAAGGATCAAAGAAAAGAAACAAATGTGAAATCCAACACCAACCAGAATCTTTCACCAACCCCAGAAACATCTAAATTCCAACAAATTAGGGAGACCTCAAGAGACCAAAGGAAAGACTGAAGAGAGGAAAGAAGGATGGATGAAGCAGAGTGAGATCCACAGACATCAGCCTCCACCGATTCAATGACCAGAGGAAGAAGCAGATTGTGTTTGAATTTTGGTACATGCTGGTGTGGTGGATCTGGCATGCATGAAAACCTCCATCAAAGAGGGGAGCCGTCGACCCCGGCCAGCACAGAGCAAGCACCAGCCCTCAAGGTCCCCCAGGCCGCGGCAGCCCAAGGCACAACCCCAGGGCCTCGCAGGGGCAACCGGTCGGAGAGCAAACCCAGGAGTGCCCCCCACCCCAACAGGGCCCGCACCCCAAGCCCAACGCAATCATTTTTCCGTGGCACACCTGATGGTCTTTCTCTCACGGCACAGTAATGTGATGCCCTAACCTTCGCTAACGCAGCAGTATAGCTATGATTAGAGTAAATATTTTTATGAAAAACAGTTCCTGGGCATACATTTAAAAAATACATTTGAGTGAGGATAAGCTTGTACAGAAACCGAATTAATGAAAAACACCAAGTACGGCGCTAACCATTTTGTGCCGCGTAATGGTGTACTGTATTGGTACGCTCCTGCTCAAACTTGATCACAGCGCGTAGTTTGTCACCTTGAAATGTCAGCAGCATCAAAAAAACTGACGGCCTCCAGTATATGTCGACCAGTTGTTTAGGTTGCCCACCCCCGAATTAAAGCGCAGATCTGGTGGCGTTCCGGTTGCGTAAAATGCATTTGGCTTGTCCCGGAGACGGTGATTTATTGCGAAAGATGACAGAGACAGCCGGCCGGCCTACTTTCTTAGTCACCGCACGCTGCTCCCGCTTCGTTTTGGTGCGCGTGGTTGTGTTGTGTGAAAGCGAGTAAGCTGAGCACGCAGCTCCGGGAATTCATCATTGTGACGAGCAGCCTTGCCTGTCCTGTCAAGAAAAAACACACGCACACACACAAGGACACACAAAAAAAAAAAAAAGCAAGGCTGAAAACCAAAGTACAACAAAAGACGCGAGCGCTTTGTTTCACGTTCTCCCTTTTGTGTCAGCCTCTTTACATCCACCATGTTGGAATCCCACCATAGTCTCTCTGCAGCCCCGCCGCCCCCCACCACCTTCCCACGCACCCACGCCGCCGTTATCTCGCTCGGCTTTTTCATAGTTCATCATTATCTCTCTCCGAGCTCCCCCCGCTCATACATCACCATAAGCCACAGGTTTCCCTCATATTACTGCAGAATGGGCTTCCATTCATCAAAAAATGTCACATATACATACGAGTGTGTGTGCGTGTGTGTGCGTGGCTGCGAGCTGTGTTGCATTCTGACCTTGTTGTTTCCCCCCCTCTGCAGACTGGAGTGCCTTAGCCTGGGTTTGCCTCATCACACTGAACCTGTACTTCAACCTGGTCAGGGAGATGAGCACGAACGCGTACGAAACGTGAGTAAGGGTCACATTGTCTGCGCTACACAAACACGCACACTACTTTTCGGAAGGGTGATGTTTTGATCATTTGTTAAGTCGTGAGCATGGAAACGCCAAACCCAACCGCGATCGATTTCCTTTAAGCCCTCAAAATGCATTTTGAAGAATTTATTTCCAGTTTGAGTTGGGAATTATCCTCCCCCCCTGCTTTAGAATGCTAATGGTAGAGTCCCGTCCGGCTAATCCGAAAACCTTACATCATTCTCTAAGCCGCTTTCACACTGGCTTCCCCGTAAATTGGCATAACGGTAGAGCCGGGATTCATTCTCCGTCCCTTTCAGGCCGAACTGACCTGTTTCAATGTGGAATGCAGGAGGTACATATGAATTCTGTTGAAACAGGTCTGTTATTAAAATGTTCATATTCTGGTGGGGTGGGTGGGGGCTTGGTGGGCCGGTGCGCCTCCTGCCCCCGCCCGGTTGGGGAGGGCCCCGCTGGTCACTCCTCTTAACTCACTACACTAGGTTTGCACAATACACTTTTATAGACATATAGGGCACATAACACACTTTGGGGGGCGGGGTCGGGTGGAAACACCGTCTTCACCCTACAACTCCCCTCCAATTTTAATACACCACACAACTTGTGGGGGGGGGGGGGGGGCTTGTGGGGGTGCCATCGGTTGGGGGCCGCAGTATAGAGCAGTGCTGCGGTCCCCTGTTCGGGTTGCGGGGTGGGGGGTGCTGGGGGTGGGGGGTGTCTGGGGGATTGGGGACATGGGGGCGGCTGGGGCTGGGTTGGGGTGGGTGGCGGGGGTGGATGGGGGGGGGGGGTCGTGGGGGGTGCGGGGGTTGGGGGCCGGTGGGGTGCCTGGTGGGCCTGCAGTGCCCCGTCCTGCTGCGTTGGGCCGGGGGCGCGGGCCGTGTTGGGGCGGGGGGCGCTCCTGCTCCTGGGTTTGCTCTCCGGCCGGTGGCCCTGGCGGGGCCCGGGGGTCGTCCTTTGGCGCTGCCGCGGCCTGGGGGGCCCTGAGGTGTTGCGCTTGCTCTGTTCCGGCGGGGGTCGACGGCTCCCCTCTTTGGTGGAGATTTTCATGCATGCCAGATCCACCACACCAGCATCTACCGAAACTCAGACACAATCTGTTTCCTCCTCAGGTTATTGAATCGGTGGAGGCTGGTGTCTGCGGATCTCACGCGGCTTCGTCTGTCCTTCCTTCCTTTTCTCGGTCTCTCCTTTGGTCTCTTGAGGCCTCCCTGATTTTATGTTTTTTGGATTTGTTGGGGTCTGGATGTTTCTTGGGCTGGGGAGGAGTTCTGGTGGGGGGTGTCTGGTCGGTGCTGGATTTCACCTTCCTTGGTTTTCTTTGGTCCCCTCGGGTCTCCTGGTGTTCGGTTTAGGTGAACGGTATGAGATTTTTTCTAATAGGTTTTCTGGTGCGCTAACAAATACACGCACGCACGCACATACACATACTCACCCACGCACACACACAAAAAAAAAAAATATATATATATATATATATAAAAATAATAATAATAAAAAAATAATAATAATAAAAGAGCAATGATGATGACATTTCCGAATGAACAATACTGAGCTCTTAAAAAAAAAGAAAAAGACAAAAGAAAGAAGAAAAAAAAATGTTCATATTCTTCAAACTAATATGTGCACTGAAATACAAACAAAATCTAGGTGTTACTCCATGATTCCCCCCCACTTCACTAAATGAGTTATTCATTATTTAAACTTGGGAAGTCATTATTTTTAGATCCTATTTGGCCGACATAACTTTTTGAGTCCCAATCTGATGCTCCACAGGGTTCAATTTTAGGCACCCTGCTGTTTTCATTGCATTTGCTGCCCTTGGGTTCCATCTTAAAGGTACTTTATATACAGCAATGGTTGCTCTAATTAAAGTTGAGTCGAGTAGGGATGGGCGAATTGGGCCGATACCTGGCTGTATTTCAAAGTAGTGATACACGGGACGGTGGCCAATGCCAGTACCAGGTAGATACTAAGCCGTCCTCTGGTTGACATTTTACAATCATTACCTTGTCCCAGTTTTACAGTCATTCCCTAGAAACTAGAAGAATAGAAAATTGACATTAATTTCATAAAGTTTTAACTCATTCAATCCCAGCCATTTTCACTGAAGCTTCACTCCTGGCTGTTTTGCTGGATTTTGACTGATTTTGCAAGGCCCACAGAGTATTGTGTTCTATTGCTATAAAAACATGGAACCTACCAAAAGCAAAATTAGAGTCTCGTCTTTCATCAGGAAAAAAAAGATATTTCTATCTGTTTCCATTTTGCAGAAATTAGCATTAGAAGATAGCTAAGTTTCATCAATATTTACAAATCTATTTAGAATTCTTTTTTTCCTACATGGTTCTGGATCATTTTCTATGCTCTTCTGCCACCTGCTGGTCATTTGTGTAATAACTACCGTTTCTTCAACCGTTCATTGCAGTTGAGAGGCTGCATCAAAGCCTTCTGTATGCGCTATCATAAAAAACGTATAAATACGTCTTTGGGACACTTAAACCATCTAAAATAGGACATATTTATACGTTTTTGGGAGCAAATGTGGACTGGACTAAAGTTCATCACATCTGCCTCACAGTGGAGAAGTTCTGGGTTTGAGTCTCGGCTGTGTGAAGTTTGCATGTTCTCCCCATGCTTGTGTGGGTTTTCTCTGGTTACCCGGGATTCCTCACACATTCTGTACACATGCATGTTAAACTCACCAAAGACTCTATATTGGCCATGGATGTGAACATAAGTACGACTGTTTGTTTTTCTATATGGTGCCCTGTGGTTGACTGTCCAGGGATCACCCCGCCTCCCACCCAAATGTCTGTTGCGATAGGCTTCAGTTCACTCGTGACCACAATGAGGACTTTTTGTGTGGCTTCGACATAAAGGCCATTCATTGTTGTGGATCAGAGCACATGACGCTGTGTGCAGAAACGGTACTTTGACACAATGTGGTCGGCCCAACAAACACAAATATGGAGCAACACCAGCTTTTCATTTTTGGTAAATGAATAAATAAATACATAACATTTTCTGATGTTAAGTTATGGTTTACTTGAGGCTTCCTGTTGGCGTCTTTTGCATTGCAATTTCAAGATTATTTGATAGAATGTTCTTTACCATCTACTGCCTCGTTCTTTTTAGAGCGCACATCGCTAATTGCAGAAACAACCGTCATCATCTTCTTTGCATTTTAACTTATTCAAACCCCAAAACGTATAAATATGTTTTCTAATAATTTGTCCTTCACTCCCAAAAACGTCTTTATACGTAAAAAATAAATAAAAATAATAATGCTAGAGCATACAGAAGGCTTTGATACAGCTTCTGACATGAAGAGGTTGCTTAAAGCAATGGTAGTTATTACAAAAAACATCCAGCAAGTATCAGAGATCAGCCAGGGCCATGTTGCAACAAGCTCTTTTTGTCAGTGTTTTCAACAGGTTTGTGAATAATGATGAACTTAGCTGTATTCTAATGCTAATTGCTGCAAAATGGACACAGATAAAAAAACAAAACAATTTTGTGATGAAATAAGAGACTCCAATCGTTCTTTTGGTAGGTTCTATGTTCCTATAGCAATAGAAATCCAAAATCAGTCAAAATCCAGCTGGGAGCGAAGGGGGTTGCTTCAGGGAAAATGGCTGCGAGTGAATGAGTTAAATTGAGGACCTTTTTTTCTCATTTTTACATTGTTGCATTTTGTGTTATTTTTATTTTCGTGAACAGTTGGACCTTGGAGGAGGTCTGCTTTCCACCGGGTGCTTTTATATTTTTCTGGTTGAGGCCGGAATCGCCGCGTTGCTTTTTTTTCCGCCTCACAGCTCCGTACAGATACGCGAAGTGGCGCTGCCGATGTAAGAACGGCGCCGGCACTGATGTCTGTGTAATTGGGACAGCCTTGAACGGCGTAGCAGCTCATTAAAAACGCTGATGCGAAGGCGCTATTCAAATTCACCCGCTGGGGCGCCATATTGCTGGCGTTGATAAGTTCCGCATAAACAAGCGAGGCGGAATAGCGGTTGGACTCGCTTTTCGCCCCTAAAAGAAGAGACTTATGTGTCTTATTTTGTGATGGCCGCTTCCCCAGGAGTGCGCGTGTGTGCGTGCGTTAGGCCTGCCAGAGCATGTGTTTCCCCGCAGCGCCCTGACAGCCATCTCCCGTCCGCCCCCCCCCCTTCCCTCCCTCCTTTTCCGTTCCAGCCAGCCGCCACTCTAATTGAAAAGGGAGTGAGTGTCAGCCGCTAAGTGCGAGCTTGTGTGGCTGCGTGTGTGCGCGCACATCTTCACGCTTTGTGGCTCGGCGTCCCTGTCGCTCAAACTCCCCTGAGCGCTTTTCGCGGAGCAAGTGTGAATTTATTTGTGCTTGTTGGACGTTTTAAAAAATGAATGCGCACCGTGGGTGGAAGAGCAAGCAGCTTTAACAAATTAGCAGCCACTCTGTTCGCCCGGCCAAGTCGATTGTTCCTGCTCCTATTCTGTAGATGTGCTTAGGTGTGCACACTTGTTCGACACTCCTGTGTTTGTGTGCGTGCGAGAGGCGGGTGGGGGTGTTGGGTTGGGCCCGCCAGCCCTCCCCTTGGGAGTCCCCGTGCATTGATTAGCAATAAGCCGGAGGATATAATGGCGGTATAACTCAGAAAGAGACGGGTTTATGAGCGCAGGGATGATGCCTGCTTGGGGGTCCAGAATGGGCTCACTACCGATGCTTATCAAGAGCCCCTTTCACACTGCCTGTAATTGCTGGCATTTTCTTTCCCGCGTTGCTGTTCTGTATAAACGAGCACTCGCATAATTGCATCAATATTCTGCCTTGCTTGGTTCTGCAGAAAGGTCTTCTATTAAGGGTGTGATGCGCTAATTTTGTTGGTGGTTTTTGTTGAAAGTGGATTTTGCCTGTTAAAACGCGCAACATTTCAGCCTTTTCCTGTGGCGCTTTTCTGTGATAACGTCACAGACACGGAATGTTTGGCCGGGAGAAAGGCGGGGCGGCGGGGCAATGATGACTTGACGACTTTACAACTTTACGCCCTCTGAGGTAACGTCAAAGGTGCTGTTCCGCAATGCCGGTAGGCCATGCGATGTTTCACAACCGAAGTTCACTTCTCCTGTGTTGAAAGCAAATGTCACTCTATGGAAGGATTTTATGACGCACTGAAGGTAGCTCAAAAAATCACCAGTGACTTTCTAGGAATGTCAGATGTGATCTTCTACCATGCATAAGTACGTTTTGTGTTTAAATAGTGTTATTTTGTCACAATTAATTTATTCTGAGCTTGTTTGTTGTCTTTTAAAAGTCCGACTCATGTCAAGCTATAACTAGCTTCCGTCCCAAAAAACTAGTTCGCAAACGATTTTATTTTGAAATATACCGGATCTACCTTGATGCCGACACCTGACTTCCTGTCTGGCTTGTGTAATTTATTCAGCTTCATGAAAATCTGTAAAAATTTGAAAGCTTGGGTAAACCTTCCGCATCCGATCCGCCCTGCATACACACCGCACTGCAGCTGGTGTGAATTGACACACATACTCAAATGCTTTTTATTCTTTGCGGCGTCCGTATGGATGCCGCTCCGCATCCGTTCCGTAGTCAGTGTGAATTGGGCATCAAACCCCTCACCATACAGGCTTTGCACTTTTCTCTCGTTTAAGCACTCTCGATTTTCAGACCTTCATAGATTTTAAAAGAAGTACACTACTGGCACGCAAAATTGCATACACAGAAAATCTGGTAAACGAGGCCATGAACAGTTAACCACATTATAGCGAGGGAATACCATATTTTGACATTATTCAGTTTCCTTATTATTGTGAGAAATTATTACCCCTGCAATTAGATGCTGTCACAATTGTGACGGTATCCTGCTTCAATGGTTTCATTTTCAAAGTTGTTCCGTTAAGGCTGCACTCCACTCATTTTGCTGGGTCTTTTTTGTGAAAGGGGCTACTGCTGATAAATGCAGAATTTCTCCACCTTTGTCCATGGTGTCGCTAAAGTTTAACACCTGATACTCACCCCTCCCGCTCTGTTGTGTCAATGTCTGTCACACCAGACGCTGGCAGTGACATCAACTAGCAGTAATTACGTGATAGCACCTGATGTGAAAGTTCGCACAGTCACTTGGTTTTGTATAAAAGGCACAGGCGGATAAATGCCAGAGCGTCTATTAAGGCTGCGATGCGCTAATTGTGATGAGTCTGGCTGTGAAGGAGGTTTCTGCTTGTAAATGCCAAAACCCTAACTCATTGACATGGAATGGGGGGGACAAAGTTGACCTGGCAATTTCCTTCTTCTGAAGCAGTGTCAGACCCTAAACAGAGGCACTCAGTGACGTATTTGATGTCATTCTTGCCTTGTGCAGAAACATATCGCTTCACTGTGTTTTGTAAGAAAGGTACCAGCAGATGCTGTGAACGCGCTGTAATGCGATCGTTTTGATGGAACTTTCAGTGAAAGGGGCTTCAGCACATGTCCTGCCCTGTTGTGTTGTAAGCATTTGTCAGTGTTTGTCACACCAGACATCTGATTATCGATTGCGAGGCGCCGTGTTGCCGTATGAAAGCCTGCGCACTTGCGGCAATGTCCCGCGTCACAGGGTATAAAAAACACAGACAGATCAATGCCAGAATTGAAGCTGCGATGTGCTTGTTTTGCTGTGTGAAAGAGACTACTGCCAGTAAAAGCCTGTAAAAGCAGACAACTTGCTGTTCTGTATAAACGGCACTGATGCAGAATCGTGGGACAAAGTCAATAATGCAATTTTCTGTTTCTGCAAAACAGGCGGGACACTCCTGTGTCTAAGTCCTGGTACGCGTTATTCAAATATTGAAAGATTTTGTTTGTTTGCGTAAGACCCCACGCATGAAGATAGAAAACGAGTTTTGGACGTATTTGTGTGTGGTGTGCGCGCCAATAATCTCAGCACAGAGCACCACGCACGTTAACATTCTGTCCCACCATCGATCTCGAAAACAAAGTCCTCAGAGGCATAAATCTCACGTGATCACACATGATCTCTCCAAAACGGTGAAGCACAAACTGTTGAAAAACTCCCAGATATCCGCCGATGGTCCCAGAGTGTTTCCGAAGAGGACCAGAGGCAGGGGAGTTGAAAAATGGCCAAGTTGCCATAAAAGAACTTGCTTTGGAAAATACGAATTGCCTTCATTTTAATAAATTTTTATACAAAAGAATGAATCAGGTAGAGATTTTTTTAAATTTTATTTACCGCCGCTGCTGCTTGATTGCTTATCAGGCAGGGCGCTTCTTTGATTGGCTACATTCTGTTGACGACGCAGAACCACTGAATCCAATGACTCGAGAGCAGAGGTGGGCTTTCTGTCAATATTGGCGGAAGGTCCGTCAGTCTGTCAATGACGGCCACCCATTTTGGTGACGAGTAACGATTGACGAGAAACTCAGAAGAATTGACAGACTAAGCATTGCCAGAAGTGGGTTATCATTCATCAATGTAATCATCAATAACCGGTCAGTACTATTGCTGATGAGTGATGAAAACATTGACGGACGTCCACTTCTTCACTGACGCGCTGCAGAATTTCCGACATATCATTAACATTGACGGTTTCCAACATCGAATGACCGAAACTTTGCCGGACGCCCATTTTGCTGAGGGATGACGGATTGATGATTATAATGCGGTTCGGCTTGAAATATTGACAGACTGTCGATGACGGAAGGGTGTCCCGACTTTTGACAATTGAGGGATGACGGATGCTCAAAATTCATTAGCGCGCCCGCCTCTGCTCAAGAGTAGTCGACTTCTCCCACACTCGTGAAGGTGTCAGAATAACAGGCCAGCAAAGTGAGTGTAAGGTGTTAAACTTGTGTGTTTGTGTCAGCAACGCATGAAAAAACAATTGTGGCTTTAAGTGACAATGTGTTGCGCCTCTGTTATGCCGTTGGTACTACCTCCAAAGGTGGCGATTCACAGGTTGACTCCAACCCCCCACCCCCCCCCCCCCCATTCTGTGTGTGTGACAATCAAGTGTTCGGGACTAATGTTAGGGTATTAAACGTCACGATTGCGAATGACCAGAACGCTTGACAACGTAAGTGCCAATTGCAACTTCTTAACAGACATCGTGAATTGGTAGACGTGCGAGTGAAAATGAAACCAATATGCTTTAGACATTCTGCAGTTGGAGAGCTACCGGTTTGCGGGTTGACAGTGGAAAAAGTCAGGAAATTTGTAGCTCTCATTGTCGGTGCTGAAGTTAAATGACATGCCCCTTAAGCACCAAGCACCATCCCGCCTCTGATACGACCTCTGAAGGTGGGCCAGTTTTCAGGCTGCCCCAAACCGCCTGCATCCTCCTTCCGTCTCAGCAAACGTCAACTCCGGTTTCTGAAACATTTTAGATAACCAGACAGAGTTACTCCCGTATACATGGTCATTGTACTCAATTGGAATACATTGTTCATAAGCGCGACACACGGACGTCATTACGTAAATAGACACCATTTCCGCTTTTAACTTTATACGGTCAATAAAAGAAATTATATTCATGTCAGCATGATAAACAAAGTAGTCGGTTTCCTCCTCGCTTCAAAAGTGATTCCTTTCTGCGTCGTCGTGTATGTTTATATCTGCTTGAGTACTAGCGGGTTGCGGGGCAGACGCGCGGACTTATATACACGTACATGTGCGTAGAGATACAAACTGGCATTGTCGACGTAGAAACAAAAAATAATGTGAAAACACCCCGGAGCAATCTATGTATTCAAGCGAGGCTCGTTTCGTGAGTACTATAAAGACCAAGATTCCAAGAATCCTTGCGAATAGAAATAAGCGCATAAGAAAAGAAGACAAAGAAGAAGAGTAGAGCATGCGCACAATGCAAACCAATGCTCCATTCAAACGAGGTATTCTGATTGCCGATTATATGAACCAGAGTTCGGGTTATCAAAGGGATAAGGGTTATCCCTTAAAAACCCGAATATGCTCTTATTCGGGTTTTGCATGTAAACATACTCTTTGTGAAAGCCGTTAGTGTCGGGGTGTTAAACGTCACGTGTAAACTTACGGCTCTGACACTACCTCAGAATGCTTCAAATTTGCAGCTTGAATTTTCTGGCTTTAATAGACACTTTGAAATGCTGTAGTCAGGGTGTTAAACCTCGCACCCCTTACGCAAAGGCAGTGTCCTGCCTTTGTCACACCTCAGATACTACCACCAGAGGTGGCAAATTCGTGAGTCATGTCAGCATCACAGGAAGACAAGGTTGAGCATTCCTGGCTTTAATACTCCGAAATGGGCCATAGTCAGTGGGTTAGACTTCACACCCCTTACACACAGGCAGCATCCCATCTCGGTTACGACTTATACTACCTCAAAAAATGGCAAATTTGCAGGTCGGCTCCAACCTCCCATAAAGGTAAAAAAAAAATCCCAGGCTTTAATTGACAGTAGTATCAGAGTGTTAAACTTCACACCCCCTATAATAGGCAGTATCCCACTTCTGATATTACCTCTGAACGCAGAAAATTTGCAGGTCGACTCTAATACCCATTCCACATTAACGTAAAAGGTAGAAAATTCACGGCTTTAATAGATTCCCTCCGTAAATTGGCAAATTTGGACACCAGCTCTGCCCCCCAAAAATTCTGCGTGTATTTATACACAACACCACACAGGAAAATGTAGGAAAATTCACGACTTTTCCAGGCAGCGTAAAATGGGCTAAGGACAAAAGTGAGAGGCGGGGGAGGATGCGCCTTTGTTTTTGTGCGTGCTGTGAAGAAGAATGAAAAAAAGAACGGTGCTCCGCTAATCGGTTCGTGTGTTAGCGGCAAGCGTCGAGGGGCTTTTTCGTGAATTGACTGCACATACGTAAGCTGTGTGTGTTTAGTCGGGCGGGGATGTGCCTTTGCACGCATGCACAATTACCCTTCAGCCCCCAAACCCTAAGCCCCCCCCACTCCCTCACACACACACACACACATACACACACTGATGGCTCATTGTGATGGTTTATGAATGAACAAATTGCCAGAGGAGAGGGGGAGCCGAGGCGGGATGAGCCAAGACTGATTGAAGTGCATGCAAGAGAGTGAGGTAGGGAGGGGAGGGAGAGAGGGGAAGAGAGGGAGGGAGGGAGGGAGGGAGGGAGGGAGGGAGAGAGAGAGAGAGAGAGGGAGGGAGGGAGGGAGAGAGAGAGAGAGAGAGAGAGCGCACACGTATGCTAATGCACGTTTGAAGGGCGGATTCAGGCTGAGGGCAGAGAGATGTCAGCAGGAGGAGGTGTAGGGTGCCGGGCGGGTGGGTGAAGTGGGGTGGGGGTGGTTTGGGGGGGGGGGGGGGGGTCTGGGGATGAAGCTGGGGGATATCCAGGCAAGCCATACATATGTGTGTGTGCACGTGCGGCCGTGCGCGCGGGTGTGTGCGTAATACGGAACGCGTCGTGGCCCTGCTGTGCCTCATTAAGCCCATGTTGCGCCGCGCTCTGGACCTCGTCAGCTCCCTCTCGCTGTGCTGCGAGCGAGCGGCGTGTGTGCGCGCGCCGCAGCCGGTGTGTCTGCGAGCTCTCGACATTGATTTCCTGACAAGGCGCCCTCCCTCCCCTCTCCCTCCCCTCACCTCCCCTTCCTCCGGCAGGCGTCACACCAGGGAACGGCAGCGCTGATTTCACCATTTGTATCTCTCCTGCTGCTGGCGAGCGCCTTCTCACCGTACTTTCTCGTCCCTTTTTCGTTGGAATTAAAGTCTTTTGTTCGCCGCCAACATCCTTTGTGCGCAAAACGTGGGTTTTACTTGAAATAGGTTCAAATGATTCAGTTACTTTCCAACTTTGCCACTAGGTAGCGCTATTGTCTTTCAGGCTCTTCTTCCCTTTCGTTAGTTTTTGTGGAACGCATCTACAAGGTTACCTTGATTTACGTGATTAATTTATTTCGTAACCAAGCTCATTACACATTTTAATCATATCAAATCAATTTTCCCCATTGAAATGAATTGAAATGCCATTAATCCGTTCCAGGCCCAAAGGAAAACACTGCTGTTTTTTTTGTAATAAAAAAAAAAAAAACAATGGTAGATGAACTGCTTTTTACATAGCGCTTTAACTACACCATATGATGCCCAAATAAATTTTCAACTGAAGCCTCTCATTCACCCATTCACACACCAGTGGTCGGCTGCTGCCATGCAAGGCTCTGCCAGGTCCGCTGGGAACAAATTGGGGTTCAGTGTCTTGCTCAGGACACTTCGATATGGTCACCATTGGTGAGGATCGAACCCACAAACTCACGGATGGGAGACTACCACTCTACCACTGAGCCATGCCGCCCCAAAAATTTAAAATAGCACTGAATTGTAAAACATACATTTTGAAAACATAATTTACCCTAATAACAGATTTAAAGAAATAAACTGGTTTTATAAAGTGTAATTAAGTTGAATATTATACACATTTAGAGTTCCACGGTGTACCGGTACTAACAAAAGTACCACAATGCCTAGCGTCAAAGACAGTCCTGTATCACTTTTTTTTCTTTTTCTTTTTTACTACCGGGGGTTTTAAGATTGACCTTCCTGAAGATGCTCTGTGCATTTCGACAGCGGACAATCCTTCAAATAAGAGGCAAAACCTGCTGGCTTCAAACGACTTGTCACTCTAGCTTGAAGTTTACTGCGAAACTAAGGAAACAAAATACAAAGAGCTTTATCTGCTAGCTTAGCACTAACAATATGCAGCGCCATAAGCAGGCTAGGAGAAATTAACATCAATGGCGTGGTAATTACAGTATAAGACGTTATACAACACAAATGGAGTGGCCCTGTTAGCATCTTCTTCATGCTCTTTGCGAGTCTTTTCATTATACAGGATATTCTGTGTTTGACTGTTTGACCCATTCAATACATAGCTAAGTGCATCGGCAACTGTTGCTTTCCCGATTGGATGTAATGCTCCCTCGTAATTAATATTTTTACATGCAACTCACACACACAGTGACAATACTGTCAGTCGTTGTGTCAATTAGTGGATCGCAGTGATCGAGTTATCCTATTTTGTATGGGACCAAGTGGTTCAGTACACTTTTTTTTTAACTCTTTGACTGCCAGACGTTTTCAGAAAAGGGATGCCGTCAGTGCCAGCCGATTTAAGCATTTTGACTGATCTTTCAAGGTCCACAGAAAATGTTCTGTTTGGACTATGGAAACACACGTACTACCAAATGAAAGATTGGACTTTCATCTTTCATCAGAAAAAAAAGTTTGTTTCTACCTTATTTCGTTCTTTAGTAATCAACAATAGAAAATAGTTAGTTTGACCCAATTTCGCCTGTTTTGGACCAAAATACGGAGAAATCAAGCTTTTAGTGAAACGATATTATTTCATGCATTCTAGTGAATTTGACACTTCTTTTTGTCCATGAATGATGCCACAAACACCTAAATAGTGCTTTACTTCTATAAAACACTACCACCAAGAATGAAAAAGTGTTTTTTGATAGCAAAATACGTTTATTTACATTCAACAGTGTAACAATTTGACAACAATTTGGCAAACTATTTACAAATGTGTGCAACTGTGGTGCTATTTACAAATATGTGGATGTTTCAACGACAGTTTTTCTTTTTGTAACTCTCCTGCGTGCAAGGAGACGCAACAGCATTTGCACAAGATTGCCTCTTCGCGTGCTCCACTTTCTTGCAGGCCGTTTTTTCCGGGGAATAGCAAGTATACACTGCAGTGTGTGTTGCCATCAAGTCTAATATCAGGATCATGCTACGGTTACGTTACGTCTCGCTTCCTCGTGTCCTTCAGTTGCTATACCGGGTGGTAGGAGATGTTTTGATCCATTTTATCCACTCCATTCATGGTGGCATCGTAGTCCAGAAACAGTGTCTTCTCCGTGATCAGACTGTACCCGCTCCTCCGATGAATATGCATTGGACTCGGGGTACTCTTCATTGTCCGATCGAATGTCCGCTTGTGCAGCTCCGGCGTTAGCAGCGGTAGCCGCGCTTAGCCGGTGAGGCTTACTACGTGATCATAACAGTCACGTCAAGGCTTCCAACTTTGGCGTCAAGCTCGGAGTCATCATCATCATCATCATCATCATCAATCTGCATTGGTCGATGCCAACTCTCCATCGCCCGATCGAATGTCCGATTGTGTAGAAGTACCCGGCCGGCTATTGTGCGCGTTTTCCGGCCTTAGCCGCGCTAGCCGCGCTTAGCCGGTGAGGCTTACTACGTGATCATAAACAGTCGCGTCAAGGCTTCCAACTTTGGCGTCAAGCTCGGAGTCATCATCATCATCATCATCAATCTGCATTGGTCGATGCCAACTCTCCATCGCCCGATCGAATGTCCGATTGTGTAGAAGTACCCGGTCGGCTATTGTGCGCGTTTTCCGGCCTTAGCAGCGCTAGCCGCGCTAGCCGCGCTTAGCCGGTGAGGCTTACTACGTGTCATAGCAGTCGCGTCAAGGCTTCCAACTTTGGCGTCAAGCTCGGAGTCATCATCATCGTCGACATCAATGCGCTTTTTAGTATTGATTGATGCTTTCCGTCTTTGAAAAAAATGCTCAAGCGTGAGTTGCTTGCAACCGGTTGCTTGGTCAAGCCACAATGGCTTGAACCAGCCATTGTCTCCTCAACACTCTAGCTCCGCCTCACGTCTTCTACTGACGCCCACGGTGGGCGGCCCATCCAACCTTGTGCAAAGAGAGTCATCGCTGCCCTCTAGGGGCCAAAACGAGTCTTTTACTAATCAGATCTGCCTGATACTTTCAGCACAGCTGCCCAAGGCTTTCCTGCACCCGTTTTTGAAAAAAAACAAAAAAAACATAGGGGACGTCTTTTAACGTCCTCGGCGCCCTTCCCTAGGTTTATGCTAAACGTTTTATAACGTTTATGGCAGTCAAAGAGTTAAAGGCAAACAGATTACAATTGAATTGGATTTTTTTTCTATATTCTTAAAAGTATAGGTCAAAATCCCCTTCTTCATTTCTCATTAAATGAAATGTTAAAATGTAAAAGCTGACACGTCCCAGATCCTCTGTCACAGCTCTGATGCCGTTCTGCAGGCTGCCTGTGTGATAGAGGCTATTGACAATTCAATCTTAGTTTCCGTAAACTTTCAACAAAGCAAGAACAAACAAAAAACAAAGCACTTGTTAGAAAGCCGTCTTTGTTGTTTCCCGTCCCTTTTGTCCGTTTTTTTTTTAGCTTTCTCTCACGCTCCCTTGCTGGATCCCAATTTGTGAGTCCCTCTCCCACACTCACCGCCCTATTCTATTTAAACCACCAACCTGCACTGTATTTTATTTTTATTTTATTTTTACGCCATCGCCTCCCACATATTCACACTGGTGTCCATCAGACGGCTGCAGAGGCGGGGAATGCAGCAAAATGGAAAAAGGGAGCTTCTGTGTGTGTGTGTGTGTGTGTGTGTGTGTGTGCGTGCGCGCATGTGTGCGTGTGTTGATTGGGAGTAGCGGAAGCGCACACACGTACCGAATCGGATTGAGTGTGTGTCAGCCCTGTCGCATCTGCTCGATTGACCACGCTCGGAAGATGTCAGGGTAAGACTTCCACTCTATTGACCGGCTGATGCTGCTCGCAGTATAAAGTATTGATGGACAACCCCAAAAGACACACAATCTTCACATCTAACAAACACACATATGGCACTTGAGTTTTTTTCTTTAATAGCAGTCAATGATTTTTTTTCCCCCTACTCCTTAAGCAGTTTTAGCTCTTTGAGCTTCCTTCAAATGTTTCCATGAAGGTAAGCTGATTAATGTCTGGAAAAAAAAGAAGAAAAATAGAGTAGATTCTTTCCTTGCCTTGCCTACATTCTTACCTCATCATTTACCCAGCTGAGCTCTTAGATTTAATTATGGCAACACTTGCTAAGGGAGACCGGAATTCCTGTTTGTGGTTCTGGTGAAGCCCTCCCATCTTAGAAACAATTTGCACTGCAATGGGGGTAATTGCAGGTGATATTTCCTTGTTTGGGCCTTTTTTTTTCAAGCAATAAGGAACAATCACAATTTGGAATGACAACAAATTTCCGACCATTTTATACTCTCATCTTCTACATTTGCCTGAATTTGATCAAAAACAAAATTCATCCATTCGTCCTCCGCTCTTTGTCCAGTGTTCCTTGTTACATACATACAAAAATTGCATTGAGAAGTTTGTACTTCATTAGTGAAGTGGTTCTAATTTCAATTCATTTGAAAATTTTGCATTATTGATAACATTAAATTGTAACTGCATTGTGAATCATGCACAGTATGATGGAAATTTCAAATTTTGCATAATCCCGCGGAACCTCGCCAGCCAGATTGGTCATTGTGATTCACTCAAGGGAGTTCTTCACATTATCAATCTGGTATTTCACTAGGCAGACCCGTTCGGGAAAGGCAGGACTTGCTGTACTATACTTCAAGCTGATTGGACGATGCGGAATCTTTGCACATTTGTTTTGACCAATCAAGGCAACGGATGAAAATCTCGTCTTGTGTCTCGCCTTAGGGAGGGGTGGAGGGGAAGCACGAACATCTTTACCAGATAAAAATGCACGGAACGCCTCTCGCTGTTCAAACTCAACAAGGAAACGGCGAGTAATTCTGCGAGAACAGAATTAATTGCAGCATCCATTCGTCTGTTAGGCTTGTCCGCCCCCCCCGCCATCGGCGATTATTGGTTTCGTCCTGCCTAAACAACGCCTGATTGGTCCGACCTAAAAAAGGTTGACTGCAAACGTATCAGCGGGAGCGGTACAGGAAGTATTCTCCGGAGTTTGTGAACTCACAAATACCGCGAGAATTCATCTTGCTGGCAAGGTTAAATCTTTGTATTGTTAGAAATAATGATGCCTTAGGACCCTTTCCATACGAAAACGTGTTTCATTGTTTCCATAAAGTATTTTTTTTTTTAAATATGGAATTGGATTTTGGGGGGCCAAAAGTGATATTTTTTAAAACAATCTCCCAACATGGATAGAACTCAAAATGCAATGACCTTATGAACTTGTGACGCTAAATTTCCTGGGAATTGGTTACAAAAATTGTATGTAACCCTTCTTAAAGAAAAAAAATATACAATACAAGCATAACTTCATTTGCTTTCAAATTCAAGTTGAAAATTCAATACAAATATCCTACCTTATCTTGCTGACAAACAAACAGCAATGAAAACATAACTCTTGTAAGTGGATTTGATGAACTGAGTAGAAGTTGGTTGGTCGTCGGTCAAACTTTTAAAAACCCAACAGCAATGAAAATAGAATTTTTTAAGCGTGATGTAATGATGCTCAGTTTCCTGGTAGCAGGTTCAGAAATTTGTGCCAATCCTGCTTAGAAGCAGGCAATAAAAAGATAAGGAGCAGAAATAATTTCATTTCGGTAGAAACTGTTTACAAAATATTTCCAAAATCAAAATACCAAAGCACAATGAAAACATGACATCTTAATTGGAAATAAATATGCTCAGTTCTTGGAATCTTTTTATGTAATCTTGCTCACATGAAAACATCAATAAAAAAAAAAACGTCATTGATGGAAGAGATCATCTGTGTGGAAATTGGTTGGGAAAATGTTGCTAATAAACTTCTTTGACGTCAGAAACGACTTCCACAATCAAACTGTTGTCGTTGTTTTTGTTTTTACCAGCTTCTACCATCTGATAGCGTGGGGGGTGCCGCTGGTCATGTCATCCTTGCCGCTCTTCAAAGGTTACTATGGCCCAGCAGGAGCCTGGTGGTGAGTCCCAAACCGTCGTCGGCGCCGTTGTTTTGTCGGCAAGCAGCTTTGGCCTCCTTCCAGCTCCCGGCGGGCTCCTTTTTCCCTCATAAGACCCAGCGTTGTAAAAACGGGCAATTATCAGTTCATCTTTAAACATTTGGAAACGCCTGCTCCGTCGGCGAGCAGGAGAGGCATCATTGTTTGTTTGGAGAGTCGTTAAGGGGCTGAGGGAAAAGACGACGTGGGGCCCGAGGAGAGCCGGACGTGGAATGAAAATTGGGACGGAGCCTTAATCTCCAGGCTCGGCGCTCTCTTTTTCCACTCTTGGCTTATTAATAGCTACAGCTGCGCGGCGTTTCCCCCCCCCCCCCCATTCGCTGTCACAAGCCTCCCTTCCGCTCTCCCTCTCCTCTAACCCCGCTCTCTCCTTCTCTCTTCCTCCAGCTGGATCACAGACGATCACGTAGCCTGGAGATTTGGGATGTAAGTAGACCCTTTCAGCCCCGTCATCAAAGCCTGCTGTAGGGGTGGATGGTCTCTGCGGGGAAATGTGAAGGGTTGCGTATCGAGGGGAGCCTGCGGGTTATTTTTCCCTCCCCTCAGCATGAGGCTAAAAAGTGTGCGGTTTTTTTTTTGTGGTTGCGCTTTTTGTTTTTCTTTTTCTTCCTGCTCCACTCCTACATTCCATTTTAGCACAGAAGTGGAAATTTACAATGTTTAGCGTATTCAACTTTACCCTACACAAGCGAACAGTCAAATGGTTTGAATATTTAGGGACTTCTTTACAATGGAAACATTGAATAACGCGTACCATGCTCAAGCGAACCATCGTTTATTCCTGTTATCCGTTCAGTAATAAGAGGGTGTTAAAATGTGGGGCGGTTCAGGATTTTGGGACCTTGTAGAGTGGAAATGCTTAATTGATCTGAATGACACAATTTTCTTTCAATCATTTGGACAACTGCGTATTTGGCTTCACCTTACGCGAGCAACACATACTACAACTGAAAAGCTGAATGGTTCAGATGGAAACACTCTAAAACGTGCATTGTACCAAGCTGAACTATACCGCTTCACGCAAGTGGGGCTGAACAAATAATTCAAATAATGCAGTTTTCTGTTGACCAGGCATTGGACGTATTTCACGTTCCCTACATAAGCAACCATACCATATTCAGGGTTTCCCCCAGTGCTTTATAGGCCTGTTGATCGATAAATAATCATAATTCATAGTAATCGCCGGCAGCCGTGCGCACACCCTTTCTTCGTCAACAAACGGCGAATACTAATCGCTGGATATCGAATTGCTTAGAGAGGTTAGCACACAATAACGTAAATTACATTTCTTTATTATTTTGCCTCTTCCAGAAATTACTTTGTTCAGGCTTCTGATTGGGTGAAATGGTTTACATGGCTTTGGCATGAATTTGGCAGCCTATAACTGCTAGAAGATGAGTAGTTCCACTTTAGTATTTTTGGAACTTTTACAATGGAAACACTGATTTAGACCTCGTATATAGAAAATCTATAAAAAAAAAAGAAGTGCGCATTCAAAGTCGATACCATTCTGACATGACATGTCAAGGAAGCTGAAACATACTCAACGTAACACTCTAAGCCTAACTTCAAAATAAAGTTTACCAAATACATTGACGGCAATGCAAATAGCCTTAGTACACTTTTACTTTGAAGTTTGCCCACGTCATGGCGAAATGGCTATTTTGACTTCTCTTTTAGACGTTTCCTTTATTGACATTGTAGTTATGACCAACATCAACACAATGCTATCTCGAACTCATGTTCAATCTCTAATTTAGGATGCCGTCATTGTGGCTAGCAGCTAGCTGTTAGCATGACAATTGTGCATGAGTGTCTGGCTGCTGGCTTGTAAGTAAGTTTGACAGCTAGTACCTTACTTACTTTAATTATTTTTCCATATTCTGGACTAAGGCTACTTTGTAATTCACTCTCCATGTTTAAAGGAAGGGAATGTGCCTTAAATTGCACATTGAGACCTTTTCATTATTAAAAAAAGAAAAAAAGAACTTTATCTTCATTCATTTTATAAAACACTTTTGCCCATTAAAAAAGAAAAACATTCAACTGAAAATGTCAAACTTAGCTGTTTAGATTATAGGAACACAACTTTAAGCCATTAATACCTTATTTTACACATGAACCATGTGAAAATAAGAATGTTTCTGCCTCGTATTGCACTTAAAAGTTGTCTTCCTAAATCCTAAACGACTATATTAGACATTTCGAATTGATTTTTTTTTCTTCATTTAATAGGAAAAGGCGATTTACTAAATAAATGAAGACACTAAATCCTGCACGGCTATATTAGACATTTTGAATTTATTTCTTTTTTTATTTAACGGAAAAAGTGCTATTTATCTTTCAAATAAATCAATAAATGTTTATGCTGTTCCGAAAAACGATCCGATCCGTGACTCAAATCCGCGATCTGATCCGAATCGTGACTTTTGTGATCCGTTGCACCACTACTGTATTTGGTCAACTTTATTTTGAAGTTTAGCGTGTTACGTTGAGTATGTTTCAGCTTCCTTGACATGCCTGAATGGTGTCCATGGTGATTGCGCACTGTTGTTTTTTCCCCCCACCAACCAATCCGCGGATCGTGGGCGATCCGAACCGACCACAGATCAATGATGATCCATAGCACCACTAGTTTTACTGCATATTGCAATGCCCTCACATGTGGGAAAGGAGAGACGCAATCGGTGATGCACATCGGCGAGCCTTCGGTTTATGCTTCAATTGGCTAAAAAGTGTTCTTTCCCACCATCAGACCAGTCGCTGTTCGTGTATTTAACGCTCAGAACGGCTATGAAGGATTATTCCTGCTTGACACTTTTCGCAGCCGGCCCTAAGTCTGCGAGCGCGCCGCCAATCAACCCCCGACACTTAAGCACACACGCACACACACACGCACACAAACGACAGCGCTTCGCTATGAGGCAAGGTAATTGCGTTGCTGCTCGCGGCATCAGCAGGGAATCAATCTTTCTAAACAAATAAGCACACACAAGGCAGGCGCGTACACACACACACACACACACACACACACACAACATGCTATCAGCTGTGCTAAACGAGCCTGTGTCTCTTTTATCAGCCCTCTTCTGCTCCCCGGCTCTTTCTAGTTTTCCTCGCTGTTGTGGCCCAGGGGGACGAGCCGCTCAGAGGATCAGGGAATCATCATTAGCTCTAATTACATCAAACCAGATGAGAGATTAGAGGCCAAGGCAGCGCCCGTCAAGGAGGAAGCGCACGCGTTAAAACACGCGCGCCGCTGTTGGCAGCCGGGCGAAAGGTTGCCGCATTAAAGGTGAAAATTAGAAAGATGGAAGGCGTGAGAGGGAGAGAGCGGGCATAACTCAGCGGGAGAGGGAGGGAAAAGGGAGGGAGGGAGGCTGGCGGCGCCGTAGCGGAAATGGAGATGAGCCTAAGAGAAATGGATGGCCCCTCGTCTCTGGCCACGGCGCGCCGTGTGTCTTCATCAGCGCTCATCCGAGCACGCCGACGCGACAGGCTACGCTCGGCAGGAGCGAGGCGCAGAGGACGGGGCCTCGTGAGGCGGAGGTGCTGAATTTCAAGGGGTTGACTCAGCGCGTCGGAGTTGTGCTGAGTCAGCGTTCCCGTGTCCCTGTCGGCGGCGTGTCGTTGACCCCGTGCGATACAAATGAACGGTAATGACCACAGGGGGGATTTTAGCTATGTTAGTTATTGGACCAATTGACATGAAGCATTCATGGGTCCTGGAATTTTAAGTATGATGACACCAATGATATATGGATGCTTCCTAGCATTCACAGAACCAGACCTTGAATTCTTCCATGCAATGTCATTGTGACTTGCATGGTTGTCAACTGAGCTCTGTTTCCCATATAAGTTTGGTAAGGTAGGCTATTTGTGGAAGGCTGGTTGGATGCAGCTTGACAAATTCTAGGTAAACTATTCTGGCCCATTACATTTTCAAATTTTTTATTAATGTTGCCATTTTTCTTCCTCAAATTGGTTGATTAATATGCATTTCTTCATTTTGTTCATTTCTCATCTATCTGATTAACTAATTTGGTCCCAAAAACGTATAAATGTTTTATTTTAAATGTTTTAAGTGTCCCAAAGACGTATTTATACATTTTTTATGTTTTTTTTAATGCTAGAGCAGACAAAAGGCTTTGATGCAGTCTCTCAACTGCAAAGAACGGTTGAAGAAACGGTAGTTATTACAAAAACGACCAGCAGGTGGCAGCAGAGTATAAGAGATCAACCAGGGCCATGTTGAAAAAAAACCTCATTTACTCACAATTCTAAATAGATTTGTGAATAATGACATAACTTAGCTATATATTTTAATGCTAATTGCTGAAAAACGGAAACAGATAGAAATATATTATATATATATAAATATAAATAAAATAATAATAATATAAATAACTATATATATATATATATATATATATATATATATATATATATTTATTTATTTATTTATTTTTCTGATGAAAGAAGAGACTAATCTTTCTTTTGTTAGGTTCCATGTTTTTATAGCAATAGAAATGCAAAATCAGTCAAAATCCAGTAAAACAGTTGGGAGTGAAGGGGATTACTACATTGAAAATGGCTGGGAGTGAGTGAGTTAACTGTTGAAGAGTTTCAGGAACACACCTTAAGACAAGTTTGTCATCTTGTTGGGAAGTCCCTGGTTTATGCAAATGTTGTAACTCAGTCTGAACACTAGGGGCATCATGTAAAGTGTGTACGTAGATAAGAAATACATGAGAAAGAAATGAGAGATGAAAAAGTAGTGTCAAGTGGCGACTTGCTATACAAGTAGATATATGGATGTTGGCTCTGTGCGTTGAGGTGTAAATAAAATGAATAAAAAAGAAATACAAGACAGCTTCTTAAAAATATCACACAGACCGAACCCGACTCCAAACAAGTGGCCCAGCCAAGCGACAGATGTCCCCACCCAAGCAAAACTGTGGTGTATTAATATAATATTTTTAACATAAGATAAAACAACTTTTATTCGTTGCACAATGGGGAACATTTGTACAAGAAGTGCATTTGCACTTGTAGTCCAATCTATCAGCATTATTATTTGTTTCATTCAAAATAGAGTGCTGCGTTTTAATTTTGAGTTTTGAGGTCTGATTAATCAGATTTATTAGACCTGCGTTATTTACGTTTGAAAAAAGAATCGATTCCTTTGAGTCGAATTGCTGGGAATCAACTCACATCAATAGTTATGATTTTGCGTTTCCATTGATACTTGTAGTATTTCACTTACCAATGATTCATAATTTAGGTAATTTTTATGTGTTGTTTTAAGGCGAAAGTAAGAGAATATATGTCGACCAATCACTGGACAGCAGTGTGTTCTAGCCAGAGGTGGGGCATTTTACTAAATGTTGCTGATTCGTCATCGTCAGTCCGTCATTTTATTGTAACTATGCTTTTGCGGACTTTGCCTAAATATGTAACAGCTTCCAACTTAGACCGTGGAGGGATATCACTAGTTTTCGGATCACGGTGACAATGATGAACAATTACCAGAAGTGATCAATTTTGAACGTCCTTCATTCGGCAATCGTCAACAGTCGCGACATCCTTTTGTCATCCGTCAATATTTCGAGCCGAACCGTCAATCCCTTATTCGGCGATTGCGCAGCAAAATGAGCGTCCGTCAACGTTTCCGTCAATCGTCAAATATGTCATTAACGTATTGCGGAATTTATTGACAATAACATTTACGGATGAAAGCCTACTTCCGTTAATGTTAACTTTTACATTTTTAAAAGTTTCCCGTCAATCGTCAACAAAATGGGTGACCGTCATTGACGGATTAAATATTGATACAATGCCCACCTTTGACAATTACTACAACAAAGACTATGTTCACACTGCAGGCAAATGCACCCAAATCTGATTTTTTCTTGGCCCATATGTGCCCTGTATCTGATTTAAAAAAATATATATTTTAAAAGCACATTTGTACGTGTGAGTCTGGTGAGATGCAACCTTTGGCCTATACGTGTTCCTTTTTTTTTTTTGTCTCTCGGTTTGTCCCAGCCCTTGTGCAAGTGGTTGAATAGGTAGATTTTGATCTCTGGCGGAGCAGTGGGTCAAAGTTGAGTCGCCGCAGTCGAGCGCTAACCAGGAACGACGGGTCCCTGCTGCACTCTCATCTTCCGCTGAGCGCTTCCATTAAGGCTCCTTTCATCCGCGCCACGTCCTTCACTTCAGAGGGAGGATGGAGGGATTGTGGGGGGGGGGGGGGACGGTAGGCTGAGGCGGAGGGATTCAATCTACGCGCGTGCCTCTGAAGATCTTTCTCCAAGTTTCAAGCCCCCTCACTCATTCTCTCTCTCTCTCTCTCTCTCTCTCTCTCTCTCTCTCTCTCTCTCTCTTTCTCTCTTTCTCTCTCTCTCTCTCTCTCTCTCTCTCTCTCTCTCTCTCTCTCTCTCTCTCTCTCTCTCTCTCTCTCTCTCTCTCTCTCTCTCAACCGCTTGCTCACCCGCTTGCTCACCAGTCCTTCCCGCCAACTCTCCTCCGCTGTTATCCGTCTTTTTTTAGACATTCATCTCCCGTCAGCCCCTTTACGCCACGCTTGCTCTATTTTTAATCACCCTGCGCCTCTTTCTGATTTCTCTCCTTTCTGCTGGCGACCTACTATCCTCTTGTCGCCCCGATCCCCCCCACCATCTTCACCTTTATTCCTGTCCTCATCTTTGTCATCCCCTACCCACTCGGAATCTCCTTTCTCCCTGCCTCTATTTGCCTCTCTGCTTCTTTTCCTTCCCGTCTCGCACCGGCTCCGGGTAGAGCACAGCTGTAGAGCAGGGCTCTAATGGCAGATCATTATCATGCTAATTAGAGCACTTTGTAGCTGCCGCCCGTCATTCTCTCCCTCCTCGCCGCCAAGCCCCCCGCCTCCCCTCGCTCGCTAGCGTTAAAAATGCCACCCCCTCCCATTCCGCTCCCCGCCATCCGCCCACCCCGTCCCTCCGTCCCTCCGTCATTAATGGGACGTGCGCTGCCGTAATTGGACGCTGTTTATTCCGGAGAGCGGGTTATTAAATCACATGAGGTGACGCTCGCATCGGTCCCCTAACACCCCCTTCCCTTGAAATGCTTTCATCATTGTCCCATGCCATTATTGAACCCACGTGCGCGCACGCACGCACACACACACGCGCACACACACACGCGCACACACACACACACACACACACACACACACACACACACACACACACACACACACACGCGCGCGCGCGTGTTCAAAGAGGCTCTTCTTTGTTTATTGATGTTTCCTACCAGACTTGAGGGAACGCATATAAAACAGCGTGGCTTCTCCGCGGCGCGTTTCCCGCTGTGAAAATAGTGCCGTCGACCATCCTGGATTGAAAGTTTTGTTTGAATTTCATTTTTCCATTTTAACGCTAAGGGAGTGATATTTACCTTTTGTACATGTTGCTTTAAAAGACGGTTTTATTTTTATTCAGACAGTGAAATATTTGAGTTGAAGTCCCCTAAAATCGACCAGTTTCCAATTCAAGTAAATTTACAGGAAAAATGCTGCCATTAATGTCGTACAAAATCAGACCTTTGTTATGAATGACATTAGCGTTTCACACCAAACCTCAGATCAGCGTGCATCAATGTTCGAACGTTTTTGGGGCCGCCATTGATGATGTCCCGCAATGTTAACATCACGAGATTTATTTTAATGTTTTTTGTCACTTATTCATTGACCTGCACATCTGTCTCACAATTCTGAGCTTGGGGGTTCAAATCCAGATTCCGCCCTTCTGGATTTTCTCCAGACTAGGACATAGTTCACCTTTCGCCTGAAGTTAGCAGGGATAGGCTCTGAGCTTACTGTGAACAGGATAAGTAGTCGGCTATGAAAAATGGATGAAAGCATCAAACCTGATCCATCGGTCAGGTTTGATGCATTAAGATGCGACAGGTGCGGTCTTGCCAAGTCGGCAACCTGCGACTAACTGACTAACAATGCATGTCTGTGCTTGGGCTGCCTACCAATGCCTGAAAGTCTCATTTGATTACATGTACGGCAATATGACAGTATGACAGACACTCGTGCATGAAGACTATTTGTGAATGTATTTTTCGGAAACATCCAAAAGATGAAGATGAGTCAAAATGACTTGGTGGTCCCCCTGGCTCGAGTGTTATCGTAGATGTCCTCACTTAAGTGAATTCAGAAATGTGTTTCTAAATAAATTGTATATGTCTGAAGGTTATCGCTGATAATGTGCAAAGACTGACAACCATGTTGTCAATTATGGAGATAGCGTTAAACATTTTTCACCATTTCTCGTTTCCAGATTTTGGGGTATGATAATAAATAAAGGCCCTTTGTTACACACTTTGGAGTCGGGCATGAGTCTCCACTCCCAAACTGTATCAGTTACTTCTAATTGCAATTGTGTCAACGAGCTGTCTACACCACGAAACTGCATCTTCTTTTTGGATTGTCCGCTTGTGCCTGGCCGCTTCCAAGTGCCTTGTTGTTGGCCACGAGTGCACGCACGTCACACAAGAAAAGGCAGAATAGGGTAGATGCCACGGACTTCCGACTTCACACATCACCGTCGTTTCCGGCTACTGATGGGCCGCGTTCCAACACTCGCACCCTTACTCTGCGCCCCCCAACCGTGTCTCAACTCAGTGAAATGCTTCGGACAACTGAGACTGACACATTACACACCCGCACCCGTCGACGGGAACGCGCAACAGAGGGGCACAAAGGTGGAAGCGCAAGAACTGGGAAACGGAAACAAAGCTGATGTGTGAAAACCAGGAATTCAGAAGTCCCGCCTCCTCCGTGGCATATACCCCATTGTGGGGAGGGAGGTTTCAATTATTATTTTTTTGTCTGACTTGACGGGCTGGCTTGGCTTATTTAGAGCTCCTCGTTGTCAGCTGTGAGTGCACGCACCGCAGAGAAAGGCGTAAAAGTGAGAAAGGGCGAATAATAAAATGACCAATGTGAAAGTCAGCATGTAGACCAGGCTTTTGTGCTAGCGTGGCTGTTTTAGAGCGCCTTGTTGTCGTTGTGCAGAAAAGCCCCGCGGCAAACTGGTAGGATATGTTCCAGACAACTGAGGCTTTAAGCGGATATATTTTTGCGGCTCAAATATCCAGTTATGTGTAGGCAAAGTAATTAATCCAGGTTGTAGTTGCGTTATTTGATTGACAGTTGAACGGGGCGTGGTTTCTCCGCATTCAGCAGACACTCCCCGGCATTTGACAGCGGAGAGAATTGCTTGAGTTTCCACAATTTTGAAGCCTCACTTTACATACGTGTGGACTTCTATTTTTTATTTTTTTTTAAATAGGTCAAATTTGACAGGGTTGTTAACAGACGATGTATTTATTCTCACGTGAGAGGAAAATTAAAGAGTTAACACGGTATTTCTTCTCGTGGTTAATATTTTCTACACTCAGGTGCCAATTAAGAATGTTCAAATGAGAAATAGCTGAGGCAAGTTTAGCACTTATAACTGAAGTTGTTTGTTTTTTTACGTTGTAATATTGTAGTAAAGTTCTTTTTTGAATGTGAAAACTTTACATTCAACTTTGGCCATGCAAACTGATTTATTTCCAGTTGCAAAAATTCTTTTGCAACTGGAAGTCAGTGAGCGTCCTTCAACAAATTGCTTTTTGAGGTTCCATTGTATTGAACTTGAACTTGAAAACAAATTTACCCTAAGATTTCATATTTATTCTTCTTGACGTACTAAAAATGTTTGCCGCCCTCGCTTCGTTCAGCTCGCGCCGGATGTTCACACTGGCTTGGGCAAGCCTGTATTTTTTGGCACGGCACTCGCGCAGAACAGACGAGCGGCGTCCGCGAACCTGCCTATCAAAGCGAGACAAAGGCCCCGTTTTGTGATTACAGGGAGAGGTTGAAACACCTCCGAGCTTACATCACCTCCCGAGAGGTTGCATAACACAAAGCTGCCATTCCAACAAAGCCATCACCACCCCACCTCTCTCCCCTCCCTTCGCCTCGTTTCTCTCGCCTGCCTCACTTTCTTTCATCCGGTCAGAAATACCTGACATTTTTTTCGCTACGCAGCGCCCCCCCCTTGATTGTCAGCGTTTCACCTCAAAAGAACGCTGTGTATTTCCGGTGACTTTGCCGCCTTTGTCTCTCTGCGCCTCACTAAAACGGCGTCACATGTCGTAGCTTCTGCGACCTTAATGAACCAGCCGGATAAGTAGCACGCGAGCGGTCAGTTAGAAGAAGAGTTTTGCAGGGTGCTTGAAATTCTTCAAAATGCTTCAAATATAATCATACGTTTTTAGGTTTGAGAAGTGCTTAGAAGTGTTTCCTGTCAAAAACTTTCATTTAGAACATATTGTAAGAAATAGCTGAGTGAATAGTTCACTAGTGAGATTTCAAAATGAAATCAAACAGGGATACGGATACAAAATGCATGATCATCTTTAAAGGTAACCTGCTCTAAACTTTAGAATGCACGTCCAACTGTTGGAACTTTCAGTACTTTTTTTCTTGCTCTAACAATGAACTAAATGGAAAAATTCACAGCAGATGTTTGACCGTAGGTCGAGTCATCACTAATCATATTACATAGATTGTGCCGCACCTTACAGGTGGCCGCCATCTTTCTGCTACGGGTACCCGAAGGAGAAGAGCTTTGCGATAATGCATGTGCTTCGAACTTACGTCATTGCATTCTATTAGTTCACTAATAGATGTCCCCAAAAAATTATACATTGTCCCTTGAATATAAATGTGTGGCTCTATGGCTCATTTGATGAAAAAAAAAATGCAATAATCCAACAAATTCTGTGAGTTAAATGTAGTTTTATTTGTGTTAAGAATTGCAACGCGAGTCTTATCAAGTGCTCTCACGGGTTGCTCACCCCTTGTTTATTTACTGTATGTGTTTTTTTCCCTCTCTGCTGTCACATCGCAGATGGTACGTGCCTCTGTTCACTCTCATCCTGTTGATGATCTGCTGCTACGCCAGGATCATCTGCGTGGCCAATAACCGGGTGAGTGAGTGCGGTCATTAGGCCGCGTCCGTATGCTATGTGACCTTTTGAAGATGCGTCAAATCAACGGTGAAGATGTGAGGGAAGTATGTGTGAGTGAGCAGAGGCAAACGCGAGTGCTCAGCCGGGTCGGCGTCCGGAAGTGCGCCTATAAATAACTGACATTTTGGATAATTTGCCTTTGTTGCCTCCTCCGCCAGGTTAGTCTGACCTGCCCGGAGGCTTTCAACACCCGACTCTGTTCAAGTTTGCAGCCTTCGCAGAACTTGGCAATGAACCTTTCCCCATAGTCTTATTTTTAAATTCCACTTTTTTTTTTCGGGACCTTGATTTTTGCGCTTCTATGCAAGCTGGAATAGAAATGAGCCATTTTTTTTTTTGCATTTAATTTTAGTCTAAGAGGTCTATTTACTTCTAGCTACCTCCAAAACCTGATTTGGACAGGAAAAGCAATTACAATCCGATTTTTTTTCCCATAGGAAATAATCAAAATACAAAATTTGTTCCAGGGCGTCATATAACCTGTAATAGCTCTATGAGCTTTGTTTAATTCATATTTTAACATTCTTAACTGCCAGGGTAAAAGGTAGTTAACGACAACCAGAGCTGTTAAACATGATGCATAATCCGTATTTTGTTACAGAAATCACTGAATGATAACTCGTTATGTCTATAACAGATTGTTCTCGATATTTAAAGAGAAAAAAAACATTCGTCACATTGTTCAAACAGGTTGAAAACGCCGGCTTAGCACTGTCATCTACCAGCAATGGCGAAGTGAAACAGGGTGTGGCGATATGAATATTTCCCACGTTAGCCCTTTAGTTTAGTTTTGTCTCCGCTTCATAAAATGTTTCAATTCGGCACCGAGTTGGGGACTCGGGAGGAGCCACCGCCCAGCCGCTCCTGGCTGAGAAGACAGGCTCACATAACCAAGATTATTTTAGTTAACTAAAACTAACTAACTAAAAAAGTCAAACTTAAATTCAAAAACTAATTCTGTTAATGAAATTAAATTTAAAAAACGAAAATGCTTTTAAAAAAAACGAAAACTAATTGAAACTACATTTTATGTTTATAAAACTAACTAAAAGTAACTATAATTATAGCAAAAATTTCCTTCGTTTTAGTCTTTGGTAATCAAATTAATGCATGAGACTTTGGGGATGATTTTAAATGTGATTTTATGTAGATTTGTTTTGATATTAACCGGAATAAGGACGTTTGAAAGTGTGTCACACAAACGCGACGTCATGTAGCAGCAGCCAATAAAAAAGCACCTTCAGATGACATTACTCCCATGGTGTTTTTTTAAATATTGCGCACAAGTAATACACACTTTAAAAAACTAAACAAAAAAACTAATACTGAAACTAACTAAAACTAAAGTAAAACTAAGCATTTATGGAATAACTAAAACTAATAAAAACTAAAAGAACCACCCTGAAAACGAATTAAAACGAACTAAATTTAAAAAACAAAACTCAAAAACGAAATAAAAACGAACTAAAATCTTATTACAAAGTATACTACAATAACTTTCCTACCGTAATATTGTTGACATAATTTTTTAAATATGGAAATACAGACAAATTGTTCCAAAAGTGGGAATTTCTTTGAAACGCCTGACAAAAATATTGTTTGTAGTGACACTGTGGCGTTTTATAGGTATTGCTAGATGCATTTTTAAGTGTATTTCTTTTATCAAGTATTGTATTGCATCAGTCCGCAGATTGCTAGTACATGACGTGAGTAGGTGACGTTGACTCACCATATTATTTACCAATGTTAGTTGATGACATTGGTTCACCATGGTTATTCATAAAGTTTGTTCACAGTGTTCGTTCGCAACGGTTCACGGCAGTGGCTCACGAATTGGTTCACAGAGTTGAAAACATTGGTTTTCATGTGTTCTGATGTTGCTTCACAACAATATTAAAGACATTATTTCAAGACATTAGTCGACGGCATTAGTTAATTGAGTCTAAATCTCACAAGTTTTGCTGAAATGTCATGTGGCAGTGGTTTGACCTTCAAGGTATATAATTGTACAGCTTGTGGCATTTGACTGAAGTTTCACACGCACACGCACACACACACCCACGCACACACACACGTGAATACAGATATAACTACAGCTATAGATGATTAACAGCATGAATTCACACTGAAAGTCTTTCAGATTGCTTTTCATTTTCCTTATTCCTTGATGCACAGTAGGCAGTGAACAATCCAAATCCCCTTTATTCCAGCCTATTGTTCACTCACGCACTCCTCTAATGTGACGTTTTGCCAATTGTCTTTACGCGATAAATAGTATTGCTCTTTGGGCGAAGTGTTTGATTGGATCGATCTCCCCTCTGGCTCACATCGAGGCTGTGTTCTTTTCCATTGAGGGCGCAGTCGAAAAGCCCGGAGGCGGCATTCCACAAGGTCCACATAGCTGACATTCCCGCGATATGACAGCACTGTGCACAAAGCCCAGTGGCGCACTTGAGTTTAGAATATGTTTCGGATTTCTTTTATGGAGAATTGAAAGCGGGGTTCAAGCTACAACAGAAATGTTGCACATTCAGTGAGAACGCAATCAAATCTGTTTTTTGCCTATTTAGAATTTTTTTTTACCTGTATTGATTTCAATTCCCAGACGTCGCTAGTTGTGTAGTCAAGTTGTGTCTTACAAATGTATACTGAGATGCAGAGCACACTGTACAATTAAGTCCCATGCTAACATTATCTATTTACATTGTGTATTTATATTGCGTACTAACGTTGCATACTACTCACGCAGAGGTAGCAAATCCAGGTCCAGAAAGTAAAAACCCTGCCCCAGGTGCTAGCTAGCAAGCTCCCTAGCTAGCTCCCCGGGTACTTGGTTACCTGCTCGGGAGCTAGCTAGCTAGCACAAGGGGCTAAAGCCAAACTGTGGCCGGCGTTTTACTTTCTGGACCTGGCAGCATCAACATAATGAACTTTTGTTTTACTAATCCAGAGCTAACACTGAGCTAACCCTGTAAGCTAACATCATGTGCTAATGTTGTTGCCTAAGTGATCGCTATATGCAGATTTTGTTGGACGCTAGCGCCCTCTTTGTGAAAGAGAAATCCTCAATATAGCCATAAAAAAAGCCGCCACCATTTCACACTTTTCACCTGTCTTGCCCTCCCATCTCTACCCCGTCATTCTTCCCCCGCACGCTTTCCCGTCTCGCTCCACCTGTCTCGCCCTTCACTCTGCCGTTTTGCATCCTCTATCACATTTATGAAGAGCTGCGCCTTTATCTCCCCCTCCGCTGCAGGCTGTCTCACTTGAAAGAATCTCAAAAAGCTTTGAAAGCGGGGAAGGTAGGTGGCGCCTCGCTCGACGGAGAGGCAAGGAGCGAGCGGGGGAGGGTGGGCTGGAGGAGAGGCGGCGACAGCACAGGCTGGACGCAGACATTTTCGCATAGCGAGGCAGCGAGATTGCGGGAGATAATTACCGCGTAGCTCATTAGTCTTCCAAGCCTGTGTCGACGCCGTGGCTTTCAAGAAATAAACACTGAAGGGCTGTGTGCAGCTTGAGAACTAAATTGAATGTAATTTATGATTCCTCCGTCTGTGTGTTCCTCGGTCATGTCCAACTAAAAGCCTTTGAGATTTGTTTTTGGGGTGTTAATTTATCTCGTTTGACCTCCATTTTGCGCAAGCAGCCATATAGTCACACAACCATTCAGCCAATCGTTCTTTTAGACGGCTTATCTTATTCAGGTGGATGGTGGGTATATCCCATCTCAGGTAAGTTAAGCACACTCTCTGCTAATGATACGCGCTAACACTGAACCAATGGCGTGAACCAATCTCGTAAACTGACTTCAATGGACGACATCATCCGCAAGGGAAGATTTTGCAGTCAATCATGGACCTGATGTACAATATACAGCCAGACCCTTAACACTCACCACAACATCTTACTGAAACACAAATAAAGCCTTGTAGCATCTTATTTATATTTTTTTAACACGTCTCTGCTCAGTTTGTGTCGCAGACATTTCTGACTAACACTCCGCGAAAGAGTTTGTCCTCTTACTTTTGAAATTAAGTTTTTATCAGGCCGTTACGGTGGCTGAGCTTCTATCACTATTAAGAGTGGCCCGACTCCAGTGGCTCATCCCCTTCCTTCTTATTTTCCTTGGTATTTTTACAATCAAAATGAAGCCAACATGCCAAAAAAAAAACAAATAAGCTGGAAAATGTCTCTGTAGCATTGCGCTAATTAGCATGTCATGCATGTATTGCTGGTTATCTTGTTCATTTTACGTTTATTGGTTAATTAGACAGTTTTCCAGATTACGCACATTTTTTTAATTTTAATTAATCTTTGGCACTGATCCTGTTTGAGCCTCTGTGGCTTGAATTATTTAATTTTTTTTACTGATTAATTTTTTTTTTTGCTATTTGTTTACATGCAAACAATGTTGGTCTAAAACCAGCAATTGAAAACAGTGATAAGGTTATTTAACCTTTTCTTCTTAAGTATTTTTTACATTTATGGTACTGCGTCCAGCACAGTTGTATTTCTTATAAAGTCGTCATTCACATATCACCTACTTAATCACAACTAAAAATATTCAAAAGAGGGTTCTGAACGAGAGGTTAACCAATTAGTGTGCATGTGCCAAGTTTTATTTCTTTGTAAGGCCGAGACCTGGCATACATATACCAATTTCGGATGTTTTTGTATTTGTTAACTAACAATGTGAACTTAACATGGTCAACTAATATGGTGAGCTAACGTTGTGTGCTAACGTCGCCAACCAATGTTGTGGGCCAACCAGAGTTGCCAACTTGATGACTTTCTGGTTTAATCTGGCAACTTTCCAAAACTTCATGCCGACTAATTTGTCAAAATTTGTGGTGGACAAAGCATTTAAGTCATTAAGTTATTTTGAGAAGTGAAGTGATGGCCTATTTTAAAGGCAAAAAAAAAAAAAAAAAAGGCTCATTTGTAGTTCTAAACATATTTAGGTTTTTTTTTTTAAATCACTTTTTTGCCTCTCGCTCAATGTTATTCCTCTCTCCTGCAGCGGCCATTACAATTACATGCAAATTGCTGATTATGCAAATTAGGCGATGATGTCATTTAGCGACTTCTAGCGAATTTAAGCTACTTTCCTTACTTGCAACACCTGGGCTAATATCAGGAGCTAACGTCGTGAACTAAGGTTGTGAACCAACTTTGTGAACTAACGTTTTGTACTAACATGTTTTGCACAACGCCATGTACTGTATTAACTAGAGGTGTCAGGCGATTAAAAAAATTTTGCGTAATTAATGGCATGACTTCAATAGTTAACTCACGGTTAATCCTAAATTTTATATCTATTTTAAAGGTTTTTATACTCTACAAAAGTGAAAAAACATGGTATTATGGCTGCATTTTTGTCATTGATACACTCATTTCATAATAATTCATAAAATTGAGTTAAAATTAAAAAGATGTAAAAAATGAATGTGATATTGATTTGTGTTGTGGTCATTTTTCTGCCACTAGATGGCATAATTGCATTTGTAAAACGGTGACAGCTCGGTGCATTTTTTTTTCATATTAAGAGCTATCTAATCTTTAACATGAAGTAACTTGCAAATTTTTTTAATTGTAAAATACAACTTGACCCCAGTCTCCGCAAATATATTAAATAATTAATTACTACGTTTATTACTGCTAAATTTTGACGTGCACGTATCTGCTGCGTTGCGACTGGAATTGCCCCAGTACACGCTTTCCAAGTAAGGGGCAGTCAGTAATCACGTTTAAAAAAAAAAAGGTGCCGTTAAAGGAACTTTAAATTAACTCAAAATTAACTCACTAATTTTGGCCCCCCTAATATTAACGTTGTGTACTAACTAACACTGCAGTGAAGTCCTGTTTGAACATTTTTGTACACTTTCAAATTACAGTCAAGCTAACTTTATTTATGCTTTTCATACCAAAACATTTTAAAAAAACGTGACCCAAAGTTTACATAGTTTAAAAATCAGCTCATGTGCCATAAGCACACTATCTAATGTTGTTTACTAACTCGTTAATGCTGTGATCTTACTGCAGTGATCTTACTGCAGCAACTACTGGCCAGGTATACATATAGTATTGCAAAATATTCAAACCTTTTTTTTTTATAGGTTCTTGTGAACAGGCATTCTACTAGGTGAAACCTAAAAAAAAAAAGTATTGTAAAAGTAGCACCTTAGTTTGCCTTGCAATTTTAAAACTGCAAAAAAATGTAGGAGGAAATCCGCAAGGGAGCCATTATCAGTTCCGACAGGGTGGTCCTATAGCGCGCTTGAAGTGTTTACGGATGTGATTTGTCCGTGCCCGTTCCTTCCCTCCATCACATCTCGACACTTAATCTGCTGATGTGCTCGCCTCGCCGTGGCGTGGCTTAAGAGAAATTGCGGCAAAGGTCAGGCAGGCGCGTTGGAGACTTGGCGGCGGCGTTTGTTGATTCTGATGGATAGCGGCGCTCGGCGCGGAGGGGGCCGCCGCGCAAACACGCCGTGGTCACACTCGCATTTGCAATGACGGTCAGGGCGCCCGGAAACCATGGCAACATGAAGTTAATAAATAGCTGAACGAAGGAGCCGTGCGCATCGTTGCTGCTTTCTTTTGTGCGCGCGTGCGGCTGTGTGTGTTTGTGCGCGTGTGTCACACTGCCCCCCCACCCTCAAAGATTTGCCTCTGATGTCTTGCGTTACATAAAACTTCTGGCTTCCTCCCCCCACCGCCGCCTCCATCCCAGCATTGCAAATCCCACTCATGTGTTTGGGCGTGCACGTGCGTGTGTTGACATTTCCCTGCATTCCCCCAAGAGAGGAGACAAAAGGAAAAGTATTCCCATATTCTCTCCGGAGGAAACCGTCTGCCGCGTTTGCTCCAATTCCCCCCCCCCCCTCTCTCCCTTTAATACGTCTTCAAAGATTCCCTTTTTCCTAGTGTCACCTCGTGAGCACGGATGCTGATCATTTCCCACTTCATATCTGAATGCGAACAAGGTGGGAAGTGCTCCCGTCCGTCCTATTCGTCAATGGCTTCATGAGTAAAGGATTTTGCATTGATGCCAATTTCAGGCCCAGACAACATAAAGTCGACCTGAGAATTTTCTCTTTACCTTAACTCATTTGCGCCCAAAAATGTATGAATACATTCTATTTTAAATGTTTTAAGTGTCTCAAAGACGTATTTATACGTTTTTGTATGTTAGGCTTTGATGCAGTCTCTCAACTGCAAAGATCGGTTGAAGAAAGGGTAGTTATTACGCAAACGGCCAGCAGGTGGCAGTAGAGTATAAGAGACCAACCAGGGCCATGTTGAAAAAAAGCTATTTTACTCACATTTCTAAATAGATTTGTGAATAATGAGGAAACTTAGCTATATTCTAATGCTAATTGCTGCAAAACGGAAACAGAGATTTACATTTACTCTAATCTTTCTTTTGGTGGGTTCCATGTTTTTATAGCAATAGAACACAATATTCTGTGGGCCTTGCAAAAGCAGTCAAAAACAGCCGGGAGCACAGGGTATTGCTTCAGTGAAAATGTCTGGGACTGAATGAGTTAATAGAAGCCCCTTTCACTCTTCTGTTTTTCACGTAGCAGTGTCCTGTATAAACGGCGCAGACACATAATTGCAGGGCAGCCTCTTTGAAATGTCCAAAATCAAACCTCCATTTTGTGTCCTTCCTGCTCGGATGCCGTTTTCACACTGCCATCATTTTTCGGGCACCGGCAGGGAATTGGTTCGGTAACGGTGACCTGCAAATGTTCTGCTTTAATATCAGAGCCATAATGGATGCCCCTTTCATAGGGCCTGTAAAAGCAATTATCTTCGGTTCTGTATAAACAGCACCCACATGGAATCTTGGGACTGCATTTGGAATGTCCAAATCAAACCTCCATTTTGTGTGGAACTTTCCGCCTTTAGAAGTAGCGGCTAATGTGAGCCCTTTTCTGACTGCCTGTCGACCGTGTTTGGTGTCACTCCTTTGTGTAAACGGCACCAGGGGGAAAGTATTTTTGGAATGTCTGAATCAAACCACAAATTTGTGTCCTTGATGTACAGATGCAGTCACACTTTCAATAAAAGCCACCACTTTGCGCATGTATTTTTTTCAATGTTGCTGTTCTGCATTAATGGCGGGACAAAGTCAACCCTGCGTTGTTGTTTTTTTCTCCGCCTTGAGTCAGTGTCATGTTCTGTGTAATACAGAATGGGGGGGAGGAATTGGGCTCAGAAATTATCTGATTGTTTCGCGTCAACGATTTTCTGATGACTTCCTCAACGCTAACACGGAATAGCAAAGTGTGTTTGGAATGTCCAATTGAAATCTGTGCTCAATTATGTGTCCTTCCTGTGTGGATGCAGGAAGGACACACTTGCCAGTAAAAGCCACCACTTTCTGCCTTTTTCCAATGTCGCTGCTCTGCATTTAATGGCACAAACGCAAAATGGAGGGACAAAGCCAACCCTTCAATTTTTGGAATTTTCGGGGAACCCCTTTACACACCGTTTGCCACTGTTGCATTTCTGTATCAATGGCACGCAGACGAAACTGGCGGAGTAGTGTTTTGGAATGTCCAAAAAGAGCCATAATGGATGTCCCTTGAACACCATTTTGTTGCTGTTCAGTATAAATGGCACCAACATGGATTTGGGGTCTGAGATGTTTTTAGAATGGCCAGATGAAATATGTAAAATTTTGTATTATTTTTATTTTTCATTATTTTATTTTATTTTATTTTTAATTTATTTGGGGGGGGGGGTGTTCACCATCTAAAACAGGGATGTCCCAACCGTTTTCTTGGGACACATATCGAAAGATGCAAGGGCCACGTTGATTTTTTTTTTTACTTTAACTTATTTATTAACCACGGTAAAATCAATGACGAAATCATACATTGTTTATGTAATGTAGTTATTTTTTTTAAAAACTGCTAATGGTTATATAGCAAATAGTTCAGGCTTATTTTTTATGTTTTGGGTGATCCCTGTGTGCCACTATAATAGAGCCAACTCAACATTCTGAACCACAACAAGAACATTTAATCAAAAACCATTAATGGGATGTTTTCGCAAATCGGACCTTGACACCAAGCAGCAAGTGGATGAAACCATTTTTGTTTCTGAAACGGAATTATTTTTATTTCCACAGTGTTACAAACAGGAATTCAGTTACTATTTGGGCAGTAAATGTGTGTGTCTTTGCATAGCTAGAAAAGTTATATATATAATATAGCATTGTGGCCATGTCAAAACGTATTTTTAGTATATGCCGCGGGCCGGCAAAAAAATGTATGGCGGGCCGCAAATGGCCCCCGGGCTGTAGTTTGGATACCACGGGTCTAAATGAAACTTGTCCTCCATTTTGTGTCCTCTCTAGATGCAGTCATGGCTGGGAACGTTCAACCTGGAGCGAGAGAGACGAAAGGTAATGAATGACCCGTCTGACCGCCACTTCCCCCCGACACGCACACGCACACGCACACTGACATTGCGCACACACCACACACACACACACACACACTGTGAACGTGAGGATCAGAGCGTGCGCAGGATTAGTTCCTGCAGTCACGCTGAGCTGGTTTCAAAAAACAGCAGGGAGTGATTTGACCTCTTGACTCGCCTACTGCGCGAGTGCTTTTGCATGTATATGAATGCGGATGTGCACATAAACGCGCGTTTAAATCGGAGCTCGTCGGGGCCTGGTTTTGACCTCACTGAAATCGCGAGGGGGTGCGGGGGAGCATGGCATACAACATGTAAAGGATTCATTCAGTACAACATTTTACTCTGCCTGTAAAAGCCAGCATTTGCCTGTCAATTTTCCGTGCCGCTATTATGTATAATCGGCACCGACACGGAATGAGGGGACAAAGTCAACCTTGCAATTTTTCAGCTGCTTAGGTAGTGTAAGAGTGGTAACGGAACTTTTGCTTTTCTGCATAAAATGCACCAACATGGAAAAAGTTGGACAAAATTGACCCCAATTTTTTTTTCCAGCTAAAATATCAAAGTCGTACCAAAAAGCAGGATTTTTTCTCTTTTTTTTTTTTTTTTTGCCACGTTTGCATGTCAACACGAATGGGGGGACGAACTCAAACGGGCAGTTTTCCACGTCAGCGATTGTAACAAAAACTCCTTTTTCACATTTTTCCACGTGTTTTTTTCATACGAGCCGAAACGGAACGGAATGGGAGGACGACATCAGCGTGGCCATTTTCCAGCTTCGCAGGTGGTTGTCTGCGGCATCTCTTTAACAATACGGAAGAGATAGAGACGGGGCTGGGAAGCATGACGAGTGACATGTAAAGGATTCATTCTGGACAACCTTTTATGGTGCCTCTAAAAGCCAGCCAGCATTTGTCAATTTTCCCTGTTTCCCTATTATATATAAACGCCACTGACACGGACGGAATAGTGGAAAAAGTCACACCAGCATTTTCAGCTCCTGAGTTGGAACCAAACCACATTTCACACTGCCTGCCGAAGTCGGCATTTTCTTTATTTCTGTTTGGCTGATCTGCATAAACTGCAACAACACGTAATGGGGGAACGAAATCTACCCCGATTTTTTTGTCTTTTGTTTGTATAGCGATTCTGTTTCAACTGCACCCACATGGAATGGAGTCATATCAAAATGTATAAAAGAGCGGGGAAAAAAATTCTCCCACTTTTTCTCATTATCAGCAGTGATGTTGTGACAAATACTTGATCATACTTTATATGTCACCCCTGATGCTGATGAACATTTTAATCCATGATTGCAGGATTTTGTGTTTTAGTAAGTAAGTACTCACAGTTGCGGCAACATCCCTCTTCCTTGCCTTATGCGTTAAAAAGAAAAGGCAGATAAATTGCAAATCTTATATTACAGCTCTTAATCGATCATTTTGCAGGAGGTTAGTTGGTTTTATGAAATAAAATAGCACGCATCACTTTTGCTTTTTAACGCCATTAAAATTAATTCCATAAGCCTCGGCCGTAATTATGATTGTGATGATGTTAATGGGTATGTCAAAAGAATTGCAGGATTTTGTACTGACCCATGTGACACATTTCATCGATGTTATATCCACCAAGTCTGGCATGGGAAGAAGAGAACTATCAATTTGGGTACTGGTCTGTTTTATATACTTTTAGCCCTTGCTTCCAGACACATCATCATTTCAGACACCCAAAAATGTCTGGGATGAAAATACCTTTTGCACAAAAAATACTTAGCTTTTAATTTTTTTTTTGATGCTGCAACTTAATTTGTTACGACCCTCGAGAAACGGACGCTATTTTTGCCATTAAAATGAATGAAAATAAACGTATCCATGCAGCCTAGAGTTAGTGTTTCACAAAGTTACATTCCAAAAATGTGTTTCACCACACTTCGATGCTTGTCCGTGCTCCAGCAGTGACCGATTAGCGCCGCTGCATTTCCGCCGTCGTAGGGATAGAACTCAACCCCCCCCCCCCCCTGCATTACAAAGCAGAGCGTTTCCAGCGCTTCAGAAGAAACAACTCGTTCCAAACAATATGTGGCGGCACGCATGCAGCCCCGCCAGCGGGAGCTCACCGGATGCCGACAGAAACGTGACACCTTCCAGGGGCTGCCTAACAACACAATCACTTGCACTTTTCGCTTTCTGGGGAATACGGACTGAAGGCTAATTTAGAGCAAAAAAACAAAAAGATTGTCTTGGCGACCATAAAGTTGAGAGAGCAACGCTGTGTGATGGCAGGTCTCATTTAAAACAACTGCATAGACTCAGCTACCTAAATGCTAACATACAATGGGAAACTGTATTTGCTAACAATTAGCATGTGGCAGTATTGTTACCCTTTAAGCAATGGACATGTGAGCACAAATGGTGCAGCAACACACATAGACAATACTCACAGGAAGATATTTTTTATCCTCTACAAAGAATGACTATTACTGAGGCTTCAGTACACTATATCCGTATGAATGAGTGAGTGAATGAATGAATTGAGGGAGAAAGTGTGACAAAATGTTTTAATTATTGTGTATTTAATGTCATTACTGTATGTTTTATTACAATAAAATATAGAGTGCTTTTTTTTATCATTAAAAAAAACAATTTTTTGGGGCGATGCTGGAACAAATTAATGGTGTTTCCATTTATTTCAATTCAAAAGAACAAATTTGGTCAAGCAACAATTAAACTCATCGCCAGAACTGATGCCAAGCGTGTTCACGAACTGAAGCTTATATTTGTCTTTTGTTCCTCAACCAATGTTCTTGAACAGGGGAGTTTGTGAGCCAATGTTCGTTCCACTGTATTTCCATTCCTTCCTTCTGGAAAAAATTCTTGTTTGGAAAACCGAACAAATGAGCCTGCAATGGATTGTGTTGGACCGTACAGCCTCCACTGTTTGCTAATTATCATGGCGTCTCCTCTAGCCTCTCAACGTAATCAGGCAGGCCCCATTATTAAAATGTGAACTCCAGAGCGGCCTCGCATGGTTAGCGCAACACAAAAGGCGTACCGCACTCGCTGGCTGGCTCAGCCTCCTCCCTCATTTCTCTTGAATGCACCCTCTCGACCTGCATGCATGTGGGGTTAAGGTGTGGAGGGCAGGTTAGGGTTAAGGTTATGTAAATGCTGCCCCTAAGTGGCAGTTGTAATTACTGCATGCTGAACTGGTCTAACCCTGCTGTGTGTGGGTTGGGGGGGGGGGGGGGGTGCATGTGTGTCAACAACAACACACTCCTGGGCAGAGTGCAAATAAGTCGGTGCTGGTTTTTGTCTCTTAAGCCGCCGCCCCCCTCCTCCTCTTCAAACACACACACAACCTAGACCCCCCCCCCCCCAACCCAATCCACTCCTCACCCCCTCCGCCTCCCCCGCTCTCCCTCCGCCTCTGTCACTCTTGTACGCGCAACCCGGCATGAATAAACCAGCGTGCCAGGTTCATGCGCATGAATATTGATGAGAATTTATGCACGCGCTGCGACGCTTTAAAACAACAACAACAGCCTCGCCGGTTGCGCTTGCCAAGACGGCAGGCCTCTCTTATGTGCGTGCGTGTGTGTGTGTGTGTGTGTGTGTGGTTGCGCGCGCGTGTGTGTGTGTGTGTGTGTGTGTGGTTGCGCGCGTGTGTGTGTGCACCAGCAAGTGTAAACGACAGAAAGCGATTCCGGCTGGGCGCACCTCTCTGTCTCTGGCGATTTCCGTTCACGTCAACACGTCTTCCTCCGTCTTTCTGTTTTTCTGAGTCAGCCTGGCTGTCGTCCCCCTCCCGCTCTTTCTGTGTGTGTGTGTGTGTGTGTGTGTGTGTGTGTGTGTATATCGGAAGAGCGATGACGTACATAACAAGTGTCGGCAGTTATCTGGGCCGTCAGTCACGCGGCCGCGACACATCTGTGTGTGTCTTGACTTGATTTGTTGGAGGTCACGCTTGAACGCACGGGAACTCGCACACACCCACACACATGCAGCAGAACAGGTCAGCGACGGGGTATCCAGAATTGAGTATTTAAGTCACACGCACCGGCGTGGTCCCCATCGGGTTGCGGAAAAGCTGGCTGAGCAAACAAGACGTCCTTGCTGGTGTTTGTTGTGCTCGTTATCGTCCCCGAGAGTTTGCTCCGTGATCCGCGCCGACTTTGCCTGGAGCGCCAACGCAAATGTAACCGTGTCACTGCGCCTGTACGCGGTGCTCTTCAGACCGTCAAATGCGTTCTTTTAAAGAAAGACAAACCATTAAGACTGGTATTTTGAAAAAGGCATGTTTTTTCTGGGGCGTGTGGCCTTTTGACCGGAAACTGCATTTCAGCTCACTGGAATTTCACCCCACCTAGTATGATTCTTTTTTTCTTAAAATGTTTCACGTACAGCTGACAAAATCCAACTTTATTATAAGCTTTATTTTTTTTATTCATTACTTTGCATTGTCAAGACCAATTATCAGCCACCGGCCAGGCCAATTACAGGGATTTTGACTAATATTGGCATCAGCCAAGAATAGATCAATTTAGATCTGTGTTCACTTACCTTAGAGATGCTCCTGACCCTGCACCTTTTGGTTTGGTTTGAAAAAAAAAAAAGGAAGTGGAGAAAACAATCTGAAGCCAAGACATGCCAATTACCCCGGGAGCAACTTTTTGTTAGCATTCTAATACAAAGATGTCTGTTGTCAAACATTAAAAAAAAAAGAAGTTTCTTTTAAAGAGTAAAAAAAAAAAACGCCCAAAAAACTCATTCACTGCCAGCCATTTTTGTAAATTTTTAAATTTCCTTTTTCTTTTCTTTTTTCTCTCTCTCTGAGAGAGCTCAGTATTGTTCATTTGGTAATCTTACCGATTCGATATGTCATCATCATTGCTCTCTTTTTCTCTCTCTCTTTTTTTTTGTATGTGCGTGAGTATGTGCATGTGCGGGTGTGTGTGTACTCATTAATTCACCTAAAACCTATTAAAAATCCCATACCGGTCACCTAAACCGAATACTTCAGAATCCAGCTAGAGTCGTGAGATTGTCAGGAGACCCGAGGAAGGATCAAAGAAAAGAAAGGAAAGTGAAATCCAGCACCGACCAGACATCACCTACTACCCACCGGGTTACCAACCAGAGTCTTTCACCAACCCCAGAAACATCTAAATGCCAACAAATTAGGGAGACCTCAAGAGACCAAAGGAAAGACTGAGGAAAGGAAGGAAGAAAGGACAGATGAAGCAGAGTGAGATCCACAAACATCAGCCTCCAAAATTTCCAATACCCACATGATATATGCGGACAACAATGTGAAATTGCATATTATTGTGTTTCTTAGCAGATATTAAACTTGGTAGTCGCTTTTTTTGAAAAATAATCGCTAGAGAGGTTGGATTTTATTTACATTTTTGTGATCAATCGCTAAGTTCGTAAAGATGACTTTGTTTTGTAATCGAGCTCCTTTCATCCTTTTTTTCCCCGCAGCCCTGTTGTTGGTGTCAACTGTGTAAAAGCGGGAAAAAATCATCCTGACAAAAACGGACATTATTCTATAGAATTAATTAATTAATTTTGCATCGCAAAGAGCTCAATGCTAATATCAATATTTCCACGTTGCCATGCTTGTGAAGAGCTCCTCCTTGGCCAGGCGCGTTCACGTCCAGACTGAACAGGTCGGTTTAAAAATCAGACCCGCATTGTCTCTGCGGGCCGCTTGCACAGGATGAGTGCTTTTGACAACACACATCTTTTATGGGCATCAGCCCTGCAGCTAGTATATAATCAGCATTAGTGCTCGCTCAGCTGTGTCGTTTTATTGTTTCCGCGCTTGCGCTTGGCCAATTTCCATTTTCTCGCCGTTGTTGTTGTTTTCCCGCCAGAGTCCCTTTTGTCCCCGTTGTCGGACATGTTTGGCATTGAAACTCGACCTTGGGGAGCGCAGCTGCGAAAACAGTCTGAGAGTAGAAAATTAGAGCGTCTGCAAAAGTTTCGGACAGATTGCAAGGAGGTGGAATATATTTTTGGACAAAATTAGAACACAGGCAGATTATTAGAATTACAAAAAAGAGCTAAAAAAAAAAAAGTCCTTAGTGTATGTGTCCAGATGTATGAGAAGCAATTTACTGTCAACCTTTGACTACGTTTTCACGAAAATCAGATTTCTTATCTCATTGTTCAAAACAATTTTAGCTCCCCACCCCCCCATTCTCAACATTAACTTGCCTCTCATGGCTGTGTATGTGTGTCTAATAATATCCTAAATTTGAATCAAATGTGCACAATATTAGTCGTACAACTACGTATGAATTAATAATCAGTTACATATACAATTTAGCTGAACAGATGCTAATGTAAATAGCATAGAAACGTGAGGCTTCTTACATCTCTGTTATGTATCCATCAAGCTTCTTTAAATGTTAAGTTTTATTATATTTGTTTTATCGTGCAATTGCAATATGAGTATCATGTACTTTGGTGCAAAACATTCCTTACCCACATTGAACATATTGTTCTAACTGTTACTGTTTCACTTCATTGTTGATGTTTTAAAACGTAGACAAACTTTTATTGCACTTTGTTGCGCTTTCCCTAAAACAAAAATATTTTAGTTGCACATTATTTGTATTTGTGAATCTCTCTAGAAAATACTTTTGTCAGCTTTCTGATTGGCTACTCATGGTGAGGGGTTATAGCGCCACCTATTGTTTGGCTATGCAGTTAATGGACAGCAATTGCAATGTGATAGAAAGGTTTTTCTTATATATTTTAAAAAGCATCCAAGAGTTCGTATTTGTGTGTACATTTAACTCATTCACTCCCAGCCATTTTCACTGAAGCAATCCCCTTCACCACCGGTTGTTTTACTGGATTTTGACTGATTTTGCAGACTATTGTGTTCTATTGCTATAAAAACATGGAACCTCTAAAAAGAAAGATTGGAGCGTCTTCTTTAATCCGAAAAAAAGTGCATTTGTATCTGTTTTGCAGCAATTATCATTAGAATACAGCTAAATTTAATCATTATTCGAAAACCTGTTGAAAACACTGGCAAAAAGAGCTTGTTTCTCTTATACTCTGCTGCCACCTGCTGGCCGTTTGTTTAATAACTACCATTTCTTCAACTGTTCTTTGCAGTTGAGAGGCTGCATCAAAGCCTTCTGTATGCTCGAGCATAAAAAAAAAAAAACATTAAACATTTTTTATATATACGTCTTTGGGAAACTTAAAACATTTAAAATAAAACGTATTTATCCATTTTTCAGTATAAATGATTTTTACATTTTCAAAATGTCCTAGCCTGATGTGGCGTCCCTGACACGGAAGGCTAGCGAAGCAGATGGGCCGGCCCTGTTTCCCGTCTGGAGTCTAGCATGTGTCATTAATGTTGGGACCGCTGCGCCCGCCTCGCATAATTGCTCTTTCGTTCCCGTCCGCTTCTTCAGATGCGCGGGGGTCCACGCTACGGAGGGACTTTGATTAAAAACACGAGGCTCTTTAGCCGCACCCCCTCTTACCCCTCCTCCCCCTCCTGCATTTCGCTGTTCCACATCCTGTCTGTAAGCGCACCGGAATTCCTCAAATGCTTGTAACTACATTTCACCTAAAATTTTATATCACCCTTCTGGCTGCGCTGTGTCTTTTTAAGAGCCGTTTCTGGAACACTACCCCACATCCCCCTCCCCGTCCTGTGGAGGCTCACTGGTGCTGACATTCCCGCAATGTCCTCTATCACGTCGGATCCGTCAGCCTCGTGGTTTGCCCTTTCAGTCGGACGATGAGACATTCCTGCCGGAGCAAGTGCGCGCCAGCGTGCACGCATGCCTGGCTATGATGTCAAATCTCAACTCTTAATAGGCCTAAGCTTTGCGTTGGCCCCCAGTGGGGGGTCTTGCAGTCACTGTCGAAAACACGCATACGTTTCTCCGTGGAAACTTGGCTTTAAATACTTGCCGCCTCGCAGAGATAAAACGCCACTGTGGGGATCTTGTGATTTTCATTTGGATTGTTTGGAAGGCCTGCGTCGGCGCTCGTACGCCCCCCAGGGTCTTTCTGGTGACTAATTAATTTCCAGCATGCAGGGGTAGAGGCCAGAGCTCGTGGGCCTGCCTCCTGCCACTGGCTGCGTGTTTGCGTGGAGAAGGAAGACGAAGAAGGAAGGGAGGGAGGGAGGGAGGGAAGTCAGGCTTTGCTCCAGCTTGACTGCTGCGCCTCAGCCTGCGGGGAAGAGGAGGAGGGAAGGGAGGCAGCGCGGGGTTGGGTTGGGGGGTGGGGGTTGGGGGGAGAGGGTGGGTGGTTTTGACGAGCAGAGCGCAGAAAATCGATCCGGGGGCCTCGCTTCTCAGCCTCTTTCCGGACGCACGAGTCCTCGTCTCCCGGGAATTAGATAACAGCTTGTAAAAGCCCTCCACCGCCAGGCGCTCGCCTCCTCGATTCTGCCGCCGTCGCACCTCCCCCACCCCTGCCCGCCTTTCCCAGCCCGCCTGCCCGCTTGTCCACCAGATATTGAATTCATCCCTTTCCAATTGGCTTTAATTGGACGCGCCGCTTCTGCCCATAACTGTGTGGATATTGCATATTATCAGCACGTTAATATTTTATTAGATTTTAATTGGCCTTTGTTGTTTGCCTCAGCGCACCACTGCGCCTGTGAATGCGCCGTCGCCGCTGACGCCTGTGTGCCTTTGTGTGTTTGTGTTTGGAAAATACCAAACAATGGCGCTTTCCTTCTATGCCTCTGTTGGTCAGTATCCTCTTTCACAGAGGCTCTGCAAAACTGCCATATCAGGGACGTAATAGAAGCCCAGAGAACATTTCTCATCTTGTGCCTTTCACACAGCGCCCACCAAAGCGGGACATCACTTCTGTGTGTGCGTTCACTCATCAATGTGGCATCCCATAATCCAGGGGTAGGCAAGTTTGGTCCTAGAGATGCATGTTTTCGATGTCTCCCTCCTCAAACACAGCTGAGAGGCCTCTGCAGAACGTAATTATGAGCTGATGATTTGAAAGCATGCAGGACTGCGGCTCTCTAAGACCGAACTTGCCTATCCCCTGCCATGATCTGATAATTAGATGGCGTCCACATCAGCGTTGGAAATACTTCATACTGCTACAGACAGAAAGCTGGGAAATGGGTGGGTTGACTTGCTACACAAACGGACAGTAAAATGAAACCTTGGATGTTGAACTTCATACCCCAATGCCAGTTTTCCGCTAGACCCTTATAAGTGCTGTCCCCGCCTCTTTTATACATTCGGCACCTTTGCAGATCGATTTGAACTCTCCATTCCGTGTTGGTACCTTTCATACAGAATAGGAATGTAAAGTGAGCGTCTCCACTTCCCAGTCATGGCTTTCCACTGTTCCCTTTCCGTCTCATCTTTGAAACAACCATTGAAGCAGGCAAATTTGTGGGTCAACTTCAGGGCCATTCATTGTCAGTACCCTTCACCCAAACTAGCAGTCTTTGGAAAAAGCTGAGAAATGGTGTCTCATCCATAAGCATAATGGTGTGCACATGTTGAATGAGAATGAGCGCAGTTTGACGATCGACTTTGTGGTGTATGGACCGGCAGCTGCATGTCTTGGACACAGAGGTGACGAGAGGGCTGGAGGTGTCCACTGGTCACTACTTGGTGGTGTGGTTCGCCATTTGGCGGCTCGGGCCCGGGAAGTGGCACCCCATCATCATGTAACAACATGGCTTGCTGACCCCAACACAGGATGTTGTGGGTTGGTGGGTAGAATACTAGAAAGACCCCAATTGCACTGACACGTCTTTCAATGGGCATTCTGAGGTCGGCTGTCCTAAGCTCTGGATGTTATGGGGCTGTCTTGGTTGATATAACTTTGCAGCACCGCATAGACATAAGGGACAGTGCCTCTGGTTTGATGAATCGGGGTGGTGTGCTCTAATTTAAGGGGTTCACACGCATGACACTTTGGGGAATGAGATCCTGCCCCAAATGGAAGTATCTTCATGAGGGAGGGAAGAAATGAGTGGGAGATTGACATGATTGGTGCATCATTTCCAGTGATGCAGACTGTGCATTGGTTTGCCGTGGTGAAGGAGTTGAACAGAAGGGAAAAGGTCTTGATTTAGCCGGCGATCTACTCTACCATCCTCACCTGTGGGGACTGAGAGAAAGAACAAGATCACAGTCACAAGCATCCTAAATGCATTTCCTCCGCAGGGTGTCCATAGCGCAATTATCCAATTGGGGCTCACAGTAGAGCCGTTGTTCCTCTGCATCGAGAGGAACCCAATGAGGTGGGTCGAGCATCTGGATAAAATGCCTCTCTGACACCTCCCTGGTGAGCTGTTCCGGGCACATCCAACCATGAGCAGGGCCCCAAAGACGGCCCAGGACACACTGGAGAGAGTCCTTGCTGGCCTGGGAACACCACGTGAAGAGCTGGACGAAGGGACCCATGGAGGGCGACGTTTAAGTTTTCTCCTCAGGCCGCTGCTCCTGCGACCCAAACCCAGATAATTGGATGGATGGATTTCAGTCCCCTATTTCTTGTCAATATCTTTTACACAGAACTGCAACACTGGAAAGAGTTGTAAAAGTGAAGCCACGGGTGTTTAACTTTGCACCCCACGCCAGGATTTCCATTATTGCCTTTCACATAGCTGTGGTCCCAACTTTGACCTCTGAAGCCGGCAAATTTGCGGGTTAACTTTAGGTCACCATTCCACATGAGTACCTTTCACACAGTACAGTGTCATACAAAAATATGTTCAACAACTAGGGGCGAGAGATGAGCGCCTTCACACGCCAGTGATAATACCTCAGTAGCAGGTAATTGTACGAGTCGACTTCAACTCCCCGTTCCGTGTTTGTGCCTTTCACACAGAGCAGAAAAATATAATCTGAATCTCAGTCCATAGTTTGCACTAGTGCCTTTCACACAGCCATTGTCCCACCTTTGATTCCTTTTTTTTTAAATATTTTTTGAGAGATCAGTATTATTCATTCGGCAGCCTTCCCAAGTCAACATGTCATCATCATCGCTCTCTTTTTTTGTGTGTGTGTGCGTGCGTGAGAGTTTGTGCTCTTAAATTCACTTGAAACCTGAAACCCTTCACCTTAACCGGATACTTCAGACCCCCAATAGAATCGTGAAGTTGTCAGGAGACCCGAGGAAGGATCAAAGGAAGGAAAGATGACGCAAAGGGAAATCCAACACCAACCAGGCATCACCCTCCACCCATAGAGTTACAAATCCAGAATCTTTCACCAACCCCAGATATATCTGAATTCCAACAAGATTAGGGGGACATCAAGAGACCAGGACCCGGTTGTTCAAAACTCGGTTATATCTTTAACCACTGGTTATGTAGATTTAACCGAGCGTGATTAACCGTGTTTTGAGCAACGCATAGTTAACGGCGGGTTAAGAATTTAACCGCCGGTTAGGAGTTAAACAGTGGTTAAAATAACCGAGAATTGAACAACTGGGCCAAGAAGGACAAAAGGAAGGAAGTAAGGATAGATGAAGCAGAGTGAGATTCACAAACGCCATCCTCCATTGATTCAGCGACCAGTGGGAGAAATAAATTATTCTTGAGTTTCAGTAGATGCTGGTGTGGTGGATCTGGCATGCATTAGAACCTCCACCAAAAGAGGGGAGCCGTCGACCTCGGCCCGACAAGGCGAACACATCCCCCAGGGCCACCCAGGCCACGGCAGCACCAGGGCACAACCCCCCGGGCCCGGGGTTCTATTATTCAATTGATTGATTTCTAAAGCCAGAAAAATTGGCTTCACAGTTCACACACGAGACATACTTTAGGGTAAACACGAGATAAAAGTTGCAAAAGCTAAGTGTGAGGGGTTCAACTCAACACTCCAATTCTGGCTTCCACTTTTGACTTTCACTCAACCATCGTCCCACTTTTCATATTATCTCTGAAGCCGTCAAATTTGCCGGTCGACAGCAGTCCACCATTCCGTGTCGGCAACTTTTACACAGAACAACAAGCCGGGGAAAAAACGTTTCAGGGGAGCTAAGCATGATTCTCTCCTGCAGGTTTCCCTGGCCGAGGAAATCAAGCCGCTAAAGTGGTATCCGTCTGTTTACCTGCTGGTGTCTATCTTCCCACTCATCAACAGGTAAGGCACGAATGCACACACACACACACACACACACACACACACACACACACACACACACACACACACACACACACACACACACACAAGCAAGGCCGCGTGCGTAGACCTTCACTCGCAAGTCTTGTTGTATTTGCATATTGGCGTCACTCGTATCTTTTCGCCGCCTCCTCTCTCGCTCTCGCTTATCAGCAGCTCTTAGAAGCCCCGCTCTCCGTGGAGCAGCCAAGCAAGATTGTGTGTGTGCATATTTGTGTGTGATGGCCGTATGGAGCATTTTATTGGCTTTTTTAAAGTCGGGGCTTTGTCAGGCGAGGGTTGGTGTGTGGGGGCGAGTGGTCCAGTAAATGATAACCTCGGCCCTGTTATTACTTCTTTGCCCACCCCCCTCACGTCCGCCATGTCTTCCCCAGCAACCCCCCACCCACCCACCCTCTTTCCACGTAGAGCCGCTGGCGTGATTGACAGGTCAGGGTTACTAAGTGATTAGCTGCGGCGGCTCTGCTTGTCGCCACGGCGATGTCGGCAGAGACGCAGGTCAATTACAGGGTCAACGTCTCTCAAAGGCTTTCCTCCTACGCCGCTCGCCCCTCCCCCTCCTTAACCTCTATGTCCATTCCTCCGTCCTGAACCCCCCTCCCACCCCCCTCCCGTTGTCATGCCCCGGCTGTCAATTGACGGAGACGATCCCGCCCCCTCCTTCCCTCGGTAAATGTCACTTTCCCTTCCGCTCTCCCTCGTCTTTTGTCGCCGCTCCTTCCCCTAATTTGCGATTTTCCGTCTCCTCTTTTCCCTCTCCTCTATCACACAAAGCCGCTCAGCTCAGCGCCCCCCCCCCTCTCCTCCCACTCTGCCTCCCTCCCCTCTCATTCTCTCTCCGCCTGTCTTGAGCAAACACGCGCCGCTCTCTGCCTTTCTCCCGAGAGCGCACGGGGGGGATAAAACGGGAATGAATTGCTCTCTCGTTGTCGTCTTCCGCCTCCTCCCGCCGCTCGGCTGCGCCGGCTGTATATATCCCCAGCTCCTATTAATTTGTTAGCCTCCCCTCCTGCCCCCCCACACCCCTCCTCCCCCCCTCCTATTTACTCGCCTCCCCTTGGCTCATATCCTCCCTCCATCCTCCTCCCTGCCTTCAGCTGAGGGGCTGGAGTGTGTAAAGTGTTTGTCACGGTGCCGTGCCGATGCTGCCGCGTGGAAGCGAACGCACGGGAGACAGCCTCAGTGCGTGCGTGTATGTGTGTTTTTTTTGTTCCTCCCCGCTGGCGTGCGTAGGCGGCCGCTTGGTTTCGTGTCAAGGCAAATGTGCTGTCGCCGCTTGTTGCCATGTGTGCGCACTTGTTTGTCTGGCTTGACGTGAGTGCGTGCGTGCGTGCTCGCCAACGCGCACGGCTTTTTCACCCCGTGTGTGTGTGTGCGTGCGCGTGTGTGTGTGTGTCTGAGTGGGGGATTATTTCTATCTGAGCTCCAAAGCCTCCTAAACAGGGCTTAGAGAGACGGCCCAGGGCAGCAGCTAAAGCTGTCGGCTAGAGCGCTCCCTCTCTCCCCCTCTCTCTGCCATTTCTCCCGGCCTGATCCGTACTGTTAATACGCAGGCACTCCCACACACAAACACACTCTTGTTTTGGCCCTCATCTGCTGCCACACACACATCAAATGCGCAGACAGTCACACGCCACACAAGCAATTTTAATCTGTTCCAAATGCACAGTGGTAAATGTGTTAATTCGACACCAGCTGTTGCGAATTGAAATGGGAAAGCGCTCCTAGTTTTCCTCCTCGCCGTGCTCTGCCTTCCTCTCTCGTCATCGCTCTCCCTCTCTCTCTTCCTGTGTTTGTGTGTGTGTGCTGCCTGGGCACGCCGACTCCAGTTTTCACAGTCTGCTTCTCACATCGCCTCCCCTGTGTGCTTTTTAGTGTGGGTGTGTGTTTGTTTACAAGGCTTGTCTAGATTCCTACTGTGCGCGCCTGTACGCCTGTTTGCATAAATAAGCCCTCTCCTCGGAAACCTCGCCGCCGATTCCGGTGGCACGTCGCCGCTTGACGAGTGAGTGCTCCTCCCGGACGTGCGGGCGCGTGTTATTTCACCGCATTTCACAAAAGCCCCTTTTCCACCAAGCTTCACACTTTGGTTTAGTTTGACAGGGTACACTTTTTATATTTGGTTTCCATTGTCAGACATTGTGAAAGATACAAAAACAACAAGAGCCGCTTTCACAAACTCTCCAAGGTGGCTTTTTCCAGGCTCGCTGTCCTGTGTGAGGGTTCAGGACATTTGTATCTGTTTCCGTTTTGCAGCAATTAGCATTAGAATATAGCTAAGTTTCCTCATTATTCACAAACCTGTTGAAAACACTGGGAAAAAGAGCTTGTTGCAACAGGGCCCTGGTTGATCTCTTATACTCTGCTATATATATATATATATATATATATATATTAGTGATGCACCGAATATTCGGCCACCGAAAATTTTCGGCTGATTCAGGGTTTTTGCATATTTTCAAATCATGGCACACCCACTGTGTAATGCACAGCAATGTCCTCTTACAGTACACGTCTGATGCACTTTAACCAGGAGGAGGGTAATGTATTTAAGGAAAGTTTGGGTTTCAGTGGTGGTCTCCTGTATAATATGGCTGTAAAAGGAGACAGTACAGTGCTTTCTGTATCTCGTAGGTAGAAACGCGCAATACAAGTGAAAGTCCATTTACCAATTTCAATTGAACTTCGCCAAACCTACAGATACCTTCAATTACTGATCTATAGTATAGTACTTTTTGGCGCCCTCCTGTTTGGGTACTGTTATGGCAATATTACAGGGTGTCCTTGGTTTGTGGCAATTCAAAAATGTGCAGCGCAAAATGGACTCTGAGTGACTGCGAATGCCCTCGACGGTTTTCCAAGCAGATCGGGGGAGAAAGAATCACGCTTGTGCATTTCAGCTTTGTTCAGACTCGGGGTTGGTGAGTTAGTGAAGTGAGGCTTAAGACGGCAAACTCCCCCACTCAAGAGTGTGTACACACTTGATTGATAATATTTTCAGCAGGCTTTTTCCTGTGCCATTCTGTCATACTGCCACTGGCTCAATCACTTTTGCTGCAATGTATTGATGTATATTTAACTGTTGTTGTTTTTTATAGTCATGTTTTGCAAAATATAAAAAATTCTGTAACACTGGAAAACTATTTCTTTTTTAAATTTATCACAACAAAAATGCGTTAAATCTACAGTTAAATATGGCAGTTGAGAGCATTTCAGTAAACCATAATATATTACAATTTGAGTACATAAATAATAGCATATGGAATTAGATAAGCCCTAATGAGGGGAGCCAAAATAAAAAAAGATGATACTACATAATAGCCACTCCAACTCTGCAGTCTGGACAGGTACTGTAAAGGTGATTGCAGCGGCAAAGCTAATGGCTTTAAAAATACTTTTTACAGAACATGCCTTCCTGGGTATTTCTGAGCAGGTGAGCTTGCCCAGTCACGCACCTGAGTTCGTTTGCAAGCGGACGATACCTCTTGGGCATCAGTTGGCATGATAGCGGTTACACGTCGGCAATCTAAATCTATTTAGAGTTAATTAGCCTAACATGGATGTTCATGTGGGAAGCAGTTGGAGAAAATTAACCGAACCCCTGTCTTACTTTGCCCTTAAATAAATATGTTGCACAAATGTAGTATTCTCATCACTCTTATGTTTAAACTAAGGGTGTCAAAATTAGTGCGTTAATTTGAGTTAATTTAAAGTTCCTTTAACGGCACGAATATTTTGAACGCGTGATTAATGACATGACATGACATGAAAGCCACATCCATGTCAAGATTTAGCATTAATAAAATAATTTAATAAATAATTGCATTAATAAATAAAGCATATATTTGAGGAGACTCAAGTTGTATTTCACAAGTTACTTCATGTTAGAGCTTAGATAGCTCTTAATATGAAAATAAAAATGCGCTGAGCTGTTACAAATGCAACTATGCCATCTAGAGGCAGAAAATGACCTCAACATAAATCAATATCACACATTTTTTACAGCACGGTACATATTTTTAACTCGTTTAATCCTAGCCATTTTCACTTAAGCTTTCCTCCTGGCTGTTTTACTGGATTTTGACTGATTTTGCAAGGCCACAGAATATTGTGTGTTATTGATATAAAAACATGGAACCTACTAAAAGAAAGATTAGAGTCTCTTCTTTTATCAGGAAGAAAAGGGTACCGGTATATTTGTATCTGTTAACGTTTTGCAACAATTAGCATTTGAATATAGCTAAGTTTCATCATTATTTACAAACCTGTTTAAAACGCTGGGGAAAATAGCTTGTTTGCAACATGGCCCTGGTTGATATCTTATACTCTGCTGCCACCTGCTGGCCGTTTTTTGTAAGAAATGTAGAATGTGTACCATTTCTTCAACTGTACTTTGTAGTTGAGAGGCTGCATCAAAGCCTTCTGTGTGCTCTAGCATAGAAAAAAACCTTTTTGTTTTAAAAACAACAAACGTATAAAAACGTTTTTGGACCACAACAATATTTAAAATAGAAAGTTTTTATATGTTTATGAGAGCAAATGAGTTAATTTAACTACATTTTATGACTTATTATGAAATAACTATCAATGACTAAAAAATGCAGCCATAATTTCTATCAAACATTTTTTACACTTTTATGTTATAGTAGTATTTTATTTTGAAATGGCTTGGTCAGAACCATCAAAAAGCCTCAAACGGGTCACAATACCACCTAGGGGTTTAAAAAACTTACTCACCTGACACCCCTAGTTTAAACAAACTTTTCAGCTGTTCGAAAACAGCGTTTTCCGGATGGACTGGTTTGGGATTGTTGATCCCTGGCGGAGGTCTGCTATGTGCCATCGTAGTTGTTATCTGTTCACGGTTCCTCGTTGTCAAGTTCAGCGTCGGGTTACGCTCCTTTAATGTCAGGCTATCCACATAGCGCCACCTTATCAACATCCCCGCAATGGAAACTGGCTCCGATCGGGGTTTATTGTTTAAAACCATACTGTGGTGAGCGAGGATAAGCGCTTCTGGCAGAAAGGCATCTAAAAGCATGCGCTCAGAAAGAAAAAGCTTCCCCAATTTTGGTGATTTTTTTTTCCCTCCCCCATCCCCCTCCGTTTACTTTTCCGCAAAAGGCGAGGCACGAGGCAGGCGCTCTAGTTGCCTGTGAGCGATTGAGGTTACGCTCCTTTCCGCGGGGCGCCTCCGAGCCGACGGATTGGTCCTGGCGGCGGGGGCTTGAACTGTCGATGTGTCTGCATAACCTTGAGTTCACCCTGTCGCCGCGGGACGCATCCGCCGTCCTCTTCGTTGTCCCTCCATGTTTTTCCCTTTGTGTGTGTGTGTGTGTGTGTGTTAGCACAAACGTGCTAGCAGGGGAGTTTTGTATGGGCTCCCTGCAAGGCCTGAACCCCCCTTTCATCCCCTCACCACCCCGCCGCTCTTTGGAGGAGATCTGATTTCCCTGCTCCAGGCGAGCAGAGAGAACAAGACAGCGCGTACGTGCGTCGGTGCTTTGCCGCGTGTGTGCGTGCGCGCGCGCGCTCCGCCTTGTGTGTGTGCGCGCACGCCGGGGCCAGGCAGACCTTCCCCATCTCCACTCGGCGCTTTGAAAAACGAGGAAGGAAATCTCAGAGCAGCAGTTATTATTCATCCCTCAAAGAGAACGTGGCGGCGGCGGCGGAGGAGGAGGGGAAAGATGGAGGGAGGAAGAAAGGAGGGAAGGTGGAGGACGAGTGGTGGTGGAGCTGGTCGGGATACATTAACGCTTATCGCGCTGTATTTTGCATCCCAGGATGTGTTCTCTCTCTTTCCTCCCCCGCTGCTCCCTCTTTCCGACGCTCCCTTCCTTCCGCCTCTCAGAATAACTTGTGCGGCTTGGCGTGCGTTTCATATTTTACACCCTGTAACGTCGGCAGTGAAACGTCTCAGATGCAGAAATGTCCCCACTTATCTTTGTTTCTCTCTTTGTTTACTTTCATTTGACTGTGTATGATATGATTTCAAAAACGTATTTAACTCTTTAAGTATTTTACAGGTTTTCTCCGGACATAAATTTGATTTTCTTTTGTCATCTTAACTTTTTTTTTTTTATGTGAGAGATCCCACATGACTAGGGGGAAAAATCTGTTATTTGCACACACAAAAATATGCAGGACTTTAAAAGTTTTCAAGGCTTATGTAAAGGAGGTTGTTGTCACATGTAGCGCATAGCGAGGACTTGCAGAAATTCAAAAATGTTGCTGGAGTTTATCATCTTTTGGCACTGCCATACTTTTTTTTGTCTTTATGGCCTGGAACGGCCTGTCTTTATGACTTGACTGCTGCGTTAGCGATTTAGTTAGCGGTTAGCGAGGCTGCCGTATGTTCTGACCGTAGGATTAGAACTCTTCAGAAACCAAGGGCCTGTAATAATAGTGTGTATGAGTGAATCAAAAAGTACATTTCAAACGGATAACTCATTTGCTCCCAAAAACGTATAAATGTGTTCTATTTTAAATATCGCCATGCTCCCAAAGGCGTATTTATATGTTTTTAATGGGGGGGGGGGTTATGCTAGAGCATTCAGAAGGCTTTGATGCAGCCTCTGAACTAAAGAGAACGCTTGAAGCAATGGTAGTTATTACAAAAACGGCCAGCAGGTGGCAGCAGAGTATAAGAGATCAACCATGGCCATGTTGCAAAAAGCTCTCCCCCCCCCCCCCCCCATTGTTTTACACAGATTTGTGAATAATGTTGAAACTTAGCTATATTCTAATGCTAATTGCTGCAAAAACGAAAACAGATACAAATATACTTTTTTCCCCTGATAAAAGAAGAGACTCTAATCGTTCTTTTGGTAGGTTCCATGTTTTTATAGCAATAGAACACAATATTTTGTGGGCCTCGCAAAATCTGTGAAAATCCAGTAAAACAGCCGGGAGCGAAGAGGGTTGCTTCAGTGAAAATGGCTGTGAGTGAATGAGTTAAGCATTATGAGTCATTATCATTGTTTTATCAAATCTGTCATCATATGTCGCTTTCTTGCGCTACTTTGATCATAATTCCCAAGTTGTCGTTTTAAATGATGAGGCAATGGAGGTCGCCAGTAAAGTCAGGATTTTCTTCATGTTTTGCAACAATTAGTCAGGCTTTGGTGTTTGCCTTAGTAAGAAAAAGCTTCACCATGCTCTGACAATACGTGGGATTGTTGTCACATGCCAAATGCGTGCCAGGAATTCTGTTGCTTCGGGCCCTCTTTTCAGCCTCTGTCAATTACTTTTCTTATTTTTCTGTGTGCGTTTGGTTTTAATAGTTTTACTGCGTCTGAATGAACTAAAAATACTGTGCATCGAAAACTTTAAAGAAGAAAAAAGGCTGTCTTCTCTCTTTTTGTCTTCATCAGCTTTGATCTATAATCATTATTCCCAAATTGTAATTATCAATGATTTGCTGTGTGTCAATTGAGCGGCTGTTTACTAAAAAACTGTTGTTTGTTCATTTGTACCTCAAAGATGTTTTGTCAGAAATGTTTAAAAATGTGTCAACATTCTACTCCTACTTTACAATTTGACTAAATGGTATTCTACACAGATGGCCTAAATTGCAACCCCCCCCCCCCCCCCAACTAGCTAATGTGGGCGGAACATGTTGTCAAAGTTTGATCATTTATTTTGAAAACCAACTCATCCTAAAGTCATAACAGGATGCACAAATACATGTAAAAAAATAAACAACAAATAACAGACGTGAAATTAAACAGGAAGTCAGCCATTTTAGTTTAAAGCGGCCATTTTGTGGGTGAATTGTTCACCAAACAGAAAAGTGTGTCAGACAGTTTGGCAAAGCTCAATTCTCAAGCTTTTTTGCTTGTCATGCGATATAGGTGGAACATTTTGACGTTGGAAGATCATTTTGAGATTTTGGAGTGTTTGTCATTTAAAAATCTGACAACTCCAATGAATAGTTAAAAAATGGACAAGTCCAAAAATTTCACATATTAATAAAACTACACTGAAGTGGTAAATGCATTATATTGAATAAGCATTATTTAAATTGATTGTTAATTGACATTCACATGGGGCGGCATGGCTCAGTGGTCATCTCCCATCTGTGAGGTTGTAGGTTCAATCCTCACCGCTGGTGCTCATGTTGAAGTGTCCTTGAGCAAGCCCCTTGCGTGGCAGCAGCCGACCACTGGCGTGCGAGTGTGTGTGGGTGAATGTGCGGCTTCAATTGTAAAGCGCTTTGGGCACCATATCGTTGAGTTAAAAGCGCTATATAAAAAGCTGTCCATTTACCATTTTTTTACATATTCAGAATGCTACAAAAAACTGAACTCAATTTGTAGAGAACAACCAAAGCTGAAACAAAGTAATGTACATAAGATCAAACAGAAAAGACAATAAATAAATATAATGCACATACAGTGTAAGTTAAGAACCCTCCAAAAAATTGATAAATTGACACAAGCACCGTATTTCCTAAATAATGACAGTAATTTCCTTTTATTGGCAGCCTGCGCGGAGTGTGTGCGTTTGTTGTATGCCGCGTGTCGGGTAGCGGTCGGTGTGTTACCGGAGACGAGAGCCCTGTAGCCATCCGTCTCCCGTCGCGCGGCGGCAACGCTCCGCTATTCATCCCCATTTAGCGAGACCGAGCTTGGCCTGCAGGGCTGAGCGAAGAACACGCAAGGGACCTGGGGGAGGGGCGGGGGGGCAGATAGATGGGGTGGCGGGGGCGGGGGTGGGGGTGGGGGGGTTGCTTGTGCCCAGTCTGGACGCACAAACACACATGCATTGCAAAAAAGCGGAAATGAATCAGAACTTGGCGACACGGGGTGATAATTAGTACGTCGCCAATCCGGCATATATAGCGAAGGCCGTAAAGATGCTATACGTACGCTCTATACGCGGAGTATGCATGCAGGCACAAGCAGAGACGAGATAGCCTCTGTCACATGCTCGTGGCCACTTTATTTCCGTGCGAGATGCAAGCACACACACGCACACACCGTCCGCTATATACCCCCCACTACCACCACCTCCCCACCGCGCTTTCAGGCACGTCTTTAAATATTCATCACTCTGGCTGCTCTGAGAGTGCCGTAAACGCTGCCTCACACTCCGGGGAATCGCTAAAGCCTACTCTATCATCTGCTCTACCTCCCTCCCTCTCTCTCTTTCTCTCTCTTTTTCGCCCTTGCTCTCTCGCTCGCACACAAATTGAGGCACGACGCGCACAAGGCGACGCTCACGTGCACGAACGCTTGAATGCCCGGCCCGCGTTGTGCACCGAACACACGTCGGAGTCGTTACGTGAACGCTAAGAACTGATTTGGTATGGGGGGGGGCTACACTGGTCGATTGGTGTTGTGTGTAAACCCGCCATTTAAAGTGCCCCACTTCTGACACCATGGGTTTCTGAGATTGGGCACGTTTTCACATTCCAATTATTTTAGTGTTCATTTATGGTATTGAAGTGTTTTCATTGCAAATATTGACTGAAGGTATGACGTTACGTCTTCATGCTTACGGCATATTCGAACTTACGTGCAAATTCTTGTGTCGGAGTTGTACCGTATTGGACCGAGGACACTGAACTGACGTTTTTCCCAAATATATTGAAAAATCCATCTGTCTTCATTTTTTTTGTGCCTTCATGATTGCTAAACTCTAGTTTTCAATGAAAAGGCTCTCGTGTGCGCAAATAAAGTTGACGAAAATGTATTTCATGGTTTTGTAACAATTCGGCAGGCTTTGATGTTTATCTCGTAAGAAAAGTCTTCCGTCATTTCCGCCATACCCAGACAATACAGGCGATTGTTATTACATGTTGGACAACACAACCGGTATAAATCTTTATTATTATTATGAATAACTCATTCACTCCCAGACATGTTCACTGAAGCAATCCTCTTCGCTCTCGGCTGTTTTACTAGATTTTGACAGATTTTTCAAGGCTCACAAAATATTGTGTTATATTGCTATAAAAACTTGGAAAAGAAAGATTAGTTTCTTCTTTCAAAAAAAGTATAATTGTATCCGTTTCCGTTTTGCGGCAATTGACATTAGAATCTGTTTAAACCAGTGGGGGAAAGAACTTTTTGCATCATGGCCCTGGTTGATCTCTTATACTCTGCTGCCACCTGCTGGCCGTTTTTGTAATAACTACCATTGCTTCAATCGTTCTATTCAGTTCAGAGGCTGCATCAAAGCCTTTTGTAAGCTCTAGCATAAAACATAAAAAACATTTAAAGACGTTTTTGGGACACTGGCAATATTTAAAATGAAACGTATTTGTAACGGACCTGATTCCCAAACTGTCGTTACGATTAATTCATGATTTCCATTATTTTTGTGACTGGATTCGGGTTTGAATTTCCCGCCCTCTGTCTTGTGTATGTGAAGAAGGGGGGCAGTTTCATTTTTGGGCCACAGGTGGCAGTAGCGATTCGGAATTTGCTGCATTCAGCAGCTTTAAGGTTCCACTTGTTGGACACCTTGACCATAGCTCCTTTTACACCTTGTTTAGGGAAAAGCGGCAAGTCAATCCAAAGATAGTTTTATCCTCGGAAACATTCCAACATTTTGGTTCACTTCAGTAAATGGCCTTAAATGCGGTCATGTTTGGAGGGAGCTACGGAAGTCCGGAAAGCACACACACCCACCTCACCCAGCAGTCAAGAGTTGTCATGTGTTGCATCGGAAAAGTCCCTTTCATTTAGAAAGTTTGGATTGACTCTTAAAAGCAGCGTTGTGGCCAGCACAAGGACCTTGTTTTGGCATTTTGAACCGTATGATTCGTCTGGAGTGAAAGGGGGGGGAGGAGAAAGAGAAGCGAGTCAGCCGAGGAGAAGAGGAAGTGCAATCAGGGTCAGGATGACTGTTTTGGCCGCCTTCGACTCTCCGGAAGGAGGCTCTCAGGCGAGCGGGCTCTCATTGGCGGCTCAGCGGATGTTTGACGCCACAAACCGGTTCCGCTCGCTACGGTACGATTTGTAACACTAAACCCTCATCTTGACTGATTTGTATCTAGCAAGCAGACGAAGAACCACTCAAATGTTTTGAATTCTCCCTTTTTCACGATGATGCATCGCTGCTGACTGCAATGTGTCTTTTTTTCACACCCAATGGAAAAGTGTCAAAAAGTGCCACAGATTGCTTATGCCATAGGATTCATTGTTCTTTTGCTAGCTTTTTTTGTACACAGCACAGGTCAAGGTCTTATTTGAAATGCACTTTCAGCTTGGCCAGAAAATGAATGAAAAAAAGACTTTTAATCGCTCTGCATGGAAATCCACTGTCATTTTTGAATGCCGTGATTTTTGTTTTCTTCCTATTGCATTTCTGAGCAGAAGTGACTATTGTCTGTCAACCACTGCTGAAAAGTGATAGGAATTGGTTTTAGTGGTTCCCTTACAAAGCCCAATAGGCACAACTTCAAGTTTTGTTTCAGGGACCCACTCCTTGAAAACGTGGTCAGAAATGGGATCCGGAAATGCAGAGTAATATAAAGCAAATTGCACCGCTTGGTGGAAATGATGCATTCGATGCAGCCACAAAACGATAACAGCAAAGATGGTCTGACTGGCGCGGGTGTGCGACTGGAAGGGATTGTGGAGAAGGATTTTGCAAGGATGAAGCGCTTGAATAAGTGAGCGTAGCCTTCCAAATGTTGTGGCGGTCTCATCGGCTTGACTTGCTGTGACCCAGTGTGCAATTAAAAGCCAGTGACTGCTCTCAAGTCTCAAATGACCTCCAGAACGTGTGGCAGCGTCCTCGTTGTCTGACCAGCCAAGTGTGAGGCTCGCTTTTGACACCTTATTTGATTTTGTGTCACATTCTTCCTGTTTTGTTTCCAAACAACAGTGACAATTCTGTCTTACCAAATAGAGTGCTACAGATCCATTTGTTTGCTTTGTAACTGCATTGACCAGGTTTCAAATTCAGCTTAGCCTCCTCGGAAAGTCATATTTCAAAACCTTTACACCACCTTTCTTTAGCTTTTGTGGAAAACATCTCCAGGTCAAGGTGAGAAGACGGGATGCTTCCATACACTCTAAAAACAAAGCTATTATGGGTCAAAAATGGACAGACTCAAATTTGACCCACCTATGGGTAAAACAATTGGGTCATTTTGTATAAAACAACACAGAAAGTTGGGTCAGATCATCTATTTGGGTCAGTTTGACCAAACTTTGGGTCAAAAATGGGGTCTTTTTTATTTATTTATAAAACAACCCATAAAGTCGGGTCATATCTTCTACTTGGATCAATTTGACCCAACTTTGAGTAAAAAATAAATAAATTGAGTCGTTTTGTATATAATGACCCATAAAGTTGGATCAGACCCTCTACTTGGGTTTATTTGATGCAACTTTGGGTCTAAATTTGGGCCATTATGTATAAAACAACCTGGAAAGTTTGGTCAGATCGTCTATTTGGGTCAAGGTAAAAAAAATAATTGGGCCATTTTGTATAAAACAACCCAGAAAGTTTGGTCAGATCTGCTAGTTGGGTCAATTTGACCCAATTTTGAGTCAACCTAGAAAGTTGGTTCAGCTTGACCCACCCTTTGGTAAAAAAAAAATCGGGTCATTTTGTATAAAACAACCCTGAAAGTTGGGTCAGATCCTCTACTTGGGTCAAAAATTGGGTCATATTGTATAAAACAACACCGAAGGTTCGGTCAGATCATGCAATCGGGTCAGTTTGACGCAACTTTAGGTAAAATATTGGGTCATTTTTTATAAAACAACCCATAAAGTTGGGTCATATGTACTACTTGGATCAATTTTACCCAACTTTGAAAAAAAAAAAAAGAAGAAGTCATTTTGTATCTTACGACTCCCTAAAGTTGGATCAGACCCTCTACTTGGGTTAATTTGATCCAACTTTCATCATTATGTATAACACATTATGTATAAAACAACCCGGAAAGTGGGTCAAATTGAACCATAAAGTGGATCAGTCCATTTTTGGTCATAGGACAAGACAGCGCTGTTTAAAATGAATTTGACTCCATTTTTCCTAACAGACGTCGTCACCAATGGCGAGTATTGCTGACGTAAGTCTCTAGTGTGAAACTCAAACATCTTTGCATCAAGGTAGTAAAGTATAGTTTTTACCCATAGCAGATGGATTTGGAACATGTCCGCCACGATGAAGGGGGTTCGTTCACTTGTCCCCTGGTTTTAAATTGGGTTTCAGTGCATTTGGAAAATGGTATCAGAAGTGACGAGTAAAATGAAACAATTAGGGCTGTCGCAAACAAATGTTTTTGGAATCAATTATCGTATCAATCATTTTGCCAATTACTCAGGCAAGCGCACGCCCAGCCACCAGCTCAAGGTCACGCGTTGATGTCCCCATCTTCCTGTTTCCAAGCGACCACAGCGACAAATGCCCGTGCAGAAACACAGAACGTTGGTTCCGGGCATCGCAAATGTGGTTTAAAAAGTGCTAATCATAGTTGTTAGGCATTCAATTTTGTGTCGACCAATTTTTGTGGCGGACACAACCAAGTAAGTTGAGTTGTTTTCCCAGCCCGAAAATCCATCTTCATGCATGGTGGAAACGGGGCATTTGGTGCATCTGCAACACCATCACTGGAAAGACTTGGTCTGTCAGGGCAAAATTTTGGAAGAGATAAACGACCTGGAGGGATTTTGTACGGAATCTAATGGGCAGGCAAGACAAGATGTCTGACACCTTCCGGCTAAGTGTGAGATTTGCTGTTGGCACTTAAATCAATTTGGGGGAGAATTGCACCTTTTTGTGTTCTTGCGATTCCGTTCTCAACAAGACGTGGTATAGATTAAATTTTTTGAGGAACTTGTACAACTTCTGTACCCAATAGTTAGAAGGGGCACAATTTAGACAACTGCCTGCAAACTTATGTTTATGGATCTGTTTTTTTGTGTGTATCCTTTACAACTTTTGAAAACCCAACGGACCAGGGATGAAATACGTTTTACTTCTCCAACACAATTGGCGTGTCTTCGTTGTGATGCATTCTGCGGCGTTCATTTGAGGAAACTGCTCTGCTTGGCGAAATTAGGAGCAACCGCAAAGGTTGACTGAAAAGCTGTTGGGACTGGCAGAGCAATACGGGCCTTTCCAACGAGGGGGGGGGGGGGGGGGGTTGCAAGGAATCTGGCAGAAAGGTGAGACGCTGACATGATTGATGAAACGCTCCTTGAATAAGTACGTTTGTTTGAGGATGAAAACTTGTCACAAAGTGGGATGCCTCAGTCAAACGCATGCGTTTGCCATTCTCTTCCAATGTCGACCAATCATTAAAAATGATACCGATATTTTGTTTTTTGTACTATTACAACCTGTGAAAACCCAGTAGACCCATCTTCAAATTCAGTTCTTCTCTGTTAAATCGTGTCTAAAGTTGTGCGCCATTCATTCCTGGGGGAAAAAATGGATGGAAAAGGAGCATCTGGTGCATCCGCAAAGCGATGACTTGAAAAGATGGTTCGACTGATATTGTCTGAGAAGCGGCCCTGTGGGTGGGATTTTGCACGGAATCTGTTGAGCAGGCGAGGGGCCGACATGATCGATGAAGCGCTTCTTCAATAAGTGAGCGAGAGTGGCCGTCGAGACGCCATCCGTTTGACTTCCTGCGGGCCGGCGTGCGGTTAAAAGGCGGCGATGGCTCTCAGACGAGTGACCTCCGGCACGCGGGGGGGAAATTGGTCAATGGACTAAATGCCACGGAGGAGGCGGGACTTCCGACTTCCGGGTTTTCACCCATCAACTTTGTTTCCGTTTCCAGTTTGCGAAGTGTGGGCCGCGTCCCAGTTCTTGCGCTTCCGCCTTTGTGCCCCTCGGTTACGCGTTTCCGTCGACGGGTACGAGGCTGCGAGTGTCTGTCTCAGTGTCCGAAGCATGTCAGATAGCCGAGACGCCCTCCCGCCGTTGAGCGGGGAGCGTGCGGTTGGGGGGCGCAGGGGTGGGGGTGCGAGTGTTGGAACGCGGCCAACAGTGGCCGGAAGCGGCGCTGATGTGTAAAAGTCGGAAGTCCGTGACATCTACCGCATTGTATATCTTGGAAATGTGCAGTCGACGGCAGAGCGACTGGAAAGATTGTCAGATTGGCGTGACTTTGTATTGGGCTCGAAGCGGATGCCAACGGGAGGGCGGGATTTAGCACGGCTGACATAATCGATGAGGCGTTTCTTGAGCGGCCTGGGAGGCACCGTAGCTTCGTTTGACTCCCTGTGAACCGGCATGCGATTAAAAAGCGCCGATCGCTCTCATGCGAGCGCCGTCCGACGCGTGCCGTGCCGTCCTCGTTGTCCGCCACCTGCCAGTCAAGTGTGACATGCACACGCAAACACACACGCTTCTTTTTTTAGCCTGTACAAAGTTTGAAAATCCAAAGACCCGTGTTCAAATTTGCTTTGAGGGTATTCTAACCCCCAACCCTTTGGATTATTGTCGTGTTGCATGATCCATCGTCTACCAGGCTGCAACTTCACAAAGGACGGCTTCAGGTTATGATCCAGGATTTCACAATATTCCTCTGAATTCATGATTCCCTGGATTATGTGGAGTTGTCCAGGTCCTGAGGATGAAAAACCAGGCCAGATCTTAACATTCTCACAACACTGCTTCACTGTAAGGGTGAAGGTTATTTTGTTGGTATGCACTGTTGACTTTTCACCAAACATGACATGTTTTAGTTGTGACCAAACAGTTCAATTTTGGACTCATCTGTCCACAGAAGGAACTTCCAAAAAGCTTCAGTGTTGTCCAGGTACTTGCTGGCAAAGTTGAGATGGGCAGCTTTGATCTTTTTTTGCTTCTACCTAGCAAGCCTTCCATGAAAGCCTTGTCGATTGACTTTTCTTCTGATTGTTGAAACATGCACACGTGTCCCAGATCCAGCAAAAGAGGTCTGCAAATCCCTCGATGTGATGTTCAGGTTGGCTTTCGCCTGAATTGTCATTTTTCTTGTGGTTCTTTCTGATATTTTAGAGGGTCGTCCATTTCTAGGCAGGATTGTAGTAAAATTCAGTGTTCTCTAGTTGCAGATGATCTGCTTCACAGTGGAATGATGAAGCTCAATTTTTTTTAGATGACTTTATAGCTTTTCCCAGACAGACACTGTCACTACCCACTTCCTGAGGTCCCCTGAGATTTCTCTTCCTCTCAGCACGACTGACCTGTATGGGTTCATCTGGCTGAGACTAAAGTGACGTGGTTTCTGTTTCAGTCAGTGATGCAGAATTTCTTTGCAAAACCTTTTATTTCATTGGTCCATTTCAGTGGTTAGTTTAGCTACCAATTTGTCCTACTTGACAGCTTGTTTTAAGCAATGCAGTTTAGGGTTCACTTACTTTTGCATCTACGTGAATTGACCAAAAACTCTTTTTAATTCAGTTTTGACTACACAATTGATAAAAAAAAAGAAAAAAAAAAAAGAACAATGCATGTGTGGAAAAGGAAGGTGACAAAATGTGACTTGTTCCTTAAACGAATTAAACTAAACAAGTGTACGCGTTAAAATGTCATTCATGTTAAACACGGATGTTAATTATTTCATAGACTTTGAAGGTTTTTGTATATTGTTAATAAACAGCACATTATCAACAAAAATCTCCTGCATGCGTAATATGTACTTAATATATTTCAACATTTAGAGACTCCGATTAAAATTTATTTATTATGAAACAAATTATTTTGCATAATCTTTGGATACCCTAAAGCAGTGGTCCTCAACCCTGGTCCTCGGGGACCGGTATCCAGCCTGTTTTCCATGTCTCCTACAGCCAACACAGGTGGGAATCGTTATCAGGCTTCTCCAGAGCTTGCTAATTAGCTGATGATATGAATCACCTGTGTTGGCTGCGGGAGACATGGAAAACAGGCTGGATACCGGTCCCCGAGGACCAGGGTTGAGGACCACTGCCCTAAAGCATATTTGCGGTATTGAACATCTCTATTTAAAATATACGTATCTGTCTTCTCATTCGAAAGGGCCCCGCGCCTACCTTTGCCTTTCTTAAATCCGCCCCTGAGTTATAGTACTGATTATTTTTTCAGTACCCTTAACAACATTTTTCTGTATTTTTCACGGAATCTGGCGGGCATGCTGGAGACCGACATGATCGATGACGCACTTCTCGAGCGGCCTCGGAGACGCCGTTAATGCGACTTCCTGCACGCCGCCTTGCGATTAAAAAGCGGCGATGGCTCTCATCAGACCAGCCAACCTCGGGCGCGTGCGACGCCGTCCTCGTTGTCCGACACCTGCCAGCCAGAGTGTGAGGCGCGCTTGACTGCGCGCGCGCGCACACTTCGACACACATTTGTGCACACATCAGCTTTGGGCTGGCATCGCCTGTAGACACGCTTCCCACCACTGCCCTCCCTCATTCATCTTTCATTAGCGCGGCGCTCACGGGAGAAAGCGGCGCACACGCTCGCTCGCACTCTCACACATCCACGCGCCACCCTCCCTCTATCGCCCGTAATCTCCCGGTTTGTCTCGCTCGTGTCTCGCAATCTGTCTTTTTTGATATCGCTCCTCCCTCGCTGCCTCCTTCTTCTTCTTGTCGCCTCGGCCTCGCTCGGTGCGTTCACCTCCCCCAGGGGCCGCTCAGCGCCATCTCTCTCTCTCTCTCTCTCTCTCTCTCTCTCTCTCTCTCTCTCTCTCTCTCTCTCTCTCTCTCTCTCTCTCGCTCTCTCTCGAGGGCCCTCGTTCCCCTTTCGCAGCCTTGCTCTTGCACATTCTCACCTCTCTTGTGTTCTTCCTCTTCCGCCACCTCGCCCCCCCCTCTCTTCCTGTGCAGCGCCGTTTCTCTGACACTCGTCTCTACAAAACCCGCCGCCCGCCCCCGTCTCTCTCTCTCTCTCTCTCTGTCTCTCTCTCTCGCCCGCTCTTTCTTCCTTTCATTTCGCTCTCCCTCGATGGAGGGGAAAGGCTCTTTGCCTCTAATTGCGGCTGTTCCGTTGCCATGGTGCATGTTGCTCGGCGCTGCGCACGTTTGTGTGTGCGTGTGTTTGTGTGTGTGCGTGTGGCAGGCAGATGATTGCTTGCTGCCAGCTCTCGTTTCCCGGACGCCGATCGCGTTTCTTTGCGGCAGCAGGAGGGGAGGGGAGGGGGGGGGGGGTGAGATGCCAGAAATAGCCACCTCGCACACACATACACACACATATACACGCACGCACGCACGCACGCACGCATACACACGCTAGCTTGCTTTCACCGCTGAGCTGTTCAGAGAAGCGCACACACAAATGCACATTCACCGCCTTTTCCTCTCCATCTGACATCCTTGACGCATGTGACCCTCTCACACGCACAGACCTTTCTGTGTGTGTGCGTGTGTGTGTGTGTGTGTTTTCGTCCTGCGGAGGTTGTGTGGGGACTGCTGATTTATTTCACCTTTAATGGGAAGTGAAATGAATGTGAGCAGCAGCTGCGCCGCTCCTCTTGAGATACGGCGGTTAAGGCTAACCCAGAAAACACGCGGCGCCGCTCGCAGCCAGGCCGCCGCCGCTTTCATTAGCCGGCGCGTTAAGACCCTTAAGACTTGACACGGCTGCCCTCGGGTTGGCAGGTCGGATGCGGCTCGCTAGGCCGATTTTCAACCTGTTGCCAACCCTGCGGTGGGCGCGAGGTATTCTCTCTCGCCGTCATAACTTTTTCCAAAGGTATTTTGGAAGGTAAGTGGCGACCGATTAATAGAAAAGAAAACCTTCCAACCTTCTTCCGCAAAAGAGGATAAGAGGGGATTATAAGCAGATTTGCAAAGACATCTACATAATCATCTTCTGCGCTTGTTCACCTGCAGTTCTGTCTTGAGTTTTTGTGCGTTTCCAGTCAAAAATGAGAAAAATCACGAAAGAATAAATACCATTAAACGGGATAAAAGATGTGACTGATGTTGACATTTGTTCTGGATTGGCCTGTATTGAGGCTCTTTGTTTACCTGTTCATTGTGCACTATTTGTCGTAAACCAGAATTGACATGTTCCAAATGTCAACAGCACGCAGGACGAGGTCATCTTTCTAGTAGGGGTGTCAGGCCATACATTTCTTTTAATCGTAATTAATCGCATGACTTCAATAGTTAACTCACGATTAATCGCACATTTTACATAAAATATAAAATCTACAATAACATATATATATATATATATATATATTTTTTTTTTAATAACTTTTCATACTCTTGTTAACAGAGTGTAAAAAATGTTAAACTGTAAAAAGACGAGTGTGATATTGATTTGTGTTGAGGTGATTTTTCTGCCACTAAATTTGCATACATGCATTTGTAAGACATTGCTGACAGCTCAGTGCATTTTTCTTTTTATGTTAGGAGCTATCTAATCTTTAACATGAAGTAACTTGCAAAATTTTGCACATTTTTAAAAATTGTAAAATATAATTTTGACGTGGATGTGTCTGGAAACTGGAATTGCCCCAGTACAGGCTTTCCTTTCCAAGTAAGGGGCGGTCATTAATCGCACGTTTTAAAAAAAAATTGTGGCGTTAAATTGTGACACCCCTACTTTCTAGTTACTATTTTTTAACTGGATCCGGTAGTACATTTGAGGATCCATCCCAAAAACAATCAAAAATGCAGACTCATGTTTACATACCTTTATCTCTGGATGTCCTCTTGGATGAATTACAGGAAATGCTCGTTTTCCTCCGTTTTTTTGTTTGATTCGTCTTCTTTGGACGAATATGTTCAACGCAGCATCATTTTTGCAGTTTCACCCCGAGTGACGCAAATCACTGCTGATGATGGCTCAATAGTCAAGCAGATTTGCCAGTGTAATAAGTGTGAGGATACACGGCTGGAAATGAGAAAAATAAACGCAGGAGGAGGCTGCACAGTTTCCACTTTCTCGGATGAATTACAAGAGACAATCGTTCGTCTCATTATGACTTTTTGCAGTTTTTCCCGACTGCTGAAAGTTCTTTGTTTTTAATCTGAATGCTAAACTTTGTCCTGCTCTGTTTAACGAGGCTTCATAATGCCCTCGACCTGATTGATTCATCCACTTTCCTTGGAGTGATATGTTCCGGCACATTTTTTTAATTCTTTGCCTAAAAACAAATACAGGAAAGCCTGGTTGTCGTTTCGTTCTGACTGATGCGTCCGATGTTCAAAAGTGGGTACTCCCAGACACTATTTCTAGAGCCTAATCCGGGTTCCAAGTAGATTAATCATTGCGCCGACATTGTCACATTTGAGCATACACAAGGCGAGGATTTACGAAAATAAACACAAATGCTATCATTAGCTTAACGCGCATGATGTATTTTTTTGTAAAAAGTTCATTGAGTAACCCATTTGAGTTGATTTGGTCTCTCTGCATTGAGGATTTCCACCTACGAGTGGTTATGGTTCGTATTCGCTAAATGGGAGTTCACTGAATTTTGGCTACCCTGTTGATTGCGTAATGCGAATAAATACGGAGAAAAAGCGTCAGTGGTAAAAAAAAATCGCAGCATCGTCTCCAAATGGAACTTTTGTTGTTTTTCCACGGATGACCAAGCTGGTGTATTCCTCCCAGGCGGCACATGAGTAGCCTGGGGATGACTTTCCGATCGGCGAGGTCAACCGCGGTGGCCATTTATTTTCACCCCGCTCGCGCCGAAATCACCGCCAGAGCCGTACACATTGATTCCCCGGCTAATAGATCGATAAAAAAAACATTAGGGACACGCTAACCCCGCGAGGAGGACTAATGCGAGGTTAATCCAGGGTCAATTGCTGGCCGGCATCCTTGGAATTTGTTCCGACGAAGCAAAGCAACCTTGAGCAGGGCGGGATGTCGAATGGAGACCCAACAGCCAAATTGGCGATAGAAACGGGGGTGACGGGGAAACGTGTACGCAGGACGGGGAGGATTTGGACGGGACGAGCGGGAAACGGCAGCTGGAAGAAGGAACGGAGCGCTCTGCCACTTTTCCGCCTCTCTGCTTCTCGCCGCCCTTGTAAAGTGCTGCGTGCTGTCGAAGCGGCAGCCAAGAATGTGTCAGCCCAGACGTCTCGCGCTGCCTAATGGGCTCTTAAACGCTGATATAAAGCTCGCCTCGCTCCTTTTCGCCCTCCCCCGTTTTCCTCCGGCTCGCCACCCCCGCCCTCCCCCTTTTGCCGCCCGCGACGCTCGCTCTCATTACCTCTCGTTTTCACCCTTCCTTCTCGCTCTGTCACTCACTTGTCCTCTTCCTCGCGCTTCCTTCCGGTTGATCTGTCAACCTCACGCTCGCTGCCTTTTCACATCCCCCAACCCCCCCCCCACCCCCCCGCTCTGTCTTTTTGGGCTCTATCCTTATCTTAAAATTTCAGGGTGGACGGCTAGAAAAGGCAAAAATAAACACATGCTAATGTTAGCCCATCCTGTTGCTGGGCCTTAGCTCTGGACGCTACAGTGTTACACTCCACTAGCTTGTTTTTGGTTTTCGGTAGGGGTGTCAAAATGAGTGCGCAAATTTTGAGTTAATTTAAAGTTCCTTTAACCCCACTATTTTTTTTAACGCGTGATTAACGGCCGTACCTTTCTTGGAAAGCCTGTCTTTGGGGAATTCCAGTCGCAATGCAGCAGACACGTCCACGTCAAAATTTTGCAATAATAAATGTAATAATAATGCATATATTTGTAGGCACTAATGTCAAGTTGTATTTTACAATTTAAAAAATGTGCAGAGTTTCACCACTTACTTGAATCATGAGTTACTTTGCAATTCTCAATTGCGGATACACTGGTGATCACTTAATGAGGCTCGGAATAAAATAACTAACACATAAAGTTTGCTAATGTTAGTTTACGCAATTACTGTGCCTTAGTCTCCATTTAGCTGCAGTGCTGCGTTTTCTTGCCGCCCTCAGTCTCCCTTTGATTTAATACAAGGCAATCAATCTCCTGTGTTGTTTTTCACCATGTCTTGTCGTCCATGTTTTTTTCTGTTTCCATCAATCAAGGCATGTCAAAACGTTTGTGAGCCTACAGTATGTTGCCATGGTAACCACCGTCCTACAACTTGATTTTCAAATGAAACATTGTCCCGCTCTGTTCCGCCAGGCTGCATAACGCCCTCTACCCTCTGGATCCGTCGTTTTCCCTCACCCTCTTGCACGTGCTGTCTGCTCCATTGCACGGCTTGGCCAACGCCTTCGTCTTTGGTCTGGATCGGGATTGGTGGAGCCTCCTGACCCCCACCGGCATGCAGGTATGTGTCAACCTCGTGTTGTAAATCATGACGCTTGTCATTTGTTGCTTGTTTTGTTTTGGTTTAGCAATCATGGATCTCTTAGGAATCAGTTTGGATGGATGGATGATAGATGGATGGATGGATGGATGATAGATGGGTGGGTGAGTGTGGATGGATGATGTATGGAAGGGTGGATGGATGGATGGATGGATGGGTGATAGATGGATGGAAGGATGGATAATGGATGGATGGATGATGGATGGATGGATGGATGGATGGATGGATGATAGATGGGTGGATGATGGATGGATGGATGATGGATGATAGATGGATGGATGAATGATGGATGGGTGGATGATGGATGGATGGATAAATGGATGGAGGGATGATGGATGGATGGATGATAGATGGATGGATGGGTGGATGGATGTCACATTAGCTTAATTTCAAACAATAATTTTAATATTACGCAATAGCTCTGTTGTAATATTATCAGTATTGCTGGCAAAACTGTCTTTCCAATTCCCACCCCAAGAGACTTTAACAGCTGCTGTCCTGCCATTGGTCGAGCAGATTTGTCGGTTGCACGGCTGGAAAAGACAAAAATAAACACGCATGCTCGGTCAGTGATGAGTCACTGTTACCCACCAGACATCAGTGCAGTCAGCGCGGGTTCAATTCCTACTCGGAGACGGTGCGAATGTGAGTGTAAGTCGTTTCCTATCTCTGTGCTCTGTGATTGGCTGGCGACAGGGCCAGCCCAGCAGGATCGAAAATAGATGGATGGAAACACGTTTACATTAGCTTAGCCCGTTGCTGTTGACTCTGGACGCTCGCGGCAGTTTTGCATGCTGAAGTTTCCACCGTGCTGTTTTTTTAGATGGATTTTTGGTTTCGCGTGAAAAAAGTAGGGATTTTTTATGCCACTTTTTTTCAAACCAATGATTACTCACTTCTTGAGTAGTCACCGATACCAACAAACTGATTAGAGATACCACTAGTATATCATTTTCTTTTCCTTGTAATTTCTAGTTTGCGATCATTTTTTGGTATTTTTAAAAAAAAAAAATTTAGATAGTTGTAATTTTGAAAAAAACAACATTTTTTTCTTTTTTGTTTGTTTTTTTTAGAAAAAAATTCCACCTTTTTTGCACAACTTTTTCATGAAATAATATAAAAACAGCCTTCATTGTTCTTTCTTGTTGTTTGCTAGCATGTGTCTGATTCTGATTAGCACGTTGAATGTGGCGTTGTTTTCAAAGTTTCCCGTGACTACCCCAAAATGTTAGTACCGTGTCGACTACAGAAAGCTACACCATCAACTTGCTTGTATTTGTCACTCTAAGTTTGTGCTGGTGAATTAAAAAAAAAAAAAACCTCAGCCTCACTTCTCTCTCTCTTTTCGGCGACCATGTTAGGATGTTTGCGCGTTTGAACCGTCGTCGACTGCACTTCAATAAACGCCGCGATCAATACTGCTCCCCGCTGATTTGTCTCAATCTAGCAACATTGACAGTATTTGCGGATATGAGCCGCCGCTGATATCGAACCACGAGAGGCGGGGGATCAAGTAGTCTCTTGTCTTCGTTTTGAGGGCGCGCACGCACGCACGCACACGCATCGTCACCCAGTCCGTATCGCCAGCCGGCCTGATAAGCGGCCGTGAGCACAAACTGGAAGAGAGGAATGTGTGGAATGACCTTCAACGCAAATGTCAATGTTTCGGCGTGGCGAGCGGGGGGCGCGAGGGAAAGAGGACGACACAAGTGAAATGGAATCGCGGCGCCTTCGTAAATCACGGGGAAAATGATGTTTGTGTCAGGGAACGAGGGTACGGAAATCGGCGACGCGCGCGCTGGTGCCAGTCAGACAGGCTCCGTGTGCGTTCGTGACTAACAGCCGGTTGTTATTCATCTTGGCATGCGACTCCCGGCAGCCCCCCTCGCATCAGGTGCGAGATTGGCAGGGGGGGGGGGGGGGGGGGTTGGCGACAGGGAGGTGGTGACGGCGGAGGTGGGCGCTTGTGAGAGCGTCAAAACATTCCTTCCTCGGCGCAACCAATCTACGCTTTCATCAGACACCTCATCGCCAGATCAACACCCCCCCCCCCTTCACCCCCCCTCCCTCTCAGCCCTCGTAGCAGCTGCTGGCTCGCTCGCTCGCTGCCTCCCTCGTTTCTTGCTCTGCCGCCTATATTCAGCCTTCACGCGCCTTTCCAGGCGCCTTCGCATTCTTGCAAATCCAAAGATTGCACCTTGACTTGACCTCAGAGCAATTCGTGACCCTTAGCCTGGCGGACTGCCGGTTGTCGGGCTAAAATCTAGAGCTGTCAAAATTCATCGATGAATCGACAAGTAAGCAATTATCAAAAAGATCGATTACTAAACTATATTTAATAATCGAGTAATCGTTTGGGGCCATTTAAGATTGTCCAAATCCTCAGTAATTGTTCACTGGTTGCTGTAGTGTTTAATCAAAATACGACATTTGCAAACATCTGTTTTTACTTTGGAAAACAATGACCGAAATTGTAACAGTCAACAACAATCCTCCTCTTTTTTTTTTTATCACTATACGAAGTACGAAATAACCACCAATCACTGCTTAATAAACAGTAATAAGGGGGAAAATGCACTTTAATGCCAAATAAAAATGAATCTGATTAATCGATGAAATAATCGATAGGTTAATCGATTCTAAAAATATTCGATAGTGACAGCACTATTAAAATTTACAACCAAGTTTATGGTGTACCGAACTACTACTTTAATATTACCCCCTTTGATGATCGTGTGAAACTCTGAAAAGCGCGTCACATTGAACATGCTAATCAGAATTAGCCACATGCTAACAAGGAAGGACAATTAGGTCTGTTATCGTGCAATATTTTATTTTGTTTCATGAAAAAGGTGTTTTTCCCCAAACACAAATATGTTGTTTCCAAAAACATCTGACATTTTTGGGGGGATTTTGGTAATTTTATTTTCCCAAATGACGACTTTATCTAAACTATAAAAGATGACTTTCATGAAGAAGAAAAAAAATCTAACTTTTTCTCAGGGCTGAATGTAGTAGGCAGTCCGCCAGGCTTATAAAGCATCGGGGGAAACTCTGATGTTTTCTTTGAAGTTTCACATGGCTACCAAAGCAGTCCCAAATAAAAAAATGTGGGTTTTGCTCATAAGACATTGCCAAGCGAACTGAAAGTCAGCACCCAGGAGACCCGTAATCGGATATTTTGTCCTGCCTTTGTGAACGTGCTGTGCTTCTTGTTGGAATCGAGGCCTTGCGGTGGCGTCTTTTGAACGTGACCTATTCTTGGTGGCGGCAAAGTCATCGACAACCCCACATCTTTTCTCCCTCCGGTTCTAATCAATGCAGATTTGAAATGTTGCACGCGCTAAGCAACTGCTATAATTACAACGCGGCAAAGTATGCAAATGAGGACAATTTCTCTGGGGCTGTTGTTCTAACAGCAGATTGTACAAGCGTCACCTCCGCTTCTAACGACATTTGTCTGCCGGCGCTTTCCACTTTGTTTTGGTCCGCACCAAACAACCGCTCGAGTGTCTTTCATTTATGACCAGCGTGGGAGCAGCCCCGATTGCGACACCCTTTTGGGTCATTTTGCGGCCGACGAAGGCCGTTGCGGAACGCCGGAGGGTTTGCCGTCAGCCGCGAGCCGTCTTCTTGGCTCCAAAATGGAAGCCACGTGTTTTGCGGTGGTCTGGACCGTGACGTTGTCTCTGGCGGCGAAGAGTCGATATTAAAAAATAGTCGCTGATGTGCGCGAGATCAGAGGGTTATTTGTAATTAGGCCCTTATCTGACGGTCTAAATGTCAGCCAGCCAACGCACGGCTGTAAAAAAAAAAAAAAAACATGAACTGAAAAGACTTTCTTCAGCGCGCTTGAACAACACTTGCGTTAAATACGAGAGGTAATGCTAGCTCGTGGACGATATGCCTAACGATGCGCGTTTGGCACTAGCTCGTTAACTCATTCCAAATGGCATCGTGTGTATGTGGATATCGTGATACGGCATGAAAAAAAAAAAAAAGCTAGCACAGTGCAAAAGCAACTTGCTGTGGCATTTAAGAATCGTCTCCCGGGCTCTTCAGATGGCGCCAAAGCAATAACAAATGCCATTGGTGTTTTTATTGTGTAATAATTCAAACTGTTACTGTTGCATTTCATAACAAGAAGCCCCAATTCTGAAAGAAAATGCACCCGCTGTTGTATATATTTATTTAATATTTGGTTTATTTGAGAATCGGGCTAGACCCGGCCGATTAGCAGCGCCGATTTGAGACATTTTGACGAATATCGGTAACGGCCTTTTTTTAAACATCTGACTGCCGATACAAGGTAAATCTCAAACCATTTTAATCTTAAGGAAGTATTTCATTTAAATTTTCAGTTAACTTTATAAGAGATGCTGCTGACTTTGGGAACCTTCTGAACCTTTTTGATTTTGTTTGACAATAAAACAAAGAAATGTGAAAGTTTAAGATTCCAGGTATTTTTAATTTTTGGAAGAAAAAAAATATTTACAGTCGAAAACTATAGAGAGCTATGGTATTTATTGACGTACTAGGGGTGGGTCTCCCGATTGGATTTCGATTTTTGGGCCTGCGATTCGATTCGGAATCGATTTTTGATTCGGAATGATTTGATTGACAATGATTTCTGCTTCAATTTATCGATGCGCAAAGAATCGTGACGATCTACTGCAGTCTGACTCGCTAATGCTAATTAGCGCGCTACTCGCGGCACTTTTATCACTCAAAAGAACAGCTATTCATACAAATCGCTTCAGGAATGCGTACAGAGAAGCATGTTAACATTACTCACTGGCCTATGCTCTTCCCTTCCACACTGCCCCTCAGTGGCCAAATCGTGTACAACATGAACGGCGTTCCCAATAAAGGCACACACAAACAAGGGCAAGACAGTATAAAATCATATAAATGAAATCGATTTTGCGACATTTAAAATTTATTCTGAATCGTACTAAATAAGAATCGCAAATCTTATGAGAATAATTTTTTTTTTTACCTGAACATTTTTTTAGAAATTTAAAAGGATGTCTGTTGTCTAAAGCTAAAAAAAACAAAATGTTTAATTGTTCAATAAACATGCTTTAAGACATAACAACAAAGTCAAGATTTGCATTTGTATTTTTTTTTTTTTATTGACGGCAATAATTATAAATATTGGCTCCAAATATCGGTTATCGTCCTCCTTGACTATTAATAATGGGCAGAGAGAGAGAGAGAGAGAGAGAGAGAGAGAATCATTTCTATACTGAGACTTTTTGCCCGCATTTCCTGTTTCATTGAAATGTTTTGACAAAAGATAAGCCGCTTAATGTTTGTCATTGTTTTTCCTCACTGCCTCTAATGTGAACCAAACCGTGACCTCAAAAGGTACGAGATGTTCATGTCGCTTCTTTTTTGATTGTCATGTTTATGTCTCCTTTTCCATCTAAGGAGCCGTAACAGCGACTTTTTCCCGCAACTTTTTGTTTTAGTTCGAGCGAGAGTCGAGAAACGGTTCAACTTGACCGCATGACCCGTCGGTGTCATCGTTTGGTTCATGTACCAGTCGTCTAAACAGGAACGGGCGCTGAAACAAAAACAATGGAAAGTCGCTCAGAGTGCGTTCCAATTCTTTGAGGCCGCTGCGGAACGACAACATTCAATCAATAAACATCTTGCAAAGTCATCTTCGTGTCTAATTAAATATTGACTTTGTGGCAACTAGTAGATATCTCTATATTTAATAACATAACATTGAAGTTTTGAAGTAGTGAACGCTCCCCTTCAACTTTCACAGCACGGAGGCCCCTCCCCCCAGGTCCCGTTTTACGACTTTCTGGGGGTGACTTTTGGCCGGGGGGCTGCGCTACATGAAATATGTCCGTTTCCACCACTTTTCAGAATCGAAAGGCGTTTTCTTCAGCAAGGAGTCATTTCAAGAGGGCTCGGCACCGCTTGCTCGGGTTCTAATAATAGGGCAGCGTTCCAGGAGTCCCCGAAATAAAGATGAAGGAAGAAAACGGAACAACGTCATGTCTCATACAGCCGTCCCACATTGAGGAACGAGAATAGCACGGAGCCGACAACCAAATGTGAGCTTTAAAAAAAAAAATGGGAGACCCCCAATTGTTTGCTATCATCCATTGTTGGCATGGATGGACGTCCGGTACAATTAAGTTTGTCAGAGGAACTCCCCCCCCCCCCCCAAAAAAATCGGTGTGAGATTACAATCTGTAACTTTATCATTATTTGTAATATCTTTTATGAATAAAAGTAACCACTAAACAAAAAAACACACTCTTTAACGCAATATAAAAAATGTATACATTATTTTTTTTCTTTAAAGACCTGCTGTCATTGTTAATGTCACTGAGTTCAAAGCACGTTTTCCATTTCGTCAGACAAATCAACGCTGATTGAAATGTAGCCTCCCATTAGCGGACTTCACAAATTGGGGCCATTAAGGAAAGCGGCCCACTCAAATTGTCTGGAAGGCTGTAGAACGATGCCCTGTTGTTTCATTTACAGACAATCATATATATATATATATATATATATATATATATATATATATATATATATATATATATATATATATATATATATATATATATATATATATATATATATATATAGTTAATGATTGCATTAATCATGTATTAACGCAGATTAATGACACGCAGATGATCCGTTGGCGTGACAACGGATGGCTACGTTTAAGGTAGCACAGGTTGTGTTTTAGCAAGAAACATAATTACGTGCATTAAAAGTAAAGCATTTAATAAATGCTCGCGAATCACATTTAGAATATTTGTCCATGTCAAAATATTAGGCTCATTTTTTTCCCCCCATTTTAAATTATGCAAGTAATTAAGTGATTAGAAAAAGAGGAGGATGAGCGTGTGGTTAGAATAATGTTGAAGACGTCCTCATAACATTAAATGTCAAAAGAGTTAACGCATAACCGGTGCTCTTCAAATTTGGCGGGAATTTTTTTTGATAAAAAAGCCTTTTTATATTAACTCATTCACTGCCATTGACGGCTATAGACGTCAAAAATGTATTTGAACTTTTTCTATTTAACATTTTTTCTCACTTTTGTTAACAAGAGTATGAAAACCTAGGAAAATGTTCTTATTGTACATTTAGAACAGATATAAAAAAAAATCAGGTGATTAATTAATTGCATGACTTCAATAGTTAACTCACGATTAATCACAAATTTTATATCTGTTCTAAATGTACAATGATTTTTTTCTAGGTTTTCATACTCTTGTTAACAAAAGTGTGTGTGTGTGGGGGGGGGGGGGTTAAACTAATAGAAATAGTTCAAATGAATTTATGACGTCTATGGCCGTCAATGGCAGTGAATGAGTTAAGCAATTAATCGTGATTAATCAAAATTCTAAGATTTAAATTTAATTTAAAAAATGTCATCTTTTGACAGCTCTTCTTTTCATATTAAGAACTTTCTCATGCTTAACATGAAGTAACTTGCGATGTGTGCGTGCGTGCGTGCGTGCGTGCATCCCAGTCCAAATATTGATCTTGTGGCTGGCTATGGCTGTGGGAAACATTCAAGTGGGTCGTTCCAAACTGTTAGATATCAAGAGCCCTTTTGACACTGCAGTTGCAGCTTGCCCTATTAAGATAATTGGATGTGTGGCGACATCAACCCCTCAGTAATAAATGCTTTTGTCACAAAGGGGTGTGCACACTTATTCTCGGGCGTTAAACATCACACTCTGGTCACCGGCGTCATTACGAATTCTTGGGTTGACTTTGGCCCCCCCAATTTTATGGGGGAAATTTGTGAAAATGCCGACTTTAGGCCTGATTGAATAAAATCCCAATCGAAACACGATGGCTGAGTTTCCATCATGTCAATCCCACGTCTGAAAGGCAGGCAAAAAGTTGCACGTACCAGCTGGCGGGCTAACTTTTCCGCTCATGGAAACATGAAATGCCAGAAACAAAAAATATCAGCATAACATATTCAGCAATGCCGTTTCGGAGATTCCGAATGATCTAACTTGGAGACAGTCACAAGAAGGAGTCATGCCATAGCGGCTCTGTTTGTTGCTGTGCCTTAAATCTGGTTTTGATATATTAAACTCCACAATCTCCCATTTGCCGCAGAAATCTGTGCTTTTACTTGCAGCCCTTATTCTCCTCTTATTTTTTGGGGTCCTCCAATTTAGTTTTTCTTCCTCAGTGTGTCTGCTAATCCAGTCAAAAGCCCCGTCAGATATCAAGCTATCGAGTCCCAGGTGATTGTCAACTTTGTGTGTCCCTCAGCTGGCCCTGCGGTCACGACTGTGTGACGGGACGCGGATCGGCGAGTACCACGCCGGAACCGTGCGCTACACCCAAGCCCAATTGGCCGACCTGAGCGGCGACGACGACGAGGACGCCAACACGCTTTTCTACGCGCCTGACATGACCCTGAAAGAACGAGGGGGGCCCTGAGGGAGACAAAGGCGGCGAGGATCGGCGGCAGGAGGCGGCGGCGGCGGCGGCAGGAGGCGGCGGCGGCGGCGGCGGCTTCCTGACAAAGAGAAATGCGGTGGATTAGAAAGCGAGAGGGAGGCAAAGGAGGTAGGCAGAGAATGGAAGGCAAGATTGGGGGGAAAGTCAGGCAGATAGAAGCCGGAGATGAGCTGTCAGGTTCCATTATTAATCCCCTTCCTTTACTATTTAATATCCTAAAGACGCGCGCGCACACATACTGAGCAGGCCCGCCTGCAATACCACAACCTCGGGACAAGGAAGAAAAAAAAAAAGGAAAAAAAGCTCCTTGCGGTGTTAAAAAGGTTTCCGCCGCATCCCCGAGGTCTTAAAACATTCCTCATCACTGCCCTTAGGACTCCCTCAAGCCGCACTTTTGGCACACCACCAAGATGGAGGAGGGGGGGGGGGGGGGGGGGGAGAAAAAAAACAAGGGGAAAAAAAAGCCGCTGAAAGGCAATCATAACAAGGTGCAATTACCTTTTCACCTCGCTGCAGGAGAGGAGGTGGAAAAGGAGGCCTTTTTAAAACGCCGGCGCGTGCCGCTCCGCTCGCCGGCGCACGCACGCATAATTCACGAGGACTTATTTATACATGAGGCGGATGCACAGCGGACGGGAAATCTGCATTCAGGATTTGTTCCTGCCTTTGCCTCCAAAAAAACAAAAAAAACTCACACATGTCCATTTAACCTTGTTTCTTTGATGAGCAATTGCACTCAATTTCATTTGGTCAATTAAGAGAAAATGAGCAAACAATTAGTCCATTTGGGGATTCCATTTTCTCGAGCGGGGTACATACATACTGATTTTCTGCTGAGCTTTCTACAAATGTTCTTGATCCACATCTTTGTCTATAAAATCAGATTTCATAGTCTTTACAAAATTTTTAACATCTTAACTCTTTCCCTGACCAACATTATCCAAAAAAGTGCCAGCCGATTTTCAGCATTTTAACTCATCTTTCAAGGCAAACAGAATATCGTATGATATGGTCGATACCATATGAAAGATTAGCTTCCATTCTTTTATTAGAAAAAAAAGTATGTTTTTACTAGGGCCACTGATTATAATCGGCCGATTATTGCCCTTCAAACATCGGCCAATTGGGCCAAATGGCCGATTGTTTTCCTCTTAAAACAATATCATCGAAGAAAACCGAAGTTTCCAACGCTGTGAAAGTACCCTGAAAGCACCATTTTGCTTGCATAGCATTAGCAATTAGCAAGTGTGTAGCGTATGTTATTCTGGTTATTCTGTTGCCCTTAAGCGTTCTTTAAGCTGTTTAATGACACCCCAGTTGGAGTTAACTGTAAAACGAAACACACGATGATAAGAATTACATCCACTGTATATTTAAATGCAAAACATGCTTCGTTTTGAAAACATCGCTAGCCTAGCACTAATGCTAAAAGTGAAGGGAGGATCCCATTCAAATGCGCACAGGAAGTTAACATCGACAAGATCAGAAATCACGGCTAAACACATGATTAACAGCTATAAAAGATCTGATTTAAAATTGTCGTAATTTCTGAACTCAAGTATAACATTTTATTAATTTACTTGAACCTCTACTGAATTGCAGCTATCTGTATAAAAAGATATCATGTTGGCATACAGTTATTCAAAAATAATTATTATTATTATAGAAAACTAATAATATTAAAATAAATGAATAAAAGATCTTCGCATCATCTTGCCATACAGTTATTTAAAAAAAAAAATTGTTAATACAATAATAATAATAAGAAAATAAAAATAAATACAAATGACAAATTAAAAATTATAATTAAAAAAAGATAAATGTGAGCATTTGGATATGGTCTTCATTGCGTAGGGATTGGATTGAGACTCTATTGGCAAATACTCCAAATTAATTGAGTTGGACTAAAAAAAAAATATGCAACGGGATGTCCCTCGTATGTGAACCCCACCTCATCAACAACGTAATGATGGCTAACACTTCCATGAAGCTTCTAATGTCATAGAAGCCTCGCAGTAACACGTTATCAGCTCATTTCAAAGGTTAAAGACTCATTTAGGCTCAGCGAAATTCGACCTTGATTGACGATGATTGGTTGAAAATATAACAGTCAATTATCCGAGATGTCAACATACCCAAATATGTAGTATACGGACGACAGTAAAGACGTAGTGGACACGTGTTGACGTTTGACCTTTGTTTACTTGTACACGGTTCGATGTCCAGGGAAAAACACATATCTCCAAATTGTGTTTTTTTTCCCGTCCGCAAATGTATGAAAATCCTTTTTGGATTCATTGTCTGTCCTGTAAGTGGTCAGTGCACGGGCCACGTTTGAATTCAAATATTTGCTATCTGTTTAAGTGTAATTAATTTTTTTTCACAAATGGATGTAATTGGTTCTTTGTACACATTTTTGACCAATCAAAAGTGTTGAAAACGTCTGCACTGTTTAACGACGTAATGGAAATAGTTGAGCAAACAGCGTTTTGGGGGTCACCTGAAAAGGGATGATTTTGGAGGTACGAGTATTGTTTGATGTTCGGTGTCAAGACAAGACACAGGAAGTGTGCTGTTTGGGTTCGAGGCAGCTATTTAAGCACCACCTCAAAACTGAGTCATGTCTGTTGAGAGTAGAACCACAAAAAAAAAAGTCTCAAGGCGCCATGCGCGAAAACACAAAGGAAGTCTGCCATTTTGATTTCTAGTGGCCATTTTAGTTTCATTTCCAATTTCCCAAAGGTCCTTTTAGAAAGAGCTCGTCCTCGACGTTTTGCTTCTAAATCGGAACCACAAATGCTAACTAGACAGCTGACTGATGCTCGATTTGAAGGAAGTTGAGCTTTGGTCATCGCTTGTGGGTACGCCGTGACAGAAAAATGACACGCAACTCTTAATGACTGACCATTTTGTTTTTTAAGCATAAATTCAAAAAGCAATGACGATGGATTTCTTCAAAATGTTTTTAAAAAAATTTTTTTATATGAACTGTTACATGTTTTTGTTATACTGTATTTATAAAAAAAAATGTACATTCTATTTTTGTATGTGCCTGTGAAGATGACGGTCGTCGAGCTGCTCAGCCTTACGAACAACTACACAAATATCTTGCACCCCCGCCACCCGCCCCCGCCCCCACCCCCCCGACGGTGTCCGAGTCCAACAAAAAGGTAAATGATGGCACGTGGCGAGCGCTGCCTAGCAACAGCCTCTGCTAGTCCATCATCTCACGGCCTGTGTCAGTGTTGGCGAGCAGTGATTGGCAGCATAATCATTTAAATTCAGCCTCCATTTTGTTGCTGTTTTTCTTTTAAGGCAGCTGCCGGCGTGAAGTGACCACTGTCACTCGCCTCTTCCTGACGACTTGAACTAATGACCCGACACTTGACCCCTTTTCACCCCCTCGAGCAGTTGAACTTTCCCGCCGGGTGTCAGTGACACCGCCGCGCGACTGAGTTTGCACTTTAACGCAGCTTGGCCACCATCTTAGTCCAATACACACACTGACTGGCATCCTTTTTTTGGGGGGGGTGGGGGCACGGTGGCTGACTTGACTTTCACTCCATCAAATAAATGAGCAGCAGAGCCGTTTCATAACAAAGCTGCGCCTCAGTGTGTTTATTTCATTCGCACGCCGCTGGCTTTGCAAAAGTGTGCCGAGCATAAATGGAATACGTTATATCAGGGATGCTCCAAAGTGCGGTACGAGTACTGCTTGTCGTCCGCGGGTTCCCTCTAGTGGTATACAAAAGGATCACTAAATTAAATACAAATAAAATGTACATTGCAATACTATAAGAGTAAATATGGGATAACTTATGTACATTTATTCTAACAGAAAAAGAGTAGGCTGGGTATCAATTTAGTCACACAATTTCAGTTTGATTTGATTTTAACCCCACCCCCCACCCCCAATTTGAATCAATTCGCTTCAATCCGATATTAATTATGGAACATCAATTCTTCTCAAATATCAAGTACATTATAAAAACTCCTCAACCATTAAATTCCTAATTAAATATATATATATATATTTTTTTTAATAAAAATTAAAAAATTAGATTCTAATTAAATCATTGTAAATAAAAATGTAAAAGATTCTGAATTGCCTTAAAGTGCAATAATAAATCAGGTCTTTCTAAATGTAAGGAAATACTTTTAATTCACGTGAACAGCAAATTTCAAGAAAACCATAAGATGCAAAAAAATGTCGGCCTTTGAAATTCTACTTCTTATGAATTTATAGGCAAAAATATATTAAAATAATCGATCCATGGTTTTATGAATCGATGTCAGGCTCAAAAGGTAAAATGGATTTAATATTGATTATTGGATTGATTGATTTTTAAACCCAACCCTAAAAAAATAATTGAGGCAAAAGTCACATACAGGCACTGTAATATTTCTATTTCTAATATCTCCCCCAGCGCGTGCTTGACTTTGCTTCTGCTTGCTTACGGCATGCGTAGAGCTTATATTATGGAGGGCAAAAGCGAGCGCTGCTAACGACAATAAAAACATTTGAACTCACGGAGGCAGCAGTTCGCGCTATTCTGTGTCCAGCAGCAGCGCATCACTGTTTACTAAAGTGCAGAAGGGCTCGCTCACAGACACATTTTTCCAAATCGGCAGTCAACAAAAACATTTACACGGTTGTTTAATTTCAGACTTGATGGGTGGGCCGGCACTCCGGACACACAATTTGTATTTGTATACGAGCCATTAAAAAGTAAATTTTCCATAATATGTTCTCTTTAATATATGCCGTGTGTGTCATCCACTCAGGACAAATAAATGCCTTCCTGTCTGGAACACTAAATGGCTAGTAATTGCAATGATCTCACTTCTTTGGCACTATTGTTCACACGCAGAGTTAACTGCTGACTTCATTTGAACGCCATCGCTTACCAAAACAGCAGCACCTACTGAAACTGACGTGTGGTATCTTCCCAAAAGACAAACACGGTAAGAAAATAATAATCACAAAACCCTCCTTTTTAACAAAAATAACTCTCAAAACGGGGGGGGGGGGTGGGGTGCGAGGAGCGATGCCAGCGGGACGTGTGTGGCCTCAGGCCACATGTTTGTTTGTTTTTTTCCCCCTACGAGAATAAAGTGTAATTGCACATCCACTACAGTAGGTGGCAGTGGCGCTCTCATTGTCAGATACTGCAAATCAAATCAATTTTATTTGTATAGCACATGTAAAAATCCACAGGGAAACCAAAGTTACAGGGAGTTAGTCTCGGCACACACAAAAAAAGATTTAAAAAAATAAACCAAAACAATTGTAACAAAAAGTAAATTAATTAAATGTTGACCATTTGCTGTTCCACGAGTAGCCTGTTAGTGGCGTCAAGATGCATGAAGTTGTGGTCCGAGTGAGAGAAGAAGAGCTGTACACATTAGTCAGGTTTCCATCCAATTGTTTCAAATTTTTTAAGCGAATTTACTGAAAATGCGCAAAACGGACATGCGACTTATGCCCGTTTCCATCTGTTCTTCTTTTGCGGATATTGAGAGGGGACTCCGCCGCTGTAGGTGGCGGTATACACCATAGAGATGTGATCCACCAGTAAGTTAAAAGAAGAGGAAGCGATTGCACCGTTCAATGACGTCGAATGAGTTTGCTTTTGTAATTGTTGATAAACCGTAGCGTTTCTTTGCTGTTTTCCATCTAAAATATAATTAATATTTGCTTCTTTAATTAACTCCAAAAAGATTTCTGTTTCATCGTCCCCCCCAAACATACCTTACTTTATCGTCCGACTTTGCTTTGGGACTACAAACGTACGTGTGAAGTAGAGGTGTCAGTCGATTAAAATTTTTAAATGTAATTAATCACTTGACTTCAATAATTAACTGACGATGAATCGCACATTAATCACACATTTTATGTCTCAATTTATATCAAAATTTACTATAAAATGTAAATTGTTTCCCCAAATTTAAATTTTGTTGATTTTTTTTGGTCATTGATACAGTAATTTCATAACAATTCAATAAAAAAAATAAAATTTAACTCATTCACTGCCATTGACGGCTATAGACGTCAAAAATTATTTTTAACTTTTTCTATTAATTAAAAAAAAATCCACTTTTGCTAACAAGAGTATGAAAACCTAGAAAAAAAATATTGTAAATTTAGAACAGATATAAAATGTGTGATTAATCGTTAGTTAACATGTGAAGTCATGTGATTAATTACAATTAAAAAAAATAATCACCTGAAAGGCCAAATATAAAATAAGGGGTGTTTAATCGTAATTAATCGCATGATAATTTTATATCTGATATTAATGTACAATAAAAAATATAGGTTTTCATAAAAAATTAAATGAAAAATTGTTCAACTAATAGAAATAGTTCACATGAATTTTTGACGTCTATAGTCGTCAATGGCAGTGAATTAGTTCAAATATGTACTGTAAAAGTGTGACTGATTTGTGTTGGTTATTTCACTACATGGCATAATTGCATTTGTAAGACAATGGTGACAGCTCAGTGCATTTTTCTTTTCATATTAAAAGCTGTCTAATTTTTAACTTGAAGTAACTTGTGAAATTCTGCACATTTTAAAAACTTTAAAATACAACTTGACCACAATCATTGTTATTCAATTTATTACTGCTAAATTGTGTTACATTGACTCCTTTGCACAACTTTCAATGCTTTTATTTTGTTAAGTTCTCGGATGCGCTGTGACGCAAGCGAGCACATCGACACTTTCACTTCAAACCTCACGAGGTATTTTGTGAAGTTTTCTGGGTAAAACATGCTTCACATCTAAAGATCAAATGGCTCGGGGGTCACTTCAAGTGACAAGACGCCGTCCATTCGGCTCTTGGCTCTTACTTCTTAGAGAGAGAGCTGGAGCAACAGTTAGCTCGTTGCTAACGGCTAACTGAGTGCGTTCTTTCAAAGCAGGGAACGGGTGGCAGTGCTACACTGTCAAAATGGCTCCTTAGTTGAGGCTTACCAAATAAGGGGCGGTCGTTAATCGAGCGTTAAAAAAATTAGTGCCGTTAAAGGCATTTTAAGTTAACGAGATTATTTTGACACCCATAGTGTGAAGTAATATCCGGTCAAAACGTGCGACATTTATCCGGGCTTGCTAGCGGTTGCAAAACTTGTTTCCATCGGAAAAATTAGCATTTTCCTCTTTTTGATACGCTACCCCATCTAAGCGTAAAAACTTATTTTGCAAATTTTGGGCCCTTTTTCGAATTTCTAGCGTTTCCATTCAGTTTTATTTTCGCATTTCTTGAAAATTTGAATACAAATGGGTGGATGGGAACCCAACTAGTGGTAGACAGGAAGAACAACATCCATAACATTATGAGAAACAATAATGCGTCAGTAGCAAAAGTTGTGGTGTAATAAGAAAGGTTGTAATATTATGTGATCACGCCGTGCCATGAGAAGAAATTCGTAAGAGAATGAAAGTGCATTGTTACGAGAGAGAGAAAATCAGTGTTGTGAAAATTAAGTTATAAAGTAAGAACTTTGAAAGTGGTAGTTCAAGAAAAAGTCGCAATGATGGGTGAATAAAGTCGAAAAGCTGTAATGTTAGGAGATTATTTCAGGAGAAATAGTCTTTCGACAATGAAAATCAAATCTGATGATCTGGAAAAATGTCAAGAGAAACCCAAGCCACGGCATTGAGGAAAAATTCATGCTGACTGACCATTTTAACACCTCGGTTGTATCCTTTTTCCCTGATCATGCGAGTTACTGAGATGTTCACGGTTCTAATATTACGCAAACTTTTTATTCATAGAAAAGATCCAGTGGCGTAATGGTCTTAAATCATGGCTATTAATTACGGGTCGCACCCTGCTGGCCCCCTTCTTGTCTGCACATCTGCTTAACTGGATTTTGATGAAAGAAATTTGAGCGTCATGTCCTCCAGAAATCCCGACTTTTCTTCATTGGCAGCACCCGTCTCAAAAAGGAAGGACGGCGTACGCATGCTGCAACATTTCACGGCTCGCGCCACTGAAGCCGAGGAAATGAGCGAATCTCCCCGTCATGCGGGAAGAATTATTATTCGCCCCCCCCCTCGAATCGTGGCATGCTTCGTAATTGGATACAATTTAACAGCCGCGGCCCACGGGCATGTCGGCAGGCACGCGGCCTACTATTAGCTCGCCTCGCCTCGCCTCGCCGCCCTATCATTTGTCACATCTGTGTTTGTGTGCTTCTGTGTGTGTGCGCGCGCGTGACACCAGAAACCCGAGCCATTGTTGGCGTCCGGCCATGACGCACAGAGGAGGGAGGGGGCAAGGAGGAGGGGTGTTAGGCAGAACGGCGGCAACAGCAGACTCCAAAACAAGGCGGAGCTTTGTCACCTCAGCACGGGCCCCGACGGCTGCTCGGCGCTCCTCCGCCCGCCGGGAGCGCCGCCTGTTGTTTATTACGGTACAGCCATCAAACAGCCTCCTCCCTGGACGCTTTCGCTTAACAGCGAGATCACAGCCCGCACGCAACCGCCGCTTCAAAGCGCAGCGCCTCACATCAAATAGTTCAATTAGCCGCTTTGACTGGGGGCTGTTTGCCCTTTGCCTCGTCCAATCATCAGCGAGCTCGTTAGACGCAAGCAGCGAGAACAAGGAGGAGAAGAATGACAGCGTGCCCGCCAAACGACACAACTCATTTGACCGGAATTGAGACGTAAGGGTACGAGAATGTCACAAGAGAAAGGGAAAAAACGTCTCACCGCGAGGGAAAATAGAAGACGAAAAAAAGCGGTTGCCGTTTTTTTGTCGACAAAGTTAAAAATGCCACAAGAACATGCTGCGAGATGATGTCACATGACTGTAATGTTATGATGAAGTCGTAACAAACCAGCAATGTTGCAAGAATCTAATTGTATTTTTAGCAAAAAGTTGGAATGACATAAGAAAAAAACCTCTATTTTCTCATTCATCCCAGCTATTTTCACTGAAGCAACCCCCTTCGCTCCCAGCTGTTTTACTGAATGTTGACTGATTTTGCAAGGCCCACAGAATATTGTGTTCTATTGCTAAAACAAACAAACATGAAACCTACCAAAAGAAAGATTAGAGTCTCTTCTTTCATCTGTAAACAAACGTATCTATCTGTTTCCGTTTTGCAGCAAGTAGCATTTGAATATAGCTAAGTTTCATCATTATTCACAAATCTGTTTAAAACAATCGGGAAAAGAGCTTTTTGCAACATGGCCCTGGTTGATCTATTTTTGCTCTGCTGCCACCTGCTGGCCGTTTTTGTAATAACTACCATTGTTGTCTTCAGTTCAGAGCCTTCTGTATGCTCTAGCATAAACAACTCTTTTTTTTTTAACTACGTTGGTTTTTTTTGGACCATGGCAATATTTAAAATAGAACGTGTTTATACGTTTTTGGGAACAAATGAGTTATAACAGAAACATATTCGTAAGGTTACAAGAAAATTCACAATGTTTTGAGAATTTTTTTTTTTTATTCTTACACGTCATAAAGCTACAAGAACGTTACGATAGAAAAAAAAAGGCAGAATGTTGGGATACATTTCATAATAATAATGATAGTAGGGACATCAACATATTGCCAAATGTAAAGTTTATCAAAAAAATTGTAATAGTAAAAAAAATCAGTTATGAGAAAAAGTTGCGAAGTAAACGAGGTAAAAGTAGTAATGTTGCAAGAAAAAAGTCGTAAAGTTGTAAGATTTTTTTTTTACAAGAAACCTTGCAATATTAGAAGGGGAAAGTTCAGAGAAGAAGGTTGTCAAGTTCTGAGAAAAAGATAATTTGTCAGACATCAATTGTCTGACTGTAATGTCCGAGAAATGTCATAATGTTAAGAGGTGGAAAGTTGTAACGTTCCAAGAGAAATTATGATTTTCTGGAGAAAAAAAAAGTCTTAATGTTACAAGGAAGTAATCCATGAACTGACTGGGGTGGCGGGTGTTGGTCGACACCCACTGCTTACTATTCGTTGTTCGGCAATCGGGGAAGAGAGTTCGCACGGTGACCAGCCCGAAAATAGGCCGGACCATCGGGAAATTCCCGATGGCCATCCCGCCTCTAATAACGTCACAAGAATAAAAGTTAAAATGGTACAAGAAAAAAAAAAGATGAAGAAAAGTTGTAGTCAAGTCATATTGGTCAATTCAGGTTTTGTCTTGTAGCTATATATTTTTTCATCAAAAAATCTGAAACATACTGATTTTTAATGGCACAAAACAATACAGATATGTGGATTGTTTCATTAAATGTCCATCTAAATTATCATAATTATATTTTAATATTATGAAATGAATCAGTGAGTTGTAATGAAGGTCATGGACCCATTTAAAAAACATAGTAATAGTGGCTGTGGTCCCAAAACAAAATGGCATCGGGCAAGCAACAGGTTTTTTAGAACATGACGTCATTAAAAACAAAACAACAAACAATCGGCATGAACACCAACGGCGTCCTAATGACGTTAAAGGGCCACGTGCACGCGCCTCGCCACGTTCTCTCGCTCGCGCGCAGAGTTACGTGACGTCAGCCCCCGCGTCCTGCTTCCTGTGCGATAACGGCGGCAAAGGCAGCCCTCGCTCGCATCCGTCCTGGAAAGAGTTAAATTCGTCGCACGCGCGCGCGCACACACAACACAGCCTGCCACCGCCCCAGATAACGGAGGGGCGCCTCTCCCCAGCCAGCCTGCCTCCGCTAATCGCAGTGGCGGGGGGGGCGGAGGAGGAGAGGCGGGTGGGGGGAGCGAAGCGAAGCGCCGGCGGCCTCCTCACATCGCTGGGCTTTTTATTGACGCCGCCTGCCTGCCTGCCTGCCTCTGTGTGTGCGTCGTGTGTGTACGCGTGTGTGCGCACTCGCGGCTCAGCGCCAAAGAGGTGCGCGTGCGTGTGCTCGACTGTGTGCGTGAGCCGAGCGCTAAAGAGACGTGCGCGAATGCGTGTGCGCCGCAACACAGGCGAGCCGGAGTGTGCGCGTGTCTGTGTGTGCGCAGCGGAGCGCTAAAGAGAGGCGTGTGTGTGTGCGCTGTGCGTGTATGTGTGTTCCCCGCCAGCAGCGGAAAGCAGGGAGAGGCGGGGAGCTGCGAGGGTGGGTGGCGAGGTTATGAGCGGAACTCGACAGAGGCCGACAGACGCGCGGGAGGGAGGGATTTGGGGGAGGGGAGGGGGGGGTGACGTGACGGAGGGAAGGGGGAGGGGGAGAGTGTTTCTTGTGCTGCGCTGCTGAGAGCCACCGCCGCCGAACCTCAGCGTCGTTTAGGTGGCGTTTGAAGGTTTTTCGTTTTGGTTTCTTTCTCGGAAAAAGATGCTTGGCAATCGCAATGTTAAGGTTGTTAAAAGGGATGAACAGAAAGGAAACTAATGGGGAATTTGTGGTTGTGGAAAGATGGTATCGGCGTGGTTCATACACTGGCAATCGTAACGTTATGAGAAAATGTCATCATGTGATAAAGCAAAACGTCTAAAGGTTGCACAAAAAGTGTACGGTTTCAAGAATTGTTATATAGTTAGTCATATAGTTCCGAAAATTCTGAGAGTAAAGTTGTACGTTTTTGTAACAAAGTATTCATGTTTAACGAAAAACGGGCTAGCGCTATGTTAGCAATATCGGGACGCTACGCTAGTCTCGCGTGAGTTTGTTTGCGGGGTTCTCAATGGAATTTGATTCACTCAGCGCCGCAACAGAGGAAGAGGAGGGATTTCCGCTTCGGTAGGTGGCGCTAACGTGCTTCACACTTCGACAATTAAACAAACAAACTCCCCAGATAAGCCGACTTCCACGCCTCTTACTCCAAGCAATCTCCTTTTTGGCCCGATCAGGGTTATTATAGTTTGGGAATTTTTCATTTTAGTTAGTTTTTATTTTGTTTTGAGTTATGGTTTTTAAATTGAGTTAGTTTTCAAGGTGGTTCTGGTAGTTTTTATTAGTCTTAGTTATTTCATAAATGCTTAGTTTTAGTTTGGTTTTAGTTTAGTTTTAGTTTTAGTTTAGCTTTAGTTAGTTTCAATTTTAGTTTTAGTTTTTTTAAATGGTGTATTACTTGTGCGCAATATTTAAAAAACACCATGGGAGCAACGTCTTCTGAAGGTGCTTTTCTATTGGCTGCTGCTAAAAGATGATGATGATGATTCCTAAAATTCTGGAAAAAAAATCTTAAATCATAAATTTGAAGGAAGTCACAACATAAAAAAGTAGTACGTTAACAGGAAAATAATCCAGGGAAAAGCTGTAATTACAAGAAAAGTTCGAAGGTTACTTGAATAATGTCATAATGTTACATGAAAAAGTCGGAATGTTCTGAGAAAACATTTACGAGAAAAAAATCGCAATGTTCAAGTAAAAAAAGAAAAAATAAGGATGAAAGAATAAAATCAAAATGTTCGTCAAAAGGGTATAAATAAAGTCGTAAGCTGTGAGGAAAAAAGTCATAAGGTAATATAGAAATGTTATGTGGAAGGAAAAAAACATAATTTTATGAGAAAGTCGTAATATTCTGAGAAAAAGATGCTTCCGAAAAATAGCTCTAGGTTATGAGAATAAAAGGTCACAAGATGGAGTCAAGGAAGGATGTCACAAGAAAAAAGTCATAAATTTATGCAAATTATATTTTTCTCTTTTTAAAAAAAGCATCATTTTCGAGAATAAAGCTGTACTTGAATGAGTTCTCAATAGATTATAAAGCGGCGGTGTTGGAAGCAGCCTCTGCACGAATGACCCTCGCACATGGAGGTGCGCCTCTGATTGATCGTGCGCTGACCCCCTTTGATTGATCGCATCGATGAACCTATAGCAGTGTATCGATTAGATCCTAATCTATAGGCCCATCTCTCTCCCTCGCTCTCTTTCCTCTCCTTTGGCTTTGGAGCCTCGCTCGCCCCGCCGAGCCTGCCTGTAATTATCCCCGGCGAGGCCGCGCTAACTCAGCGTGGTGCGCCTGTGGGGAACAACCGGTTAGCTCCACACCGGAGGAGGAAAGGGGGGAGGGGCGCGTGTGCTCATGCTTGCACGTGCTGCGCTGGAGAAAGGGAGAAAAAAAAGGGAGGAAGCGGTCGCTGTTGTTGTTTTTCTTCAGCGTGTCCTTTCACCAACCCACACGCTGAGTCGTCGCAAGGCAAATTAGACGCCGTAATGACTTCAAAACAAAAATGGGAACCTTTTCACCGCTCTCGACGTTCTGACCGATATTGAAGCATTTAGAGATTTCCTAGTTTTCTTTGTCTTGGCAGGGACAAGATTAATTTTATTCATAATTACCACTCAACAGTCAACGCTACATCACGGTTCATCGTTATATATTACATTTATAAGCATTTTTTTTTGCGTGTTATACAGGCAAGTCGAAAAAAATTGTCACTTAATGTCGGAAAACTGCAATCAATTGTCGCCAAAATTGACATGGACATCTCTACTTATACCCACTTCAACCTCTGAAAATATCAGAATGATCGCCCCGATATTTCCGATTTGCAGGACATTTTCTGGCCTTTTCCTGTGATTGGGTGACCTTGAAAGAGCAAAGCTTAAGGAACACACTATTTATTAAAAATGAACCAGCTATTCTTTTTAATGGTGAATTTGAACTCTTCCCTGGAAAAAATCAAAGTCAACAGACAGGAGGTGGATTCACGGTGAAAGGTTAAAAAAAGAAGTAAATTATAGTTATTAAGTTCCATTAATACAACGGCTATAACGTTCCAACAATAATATTAATCCAACTGCTAACTAATGCTGGCTAATTTACTAGCTTGTAGCATGGCGCCATAGTAGCCACTTGTTGATATACCGTAATTGTGTGTTGTTTTAAAAGTTGTTTTTCATCAAAAAGATGAGAGAAAATTTTATATAAAATAGTTTTAGATCTGACACAAAACATAAAATGACTTAGCCTGGCAAGCCACACCCACTTTCTTTTTCAAGAAAGTGGGTTTGGACAGGCGTCCATAAACGGCGATTCGGCACCGGCCGAAAACAGGTCGGCCAATCACTCTCCAGCCGCGAGTGAGTCTGGATTTCCAGGCTAAAAATGATTGTCCTGACTCAAACTAGACTAAAACCTTGACAGTTTTTGTTGACTAAAACTAGACGAATAAAATTAAGTTTTCTTGGACTAAAATGATAGATTTAGAGTCGACTAAAATGGACTAGATAAAAACGGAATGAGGTTGGCTGACTGTTAAAAACTAACAAGTGTGATTAAAACTGGACTAAAACTAAGACTAAATTTAAAAATGGCTGATAAAATTAACACCAATAGCAAAGAAGCACGTCTTCAAAAGCAGTACAGCCACGGGGGACTCGCCAAAGATTTGTGTCCAGCTGAAAGTGAAGATAAAACTGTGGCGATAAGGACACACATTCAGCCAGCCCATAGCGAGTAGAAGTTAGGGACCGTCTGCAAGTTGCGTGTTACAGAGGCTCAAGTTACCAGACCATTTACATTGGTCACCCTGGAAAAGTAATTTGTGGACGGTCCCTAACCTGGACGGTAAACATCCTGGCTGACCTTTACCCGCTAGTCCAGCTACATGTTGTTGTGCTCAGCGCGCTTTAGCCCACATTAGGAGAGGCCAGCCCTACCCCTGCCCCACCCCCCACGGAAGGACATGAAACCTGACGTGCTGAGGATTACTCCAATCAGAATTGGCGCAGTTTTTTGCAATACCAGACGGCATTATTCTTGACCATTACGTCAGCAAACTCAAATGAACGAAGGCGGCTGTCGTTTACGCACCGGATAAATCATCGCGATCACATGACCTGGATAATGGCATTGCATAGGATGCTGAATCTTTTTTTATTTTTTTATTCAGAGAATAAGATGCAAGAGATATTTGCACTTTTATTCTTTATACACAATGCCTAATCGAATACTGGAAAATGAGTTACAAGAGGTGTGTTCTTTTCACGTCAGAAAACTGCTATCAGTTGTCACTTAAATTAATGTGGATGTCTGTTCTTATGCCCACTTTAGCCTCTGAAATTATTAGCGCTGTCACCTCAGTTTAGATCATTTCACCTGCCACCATGGGGACCCCGGTTCAAGACCATCCCCCAAGTTATATGTCCCTTATCAGTATAATTGTGCTATGTCAAATCAAGAACCCTATTGATTTGTAATCTTGCACCAAATTAGCATAGTCGGTGGATTCTTGATTCCTGGACTCAACTCGTCGCAGTGCGAGGGAATTGTGCAAGAAGGAAAAAACTGGTCGCTACAGCAGGGAGACAGCTGTGATGAATTAAAACAAATGATCCTCGTGATGGTGCAACGTCGACGAGGCTCTGCGCTCGTCCGGCCGGCATCAGTGCGCAGTGCGTGCGTGCGCGCGCGCGGCGGGGCTTTCGTGCGCTGGCTTGCGCCCGTGTGACTTGCACTAAGCGATCCATAACAATCTGCAGGTGGATCGTGCTGATTAGTCCCGGCTGCTGCGGCCTGACCTGCGTGCAAAGAGCTTCCTGCAATCTGAGCCTGTGCGTGCGTGTGTGCGCGCGTGTGTGCGTGTTGGCAGGCAGCCCTTCCTGAATGTGTGTCAGCCTGCTCTCTCAGTGTGTGTGTGTGTGTGTTTTTGAGGACAGCATGCGTATATTTACCAAAGGGGTGTTTTTGTGCAAATGTGCAGTCAGTCCAGTGCTCCGGTCTGATTGCGGCAGCAGATGGCGGGATCACTGTGACCTCCCAGGGCGTCGCGCCTTCGCCGGGGTACGCCCGTCTAGATCCCCCCCCGCCTGTGTACACGGCGAGTTGCTCTTTTTACGAGGCGCGCACCTGAATCGGCGCACGGAGGACACATGTGGCGGGAGATGGAAGGACGGCGGACTTTGAAGCGCATTCCTGCTCGCCGCGCTCCGACTCAAAGAGACACGTGCTGGCTTTTTCAAAACCGCCGACGTCGCTCAGGGTCATAAAAAGCGCAGCTGTTGATGCGTCTCTGTCCAGCTCTCGGCAAAAGTGGGGGGGGATTTCTGTTTTGCGGAAGAAGAAAGCCGCAGTCATTCTACAATCCAGTTTTCCAGCGTGTATTCCCTGAGTGCTGGAACCAGGACCAGGAGGTTAAAACATGAAAGATCTCTTGAAAACATTGGCATCTGCTTTGCTTTTTCTCTTTTTAGTGAACATTTTTTGCAGCCAAAGTCGATACAACCCTGCCTTGGTTTAGAATCGTGTAAACCCACCACATTTGCGAAGAGGCAAGCCAACTGACTTTGATAGCCAGATTCCGCTGCAACTCCCAAGGTTGATATCGACCCCACACAGGGTGCCCCCATTCACCTTTCCCTGGAGACTCTTGCACACGGGGTTGATCTTTCCAAGGGTCCGTTTTCAAAAGGTCATTCCAACTGGAGATTGACTGGCCTCCAAACTTAAAAACGTTCGACACCACCTGGCTGCCTCAATCTGGAAAAGGCACAGATCACGGCTTGGTGGCCAAGTAGTCCAAACCTATCAAAGGTATCCTCACAACTGAAGGTCAACCGGCCTCCCAACTTGCAGCATTTGACACTACCTGCGACAGAAGAAGAGGCTCTGCTGTTCAATGAGAATGGAACTGACCACGATGGGAAAATGGTCAGGATCATTGGCTTGGTGGCCAAGAACTCCAACGAGACAAAATGATTGGCTCGTCACTGGGGCCACCCCTCCAACTTGACTCCTTTTGACTGAAGGTCAACCGGTCTCCCAACTTGCAACATGTGACACCACCTGCGACAGAAGGAGATGCTGGTGACCGCAATGTGGAAAGGGGGAGGAGCATGGCTCTGTGACTCCGAACTCCAAAGAGACAAACTTGCTGGCATGTGCCTGAAGCCCACAATGCAGGAGTCACCTTCCTGATGTTGTCCTTGTAACTGGACTCCTTCCAACTGAAGGTCGCCAGACTTACTACTGATGCCACCGTCTGCAACCAAAAAAGAAGCTTATGACCTCGACATGGAATTCAAACACAGTATCTCGAGTTCAGTAGCATTTAAAGTGTCCACGATGGTAAAGGGAGAGTATCATTAGCTCGCTGGTAAAGACCTCCAAAGAGCCAGGCTCGTTGGCTCTTCTCGCATGGGTACCACCTACAGCAGAGGTGGGCATGGAGGGCCGGAGTCCTGCAGGTTTTGCATGTTGCCCTTCTCCAACACAGCTGATATATGATCAGCTCATCAGCAAGCTCTGCGTAAGCCTGATAACGACCCCGTTGATTGGAATCAGCTTGTAAAACCTCCAAAACCTCGAGGATCGAGATTGCCCACCTCTGACCTACAGTAACCCTCATCTACCAACTAGTAACTAACGACAATGTGAAGGAGAAGCTAACCCAGAATTTAAACCATTTCTTGCAGGAATGCTAGTGACTTTAATGAGTGAATGCTCGTCACTTAAGGCGTGCTGTACATCGAGGAATGTGGCCGAACGTGACGGCAGCTGTCGCAGTGTGAGGGGTTCTGCAACTAGTTTTCATGGTTTCATAGTGGTCGACGATCAGCCATTAATTTCCATCCATTCTTTCAAGCAGGTCCTCCAACAATAACGACCATATTTTTTACAAAGCACCAAAATACGACCAAATGTTAGGTATTGTAGTTTAGCGACCTCTAGCGAAAAAATGCAAAAGTGAAACTCGAACCCGGATTATATGGTCGAAAGACTAACATCTATCTTACTGAGCTCACAGTCCAGTAGAGTTCGTTTTTAGTGTTGACATGTATGTCAATTCACCGTCACGGACTAATGGTCGGGGTTAGGATGAGGCTTTCAGTGAGCTCGTACCAGTACACGTTACATCTTTACATGGGACACTAATGGTTGAGATTAGGAAAAGGCACTGTGAGGTTGCGTTAGAAAACATGTAGTCAACACTAAAACAGTCACTGGACAAATAGCTTCCAACTTGACAGACCGGGTTCGAGTCCCACTTTTGTATTTTTTTTGCGCTATTTAACATGGCCGAGAGAGGTCGCTAAACTAAAATACGTAACACTTGGTCGTAATTTGTCACCACCGATGTGGTCGTATTTATTGGAGGACTGTTTCATTCTTTCTTTGCACCGCTTATCCTCATGAGAGGGGTCCTTAATCCTGAGCCTACCTTCTGGCACGACATGTCACAAGGTGAGAGGGTATGGTACCCTCAACCCAACCTTTAACCTGACTGTGGAATCATCAATGGTGAGCTTCGTTGACTCTGTGAGGACCAGCTCGTGCGTACAACCCTAAGGATCCAGGCTTGTTGGCGCAGTTCCAACCGTAATGATAGCACGCTCATCTAAAGTGACAGCAGACACCCGTGACATATTAACACTGAGAGCTGGCATGTGTAAAAAAAAAAAAGTCAGTGCGAGGGAAACAGGGATGAGGTCCAACATGGCTGAGTACGAAGACACCTTGCCAAGGGGTGAAGATGGTGCCAAACTTGAAAATGTTGGCAGAACCACGTGAAGTGCTGCTTTGCCTTCGGTTAAAAAGAAAAAACTAAATTCCAGGACAATACCAACGTCTTATTTTTCTCGCAGCCTTGAACTTTTATGGCACTTTTGAGGATGGAGCCATTTGCGAAAACTCACAGTCACCATCCGTAAACCTGAACAAAAAGGAATGACCCCGTTAAACAACACTTGGTCTTCACGAAGTCAGCATTTTACAACCCAAAATGGAGCCCTTTTTTAAAATGGCCTCCAGGGTTTATAAATTAAAAAATCCCGACCTTGTGTTTTTCTGCGGACTGGCAACAACAGCCTTGTTGACTGCGTGGCTACACTGTCGATGACTTGTTTGTGCAGACGCTGCTCACAAGCCATGACTGTAAATGTCACACTGCGTGACTATTCTTCCTGCCTGTGACGACAATTAATGAGCAAACGTGAGAAAAAAGAACAGGCTAAGTGTTTGGAGTGGCATTTTTTCTGTGGAAATAAGAACAATGCCCTTTTACACGTGATTTGTCTCCTGAGTGCAGATACATGGAAGGAAAAATGTCTGTCTGTCTCCAAATTTGGTTAGTTTTATATGGTTTCACTATATTGCGGATTTTTATTTATCGTGGGTGGGTCTGGAATGTATCAGCGACATGCGAAGGGTCACTAGTCAGGTTTCCATCCAATTTTTTCTATTTTTTAAGCAAGTTTACTGAAAATGCGCAAAACGGACATGCAATTTATGCTTGTTTCCATGTTCTTCGTTTGCGAATATTGAGCTGAAACTCCGCCGCTGTAGGTGGTGGTATACACCATAGAGATATGATCCACCCGTAATTTAAAAGAAGAAGAAGAAGACCAGGAAGCAACTGCGCCGTGTGATTTTTTTCATCTGTTATAGCATTAATATTTACTTTTTTAATTAATTCCAAAAAGATTTCAGTTTTGTCGTCGCCCCAAACATACCTTACTTTATCGTTCAAAATCCAATCCCTCTTAGCGTAAATTTTTTGGGGGTTGAATTTTGGGCCCGTTTTTGAATTTCTAGAATTTCCATTCAGTTTTATTTTCGCATTTCTTGAAAATTCGAATAAAAATGGGTAACCCAACTACTTAACGTGGCCGACATGCTAACTATTTACCCACCATGCTGCTTATGTAGTTTTTGTTAAATGAATGAATTTACGTGCATTTAAGAATGCAGCCCCCAAACTGATATACATCTGAACTATTGTCTTGGAAAGCACATTACACACTTTTCAGTCGCTTTTGCAGGTCTCAATGTTATCTATATGTGAACTTTACAAACGCAAAGTATAACCCTAAGATTCATATATGCTTATTTAAAGCAGGGTCCCCTGAATTAGCTAACAGCTCAAGTGATATCGCCAACTAGTGGCATGGCATGCACACTACAGTCTTTTTCGGCTCTTTAGCAGGTGAGGGAGGGTTGATGCTGTCTGTGAAAACTCAGTTGGACATAACCACGTCGTTGCTCAGGCTTTTCATAGAAGTTGCACCATTGTGTGCACGATAACCACCCGCCCCCTCCTCCCCCTTCTCCTCTCAAAGACCTTCCTCCTGTCCTCCCGCTACGCTCACATAAAAAGAAGGGGGAAAAACGACGGCAAAACAGTTTGCCGTCAGTTGAGCGTTGCTGTTTTTTTTTTCTCTTTCCCTTTTTTGTTCTCGCACACGTGAGAGCCGCGCTTACTGCCTGCCGCAACTCCTACTTTCAACAGCTGTGGTCGAAAAAGCAGCCAGAGCCTCCGTTTGCCAAGTCTTCCTCTTTTCCGACTCCTACTCTGCTCCCGACTGCCTGTCTTTGTGACTGTCTTCCTGCTTGCCTGCCTGTCTGCTGCTCCACCAACACGCAGGCACGTCATGCGCACACACCTCAGGCTTCAGCCTCCTCCTCCTCCTCCTTCACTTGACATGGGAGCCTTAACAGATGTGCCCCAGCCTTGAGCGGACACCCCACGCTCCCCCCCCCCCCCTCACCCCCACACAGCACACACATACACACACCTCACCCTTCCATCTCCGCTGCCTCATGCCTCACAGATCTGCCGACTTGGGGAAAAGGTGGCGCGTTATTTGGGTATGTGAAAATGTAAATTCACAAATAAAATGCACTTTTTTGCCATAAAATCAACACCGAGTGTACATAAACTAATGACAACGAACACAACAGATGTCAAATTTACCCATTTCAGTCCCTTGAACGTCAGTTTGGAAAAACACAATTCAGTTAAATGTTACCATTATGAACACACAAATTTAGTGGCCACCAGAGCCTTGCCCAAGGGCACTTTGGTTGGAATGCAATGCCGTTATTGTCATTGTTAACATCCAACAAAATGCTGCCCTTGTGGCAATAAAATAACGTCCGTAAGCATTAAATAACATGAGTACAGTTGCAATTGTCAATGCCAGTTCAGGTAATCAAACCCGTGGCCTTTTAGGTCATAGGCCATATTCTTAACCACTATGCCACCATGGCCCCAATTAGTCTGATGAGCAACACAAACAAAAAAAAAGAGCCCACTTTTGTAATTTATACTCATGCTTCTATACACGTCAACCTTGAGTGCCTTCAATGCCAGTCAAGGGGAATCGAACCTGGGGTCTCTCATGTTTCAGGCAGCCCTAATTATGCCCTATTCCGCTGTGCAGTACCAACTTGGCTCACCGCAGCACAATTCACAAATCGTAAATGTTAAACCTGTTCAATATTTACGATAGCAAATCCTCACATTGTGTGCTCAAAACCGACGTCGGCCGAGCTACGGACACTGTTATTGTGACGTGAAGCGGAACGATAGCCAATCAGAAAGCGACCTGAGATTTGCCCATGTTGCTCCATGCTGCCTTTCTCAGGTCAGTCTCGGTACTACAACAGGTTTATCATATTTTAAAAATCATTCATGTTAAAAATTGGTATGGATGTACCCGTCTTAAGAGCTAATCTATTGCTTTTTACAATGGCAAAATGAACCATGTGTCATTATTTTTTATCACAACCAGAATATAAAATGAGGCACCCATTAGTGTGACCTCCCTTTGCACTTGAGCAGGAGGCTGCCTCTTTTTCAAACCTAAATGAAACGAAACCCTTGATACGTCACCCATATGTATCTGTCTTACTTTTAAAAACTAAAAATAATCAAAGCACAGTACTATGGACACTATTTGGGTAGAATTTAGTTTGCATATTGCTCGTGTCGAGCCGAAACCTCGTAAGTCACAATTTGGTCAAATGCACGTAAATAAATAAAAAACTATGCTATTGGTCATTCCACAAGTGTTGGTGTTATTTATTTATTTATTTTTACAAATTATTGACCAATCTAAAGTGTTGGGAAAAATGGCTTGCGCTTTTTGATGATACAGTGTTAATGTTTGAACAAGCATGCCTGTTCTCCTGAAAAGTGACTATTTTGGAGGTACAAGATTTCGACCCGACGCAAGCAATATGCAAAATAAATTGATAGGTTGCTAGTTTTAAAATCAGAGGTCAAGAATAATCGTTCGTTCAATTATTAAGTTACTGTAAAAATGGTAACAAAAAATCTTGCAAAATCTCAAGATGATTATATTCCACATGATAATTGGAAATGTTGGTACATCTTTGTGCAGGGATCATGGAAGTTGGCAGATTTGCTTTCGTGGGCCACATCAAATTATGTGGGGGCCGGATCTGGCCCCCAGGCCTTAAGTTTGACACCAGCTTTTGAAAAAATATTAAATCATAAGACATTGAGCAAGCTTACGTCCATTGTGCACAATCCAGCTTCAGTGACAGGCTTCTGTCACTGCCGTGCTCCACTGACAGACTGGCAGAATCTTCCCTCCCCGAGGCTGTGCGGCTTTTTAATTCCACCCTGGGAGGGAAACGCTAATATCACATGACCTCAACATCCTGCATCCTAATTACCATGCCTTCAGACCACACTGACATTATGACTTAGATTTTATTTCTGTATTAAAAAAAAAAAAAGAGGCTTATATGGAGAGTAGGTTTTCAGATCCATTAGATCCTCCGAGGGCCACATACCGAAAAATCAAAGGATTTTGACTCCTTTTTTCTTTTTACTTTTATTTATCAAAAACACCAAAGTCAGTCAATCAATTAATTGCCTATTGTTTATATATTATAGTGTTTGTTGGAAAACTGCTTCCTGAACAGCTTTCTATAAGGCACATAGTTTTGGATTCTACAAGATTTGAGGGTGACCGAGACCCTGCAATCCAGAAAATATAAACCCCTGCACTGAACATCAGCCGAATCCCATCTGTTGTAGAATGACTATTTTTAAAACAGTTACTTGGGAATCACTCATGTGATATTTTCACAATTTGGACCTTGAAGTAGAGCAGAAATTGGAGGAACCCATTCATTGCTTATAAAAAATAATTTTTATTATTCACTACAGCGTTATTAAGAAAAATGTATTTGCTTAATTATAAATAGTTATTTGCATATTTAGAAAAGCTCTACAGTATATAACACAAATGTCTTAGTGGCAAATGTATTTTTCTAGTGTATGTTGTAGACCGCCTAAATATGGATGGCGGGCCACAATTGGCCCCCGGGCCATAGTTTAGACACAACTGCCTTAGATACTGTTTAATATTTTAATATTATTGTTAATTCGGCATACCCATTTTGTATGTGTTGTTTTCAATATGGCGACTACTTGAACAGTGAATTTCCCCTCCGTAGTTAACACTACTATCACATTTTCTTTTCATCCTCTTAGTTTTATTTTCCCTCATTGCATTCCCTGAGTGTTAAGTCTGCTTCATTTTTTTTTTTGGTCTGTGTGTTTGACAAGCCTGTTAGAAGGGGGCCCCAAGGTAGACTCGCGGATCCTGACGTGTCATTGCAGTGTTTAGGGGGGGGGGGGGGGTTCCGGTTGTGTCGGACGACTCGGACCTTTACCAGCCACCAGCCAGCAACAGCTAGTAAAAAGCGGGGGATTTCCGACACCCTGTCATTGCAGCGGTGCCATTGTTTTGTCATTGCTATGGGCCAATGTCGGCCATCTCTCAGGGGGGGCCTAGGAAAGTGTTGATGTGTCTCTGTAAAGCAAGGTACTCACGTAAACACTATCTGGCCAAACCTGAGCATTTTCCCTCCCCTACGAGTAAATAAGTGACTGTCGGATGGCTCTAAAAGATTATCCTGAGTGATTATCCTGTGGTGTGGTGTGTGTAAATCCGCAAAATTTTAAACCTGTTTAATAGTGGTACAGTACCTTGACTTACGTGCCTCGTAACTCAAATGACTCATGTAATGAAATGAACTGAAAAGGCATTAATCCGTTCAAGCCGCTGTAAACCACAATGTGTTAAATAGTTTATAATAGTAGTTTTTAAATATGTATTGTATAAAAAATGAGGGGAAAGGTTTTATAAAGTTGAATTATAAAACCAGTGGGGTGGAACGGAGTCACAACAACAGTCGTGTTATAAGTGTGCCATCCTGCGACTTTTCCATTAGATTCTATTTGTCTTCTCGCCGTAATGACACCAACTTTCATGTTGCGCCGCTAAATGCCTCGCCTATTCTGTTTTCCAGTTTCCGCGGAGCTCGCGTGTGTGCGACTGCTGATGTGTGTCTGTGTGTGTGCGTCAGCGTCTCTTTGATGTGTGTGCGCAAGTGTGTGCGCGCGCGCTTGGAGGCTTATGCTAATTGCGGTCTCCCGACTGGCCTTCTGGGTAGAGTCTGCGTGAGTGGGAGTGGAGCGAGTCGCTCGGTCTCGACAGCATTCACCCACCACTCCGCGCGGCACTCCCAACGTACGTACGTACGGCTCCGTACCGAACGGGCTGCTCGTGTTTCACTCCACCAACGCTTCTTTTTCCCTCTTCGCCGTCTTTTGTCGGCTTCTCCTTCTTCGGTGACGTGTTGAAGAGGGGAACCGCGCGAGGCGGAACTACCTCCGGACCTGAGCCACCCCCTGCCCCGGCTAGCTTCAGCCCAGCCGGCCCATTAGGCGGACGACACGACGGAGGGACGAACGGACGGGCTCCGCGCGGCCGCCCGCCCGCCATGGAGTGACGGAGACGAGAGCCGAGTCGGACGGCGTGCTCCGCTCAAAGCTAACATGGCGCTGCTGCCGCCGCCGCGAGTTTCGACCGAGCTGAGGTAATTTCTCCTCGGACGTCGCCACCTGTATCTTGTCGGTGGACCGACCGGTGCTTTCGCGGACACTTCAAGCAAGCTCGACGGGATTTCAAACGGAACAAAATCGCCTCTGCGGGCGAACTAGAAACTACTTTTCTCAAAGGATGACTTTCCTTTAGTTTTCTTTCAATTCAAACGGATAACTGGATCGACACTTTTTTTTTTTACTTGGCAAAAAGAGGACAAAAAACGGCACAAGTTGGCTGGAAGTGACGCCGAATTACCCAGGTGAGACGAACGCCATATCTCTACTTTTATATGTTTTGGAATAAAAAGAGAGAGACGGAGAGGAAAAAGTCCCTCTAAAGGGACCTCGTGATGGCTCCGAAAATCACAAGAAGTCTGCCATGGTGATGGTGGTGGTTACTTGGTGGTGTGCGCACACAGAGAGCGGAACGGGCCACTTCTAAGAATAGCGCATAGGGTGGTCTTTGTGTGTTTTCGGCGAGGCAATGGCATGTGCTTGATAAATAACACACACACAAGCGAGTTGCTTGGGTCCGGCCGTGAGCTTGGCCTCCTTCCCCCCCCCCCCCACCCCCCACCCCGCGGCTGTCCTGTCAAGCGGACCCCGGGCGCGAGTGCCAGGCGGACGCCCACGGTGAATAAATTCAGCGTTTTCACACTCTGTGTCGTGTGACCAAGTGTCTTGAATGCGTGGGTGGCGGTGAAGGGGGGTGGGGGGTGGGGTGCGTGTACGTGCGCGCACACGGAACTCGTGCCTAAAAAACAAGGTTACGGAAGGCAGCCTCGCCCTGCCAAAAAGGTTCAGTTGGAGGGCATCCCCGCAGTGTGTGCGCGCGCGTGCGTGTGGCTGCGTCACTAGAGCGCGCGCGTGTCTGTTTTGTTTGGACAGAGTGGACGTTGATCGGCGGCTTTCGTCAGCCTCGAAGCTGTTAGGGAAATGTGCGCGTGCGTGTGCGTGTGGCATTGTGTACACAACACACACGCAGACACTCATGCATGCATGGATCAAGGTCTAGCAGGTGTGTTCTTTGTGACTTTGAGCCCCCCATTCTCGTGCCCCATCCTAAAGAACCCCCCCTACTAATTTTAATAAAAAAATCCCCCCCACACAAAAAAAAATAAACACCTCACCTCTATTTTTGTCACTTAATCTCCGCCTGAGCTCTCAACCACTTTCATCCCCTTCCATTGTTGTATTATTAATCGCAGGTTTTATTTTGGCTTTGCACGCGAAGCAGGCGCCAACGATCGCTGCCACGATCAGGACGGACTAGTTCGTCTTCCGAGTTGAACTCCAATCAACACAAGCTCGCGTCCCCCCCCACCCCCACGATATGTCGTGGTCCCGCGCCGCCCCGCGCCTTCTGTCCTGGAGCCACCCGGGCACTAATTAGGGGGACGCTCTCTTAGGACGATCGATGCGCCTCGTATTGGCTGGCTCCAGCTCATTAACGAGCTTAGTGAGGGAGGCGGCCGTAAGAGCTCAAGCTTCAGCAAGCCCCCCCCCCCCCCACCCCCACCCCCACCCTCACGTAAGCAGCCAATCCACGTAGGACTGGCGAGGGCTGTAAATGCACGCGTTTGCTGCAGCAGGGCAGGTTTGGGAGCGCCAGGGGCCTCGTGTTGGGACCTCTGCTTTTTATGAGGGGGAGGATTAAGTGATAGAGGCACGGAGGGGGTAGGAGGTGGAGGAGGCGTCAGGGGGCTTTGACACATGAATAAAAGGTTAAATGTGCTTAAAGCAAACCTTGACATCGGGGGGAAGATCGTAAAGAGCGAGGCGAGTCTACTTTTCAACGCAAAAATCCAACAAAGGTTTGGTAACTGGAAAGAAAGCTGTCACAATTTATTAGAAAAGTGCTTCTTCTCAGCAGGTAAAAGAAACATGCAACATGGTTTATCAGAATACCAAAGACGTAATATTGCAGAGAAATCGTCAGTCGCGAGTGTTGTTGTACAACTAAACATGGCGCAGGACAAAGTGACTGTGACCACCGAACCGACCAAACCATTTGAGACAAACTATTTCACAAGTCCAGCTGAGGAACAGATGATATCAACCGTTTGGAAACGGATACTTTTGCATTTTCTAATTGTCGCAACAGGATAATTCGATCGATGACATGGTAGATAGATGTGTACTTTAAGAAAACAAACGAAAGGATCATTTGACATTTGGCCAGTAGTGCTTCATTGCACTGCCAAACTTTTTTTAATGTGACAATTCAACAAAGAAGTTAAAAGATTTGTAAACATGTATCCAATATTTCTTGAATAGTTATACTTTGTATGAAGACTTGTGATTTGGTTTGTTTTCACTTGAGTCTCCCCCCATCGCTAATCCACACAGGAAATTAATGATGAAAACTGGCATCAGAAATTGGGACTTTCGCAATTTGTTACAAAAGCACTTTGCTTATCGTCATGACTGGACAATCTGATAAACATTGAAGGACCTACTCTGAGCTTTTTGACGCTGACTTGATGTACTGTCATCATCATGCCAATCAAAATCTCGCACGTTATGGCCAAATTTGATGTACCCCAGATGAGAACCTTCATCCCTGTGGTTAATGTGGGTTAGCCGCATATATTTCCTTCAGCATAAACTCTGCTCGACCAGAATTTACCCTGTATTATTTTTCTTTGGTCAGGCAAGCCTTTGTCTAAATGAGGCAGTCAGGGAAAATGCTAAAGTTAACAAGAATGTTTCCACCCTCCAATAAAGGGTTAACCGCGCTTTAACCGTGGGTGTAGTTTGGCAAGGTTAACGTGGGCTGCTACCCCGGTGAATTCTGGTGGCGGTAAATCGATATTGTGAAATAGCATCCGCGCTAATCTCTTAAGGGTTGGGGAGAAGCACGGCATTGTTTAAGATTGCAGTCACTTCTCGCTTCGGACACAAATAAACTGCGCACGTAGCGCAAAGAGACATTACACACCTGTCTGCCCTAGAATCCAGCCGCTTGGCCAGATTCGACGTGTTTATTTAGGTGTGCGGCGGCGTGATCCCTCAAACTTTTGGTACCAGTTAGCGTGTCGCTGCTGATGACTCAAATGCAGGCTGCCATCTTGCTCAGCGTTCTTGGTTAGGCCTCGCGGCGCTGCTCGCCAAAATACATACAAGTATAGGTCATCTGCAGCTACCAAAATAATCTGCTGTCAAATGTCATCCCGTCTATTCCCTCCAATAACCCGACAAACTCTCAAGCCGAGCCTGCTCGGCCGGGAATGTTTTTTCGGTCGTTGGACCGAGCGCAGACGCGCAAACCCGAATACTTGGCATTTTGCGCGCTGCTTATTTATAGTGCGACTGTCATTTTCCACTGCGCGGCCAGCGCGGGGGCTGATGTGTTTTCCAGGTGTTGGAACAAGGGGGTCTGAGGCGCAATGTTGTGGTGGTGGTGGTGGTGGTGGTGGGGGGGGGGGGGTCGTTGACTTGCCGTCGTGTCACATGACCTCACATTTCCTCAGAAACATTGCCTCACGATGTCTTTGTCAAAGAAAGTGTGCACTTTCCAGGTGATTCACGCCCCCCCCCTTCTCTCGCTAAAGTAGCTTCATTATGCACTAATTCAATTAGCACAACTGACTTCTATTAATTATAAAAATGCAATCACGCGTCTGAGCCTTATCTTTCCACATTAATTCAAATGAGCATATTTTCACTCGGCTGAGGGGGCCACACACTGGGAATGTTTTTATTTTTATGTAAATCAGACAATAGTTTGTGAATTTCCAAAAGAGAGAGGCGTCAAGTGAATGCGCGAAATCGCCGCGCCGCCGTTTAGCGACAACCGTGCTCACCCCCCATTTTAAAGCAATTAACCTTCTGTTTGTCCGCTTTTCTAATCTGGAATCAATAAGGACCACGCACGGAATAGCTCCCCCTGATTGAGCACATCAATAAAAGCACGCGGGCGCTTTGGCAGCGCTCCGCAAGTAAGGCGAGGCGGGGGGGAGGAGGCAGAATTAATAAAATCCGAAAAGGACGGTGTTGTGTTTCATGTCTCTAGTCAGAGACGCGGGCTCTTTTTTTCCGTTGTCACGCTTGGATGGAAGACAACAGGCTCGCCGCTGCCGAGGCGGCCTGCGTGTGAACAAAAGCCGAGGAGAGATCGGTTTTCCAGGCGCCGCTGCGCAGCTCCCGGAGGAGACGTCACGGTTTGATTGAAGCTATGCTCCGTGCCGGCCTCCAGGGACCTCGCCATGAAACGGGAGAGCGGACGCCCTCCCCCTCCTCCTCCCACTCCCTCCCTCCCTCGCCCGCTCTTTTCTCGCCTCGCTCCACAAAGCTTTTTGTTTCGACGCGGTCTGGAGCGCTCGGAGCGCTTCCCCGCAGAGATGTGACAGCCGCCGCTCCTCCCCCTCCTCCGGGGGGCCGAGCGAGACCAGTGCAGCCCCCCGAGATACAGACGGGCCTCTCTCGTGATGGCACGTGTTCCTGTGGTGTTGGCTTGCACGCGATTCGCCCTGAGACGTTTTCTCTCGGGCTCATGGATGGCTTTACGAGATCACATAGCGTAATTACGCACTCTGGTCTTAAGTGTCCTCGCCCCGGATGATCGGACCATTGATTGGATGTGCCGCCAAGCTCCTCGGTCCCTCTGCAGGCTCGTCTTGGTTGGGCCTAGTTTTAATTTTAGCAGCAGGAGCCTCGGGCATCCATATTCCTGACGTAATCCTGCCTGTGCACAACGGAGCGTTGGCCACTAGCCCGCCGTCTGCGCGCAGCAGGAATGTGTATCGCCTCGTTGAATATTTCCACCTGACTTAGCCGGCGTGCAAAGCTCCCACCAACTTAACAGTATGAGCCTTCTTTCCACCACGCAGTATGGTTCGGTTCAGTTCGGCACTTTCTTTTGTTTTCAAAATACTCAACAATAACTTTGATCTGTGCTGTTCAAAGTCCAACTCTCCACCACATGAGACTATCGCTGCAATTAGAAAGAAAACAATTTCCTGTTGCGTTCCTAGCCATGTTTTACGTACATTAAACATTTACAAAGTAGCTAAGCAAAAATGGGATTGTCGCTTGCCACCGTGGGGACCTCAGTTCAAGACCATCCACCCCCAACATCCCCCACTGCTCAGGTGTCCTTGAGCAAGACAGTGAACTGCTGATACCCGTAGCGCTTAACACCCAATGACTTGTTTTGCTACGCATTTCAAATGCCTAACCCCATGGACAAGACACACTAGGATTGAACATTTCAGATCGAAATCATGATCTCTGAAGCAGAATGCTACATGTGGAGAGGTCATGCTATGAACTGGTTAAAAAATGTTGCATCCACTTCATACCAACCTCCATAGGTCTGCGTTCGCGAACGCTAGGTGCTAAGCTAACTTGCTCTGCGCAGTGCGGTTCCTCTCCTCTAAGGAACTAATCCTCGCCTCCGTGGCAACAAGTAGCTAAGCATGCAAAACACCAAGCAAGAAGAACGAACATGAGAAGATGGAGTAGCTAATGCTAATTGCTAAACTAATGTGAAATGCAAAGTCTCTAAAGACCAATGTAAGTGCTTTTGTGTATACACGTCTGGCTGGAGCCAGCAATGAACAGCAAATTAGTATTACAATTAATAAGCATCTAGAGATAAAATAAGAGCTGCACACGCTTGAAAACCGGAAATGAGTCTGTTGCGTGCTGTGAGAGATCATCAAGGGTGCCATGGGAAAAGATCCAATTTCAGTTAATTTTGCCTGAAAATTCTGTATTAATTACAAATATATATTTTCTCATTTATCTATGTCAGTGATGTACAGGGATTGACAGGCCAATGAAATGTTTGTGGTTAAGATTGTCACCCCACGGTGGGGACCCGGGTTCAAGACCATCTCCGGAGACACAGCTGCAGTGTCCTTGAGCAAGGCACTGATACCCGGAACTCCTCTCTGGGCGCTTAAACAGCCCCCCTGCTCCAGTGGGTGCCACACAATAGGTGTTTGCTGCGACTGGTCAAATGCAATTTAATGTATATGAACAAAAAATATATAATTCTTCTTTTTAAATGTACAATAATCCCATGTATCCACTAGTTACTATTTATGCATTCACATAAATCATGGCTACCTGCGAGCATTAGCTTTGTGTTTTTAAACAGGCCCAGATTTCACACTGGTTGGTCAACACTACTCTTACGCCACATGTAAAATGTAGATGCTACCAAACAATGAGTTATCTTTCTGAAACCTGCTTCAAATGTCCCTCTGAGCACATGCCAGTCCAACCCCTCACCTCCTTAGGCGGGGTGACGTCATAGGTGTGAATGCTTCACTGACATTCATAGAGCCCAATTTACCTTTATAGGCTACCAATAATTAAGGCTCCTATTTAAACAAAACCATTCATCCTAAAGGGGGCGGAGTGATCTCTGGAAGGGGGGGGGGGGGGCTGGTCCTTTTAGCACTGCGCGCTTTAATTAAGACCATCCAGCATGAAAGCAGCGGCAGCGTATTCAAAGCAAAGTCAAGAAAGCTCCGGTAAAATGCTGCCCGACTCTTGCCTAGCGCATCCCCATTACAATCGGGTCCTTTGGTGACATAAAGAGCCATTTAGTTCCCATTTGGCCCGCGATGAATAGAGCCAGTTCAGTGGCTGCCGCCCAGGCCCCAGTGTCAGCATGGGAGGGAAGGGGAGCGGAGGGAGGGGGCGGCAGAATCACAATGTCGCCGTTGTTGACGGCAGAGAAGAGGCGAGGGAGGGGGGGCGGCGGTGCTGAACCGTACAGCGACTTGAATGCGTCTGTGCAGCGGGCCTGGAGGACGCGGGGGCCCCTTGTTTACAGCGTGCTCGCTAATAATGTGACAGCTGAGGAGGCGCCGCCGGCACCCTTTCGGCTCTGCGTGGATCTGTCTCGCTTCCAGCCCCGTGTCCCCCCATCAATGTACAGCGGAAGCTCCAAAGTCAAGCGGCCCCAAAGTGGGACAAATTCTGAAAAAAACATATTCCTCAAAACTCAAACAAAACGTGCAGTTCAGACTAGCGTCACACCAGAAAGTATTGTGACCTTCAACTCGGTAAGCATGTAAAACGGGGCTTGGGGTTTGGCTTTCCTTTGGCTTTTATATTTCATGCCACCACAGAATCGTGTCAGTGATGTCAGAGTGATGATGATTATTAGGGATGTCCAATACCACTGTTTTCCAGACCGATACCAGTATAAGTACTCACCAACCATACAAAGGCCTATATTCCATATATATCCTAATATAGCATTTTTCTTTTAAATTGATTGAAATGAATGGCAATTTTCTATTCTTATAAATAGTTCTACTTCCTGATCGTAAAAGGGCCACCAGAGGTATCGCCGCTATTGCAAGTACTGATACCTTGAAATAAGGCCTGGTATCGGCCCAATACCGATGCCTGGCGTCAATGCTCACACATCTCTCGTAAAAACTCATCAAAAAAAAAAAAAAGATCACTTCGAAATCTGCGCTATAGCGTGAATGATAAACCAACGACATGGCGGAGGAACTCAATATAAATATCAAGGGTGGATGTGCACCTTTTTTCCGCTGCCCTTGCAGCAGGATAGACATGAGGAGGAGGGGGAGTTGGAGGCGGAGGGGGTGATCAATCGGACCATTTGGCACACGTCAGCCTGATGATCAATAACAATTAAAGGCGGCCACGCGTCCTTTTATGGCGCCAAGGTGTTAATGTTGTCGACAGGAGCGTGCACGTTAAGTGTGCCTTTCTCCTCCGTGCGCTCATTTGAGCGTTTTAGTGTAATGTGTGTGTTCGTAGGTGTGTGTGTGCGCAGAAAATCCTGTCACACGCACATGGCGGCGGCGAGACGAAGCCTCTGATTTGTGTGTGTGCGTGCACACCGTTTAATCCCTGTTTATCCCCCCCCCCCCTTCCTCGCCTCCCACCCCCGTCGCTGTGGAGATTATCCTGCGTCACACTGCGCGCCCCCCTTCATCCCCCAGAGCTGATCGCGGCTCTGCGCTCCAGCGCGCTTGGCAGGGCTCCAGGGACACACACAAAAAAGGGAAAAAAGCGGGAGGGCGCCGTCATCATCTCGGCACACCAGACCGACATTTCCCCTTCCACACACCTGCAGACCAGCAGATACATCAAATCTGTCGTTGACTTTTTGTGCATAATTTCCCCCGAGTGACCATAAAAAGCACTCTGGCCAAGTTGTTTGTGCGCCACACGCACCACGGCTGCTGCCCCCTCCCCCCTGTGCCCCCGCGACCACAACGCGGGGAATTAGGAGGCCTCCGCCCAGGAGGAAATGATGAGCGGCGCCGTTGTTTGTTCCGGTGATGGAGGTCACGGCGAGTTCAAGTCGCTGCTGTCACAGGCAGGAAATCAGCGGGATGAGGCAGGCGCAAACGTCCGTCCGCTCTGCTCCTCTTACTCCCCCGCCCCCCCTTTTTCTTTTTCTTTTTTAATATATAACCTGTTCTTTTCAAAAAGCGGTCAATACTGAACTCCAGAGCGACTCGGCTAAAAAACACCCGGTGGTTTTTCTGTTTAATGGCGCGCGTCGGGGCTCCGCTGCTGCGGTCTGCTTTATAAACGCAGCACGACCGCTGCACCCCCCCCCCCTCCCCCCACTGCCTCCCCGCACCCCTCCTCTTCCAGCCTGCCTGCCTGCCTGCTGCCGGCCGGCCTGCGTGATGGATTGGACGGCCGTCGGGAGTTGTTTGTTGCCAGGGACGTGCGTCGACACACTGCTCTAGCCATCCCCCCCCCCCTTCGCCGCAAACCACCCCCTCATCCAGAATCATTCCACGTGCGTATGTCAACATGGCGTTGGAGAAAAACAAATGATTGGTTTAATCCAGCTGAAGTCAGATTTTGAAAATGGTGTAATGTGCATGCCAGGTCACTAGTTGGCGATGTCACACCATGGCATCATTCGTATGCAAGTGCTTGTTTTCCCCAAACGAGTCTGTCTTTTAAGTAGCCTTTCTTGATTTTACATTTTAACGTCAATTTTGGTTAATTTCAGTTTACGCAATTCTGACATTTGTGGTTTCATGCGTAGTTCAGCAGCGTAAATAAATACACATAGTCATGTGGCACGCTCAGTTACTGCTGTGCTTTCTGTTTTTATTAAGTTGTTTTGTAATTCAGTTGTGAAATGTCATTATGAATATTTACTGTAATTATGACGTATGTGTTAGTGTAGGTTAGTAATGGATAATGTAGCGTTTTGACTTTTTCAATAAAGTTCACAATTAAAAAATTAATGAACAAAAAAAATTTGGGGGGGCCATGTGCGAGTGGAACGCCGATGTTTATATAAAACAATGACGCTGTAATTTTCAAATATGTACATTTTATGATTTGTATTCAAATATTCATTTTCAGATTTGTAAACAAATTAAAACATAGATTTAAAGGGCTGCAACCAACGTAACCACTGCTAGTTGTGGTAAAAGTTTAATACAGCTAAAATATATTTTTGTATTAGTTGTACTATAGTTCATTGTTGGTTTTGCTACTAACAATACAAATAAATGAAAGCATGTGTGTATACAACAACAAATAGGGTATATAACTCTTAAACGTATTTAAGACCAGATTTATCTTCCAAGTATCGAAGCGTCAAGCGGTGCGAGTGTTAGACGGACATTTAGCGTTGTATAAATGCCGACTAATTATTCTAATGTTAGCAAAGTATGATGCGCCCATTTTCCTGAGCTGTCGGCTCAGCCCATAATGACGACGGATAATGGAGCGGCGCTTCATCCCACTGTGCGCAATTTGTGCACGCAATGAGGCTGCAATGAGGGATTGGCGGAAATGCGTCGGCCACGAGCACGTATGTGTGTGCGTGCGTGCAAGATAATTGGGGGTGTAGTCTCAGACTGTAGCAAATTATTGTTGTTAATGATTTTTTTTTTTTTTTTTAACGAAGTCAGTACTCTCCACCTGTGAACCTTTCAATGTAAACGGCAGACAATGCGCAAGAGAACGCTCTTGTCTGATCCAGGCAGCCTTTTTTCGCGTCAAAGTCAACACACCTACATTTGCCAGCCAATTAATAAAGATGCACTGCCGCGCTCGCTCCTCATTAGACGCAACGTGTCATGGCATTAGACATGTTGTTGTGTATGTGGCTGCTTACTCAATCAGGAGACACACAGGCAGCGGGGGAGAGACGGTACAGCGGAACCTTTAAGCTGAGATGTCGAAACCGTTTTTCCTATAGGAAACAAAGGAAGAAGCAAACATTTTGATCCACGGTCAAAACTTGATTCACTGTAAATCAGCAACGTTGTAACAGTAACAATCTCAGCTAACAAAGATAAGATATATGAATAAAATGTGCACATCAGCAAATTAATTGTTGTACAGGTGATTGTTTTTGACAAGAGTTTGTACTGAGCACCTGTTATGGAGATGTTCTAGCAAATGTCTGACCATGTGGCTAAATTGCCCAAGAGATCCAAAGAAAGGTGCAGGTTCCTGATTATATGTTGACCTATTGTCAACTTGGCTATATTATACCGTTGGCAGCTGTTGTGCGAACATGTTAAACTTTTGCTGTGATGAGTTCAATTTCCGATTATATGGTTATCATCAATGGGGACCAAAAGAAAGAAAACAATTAGGGAGTTTGTTGTTTGGAAGCTCCCTGAGCTTTAGTCTTGCGACACTTGTGGCCATCTTGCGTGACGGCATGGGCCCTGAGGCATATTTTCCCCCCCAAAGTGGTGATCATTTTGTATTTTGTACAATCTTCCGGGAGAATTTTAGCTTTTCCCGCCTTTGTTTCTTACTCACATTTTTGTTCTTACTTTTATTTCTAGTTGAGTGGATGCGTGTATCTGCACAATAGCCAAAACCTGTTCATGCCCCCACCCCCACATTTCACCACGCTGTCGTCTTAAGTTGCGCATTTGTCTGTCAAGGCAGCATGCCGTCAAATGTCTACATTCCTATAAGAGGCTTATTTTTTGTTATCTTGTTCAGTCTCATTGAGCGCAGATTGCTTTTTCAATGCCAGATGAGCTGCTGTGGCGGTGTTGTGTGTGTGTGCGTGAGTGAGACAGGAAGCGGGAGTGACGCACTTACACGTGCATGCGCTCGCTGCGCCTCTGCACGCACGCCCTTTCAGTTCTGTCATATGCGGATGTTGTCTAGGCAGGCCTGCTTGCCTTGGTCGGGAGGTGATGTGTGTGAGTGTGTGTGGGTTTATGTGTGTGAAAAGGGGGAGGGGGTGGGCACACTGGGACAGGGAGGAACCGTGATGAGGGGCCCGCAGCAGCCTGATTAATGGGCCTCGGGTCACGGCAATAAAAGTGGCGTGCCAGCGAGGCTCGGCGTCGTTCCTCTGGGATGATAGAGGAGAGCGCTTTCTCTGCTGCTCTCAGCACTGCTGAGCACGGCAAGGCTTCGCTCTTTACTATTTAAAGGCTCTTTCCTCCCCCCACGCCTCGGCCTCCCACACCTCCTTTCTGCGCCGGCTCCCCTTATTAGGGCCGCCTCACAAAAAAATGTCCTCATAAGGAGACATCGCATACGTAAATGCGGACAAGCACCTAGCCTAGTGATTGTAAGTCGCCATTTTCTCATTTTGTCTTCTTGAATTAATGCGGCCTTATTATGTTGTATCAATTTTAGCATTCCACCCCAAAGAAAAAACTTTTGTGTTAGGAAATTACGGCCCAAATCAACAAAAGGTGTCATTTTCCATAATACAGTATCGCAAGGTAGAACAAAATTGGGAGTAATTTTGCGACCATTCCAAATGAAATTCCGCTTGCTTGTTTTCTTTTGAAAGCATGCATCATTTGAAGCTAGCGCTGTTCATATTTGCCAAGGTGTCACAAACAAACAGGAAATGCATGTTATAAGCAACAGGCAAGCTAGCATTTCTGGTTACATCAAAAGTGGGTCATAGTGTACTGAGTAGCATCGGCGCAGACCCACATACCACGTTCGTTGCAGTCAACCACAGAACCAGAAATTGAATTATCAGTGAATTTGTCACCACAAAAAGCCAAAGAAAAACTAACACCCATTGATGACATCGCTAGCAAACAAAATAAAATTGTTGAAATTTGTCTTGCTTAAAATGTTTTTGTCCAAACGATTGTCATAACCCACCGGATAAAATGCATGGATTTAATGTCAAAGGCCAATTATAATTTCCTTGACCATTCAAATGAATAATTGCGATTTATCAATTTAACATACCAATTAATAATGGATTAAAAGGTCATTTCACACATAATCAAATTCCCTTTTTCTCGTTCGTGCTCGACCTTAAACAATCAGTTTTGACCATCACTATTAAATTTTTTTCCTGTCTCTGTCTTCACAACAAATGTATTTCGTTTGCTGTAGCTTGAGCACAGAGTTCTGTTTGCATGCTCTGCTTTTACACGTGCGCGTTGGCCGATCTGTGTTACAGTGTCGACGGGCGGTAAATGGTCCCCCGCCGAAGTGGTCTCTGATGTATAATCTGGCCTCGCTTGGCGGGCTGAGGCAACCCAGAGCGTGGGTCAGAGGGGCCAGCAAAAACCAGTGTGAGGGGAATGTGAATGGCGGCAGCTCCGCAATGTGCGTCAAGCCTACAGGGGTGGTCAGGATGGGGGTCAGTAGGAGGGGGTTGCAGGGTGGATGTGTTTGTATGGTGCTGAGTGTTTGTGACGGATGGAAGAGGAGCTTAACTCATCGCTCTCAAATGTGCTGAGCTTAGTTCCAAAAGAGAAAGGTTTTGACGATTGCTACTGCCATTGCGTCAAGCAAGAACCAAAGGATAAATGCCCAAATGTGTGTGACTTCTAAGACATATGATCATTGTTTGGCTCTCATGCCCCAGTGATTAAAGAATAATGGCGCTTTGACGTTGGGAATTCCATAAGCGGATATATTTCGAGAACATGGACAATTGGAGTACAACGGGGTTTTTGTGGCAGAGCCAAGACACTTAGTGCTAAATACTTGCTCGTCTTCACAGGGTTACTTCTGTTCGTGATGTCGATGCAGAGACACAAACCAATCTGGAACTAAGACAAGGGAACCACATCACACAAAACATGGTAAGTCTTTGAGCTTATCCTTTCCACTCATTTTCACAACTTGGGGAAAAAAACAGAGACATTTTTGTCATTCTACAAAATATCTTATTTCCTGTTCACCATTTTTATTGCAGGTGGATGCAAGGTTGACACCCCTGGCGGCGATGGGGCTGGACCGAGGCACCCTCATCCACGATGGTCTTCGCCTCCACGGTGGCGTTGTATATCCAGGGATCAGAACACTGCAGACAGAGAAGACTAGAGAGGCGGCCATTCTCCCATTGGGTTACAACCGGGATGGTCTACCTGAGCTTATCTACAAGCCGGATGGCCCTCTGGACAGTCGTAAACCCACTAATGGATACCTGGGCCTCTATAAGGGCATCCCTCCTAATCTTCACAAACCAGTGCTGATTCCTGGAGCGGAAGGTTTAAACTTGGAACGACGACTGGCACCTGGGGAAAAAGCACCTGAAATGAGCTTAGGGAGCACTGGCAGTAGCTACCTCCGTCTGCCGTGGCTCAACCCTTACCCAGAAGCGAGCATGTATCCCTTCATGGACTCATCAAAGTATGCCGCTCTGAACATGTATAAAGCTTCGTTGCTCAGCCAACCCAACCCCTACCTTCCCCAGCATCTGGCTTACCCTTCTCTTTGTGCACCCCAAGGTGGAAATGTCAATCCTGTAGCAGTCACCTCTGCTGCAGAAAGGCTCTACTATATGCCTACTTATCCACCTCCTAGTATGTCCTCTCCTCTGGTGGCTCCTCAAATGAGGATTCCTCCTGTCTCAGTGGCTCCCACATCACTTTTGCACTGCCAAGACAAGGTCCTTGGTGTCGCTCCGCCATTTGTACAGCAGCTTCACCAACCGTCCTCCCATCCTCAACATCATCCATCCAATATTGACAGGGAGCGATCACCCAACAGGAGCAGTCGACCAAGTAGACCTCCCTCTAGGACTGGCAGCAGTGTCAGCAATAACACCAGTAGTACAAGTACGACTGTTGCCAGTTGTGGAAATAATAGCCTGCCTACTGACTCCTCACCCCATGCACCCTCCCGCCTCTCCCAAACTCTCATTGACAATTCACTGGATTTACAAAGGCCAGTCGCAAGGATGGGACAGCCACCCGTCTCTTCGGCTTCAATATCGTCATCGTCTGCCACGCAGCCGATTTCTCATCTGTTGTCTGTCGGCAGCATGGCGTCAGAGCAGGCATCCCCTGCCAGGCCACGGCCAAGGGACGGGGCGCCAGGTGCTGAAAGGAGACCCAGTAGGTCACCCTCAAAGTCCAATTTTGACAGGACCGCTCACCAACCCCATGCAACCAAAGAATCGGCAGAGAAACCGTTGGATTTGTCTGGAAGAATACTGGAGTTTGGACTTCCTAATGGTTTCCCGATTAAGATGGACACTATTGCTCCAGGTGCACGTTATGGACTTCCCCCGAGTGGAGAACTAATAAAAGAGAACCTATCCCTCTCCCCCTCCTCCCACCCTCACTCTGTGGTAAACAGCACTTCTGCAAAGGTCTCGGAAAGACCAGAGATGATCAGCACTTTACACTCCTCCTGGGTAGTACCCAGCCGGTCTCCCTCTCAAACTCAGCACGCCCCAGGCTTATCCCCATCTCCCAGACCTAATGCAGATCTGGGAGCTTCTCAAGCCAAAGGCTCCTCCCCCTCTGTCATCAAACACAAGAATCTAGAAAGAGTGCTCCCTCAGCCACGTAGCTCGTCCTGTCCGAGGATAAATGAGCCCAACTCTGTTTCGTCGGATTCCACTCTCATCACATCCAGGGGTCTTTCTCCCAAATTAAATGGCGATTGGGCCAAACACAGCCCTCTTCAATCAGATCATGTACCAGTTATGGGCCACCACAGAGAGGGAGTGGAAAAGTCCTCCGGGAATGCCAAGAGAGCAGAAACGATTCCAGAGGTGTCATCGTACAAAAGGCCCATGTTGGAGAACGGCCACCCAGCTGGCCCCCTTTACCTTCCTCAAAGTGACGCTTACCTAACCCACAGTTTGGCCTATGCCAATAGATATCTGCACTACACCATCCCTGACAGCATGGCACTTCACTCCCTGCCAATTGCAGGAAAAGGTCCAGTCTACCCTCACCCGGTGTTGCTGGGCAGCAATAGCCTTTACCCATCCCACTTGGCAGTAAAGCCCCCTTTACCCTACCACAACCTACCACCTGCTTCAGGAGGTGGGGAATACCTTGCTTATAACTCACAGGACATGTCCCACCCACTAATGCAGCCTCATTCTGATAACAAACTGTCAGAAAGAGGGGATGGCAGCCTGAAACCGCGGGGTCATGAGAAATCCAGGGGTCCTTTTGAAGAAAGAGAGAAGAACATGAGCAAGGAGATGAGAGAAGGGAGCCAACCAAAGCCAGATAAAGAAGCGATAGCACAAGGACAAAGTGGCAGTCAAACTAAAACATCATCTCCGTCTGTAGCGTACCGAGAAAAGATTGAATACATTGACCTTGTCCACTCGGACACTGATGCAGAGTCGACTCCAACAGTCCAGAAACAACCCTCTGGAGAATCCTCAGCTTTTGACCAAAATGAGCGTTACCATAGCAACCAAAACACAGCAAAGGTGGACTACGAGCCAAAATTTCACCTTTCCCATCCTTATCCTATCCTCTCTGGACACAGCCCAACACAAAAGCCCAATTCGACAGACAGACAGCAGGAAACTACCTATGGAAAGCCAAAGGTTGTTCAGGACACGGGCTGTCCTGGAGCGACATCTAGCACATCCCCAAATAATCCTGGGAAGCTCTGCCGAGAAGAAGAGGAAGAGTCCTCAGAGGAACAGTGCGCTAGCCCGGAGCCTGCTGACGACGACCAGAGTACCTTGCGTTGCGCCCGTACGTCCGGTGAGCGTAGCTCTGGTAAGGACAAAGGGACACGAGACAACAGAGCTCCTCACGTCACTCCATATTGCACGGTTATGGGCAAAGAGGAGAACCAGGATGCGTTGGCATGTAGAGACACTGAAAATGAAGACAGTGTTGTGGACCTTGGGGAGTCTCAAGGAGAGGGTGATGACGAGGATGACGAAGATTGCCATAACTCCAAAGCCGCCCGCCGTTCCAGTCTGGCCAAGAGAATTGCCAACTCGTCGGGCTATGTCGGCGACCGCTTTAAATGCGTCACCACGGAACTGTATGCTGACTCCAGCAAGCTGAGCCGCGAGCAGAGAGCTCTACAGGTAAGGCCAATCAGCATTTGTGTGTGTGCTTGTGTATGTACAGTGCAGCATATGTTGAGCAAATCAATATGTGCACTACAAACATTTCCATCATACAGTGGAACCCCTGAGGTTGAACGCACCCCTCGGATTTTGAAACTGGTTTCCTCTTACAAAGTAATGGAATTAATCTGTTTCAGGGTCAAACTGTCCACATAATAAAAATATATACATTTGAACCACTTTCAATATTAAAATCTAAAATCATATTTAATGATGGTGTAATGCAAAGCGGATTGGTACAATAGAAGTGGGCAATATGTGACATGCATGTGTGGAAGCTGTGGATTGTTACTGCTTTAAAGTCCACTTACTTGACGTAAACTCCCCAATGTATATTCTTGTTCCATTCTCACGTCCTTTTGAACTCCAAATTTTTGTGCAACTTTAGCTGCGCATTTATCCCCAATTGTGCGATGGACTTAAGAGGTTCTGCTGTACTTGAAAACACCGGAATAAGCCCGGCAAGCTCTTTATTCCCATGCCAAAATTCCCAGAACTCCCTCTGGAAGAACATATCTTGCATGTGACTGGCACACTGCTTTTCCAGCACAGCACAAGACTAATCCCCTTGCTGTCATGCTTCTGTCCTGGCAACAGGCTTGACCTTCCCCCTCCTTTTTAGTTTATCACCATCTTAGTCAGCGTGTGCAAGGCCAGTCGACGCCCTCTATCAGGGATGGCGGTTCAAAGGTTAACCAGGCCTGCCATGTCTGTATGTTGATTAGTGAGCAGGCGTTTGCTAAAGGTTATTCTCCGCGCGTCCGTACGCGCTTGTCCTTGTGCGAGTGCCCCAGGGCGAGAACGCGTGTTTGGCGCCGCGTCGTTTTTCCCGAGCATGACTGCGGCAGGGCCTCACAGCGCATAACTGCCGCCGGCTATGCTTAACCCCAAGGTGAGGGGCAGCGGAGGGCTTGTCGTGCGTGCTTAAGAACGAGCAGCTGCCCTCGCCAGGCAGGCTTTCCTGTTTGCCTGTACCCTCCCCCTCCCCACCTACCGGTAGTTGCTACCCGCTGTGCTCGCCTTCTTGCCTGCTTGCTGTCCAAGGTCATAATTCTCCTGTGCCCCTTTTGGCTAAAAAGACCCACCACCCACCCACCCACTCACTCAACCCTTCTTTCTCTCACTCGGCACACATCAAATTAGGTCCACATAAATTACACCAAGTGTGAGAACCTTTTTCCCTATCATGTTGGAGGGGCATTTTTTTTACCATTCTGATGGGCACAAAAACTCACCCAATTGTTTTTATCCTAATGAAAATGTGTGGTTGGTAAGCATTTTTATCATCAGAACCACAAAAACATCCATGCCCAACAATATACTGGAAGCCATTTTGGTTTAAATGGCCATTTTAGGGTAGTTTGGCCATTTCCAAGGGTCCTTCAAAAATGAACCAGTCCAAGAGATTTTTCGCACTCATACCAAACGGATGGGCAAAGTTAAATTCAAAAAGATTTAGAGTTTGAGCGGCGCATGTGAGTTTCTCGCCATAAAACACACTGCTCTAAGTCAGCTGCACAAGGTCAGAGAACGACCAGATGTGTCATGTTAGTGTGTGATAAAGATTCCACCCTGGAGAGATTAATTGGTGCCCTACTGGCCAAAATGTGTAATAGCAATCACACCGCTCCTGAAAAAATAAATAAATAAAAATTTCCTCTGACTGGCGCTCTCAAATTGTATGCGCTTCATGTGCATGTGGTTTGACGATCATCTCTGCTCGTGGCTTTAATTTGTTTTTAGAATTGTATGACAGGCCGGATCAAATGCTCTCGCGGGCCCACAACCCATAGGTTCCACACCCCGATTAGTACACTTGACATTTGTCGCTCACATACACACATTTGAGCTACTGTTTTGTGTTTTTTTTTTTCCCCTTCACTTGTCATGCGGTTCGCATCTATGCGCCAACATTCCGCATAATAAAAAGCCAACAAACCCTATGCTTTGTTATCCACTGGCGCAGAGGCAGATTTGTTAATGTGTCCCAAATGTCTGTCTGTGTTGTTGAAGGCATCCTCGTGAACTGTGGTTTTGTCTGTGTCATGCTTGTCAATGCGCAGCTGCGGCACAAAGCTATCAAACGCTCCATTTCTGGATGTGTGTTAATTGAATTTGTTTAGCGGAAAACAAAAGGCTAATGCCGAGTTACTATAAATTTTTCCATTACGGCTATGAACTAACATCTTGTTCAGAAATTATTTGATAGTTTTGTGTTGACCTGTTGAGTCTTTTTTTATGTTGTCATTTTGTGGGACTGCCTTGTGAATGTGTCAAGAAACAGTGGAGAAACCTTTACAAATAAACAAAAGAATGAAATGATGGACAGTTATATTGAGCCCACCCCCCCCATTCTAATTGCTTAGATGGAAGTCATATCACGAGAGGGGAGTAATATAAGTCAACCTGCAGCTAACTGGGAGGTCAGTTCTTTACATTTCTTATCACATCTGCCTCTGATGGCCTCTGTCTCCTTGTTGTATACTCTGTCGCTGCACACTCCTCCTTTTTTGCACTGCCCCCCACCCCCACCCCACCCCACCCCCACCCCTCTCCTCTTCCCAACTGCCTGAGGGCTTAGATGTATGTTTCCTAGCCATGTTTGTATTCCAGGAAGGGAAGATGTGCCCGGACTTTAAGGCCCAGCGCGCATGGACTCACATCGGCTGCAGTAGTCTAACCTGTGTCTTGTCGCTTGTTTTTTCTCCCCACCCTTTTTTTGTCTTGTGTGTCGGTTTAATTTCTTGGCAATTTCTTTGAATTAAATTTTCTTTTCAAAAAAAAAAAAAGTGATTTATTCCCCCCCCCCCCCCTCCCCTAATGCACATGATTTTTGTTGTTGTTGCATTTATAGCTTTTGAGGCTTAAGAGAGGAGAGTGTGTGTGGCTCGGCCAGACGACGAGTGGTTTTCATGGGATTTCTCTGCATTTCTTCTTGTTTGTGTGTGTATGTGCGTGCACAGCGGGCCATGATGCGGTTCTCGGAGCTGGAGCTGAAAGAGAAGGAGGGCGGCGGCGGTGTGTGCGTGTCAGCCCCGGCAGCGGGACGGGAGCTGGCAGACGGCCAACGCAGAGAGCGAGCGCTGGAACTCAGCCAATACGCCACCCGGCAGGGGGAGAGGGAGGGTGAGCACACACACGCACGCATCATGTATGCGCACACACGCACATCAGCATGCTATAAATGAGGACTCGGGGAGTGACACACAAACAATAAGTGCGCTGGCGTGCACATACGGCAAACGCTGTGGCGAGCGAGACCGGGTCACTCTAAAAAAAGACACGCTCTTCCTCTGTCGGCGCAGACGCTCTTGCACAAGCGCGAGTCAGCCGTAGGGACGCAAGGGGGGAGTTTTATTTTCAAGAAGCCTTTTGTGCTTATCTGCACGCATGGGTATGATCGAGAGGGAGGGTGGGAGGGAGAGATTGTGCGAGAGTGAAAGCAGTATGCGAGGGGGGTGAAAGCGGATGGGAGAGCGCAACAGAGAGAGGGACGGAAAGGGAAGGGGGGGGGGGGGTTAGTTAGGTTGGCGTGGAGCCCAGCTGCGTGTTGGAGCGAGGCCGCGGCTGACGTGTGAGCCTAATTATGGCATGGAGAGGGAATCTGGGAGCGAGGGGGAGAGTCACGCTCTATGTGAGAAGGGCGTGGTGCGGTCATGCCGTGGGGGAGGACAGAGGACACGGCGGCGGAAAGGAGGGGGGGGGGGGCTGTGGCGGTGAGCAAGCGGCGAAAGTACACAGGATGTTGTCTTGCCTCCGCGGAAGTGTCGGCGTCGGCAGTGAACCATCAAGCCGCTGGCTCGGTTGACATCAGATTAAAAAGTCTTTACCCCATCAAAGTTTTACTGCCTGTCTTTAAAGCGGAATAAAAGCTGCCTGCTTCTTAACTAGCGTCTTCCCGCTGACGCCGCCTCCCACCACCACCACCCGTTGTTTTTTGGCTTTCTTTCATCTCCCTTCGCTAACTCCCCGCTTCCCATTTTCCGTCCACGCTCAGGTGTCCTGCTGGCGTACCCCAATAACCGTGTCCCAGTCCTTCAGAGGTGCGGTGCCCAGAGCCTGAGGCTGGGTCTGGACTCCGAAGGGGGTCCCCCCTCCTCGGCGGTGAGAGACTCTCCCGACGAGGCACTCGGTCATGACTTTGGCGCCGGCAGGAAGCGCCTGCGCGTTCTCAAAGTGGAGCCGGACTCAGAGCAGGAGGAAGACGAGAAGATGTTCCACCCTCAGAAAAGAGCCAGGATGTCTGCTGGTGAGAATTTGTAATTCTGCGGCACCACACACACACGCTGTGCTCCTTTCCTTCAAATCTTCACCGCACGTCTGCTGGCATCCCCTTGTGTTGCTTTGCGAACAGAAGTTCCCAAAATCAATCCCGCCGTAAAATTAAACGACGTTACTCGGAAATGACCCCCACCCCCTTCAGCGCCCAACCTCCATTCCAGCCCCCCCGTCCCGTCGTTTTCTCTGTGCAGTAGCCAGCAACGGCAAGTGTTTAATCCCGTCTTTGAGGCCGAGCCTGCGCGCCGAGCGAGGAAGAGCGGACAGTCATTCTCTCGTCTTTCAACACCGTTCCTCTGCACCACCACCTCCCTTTTCAAAGCTGCTCTTTTCTTCTCTTTTCATCTCCCCTCATCTGTTTGGGTCTACTCCTTTTTGTCCCCCCCCCCCACTCCGGCATGCGGTACCACACTCTCCCCCGGCAAAAGCTGACAAGTCAAACGTGCGTTTTGTGTGAATTTTCAGCTTTCGTGTTTTATTTTTCCCTGCTAAACTTAGACGCATCCTTTTTTTTCATTTTCTCTTTTTTTAATGTCTGAGTCTGTCGTGTCTCAATTAATCAGTTATTTAACAACTAATTGATAATCAATCAACAGCAATTTTGATAATCCATTCATTGTTTTGAGCCATTGTACAATTTAAAGTTATCCAAATCTCTGATTTCCAGCCACTCACCAGTAAATATTTTCTGATTCTGATTTGATCAAAATTTAGCATTTCATACATAAAAAAGAAATAGTACACATTTTAATATGTGGTGAAAATAATTAATTGTAGCCATAGTACAACCTGTACCTAACAACTAGTTAAAACTGAAGCAGCCTCACAAGTGTACATCAAACTTGTAGCTGTTTGCATGAATCAGTATCCAAGTAGCTTTCAACGTCACGCCCTCTTGTGTAATATTGCTTACTAAATAAAATAAAAAATCGAGGAAAAATTTGCAATAAACAATGCCCAAAAAATGTTTACGCGATAATCGATGGAATATTGAATTCTAAAAATATTCAGTCCTGACCTTGTCTTAATCCGTAAAATGTGGAATTTTCGACAACAAAAATAATTACGGATACAAGCATTGCAACAGTGCCCCCACATGGGGGTTAAGGTTATTGCCGTCCTATGGTTTGTCCAGCGATGCTAACAAATTTTAAACCAAAATACGTTTAAACTGTTAACCGTTTCATCTCTACTTGGTATTTGTTTGCCTAAGGCTCCATTTCATGTCGACCTAACAAGAAATTTTGTTGGCAGATGAGCACGAGCAGACAAGTGCTGACGAGGACGCCGTAGACGAGGACGACGACGACGAGGTGCGGAAGCTCAAAGTCTGCATTGAACTGAAAGGGCTGCGGCTCAGCAAGCCCGCCCAGGGGGGCGCCTCGCCCGACCGCCCCCATATCAAACAAGAGCAGCCGTGGCCCCGCTTGCTGGGCCCGGTGCAGACCCAGCGAGAGCGTGACGAGCGAGCGCTGGCGCAGAGAGCCGACATCAACAGGAAATGGGGCTGCGAAAGACTGCTCAACGGTGAGTGTGCGCCGCGCCACGTCGTGCGGGTTCAGCCAGGGTAACGGAAATCTATCTTTGGCTTTCGCTTTCTTGTTGAGCCGCCTGTCTAGAGGGGGATTTCCCAGGAGCCTTTTTGGAAGCAGGCGGAGGAAATGAGGTAGAGGATACTTCCTTCTGCCAAGGGGGAAAGGCTGCGAATCAGAGATGGGAGCTCGGGGATACAAATCTAAAATGCCGCCCTCCCCTTGTGATTTGAGCTTTTTTTGTTCCACCGGCCTACAGCTTGCTGTGTGACAGCGATGAAAGCGTGCACGAGAGAAGTGGCTGGTGGAGATATGCGTGGGCAGGTGTAGTGTGACTAATGTGTGATAATTCCCCCCCCAAAAGGCCGTTCGCAAGGAAAAAGGCGAGCGAGTGTGTGTGTCGGGGGGACTGGAGTGGGGGCTAACTTATTAAAACCATGCGCTCCCTTCTTCGCGTGCCCAGACTGAAGCGGAGGGACGAGCATGGCGAAGAGGAAAATAAAAGAGCAGGCGGGAGATGAAAGAAAGTGAATAAATCAGAGAAGATTTGGGTTTTATGTTCCCTGCAGAAACCACAGGCCTTGATTGGCCGCTGATTTCTTTTCATTATTTTTTTTTCTTCCCTGCTTTCACCTTTTCAGATAACGTCACCTTGGCAACAGCCCTGCAACGATTATTTTTTTTTCTCCCCCTCCACTCAGTTAGCTTGCGTCTGTCAGGGCTGCAGTTTGTCCTTTGTTCTCCAACGTGCCTTATGCGGACAAAAGTATTGGGACACCACTCAAATCATTGAAGGAAGGCACCCTTACAACTTTAGCAGGACCTCTTTGGGAAAGGCTCTTTTTCTGTTAGTTTCTACAAGCAAGGTCCATAGCGACGTGTTTGGGTGAACTTCCTCTGCCAACCTTTGGGAGCAACAATACACCCCCATGGTCAGATGTACAAACAAAATTGGCTTTTCGGAACCTCTTTGACACAGAGATCCCGCAAAAATTGCCGCGTCAAAGTTAACAGTACGTCTAAAGGTTATTGCTTTAAATGTGTGCGCTTTCACACCGTGACACCGCATCCCACAGTCAGATCATTAAATGCGTCAGCAACAATTGGGTGGTGTGAAACTTCACACCATGTGATTGCACCATTGTATTGCGGAATACCCTTACACACAGGGGCTGTCCCGTCGCTATTACAACTTCGATTTCGATGCCGTTACGCAAAACAGGTGGAAATAACTCTCTTTTAGAGGCAGTGTGAAAAGGGGAACTCAACTCTAGATATCTGCCATTTTTGCTTTTGTCCAAACAGCTCATATTTACATTTAAAAGTTCATGACTATGTATGTTGGTGTGTAGGCAGTGGCATCAGTTGAGAAAAAACCTTCGACAACTAATATTTTTTTAGGGTTCAATTGACTAAAAATTTAGAAATAAATGGTGAAGAGTAGCACTTTGAAATGCTTTTGTGGTTGGATAGCCTAGCCAGCCAATCACAGCAGCCCAGGGTTTCCCTCAGAAAAGTAGCTAAGCCTGGTCCGGGACGGACTAGGAATTAAGTTTGCCCCGGGAGAATTTTCGTAAACTTGAGGTTCGAGGGGGACGCTTAGCCTCACGTGGTGGGGGGCAAACCGCCAGGCTTTTAAAACACTTAGGGAAACCCTGGCAGCAGCCCATTCTTTATGTATGCGCTGACAAAATTAGATCTTAACGCCATTCTGCTGGCACCAAATGATGTTACAGCAGTTACAAGACGGCGGTTGCAGACGCAGCAGCGGCAGCCTCGTTTAGTTTACTGTCAAGCAGCCTAATCAGTATGTGGGGGCGGGCTCATATTAATGCAGGAGTGCTGTACAAGGCCACAGAATTTCACATTCCTCCTCAATGGCCCGCCCGGCCAAGCCATACAATTTAATGGCGTGTTTATTCTGAAAATTGTAACGTAATACAAATCAAACCGCAAGCGGCGTTTGCTTCGCCTGGTGCGAAACGCTTCACGACGATCCTCCAGGGGAAACGGGTTTCCATTAAGTCCTTAAATACCATTTTGACCTTGTGGTTTTTTGAGGACCCTGTGTTTTTGTTCTCGGAAAGCGGCGTATTTACGCAACTTGAAGCCGCTCTGCGTTTAAGATGATCCTTGCTGCAGTGCGTGCGCGTCTCTATAGGAGGAGTGGGAGTGGGGGGCAGTATTTTCTTCCTGATCGAGCAGGCGTGCGGCGCTCGCAGACAGCTCTCTGCGCTCATTAATAAACCAGCAGAGGGTGAGAGATGGCCTTGCAATACCTTCCCGCCTTTCCACACACTAATGCCGTTTCCCTCCCCCTCTTCCTCTCCCACAGGAGTCGCCGCACCTCCCCTTCACCCCGGCAGCCAGCTGAAGGACAGAGTGCACCCGCCGGGCCCCTTCTCAGGTGACCGTGGCCTCAAAGAGCCTCGGCGCGGCCCTCCCTCCCCGGGCACGGAGCCCTCGCTGGGAGGCGCCCCTCCCCTCAAGCTGCGTCGTCATAGCGACACGGACAAGCCCAAGGGCAAGCGGCCGTGCAAGACCAAACACACCAGCCAGCGGGAGCGTGAGAGGAGAAAAGAAGCTGCGCCCAACAGCCCTGGCCAGCGTTTCCCGGCTGATCTGGGAACAGCCGAGGACAAGGTGAGCGCCTGTCTGCGCCGCCGCCGCTTGTGGGGAGGGAGAGGAAGGAAGCATGTTTACGATGTTTAGAGGGCGGCTGGCGCTTTGACCCCCTCCCCGCCCGTGCCCTCGGCGCCTCCCTTCAGAGCGCCTGTGTGCATGCCGACTCGTCTCGGCGCTTAATTGTCAAGCACGCCTCGTCCGCCCCGTTGTGGCGCGTCGACGTGTGCAAAGGGTGCGTGTCGGTGAGCATTCCTGACATAACAACAAAACCCCGGAGCAATTATACAGCGGCGCTGAACACGAGGCCCGCTCGCGTTGCCCCCCTCCCTCCCTCCCCCGCTTGCGCGGCTAGGAATGTGGCAGCCACGGTCGAGCGCATGAACTTCAAAAGCGGGGGGAGGAAGAGAAAAAATGAGCACGGGGAAAATTGCGGGGGGAAAAAAAGGCGAGTTGTTTTCCGCCCGCGCCGCTCTCTTCCCCTGCTCCTCCTCAGCCTGACAGCTGCTCCGACATGGAATTCCACGGAGAGGGGACACACACACACACACACACACACACACACACACACACACACACACACACACACACACACACACACACACACACACACACACACAAGTGCGCGCGGAGGCAGGCAACTGCCTCTCGCCTGGCGCTCGCAGGCCTGTTGGTTTAGTGGTTGAAGGAAAAGTGGCGTGCCAGCCTGTAGCGTCAGTGCAGAGGCGTCGCGTGCACGTGCGGCACATTGCGTGTCTTCCTGACATAAAAACAACACAGATGTTGCACATTAAGGCCTCACACACGCACACACACAGACAACAGCACCATTGTGCGCGGAAATGCGTCATGAACGGCACACTTTCTTTCTCAATGGACTGTGTGTGTGTGTTTGTGTCCACCTGTGCGCGTGTGTGTGCTTCAGTTTCCGCGTGCGTCAATGTGTCAGCGTCATTAACACTTTCTCTCGCTCTCTCTCTCTCTCTCTCTCTCTCTCGTCCCCTCTCTCCACAGCTGAGTGAGCAGCGAGAGGCTCCAAGGAAGCGAGCTGCCTCTCCTAATCATTATCCCTGCTCTCCAGTCAAGCCCTGCTCCCCCGCCGCGCTCTGTCCGCCCCCGCCGCAGCCCCAGGCCAACGACAGAGCGGGCGGCGTCCCGCCAGAGGTCATCGGGGCGCACCGGATGCCCGCCGCCGACGCTCCGGTGGTGCGGCCCATTCCGCCCGAAGCCCGCCGGCTGATCGTCAACAAGAATGCTGGCGAGACGCTTCTCCAGAGAGCGGCGCGTCTGGGCTACGAGGTAATGGGGGAGAGGGGGGCTCTCTAGCTTGGCTCCACGCGCCTCTCGGCACATTTTACACTTCGCCTCGTTTCCCGTCTTCACTTCCTCTCCGCTTAAATTGAGCTCATTTTCTCGTCCCGCTTTGTTCCTATCTGCTACGCGGCTCCACGCCTATTTTCAAAATTGTCTCTCTCCTTGCGTCCGTCCTCCTTTTCCTATCTTCATCCCTCTATTTATCTTCCATCTCTTTCACCAGAGTGCAGGCTTTTTTCTCGAACCCCCCGCCCCAATTCTCTCGCTCTCTCTCAGGTTTCCGCTCGTTCCCTCCCCCTTCTTTCCTCTCGGCGCTCTTTCTCTTCCTCTCTTTGTGACTCAGATTGTCGTTGGCACCCCGCGAGCGCACACACTCGCTAACCCACCCTCCCCCTCCTCCTCCTCCTCGCCGCATCCCCCCCCCCTTCTCTCGCCTCGCTCCGCTCTCACATCTCATTAATTTTCCGTGAGGCGAAGTGTGACACACACACGGACACAGGCGCACATACACACACTCACGCGCACGCTCGCGCGCAGACGGCATCGGCGGAATCATTATACGAGAAGAGCGGAGATGCTCGCTGCCTCTCTCTCTTTCTCTCGTGCATCCGGACTTCTTTTATTCCCTACCGCGCTGTTTTCTGGCAGTCGCCGCACAGCACAGCGCAAGACAAGAATCTCCCATCGCTCCCAAAGCTTTTAGAAAGACCGGTTCTCCCACCTAAGAGCTTGGCGCCAGGTGGTGTTTAACGCGAAGGCGCCCTCATCAGCTTTGGCAGGTTCTCCGTCTCCGCTGCGATGCGGATTTCGCTCTGTTCGTGACGCAAATTCTTAGCTTGCCAGAACAACAACAAGGTAGAGGAACCAGAACGCAGAAAAAGGAGTCAACATTCAGCTGTTTAGCGCTCATATGTTGACACATAGCGAGCTTGGGTTTTGTGGGTCAACACTAAATCATGTCAACATGCGAGTGTGGTCTGGTTGCTTGGTTAATCGGGCCCTGAAAGAAATTCTAAGCCCAGTTTCCACCAAAGTAGTACACTTCAGCTCAGTTTTGGATGCTACAATTTTTCGCCAAAATTTTGTGGAAAGTCCCAAAATAATTTCTACCCTCTTGTTGTGTAGGTTGTTACCTAAAGTAGCTCAACGTGACACAGATGATGTAATGCAAAGTTTTCTCAGGAAAACTTGGTAAGCCTGGTGGTCAGGGACGGTACTGGGAACAAAATTTGGCCAGGTAAAATATTCGTCCTGGGGGTTGCGAAAGACATACGATAAAACCTATTCGTGCGGAGGGAGGTTAAGAACAGCCAGGTGATTCAACAGACCTATAAAGCACTGGAGTTGGAATTCTATTAAGTTGAGTGTTCAACAGCGCCTCCAGTGGTTGTAGTCAAGTACTGAACTCCATTTTGCCTCAGTTGCTTGAAGATACAAATCAATTTACCTGATTAAATGATAGATTAATTGATTGTCAGCTCATCTTTAGAAAAAAATCTAATCTTCATTGGTGTAAAAAAAAAAAAAAAGAAGACCTTTCCGAAAACTATGAACTCTTTTACTGTGTAGCCTTTGTCATTGACTGAATTGGCCAATTAGCTTGACTTGTGTATTTACGTAGATGACACAGCTAGCATCATTAGGGAATTATTTTGCTATTACGGTAAAAAAAAAATTCAAAACTGTGCTGAACGAAACCGCTTGGTGGGTTCGTGTTCACTTGGCGTAAATCGAGCAAAGGTGCGGTCCCGCACGTTGCCTTTTAATTAAACCCGGATGGCCCTTTGTCTCTCTCCTTCTCCCCTCCTTCTCCGCCCTTTGCGCGCCGCGCCTCTTGACAGATTTTCCAAATTGATTTATTGATCGGCGCAGTTTAATGCCTCCTCAGCTGCGCCGCGTGTCCGCTCGCTCACTCGCTTGTCTGCCTCTGCGCTTTCCATGCGTACTCTCGCGTGTGTAATATCTTTAATCACCAGCAGAGGCATCTTCACCAAACTGTAAGTAGGTGTGCGCGTTGCTCATTAACCGGTTGCTTTATGGTCACACGCACATTCAGACACACATTTATGATGATTAGGAGTGTGTGCGTCATGATGTGTGTGAGTCAGAGTGGGAGAGCGGGTGGCGGAGAGTGTGAATGAGAGGTAAGCGCAGGGAGTATAATCGCGTTCTAATGGCCCTCTAATGTGCCGTGGTGACTGCGGTTAGCGGCGGCGGCAGCAGCGGCGGTTGTTCTTCCTTCCTTCCTCGCTCGCACACAAACACGGGGAGCGGCGGCGGTGGCGAGCGGCAGCGGGGCGCAGTCAGCCGAGCGGGAGAGAAGCTGGCTCGTCTCTGTGATTTATGTGTCTCTCTCAAACGTTTTATTCCCCTCCCGCTTCTTTCTCTTTTTTTCCACTCAACCCCCCATGCCCCCCACCCCGCCATCCCTCACAACCGCCCCCCACCCCCTTTAGCATTTTTTTTCCCCCTTCCTGCGTGCCGAGAGGGGGGAGGAGAAAACCTGAGACTACACAAACAAGGCACTGGCCGCTGCGCAAACAACACCCCCGCCTTCCCTTCCCTCCCTCCTTCCCTCCCTCCCTTTCTTTCTCTCGCTGCCTCTCAGGAAGCGCGTCTCTCACTGCCTGCGTGTGATAAGCCTGGGGCAGACCCCTGGGGCTCCCACACACACGCACACACATACACAGCGATTTATGCATAGTGCCTCACACACACAAACACACGAGCATACAAGCCTGTAGATGCACAGTGCTTGTCCCGTACTGGTGTTTTAGTGCCGCAAGCTCCAGGCTTATCACACGCAGGCAGCGAGATATAAGGGCCTGGGAGACAGTGACACAAACGCACACACACAACTCACATTTGCTGATTAGTGTGACACACGGAGCGGCGCCAGTTATGACCTAATAAGCACACGTACAGTCACGCCGGCGTGCTCTTCTGAACAGGCCGCTCGGAATGACTGATGTTATAAAAATAAATGAGGAGAAAAAAAATCACGCTATCGCACACCCACACACACCTGCACATGCAAATTCCTAATCATCTTAGGCGCGCACACACACACACACACTCACGCACTCATTTACACACACAGAAGCACACACACACACACACATAATTTAAGACGCGTGCACACGCTCCCGATGCCCGGGCGACACCGCGCATATATTCATGTTCGTTTAGTTTCGCGCTCCGTGCCGGCGCACATGAAAGCCCACTCGCTCGCTTCTTCCCTCCCTCGCTCCCCTTTCTATTCGCTCGCTCGCTCACTCGCTCGCTCTCCCCCCGTCTGCCTCACTCGCTCGCTCGCTGGCAGAGCATTTGAAATGGTAATGAGGAGAGATGCTGCGGATGTCTTCATCCCTCTCTTCAACCAACCAACCCGCCAACCACCCCATCTCTGCCCATGCTGGGTGCTCCAACAGGCCCCCTCGCTTCAGCCCATTGAAAGCCAGGATGAAGGTGCAATCTGTCATTTATTCTCCTCACATAAATCATGTCTGATTTTCTCTCCTCAAGCCGGCGTACGAGGAAAGCTGGATTGCATTTTAAATACCCGGCGCATTTCTAATGGGCAAAACTGGGGAATTGCGGGGTGATTTGGACTGTTTGCTTGAGGAGATAAATAGACGGAGTTGTCGGCCTCTCACCCAACCTCAAATTGCCACGGATGTATTAAACGTTAGCGGTGGCCTGCCAGGACGCTCATAGCAGGATGTGCCATGTTGCGTAATACTAATGTACCGTATAGATAAAAATGCTAAATAAGTGCACTCCGTTTATCATTTACCATTGAAACTGGTAAAGCACAATCTCTGAGTTGAAAAGTGCCCCTTGTCGATACATCGCAAGTTTACCAGGGTGCAGTAATCTGGTGGCACCCTGGGAAATGTAACTATTGGGACGTTCCGTTTCCGTTTAATGTCATCAACTACTGGCCTGGAATGTATACTACTTTGTTTTTAGGTCTTTCTTTAACAAAATACACATACAAGAATACACAAACAAGACAAGTTTGTGAAAATTAAAAGCATTATTGCTTGTACCCAATAAAAACCAAAAACATTGCCAAATGCATATTACATCATTTTTAGGAGGTTCTTGTTGTTGACGACAAAACTTAGTTGGTTTATTGGTTGCGTTTTTGCTCATTTGTCATGTAAATGTTTCTGAAATGTATCTGGATGTATTAGCTATCCATTTAAAAGTATTTGTTCCCCATAAAAATTGGTATGAACTGGGGTGCTTTGGTTTTGGACAGAGTTCAGTTTTTACAGCGGCAACATAGCCCAAAATTGTTTGCAACTCAGAACACAATATACAATAGCAGGGTTTCCCCCAGTGCTTTATTAGCCTGGCGGGCTGCCAGGCTTTTCTTGCCACCACCACCACCCAGCCCTCCTGCCTAAGGCTAAGTGTCAGCACCCCCTCAACCCACCACCCCCACCCCACTCAACCCCACCCTTTGATGAAAAGTAATTGCCACATGTGGCCGGCCGGCATGCGCCCTCCCTTCCCCCGTCAACAAATACGATTTGGCACATGTTGTTCGTCATCCGCACTCGTTGATGAATATTTTCCTGGGCCCTGTTTTGTTTGTTTGTTTCTGGGGAAACAAATTGAATGAAAAGGTGTTAATTGAGCATCCCTGCCGCATGACAACGCATTCTTACGCCACTCGTACCCTCGAAATGTCGTACGAAAAAGTATCGAGATTACCAAAAAAAAGGTTTAGCTTTTGTTGCCAGACTTGCTGCCACTCATTTTTAGTATTGCAGTTGTCAGTTGATTTCTTTTTTTTCTTCATCTTCGTAGTACTTTATGACTCGTGAGCTCCAAAGTGGGATACGTCCTACTTCCTGGCAGACTCTTCTGAATGTAGCCTTAAGAGAAGGTTATGCGGAGGTGGTACCTGATGACAGTCAACGGTCCCTTGAATTAATGAGCTTTATACAGTCCTCGCTCATTAGGATTGTCGAACATTCGCCGCTAGCTTGCTAGCCTGGCTTTTCAAGTATAGTCACATTAACGAGACACAAGCATCAGGCTTGTTTGTCATTTTTTTATGTTTGTTTCCCTTTTGCTCAGTTTATTATAGTTAGTTGTTTTCAAGAAGGGGTGTATTTATTGCAAGTGTGTATTATACTCAGGAGGGCTGATTATCCATTTCTGACTTTATTAGCAAAAACAGCCAAGCTTTCCGGGCATGTAGCCCTGCTCCATCAGAACGAGCACGAGCTACCCGAGCGTCGCTCAAAGAGCACACACACACAAACATCTGCCTGTATGCGTGGCGCGTAGCGGGGCCGCGCTGCAAGGGGTTAAATGTCTGAGTGATGCATTGATTGCAGGCGAGCGCAGGGAAGCATTCTAGAGAGGGAGATTAGAGGACGGAGGGAAAGCGGCGGCGGTGGAGGAGGAAAGGGGTGGGGGGGCTGCTGGGAAGGGATGTGTGTGCGTGTGTGTGCGCGCCTCATTATACTGCGGAGACGTGTGTGTGCGTGTATCTGGCGGGAAGCCGGGGCTCTCGTGCTAAGCTCCTCGCTCTCTCCCAGCGATATTAAACACGGCTCCAGAGGTTTAGCGCTACACCTCCTCCGCAGCCACACACACACATGCGCGCACGCTCATCAGCAGCACGTAAATACACACGCACACATAAGCGAGCTGCATATCAACACTGTCGTCGTCAGCCTCATACGTGCACGCACGCACACACACACACACACACACACACACACACACACACACACACACACACACACACACACACACACACACACACACACGTGGAATCCCCAAAGGGGAGCTTCGGCACAGCGCTTCTGAATCTCTCTCCAGCAGGCAAACGGAATTCTGGCAGCGGGTGAAAACCAGTTGGCGCGTCACTCCTGCCTCTCACCTCCCACCTTCCCCCCTCTACTCTCACACTTTTTCTTGCACACACTTGTTCACTTCTTTTCCCGGTAACTCCCTCCCTTCCTCCTTCCACAGCCCGGATCGTCCTCTAAATCACTCTTATCGGCGCGCAGACGCACACACCCGCACACACATTTTGGACCGCCACCCACGACAAGCCCACCCTTTCATCTCTTGTTATTGTCAGCTGCGGCCCAGCGGACGGCCCCGGCAGATCTCATCCGCAGACTCATTAATCTGTCATCTGTCGGGGTGTTGCCTTCGCCGCCGCGGCCCTCCTTCCGCCCGCTCCATTCCCCCCGCCAGTCCAGTCAGCCCCCCTCCGCCCCCTGCCCCCAACTCCCCCTCCTCCTTCCGTCCCTCCAGCCGCCCTTTCGCGCAAATGGGGAGCGAGCGAGATAAACACTTGGAGCAGCTGGAGGGTGAGAATTAGCATAGAAATGGAAGTTTGGAGTCATTCCCCAGGTTCACAGGAGGGAGGTCTCGGCGGCGGGCTGTTAGAGGGACAGCGCCTAAGCGTTGGCGTTTATACGCATATATGGATGCACGTGGGTGACATAATTAAAAGCCTAATTTAGAAAAATCCCGATAAATGCGGCAGCTCCTATTTGCTTTGCATATCTCCTCTTATCAGAAGAGAACGCCCTCCCTCCGTCCCCACCCCTTCTCGCCATTTCTTCCGTTTAGTAGCAGCAGACACCGCGGCGGTCCAATAAAAACCAGCCCCGTCTATTTTTCTGCTGGATGCCGGCTGTCGCGGCCCCAAGACCAGAGAAAACATTTCCAGCTCTTGAGTGCTTCCATCAAATCTCTTTGTTCCGCTTCCATTACGCCACGCTCGCTGCCCGGGCCTGCCGCGACTGTCTCCGCACGCGCGCACGCCTTCGGAATCTGGCAGGCGACACGTCGTTGAGTCATACTCGGTCTCCTGGCCTCGTTCGCCGCCAGCTGCAGCATTATGGAGCGTTTGTGTGCGAGTTTTATGTTAGTCCGGCGCAGGAACACGCTCATTTCCCCTTCCCCCTCCTCCTCCTTCCCCTAATTTGGCTGCCACAGGAAACTTTATATGCTAGAAGCCGTCTGTCTTTGTACGACTCTTGTTGTTTTTCCCTCCCGTACTGAAGCGTCGTGCTTGTGTTGGCTTCCTACAGGAGGTGGTGCTCTACTGCCTGGAGAACCGAGTGTGCGAGGTGAATCACCGAGACTACGCCGGCTACTGCGCCCTCCATGAGGCCTGCGCCCGCGGCTGGCTCACTATCGTCCAACACCTGCTGGACTACGGCGCCGACATCAACTGCAGCGCGCAGGACGGCACCAGGTACGGCCGCTGAAATCTGAACCGCTCGCGCAATGCTAACGTGGCCTCTTTAGCATGCGCCAGTGGGCTGTCATGGCTTATGCTCATGTCACGTAACGCGTCACTTGCATGATGGATTTGATCGTTTCTTGCCTAGAGCGTCATTGTGACACACGAGCTCCACAGGTTGGAACTTGAAGCTGTCATGATATTCCTTCAGAGACTTTGCTTGCTAGCTGAAATGTTCATGAAACTAAATAGTTTTTTTTTTTTTATGAATATGAATCCAGTTAATCCGTTTTAGCCACAAGACCAACTTGCTTTCATGCGCAGTTCACGTACTGAAGCATAGTTCAAAAACCGAAGCAATATTTGCTTGAAAATGTTCGTAAAGGTTCTTCTGTGTTTCCCTTAGTGGGTGAAAGCTCGCCGCTATATTTTGTTAGTGACTGTTTTTTTTGTTTAGTTTTTTACTAAGAATGGATGATACCCGGCCTTATTTGAAGGTATGGGTACTGACAGTGGCTGATACTCGTGCAGCCAGTTTAGGATCAGGAACTAGAAATTAGAAATTGAAAGGATAGAAAATTGCCATTAACTCATTCACTCCCAACCATTTTCACTGAAGCCAACCCCCTTCGCTCCCGGCTGTTTTACTGGTATTTAATAATGGTCCACAAAATATTCTGTTCTATTGCTATACAGGGGAACCTACCAAAAGAAAGATTAGAGTCTCTCCTTTCGTCAGGAAAAAAAGTACATTTGTATCTGTTTCTGTTTTGCAGCAATTAGCATTAGAATATAGCTAAGTTTAATCATTATTCAAAAACCTGTTGAAAACACTAGCATTTTAGGATTTTAAAGGTCTTTCTTTAAAATGATCTGTCATCGTTTTTTGGGTGGAAATTTTATGTATCCGTAGTGCTAGTGGTATCGGTATTGGTAACTACTCAAGAGTTGAGTACTCGTACAGGTGTCAGTCTAAAAAAAGTGGAATCGCACATCCCTATTTAAAAAAAAAAAAATATATATATATATATTTTTTTTTTTTACAACAGCCTTGTAATCATTTTCATTATTTCAATCTCATCATGGGCAAAATATGGCATCTTTTGTTTTATTTCAACGCTGACACAATGGTTATTTGTCAACATCTCTACTCGGTAGAGCGACTACACTTGAATCTGCTTTTATCAAAATGGCATACATGTGAAAGTTAGTTGAAATGATTGCACATGCCTTTGTAGACCCATTCACGACGCAGTGGAGAACGACCACCTGGACGTGGTGCGCGTCCTACTGTCCTATGGTGCCGACCCCACCTTGGCAACGTACTCTGGCCGGGGCCTCCTGAAAATGACCCACAGCGACATCATGGAGCGCTTCCTCACCGGTAAGCTATTTTTCCGTGGCTCTTCTTTCCTTTAACTCTTTGACTGCCAGACGTTTTCAGAAAAGGGATGCCGTCAGTGCCAGCCGATTTAAGCATTTTGACTGATCTTTCAAGGTCCACAGAAAATGTTCTGTTTGGACTATGGAAACACACGTACTACCAAATGAAAGATTGGACTTTCATCTTTCATCAGAAAAAAAAAGTTTGTTTCTACCTTATTCCGTTCTTTAGTAATCAACAATAGAAAATGGTTAGTTTGACCCAATTTCGCCTGTTTTGGACCAAAATACGGAGAAATCAAGCTTTTAGTGAAACGATATTATTTCATGCATTCTAGTGAATTTTACACTTCTTTTTGTCCATGAATGATGCCACAAACACCTAAATAGTGCTTTACTTCTATAAAACACTACCACCAAGAATGAAAAAGTGTTTTTTGATAGCAAAATACGTTTATTTACATTCAACAGTGTAACAATTTGACAACAATTTGGCAAACTATTTACAAATGTGTGCAACTGTGGTGCTATTTACAAATATGTGGATGTTTCAACGACAGTTTTTCTTTGTGTAACACTCTCCTGCGTGCAAGGAGACGCAACCGCATTTGCACAACAGATTGCCTCTTCGCGTGCTCCACTTTCTTGCCGGCCGTTTTTTTCCGGGGAATAGCAAGTATATACTGCAGTGTGTGTTGCCATCAAGTCTAATATCAGGATCATGCTACGGTTTCGTTACGTCTCGCTTCCTCGTGTCCTTCAGTTGCTATACCGGGTGGTAAGAGATGTTCTGATCCATCTTATCCACTCCATTCATGGTGGCATCGTAGTCCAGAAACAGTGTCTTCTCCGTGATCAGACTGTACCCGCTCCTCCGATGAATATGCATTGGACTCGGGGTACTCTTCATTGTCCGATCGAATGTCCGCTTGTGCAGCTCCGGCGTTAGCAGCGCTAGCCGCGCTAGCCGCGCTTAGCCGGTGAGGCTTACTACGTGTTCATAACAGTCGCGTCAAGGCTTCCAACTTTGGCGTCAAGCTCGGAGTCATCATCATCATCATCATCAATCTGCATTGGTCGATGCCAACTCTCCATCGCCCGATCGAATGTCCGATTGTGTAGAAGTACCCGGTCGGCTATTGTGCGCGTTTTGCGGCCTTAGCAGCGCTAGCCGCGCTAGCCGCGCTTAGCCGGTGAGGCTTACTACGTGATCATAACAGTCGCGTCAAGGCTTCCAACTTTGGCGTCAAGCTCGGAGTCATCATCATCGTCGACATCAATGCGCTTTTTAGTATTGATTGATGCTTTCCGTCTTTGAAAAAAATGCTCAAGCGTGAGCTGCTTGCAACCGGTTGCTTGGTCAAGCCATTGTGGCTTGACCAGCCATTGTCTCCTCAACACTCTAGCTCCGCCTCACTTCTTCTACTGACGCCCACGGTGGGCGGCCCATCCAACCTTGTGCAAAGAGAGTCATCGCTGCCCTCTAGGGGCCAAAACGAGTCTTTTACTAATCAGATCTGCCTGATACTTTCAGCACAGCTGCCCAAGGCTTTCTTGCACCCGTTTTCAAAAAAAAACAAATAAAACATACGTCTTTTAACGTCCTCGGCGCCCTTCCCTAGGTTTATGCTAAACGTTTTATAACGTTTATGGCAGTCAAAGAGTTAAAGGGGAAATCAACTCAAACATTTTTTATACAATAATATGTTATTTGCAGCCCCACTAGTCTAAACAAAATGTTTGGATTAATATTATGTTTGTAGAATATGAGCAAAGTCCATCCCTTTTTATCCATCTCAGGAGGCTGCCATTTTGCCACTTGCTGTCGACTGAAAATGACATTGTAGTTGCTCAGGTATCGACCAATCACGGCTCACCTGTTGCCTGAAGCTGAGCCATGATTGCTCGTTACCTGAGCAACTATGATGTCATTGTCAGTTGACAGCAAGTGGCAAAATGGCCGTCCCCCTGGGGTGCAAAAGAGATGATTCCGAAAAAAATGCATAACAACCCTCACAGTTGTGACAGGATTTTTCTATTTGTGGACAAGCTACTGGCAAAGGTTTGACCTTGTATTACAAAGTGCCGCAAGGTAGGACAGGAGATAAACTGGGTAAGGGGTTGCTTTTGGGTGGTACACGCAGGTGATGAGGGTTCAAATGTTAAAGCAGCTGCTCAGCAGCAGCCAGTCCCCGAAGGCCTCGATCCTGTTTGCAGCTCTTTCAGCGCCTCGACCCCTGCGCAACCTGTTGCTCCGAGTCGCGCCTTGCAAATCCTCACCCGCCGCTCCCCATTTTCCGCCCCGCGCTCGCCTGCGGCCGTCAGCAGACGTGTCAGCCGCTGTCAGCCCATCTCTCCCCTCCGGCGGGCCCCCTCCCCTCCCCTCCCCTCCCTCGACCACCTGTTAGACAAGGGAGTTTGAGCCCGCAGGAGTGCGTGCTGTTGCCTCTGAGCTCCTCGATCTGGTTACTTAGCAACGCCAACTGTGTTTGCTCAGCGTACGTGAGGAAATGGGCTTCGCTCCGGCCCGGAGACTTTGCTTTTGTAGTGCGTGTTAGGGCCCGTGTGCGTCTCTCCCAGGTAACTTGAGACGGGGAGAACGGGACTCGGCTGTTGCCGGTGCATAATGTCAGGTTGGACTCATTAAAATTGATTTCATCGGGTGAAAACACAAGAGAAAAGGATAAGCTGTTGCTTTTTCCTATCAGATTTAAAGGGTAATACTTGATAAATGATGATGGAAGATATGTTCAGCATATGTTATGAGCATTTGGAGGGTTAAAAGTTTGGAGGCTTTGGGGCCATATGTGGTCCGCAGGCCTTGGGTTTGTCACCCCTCTTTATAGGGAGATGGCTGCAAAAAGGTAGTGTTGAACTTTGATAAGAGCGTGGACACGTAGATCGATGCCTGACTGTGGAGCGAGCGAGCGAGTGAGAGTGAGCGAGCGAGCGAGCGATGGCCGCCCTCCCTCCACCTGGTCCCACTCATCTGGAGGCCGTTAATCCCTCCAAACACACGCCAGACGCCCCACGCCTCAGCGCTGGCACAAAGCCCGGCTCTGATTCGCCGAATGTGCGTGCGTGCGTGTGTTTGTGTGTATGTGCTGAACACACACTTTGCTCTCGCCGCGTGTGCTTATCCAGCTCTCTCGCCGTGTGTGTGCGTGCGTGTGCGCGCACCAGCAAAACTGTGTGTGGTTCTTGTTCCTGGCAGCCGTCTGCAGCGACGCTCTGAACTGAGCCAGCTTTAACCCAGCAGAGACAGTCGCTCCCTCCCCCGTGGTGAAGCTGCTGGCCCCTGACCATTAGCCCCCCCCTCGCCCGCCCCTGCTCCACCACTCCACACTCCTCTAACACGTCCTCTCTCCCCCTTCCTCCTCCTCCTCCTCTTTTACTGCCGTTTATCCATTCGCCGCTCTTGTCTCCAAGGGCAATTGTTTGCCTCGTTGCCTGTCCCCCCGGGCTCTGGCTGGTGAGTCACATGCTCCTCTCCTCTCTCCATAGATTATTTTGCTGACCTTCAGGGCCGCGCAGATGACGACCCCGGAGTTTATTGGGAATTCTACGGCAGCGTTGTGTGTGGTGAGTACTGATCACAACGATCCCTTTCTATCAGCCTGTAGAAGAGATTTTTTTACCCCTTTTCCAATGTCGCTGTTCTGTACTGAAGCGGAAACGGGGGGGGGGGGGGGGGGGGGTCTTACTAAGTCGATCCGGCAATTTTCTGCCTTCAGAACTAATATGAGAGCAGTAACAGAAGCCTCTTTCACGCTGCCTGTAAAATCCGGTATTTATTTGTTGAGTTTCTATATAGATGGCACGCACACGTAACGTTGGGCGACCTGAAGATATTCTGCTTTCGGACGCAGCTGTAATGGAAACAATCTTTACACTGCCTTAAAAGCCGACATGTTTCAGCCGTGTTGCTTTTCTGTATGCAGTATTTCCCTGCATATTTGGGATTCAATTAAAAAATTCACCTATTTGAGTTTTTATTTTTATTTTATTTTATTTATTTTTACTTCTCCTCTATTAGCTAAAAAACCCCTACGCCTATTCAGTTTTTGTGCTTATTCTGAAACGCCCCAAGTTGCCACAAGATCGCACCAAAACTTAAGACCTAGCCCAGTCTAATAACAAAAGTGCTTTGGAGCCATCTTGTTGCATCTCGATGCCAAGAAACTTGAACCTCTGCTAAACAGGACTAAGCCCTGTCTAATTAAAAGAAAAAAAGTAGTACCTTGGTGCCATCTTGATTACAAGGAATTTTAGCTTCTATTAGACAAGGCCGAACCCAGTCTAAAAAAAAAGTTGTGTTTTGGTGCCATCTTGATTACAAGGAACCTGAGCTTCTATTAGACAAGACCTAGCCTACTCTTAAAAAAATAAAATAAAAAAAAGTAGTGCTTTAGTGCCATCTTGAGGCATCTTGATGCCAAGGAACTTGAGCTTCAGTTAGACAAGCCGTAGCCCTGTCTATTAAAAGTAGTGCTTTGGTGCCATTTTATGGCTTCTTTTTTTTTTTACTCAACTTTTGGGATTGACAGAAGGGCTGGGTCCCTATTATTGTAAACAATGCTGTCACAGAACAAATGGAACAAAGTTCACCAAAGTTCACAGTTGTCCTGACAATTTTCCATCTTTGGTGGTAGTATCACAGGTGTAACTGAATCCCGTCCACACTGCCTGTTAAAGTGTTTTCCGTCTTTTTATCATGCTATGTCTGTTCTTTTTTTTCTTTTTTCTTTTTTATATATATATATATGCAAGTGTTGTAGCAATATGTAAAATTTGAATTTGGGTCACCTGTGACGCTGCCCTTCCACTGAATCTTTGTATGAAAAAGTGTGTCCCAAGACGTCAGCTCACCTTCATTTTGCACCTTTCAGAGTCTGCCGAGGAGGGCGGAGCCTACGACATCCTGGCTGACCCGCCGGGCCCTGACGAAGACGAGGAGGACGACAAAAGGGAGGTGTTTGAGTTTGAGTTCTCCGACCGGCCCCTGTTGCCGTGCTACAACATCCAGGTGTCCGTCTCTCATGGGTGAGCGTCTCGCCATTCCCAAGTGTTGGGAATAATGCCGTACTTTTTGCCATAATGCAGAAATACAATTTAGAATGCACATTACGATGCAGTTGTACATCATCGTGACCAGATTCACTTTTTGGACATCTCTAAAAAGTTTCCAACCAGGAATTTATAATAGTTGGCACGTATTCCTTACACTGTGATATGAATATATAAGTCAGGAAATTCTGCACAAGTATACAGTCACTGATCAGCTGTTCAGTCACTGTTCATGCAGACATTGACCTGTTTACCTGTCAGTCATTATACGCAGCACTTGGATTGGTCGTGATGTCACTTAGATCGTGTTTGTCATTACATGCACAACCAGTGATTAGCCTCCAAAGTTGTTTACATGTATGTTCTGGAAGATTGAAAGTATAATGCTGTTAACAACTGACTTTTTCTGTGGCTATTAAAAGGAATAGTTTTGTTTGATTGTTGTTGTTTTTTTGTACCAAAAATTGATTGATAAAAAATTAAAGGTAAATTTAATTTTAAAATAATCTTTAAATGTCAACATAAATTCAGATTTTGAGTTAAAAAAAGAAGAAGAATTTTAACATAATATAATATAATTTTAAAGTTTTAATTCTTAAATTTATAAATAAGAATTGTTGTAAATATATTTTAATTTCAAGTTGTAAATTATAATAAATTTGCACCATAAATTTTACTACAATTTTTTTCCCATTATCTTTAAAATAAAATGATAATTTCACGTTCCAATAAATGAAAAGTTAAAGTTTAAGATTACGTTAAAATTGCATTTAAATAAATCCATTTCAAATGTATTATTTTTTTTATTATTTAAAAAATAAAACTAAATTACAGTTAAACTAGTCACAGGCCATGAATACCACCTTCTGCTGTTTTTGTGGGCAGTAACTCCAAATAGTGCAGAAATATTGTAATGCAAAAGTATAATGAATGACTTTTAAATGACATGCACTAGTAAAATATGTAGATACTTTACAAGTGGTAATTTCTCATCCGTAATAAATTGTATTTCTTTCCTCCCTCTCAGGCCTAGGAACTGGCTCCTCCTGTCCGATGTGCTCCGCCGTTTGCGCATGTCGGCCCGCGGCTTCCGGCAGGCCTTCCCCCACATGGAGGTGGTGACGGTGTCCGAGGCCGAGTTCTACCGGCAGGCCTCGCTGTCGCAGCTCTTCTCCTGCCCCGAGGAGTTGGAGGGCTTCCAGCCGGACAGTAAGGAACTGCTGGACCTGGTGGAGGACAGCGCCGAACTGGCCGCCCTGCTGGGCTCCACGCTGGAGTGCCTGGACGACCGCTGGGAGCAGGCCAGGGACAAACTGAAGGACAGGATCAAGGCGGCCGGCCAGGTGGGCCTCATCCTTAACCCGGCTCACAACAAGCACTGACCTTCTTCACCCTCTCGGGCTGCGGTTGGCTTTCTTATCCGTCTGGAGTCAGTTTGCTACCCGAAGTTCCCCGCCCGGCACTGTACATAAAAGACTTTTGGACCTGCTGGCTGACCCGGCCTGTGTTAGCTTAGCCATACGCTTGACTCTCAATAACTGATGGTCGTATTTTTTATAAATTAATATATGTACAAATAAATCTAAATAAATATATGTATGTACATATACATATGTGTGTGTGTGTGTGTGTGTGTGTGCGTGTGTGTGTGTGTGTGCGTGTACATAGTTCTCCTTCCCCTTCTTTCTGATAACCAGACAGCGCGTGAGCGCAGCACATTGTGCATGTGTGCTATTGAATGTGCTATTTGAGTTCACAGGGAGCACATGATGTACAATTCTTTTTGTTGTATCTTTTTTTTTTTCATTTTATAATGTTAAAATTGTGCTTCCTGTCCAGTCTGTAATTTAACACGCGGAGCTACAGCGTTGATTGTATAATAAAGTTCTATTGTAATACTGATCTTCACCCTTTGGCAAAGAGCTTGTGTATATATCTAACAGTGAGGCTACTGCAGTAAATCAAACTTTTTTTTGGGTGTTCATTTTGTTTTGTTTTGTTTTAACTTTGTAATTAAAATATCTCCTAATTTGTATTTATATTTTACAAAAAGAAGTTGCTTTAAAAAAAATAAATATACAAACTGCAAGATGAAATGTGTGTGCTGCTCCTTTAATTGTGAGGTTACGTTTGGAACTAAATGAATTGGGTGTCAATGTCAAATTAAATCGTTTAGCCAAATTGTCCGCGACGACGTAATCCTGCATTGCCATCTCTAGGAATATATTTGTATTGTCGCGAGCGGCACTTTGTCTGTGCAGCCCATCAGCACACAGCAAACAATTTATTGCAGGCCTGCAGTGCCACCAAACGTCAAGATTGGTCATTGCATGATACAAATACACTACTGTATTATATATTGTTTTTGCACCGTTATTGTCAGAAATGTATATATTAATATTTATTAATCAAACTGAATTGGTTATCTTCTATATATTTTGTTGGAATTGGCTAATCTAATTGTTATATTTTCAAGTATAATTCTACATTTCATAAATCAAAGCATAAAGGATAAACTAAACTAAGTCTTAGTTTAGTTTATCCTTTATGCTTTGATTTTGACGTATTTATCCCACAGTGTTTAAATAAACTGGTTAGCATCCTGAGGAGATGTTTAAGACAAAAAAAAGAAGACTTTTTGTCAAAATATGACTAAGACCATTATTTTTAAGAGAGTGGCGATATAATAACATTTGTTAAATTTACTCAATTATATAAATTAACATATAGACATATTTTAATTTTGTCGCAAACCAGTCCAAAAACTAGAGGCCACAGAGGCTGTTGGTGCGCATGCGTTGTCGCGTTCTGTACCACGTGATTATGCGTGACGTGTTGGATCATGTGATCTCTGCTTGAAGCAAAGAGAAGGGAAGATGTCGCCTACTGGCTGGCCGAGGATGGAGTCACTGTCCTTCGCCGTGTCCGTCCTCCTTTTCCTCTGCACGACCGGTAAGAATTGTGAACTAATAGAGGCCGCCGGTTGTTTATTTTAAACGGATCTCCTTTTGCTTTAGTGTAACGTTACCGCGTCGTGTCGTCAAAGTGTCAAAGCGGACCACAGTTGGCTAACCGAGCTAGCAACGCTAGCGTCGTCGATAGGTTCATTCATTTGACACTATTTTCGATGTATATATTAATGTGATGCGTCGAGGTGATGTCGTCCCATTTTTCTGTGCCGTTGTCAGATTGTTGGGGAACATTCCATTATTGCAAAAAGCATATTGTGTAGTAATGATTTGCTCCCCCTCTAAAGTGCGTTTCATCATTGTTTTGATTAGGCCATAATAAAACCAGGTTATAAGATAATTATTGATTTATTGTAGTTCCTATATGGATTGTGAGTCATGTGACAGGCCACGAAACAGGGAAGTTCCTCTCCCTCTTTCCGTCACGAGTTTCTGCCTGGCTTGTGTTGTTACAAAAAAAGAAAAGAAAAACAATGCTCAGTTTTGATTAAAAATTTGACGTTTGATACAAATTGAAATTGTAATGAGTAGAAATTAGCCCGTTTAAGACTGCCGGCACTACAAATTGAGTGATTTGTACTTGTGGGTGCGAGCACATAGAATGTTGAGGTAGGAAAAAAAAAAGGTGCAAGTGCTAAAAAAGAAAGTTGAATTTTCCATTTAATTTGAATGAGTATAATTCATTTGAAAATGTAATTGCTGGCATTTTCACTTGTCAGTCCAGCACTTCATCCATGTCACCGTTTGGACGGTGTGCAGCTTAACTTTTTGGCATAAGCAGCGTTGCACTTGTTTGGAATATAGATGTTTCTGCATATTAGTGTATTGCTCTCTCTGACACTTGAAAGTGGCTCTGAATCTTTATCCAGTCCAACAGATCATGCAGAGAAGTTAATTGTAGGTGTTCATGTTAATTGGTCCCACTATTCTTCAAGTATAGCACTTTATATATCCAACTATTTGTGTTCAAGAAATTAAAAAGTGTTTTTTTTCCCCCATAACATTATAAAATCTTTTCTCCATCCCATCGTGCAGATGTCCGCGGGGATGGGTTGACGGTGCTGCAAGCTCCAGAGTTTGTGTCCTTCCAGAAAGGAGAGTGGCCCGTCTCTGGCGAGAAGATTCCCGACCTGGTGGCCCTAACCATGGGCTTCTCTGTTCAAGAGGTGACGTGGCAATTTATTATCAAGCAGTCGAAGCTGATATTTTACTGACCAGTCGGTCACAGTGCTGCTTCAAGTAAGTGTTCAATGAGCCTTTTAATAACATTGTGTCTTGATTCCATTCAGGATCTGTCTTGGCCTGGCCTGCAGGCTGGTCCCTTGTTCCAGCGTCCCCGTGCTAATGTTCTGATAGTGGTCCGAGGAGCCGATGGCCTCGCCTTGCCTCAGAGTGTGGCCTCCTATCCCTTGGAGAATGTGAGCCATCCTGGATCTGGATTACAAACAAAATGGGACCTCTGGTCGCTTATGGTGAGGTTTTCCTTGTTTCTTCCCAGCCGGTGCCCTTCACTCTGGATAGTGTCGCAGAGACGGTGCACTCCCTGTTCGCCGAGGACACGCCTGTCGTGCTGCAGCTCGCACCGAGTGAGGAGGTACAAACATGGTCATTACAATATTGAATTTCAAAACTTGGGCTTGAGGCTAATGTGTGTTGTCAACAATTTTTGGGAACCTTCAGCCCAGTGAATGATTCTGGTTAATATTACGGCGGCGGCCAATTTGCCACTTGTCGAATGAAGATGACATTAATGTTGCTCAAGTTTCAGGTAACATCCAATCACAGCGCAGCTTCAGAAAACAGGTGAGCTGTGATTTGTCGTTGCCTGAGCCCTGAGCAACTGTGATGTCATCTTCAGTCGACATCAAGTGGCAAAATGGCCGCCCCCTCAGATGGATCAAAACGGCTGGATTTTGCTTCATAACTCATATTCCACAAATGTAATATTAATCAGAATGTCATGTTTAGACTAGTGAGGTCACATGCGACATATTATTGGCAAGAAATTATTAAGTTTGACTTCCACTTTAACTCTTTGACTGCCATAAACGTTATAAAACGTTTAGCATAAACCTAGGGAAGGGCGCCGAGGACGTTAAAAGACGTCCCCTATGTTTTTTTGTTTTTTTGTTTTTTTTTCAAAAACGGGTGCAGGAAAGCCTTGGGCAGCTGTGCTGAAAGTATCAGGCAGATCTGATTAGTCAAAGACTCGTTTTGGCCCCTAGAGGGCAGCGATGACTCTCTTTGCACAAGGTTGGATGGGCCGCCCACCGTGGGCGTCAGTAGAAGACGTGAGGCGGAGCTAGAGTGTTGAGGAGACAATGGCTGATCCAAGCCACAATGGCTTGACCAAGCAACCGGTTACAAGCAGCTCAGCTTGAGCATTTTTTTCAAAGACGGAAAGCATCAATCAATACTAAAAAGCGCATTGATGTCAACGATGATGATGACAACGAGCTCTACGCCAAAGTTGGAAGCTTTGGCGTGACTGTTATGAACACGTAGTAAGCCTCACGGCTAAGCGCGGCTAGCGCTGCTAAGGCCGGAAAACGCGCACAATAGCCGGCCGGGTACTTCTACACAATCGGACATTCGATCGGGCGATGGAGAGTTGGCATCGACCAATGCAGATTGATGATGATGATGAAGATGACTCCGAGCTCTACGCCAAAGTTGGAAGCTTTGGCGTGACTGTTATGAACAAGTAGTAAGCCTCACCGGCAAAGCGCGGCTAGCGCGGCTAGCGCTGCTAAGGCCGGAAAACGCGGAGCTGCACAAGCGGACATTCGATCGGACAATGAAGAGTACCCCGAGTCCAATGCATATTCATCGGAGGAGCGGGTACAGTCTGATCACGGAGAAGACACTGTTTCTGGACTACGATGCCACCATGAATGGAGTGGATAAAATGGATCAGAACATCTACCACTCGGTATAGCAACCGAAGGACACGGGGAAGCGAGACGTAACACCACCGTAACGTAACCGTAGCATGATCCTGATATTAGACTTGATGACACACTGCAGTATATACTTGCTATTCCCCGGAAAAAAACGGCCGGCAAGAAAGTGGCGCACGCGAAGAGGCAATCTGTTGTGCAAATGCTGTTGCGTCTCTTTGCACGCAGGAGAGTGTTACAAAAAGAAAAACTGTCGTTGAAACATCCACATATTTGTAAATAGCACCACAGTTGCACACATTTGTAAATAGTTTGCCAAATTGTTGTCAAATTGTTACACTGTTGAATGTAAATAAACGTATTTTGCTATCAAAAAACACTTTTTCATTCTTGGTGGTAGTGTTTTATAGAAGTAAAGCACTATTTAGGTGTTTGTGGCATCATTCATGGACAAAAAGAAGTGTCAAATTCACTAGAATGCATGAAATAATATCGTTTCACTAAAAGCTTGATTTCTCCGTATTTTGGTCCAACACAGGCGAAATTGGGTCAAACTAACCATTTTCTATTGTTGATTACTAAAGAACGGAATAAGGTAGAAACAAACTCTTTTTTTCTGATGAAAGATGAAAGTCCAATCTTTCATTTGGTAGTACGTGTGTTTCCATAGTCCAAACAGAACATTTTCTGTGGACCTTGAAAATCAGTCAAAATGCTTAAATCGGCTGGCACTGGCGGCATCCCTTTTCTGAAAACGTCTGGCAGTCAAAGAGTTAAGCAAGAATGTGCAACTTTTTTCTTGGATCTGGGAAAAAGGTGAATATTGCCACTTTTCTATTAGCCCCAACACAGCAGCACGCCACTTCACCACATGGGCTCTCTTGCTTTTCTATTACAACATTTATTACAAGTTAAAGGCTCTAGTATGGTGATTCTCAAAGCATGGGCTCCCTCTAGTGGTACACGAAAGAACAATATTTGTTTTTCAAATTGTACGCGCTACAATTTTATGTAACTTATGTGCACAATTAAATCACAATGTAAGTATGTTTTTAAATATTTTTTTTATTATGATTGTGAGCATAATGTTGCAGTAACCCTGTAAAGTCATTTTTCTGATGATTCTTATTTAAAAAAATTAATAATCTGTGCAGCCCACTACCAAATACTACTAATAATATTGATCATGATAGTAGTACTACAACTATTTTTGTGTGTGTGTGTGTGGTTTTTTTTTTGTGACATGCTGATCGTGCATTTTTTTGTGTCCACCATTAGAGGCTGTACATGCTGGGCAAAGCCAACGCCGTGTTTGAGGATCTGCCGGTTACCTTGCAGCAGATCCGAGCCCGCCTGTCACAAGATGGCTCCGTGCTGGCCACCCTGCCCCTCAACTCCCTCAGCAGGAACGCAGAGGTCGCTTTCCATTGGCACCACTGTAACACAACCACACACACACACACACACAACATCTCATCTAAGCTCGCTTCTGTCGCGCGTCATGTCTGCAGGCCGATTTGCTGTTCCTTTCTGAGATACAAGTCCTGCATGACATCACAGCTCTGGTGAGTTGTCACTTTGGCTATGTTTATTTTTTTTTCCTAACGTTGCTCTGGCTTCACGATGCGACTTTTTGTTACAGCTGCAAAGGCACAGGCATCTGGCCAAGGACCACTCCCCAGACCTTTACTCCCTGGAGCTGTCGGGCCTGGAGGAACTGAGCCGCGTCTACGGACAAGACTCTCCTCAGTACCGCGATGCCATCGCCATTCTCTCCTCTGTCCTGCAGAAGGTAAAGAAGAGGAGGAGGAGACTTCCAATTCGCCGATTGAGCCTCCATTTGTGTTTGTGTTTTGTAGTTTGGAGAGGACGTGTACGGTCTCTATGGCAACAGCGCCGTGGTGGAGGTCGTGACCGTGAAGAACTTTGAGGCTCCTCTCACCAGGAAATCCCGCTCCATTTTGGAATCTAAACAGATCGTAAGTCCATATTGTCTGCAGCGTCAGGCTTCTAGTGTGGGCAAGGCCTTTGAGGGAGGGGCATTTATTTGTGCAAATGCATTTTTAGACTTAGATTTCAATACAGTATTTGTATAATAATAATGCAATTAAATCGAAAACCTTCCACTGATAAATAATAAAATAAAAACAACTTATTATCATCACCTATTACATTTTATGTTTGTTTCTTTCTTTTCTTTATTTCCACAAATACTGTACTTAAAAAATATTCATATTGTATTGCTATTACAATAATTATATACCATAGTTTTGCATATAATGGCCATGAGTGTTTATTTTTAGTACCAGGGCTATTTTAAGGGCAATGTGTTGATTGAGGGGAGGTTCTTATTTGTATGAAATGCTTAATTATAACTGTATTAGGTATGGGCCAATTACCATTTTGACACTTTATCGTGGTTTTCAAAAAGTCAAGGTTTCAATAAAATGTCAATTCTGGCTGTCACCGGGAATGAGCTGCTCTTCTCTGTTTTCAGCAGGGCACAATATTTTTTGTGATTTATTTATTTATTTATTTTAAGTTCATTTGAATTCATTCTGCCATCAAACAGCAATACATTGCACAATATGCTCATCACAATACTCAACAAACATACTGATTGGCGTCAGCTCATCAATGATGGGACACTGTGGCTTAATAAAAAGAATGTTAACATTTACTTATTAATTTAAACTTAACACATTTCTTCTGTACTAAATATTCTATATAGTAAAAAGTGATTGTGTTCAATGAGGGGGGAATGCTGTTTTTATTTACCCAAATATTATTTTTATTGTTTTATTTTTTTAAAAGGTCATTTAAGAACTGTAATGTGAATACTGTCATACTGCAATATTTTTGCTCACGGCTTCATACCATCAGAATCTAATACTGCATATTGTTAGATTGTTTTATTTTGCAGTGGTAGATTATACATATATTGACCTAACTAATGAAGGCTGCTATTTGAGGAAATATAGTATATTTCTCTATTAAGTGCAAACATGCAAAATCTATTGTTAAAAAAGGTGTTTATTGTTTTTTTGTTTTTTGTTTTTTAATCCTTCTGCAGAGCAACCCAGGCAGCCCATACAACTTGGCCTACAAGTACAACTTCAACTACGCCGTGGTCTTCAACATCGTACTGTGGCTGATGATCGCGCTAGCGCTTGCGGTGATTACCGTCGGTTACAACCTGTGGAACATGGACCCGGGCTACGACAGCATCATCTACAGGATGACCAACCAGAAGATCAGGATGGACTAAAAAAACTGACCCTCAAAGTCTCCATCCATCCCCTTGGATCCCGCTTGTGATTGTTTTGTGCTTTATGTTTGTATGACATTGAAGTAAAAAGTGAGTCAGCAATTGGTTTTCGACGCGCTGCTGTGGTTGGAAGTGAATATCAACATTACGCCACACCATTCCTTATAATGCGTCTCACTTAAGTTTTTGTGATGTATGGTCCTGTTTTGAAAGACTGCGTGAATTTGTCGTGAACATGTTTTAAGTTAAATATGTGTGTATATATTGAAAATGCAACTGTGACAAACTGCTGTACTCAATATGAAAAGATTGCGTAGAAACGTGTTTATTGTTTGAAATAACTTGGCCATTATTTGTAAGCATGGTGCAAGAATAAGTAATTAAGCTGTAAAATTGCGAAATAATGAATAAATTATTATGGATCACACGATTGTCAACATGTCTAATATTGGCAAAATGTTTAATTCAGTGTTTTTACTATATTGATTTTGCATTCCTCTCAAAAAATATTTTGGGGTGCCAGTTTCTTTTATATTAGCAAAGTTCTGAGGCGCTACCTACAAGGCATCTTCGGTTTGCGGTGCTGAAGTGGTCCATTAATCAATTTCCACGCTAACAAAAGTATTTTTTTATTTAAAGGCACAGGGAAATGACGAGTTAGGCATGCCAGCTCGCCATTTGTGGGCCTTTTACTGGTTCACTTGGTCACGTGATTACGTTGCGTCAACTCTGAGCCAGTTAAAACGTAACTGGCACCTCTCGCCCCGCCTTTATTGTCTTTCGGCGTACTTCATTGGTCGTGAGCTTCTACGACAATTCCGGTAGTGCTGTTTGTGTACTCGTTGCGTACAGCGGAGGGGAAAAAATTCAAGAAGCAGAAAGTATGGTCTGACTGATTATAAAAGGTAAATTTGAGTTGTTTTTACTTAACCATAAGTGTCTTTAACTTAGCCTACTATTTAACGACGTTGTGTTGTGAACAATCCAGGCAACGTCTACATCTTGACCAGTCATAGTTGATTTTAACACTCAAGACGTGTTTTGACAGTTTAATTAATACTGTACATGCAATAATTATTTTATGTTTTCCATCAATGTTGCCAATGGCTAATTCTAGTGTTACCTAATAAGTTACTCATGAGAAACTAAAGCTTGTGACTTAAAGGTCAAGTTTTAGTCTGATGTAACAAGAACATATGTACAATATCTGAAATATCATCATCACTACGACTAATAATAGTGTTTTGCATGACAGCGAGCATCTACGCAGTCAGGAAGATCCGGGCGGCCATTGCGAGGGGAACGCAACTGGAAGAGCCCATTGTGACGCCATGTAGTGCTATCGGTAAGCTATTCAAAGTAACGTCATCATAAATCGTTTACTCTAGGGCAGGGGTCACCAACGTTTTGAAAGTGAGGGCTACGTCGTTGCTACTGATTGGTGCGTAGGCCTACTAATTTGATACACACTTCTGAAGGATCGTATTTGCTCAAATTATCATTAATATTAGCATGTGTAATGTTCATAATTAATAATTTAATCTTTGTGAAGGCATCAATCACGTTAATGTTTTTTTTCCTCAATGGTTAGGAAACAATAAAATATGCACCACTATTTTCATAAATCTCTGCTAGTTTTTGAATTTTTAAACGATCCCTTCTAAAACATTCCAAGAAAATCACAATGTCCTATCACGGGTGAGCTATTTTTAGAACAGCCCCGACTCATGTGGTCCTTGCAGGCGGGCACTAGGCCGTCTCATGATTGGCTTCAAGTGTTTATGTTGGTCAATGAGCTTACCAAATACATTTTGTGTTTCAATAATTAGTACTAATGGTATTCAAATCAATCAAACAAGGTTCCCCAAATGTATGCACTCTATCGTGGGTTGAAATTGCATTTCATTAGGCTGATATAAGGACGAGATATAATTGGCAGCACTCTTCATGAAGTGTTGTTTTTTAATTTATTTTTGTGTTATGTAGAATTTTGTTTTATTATTTGTGTTAGTGTGGTGTTTTTGTCTTATGTAGCAACTTCTTTTCTTTCTTTATTTTTTTATTTTATTTTTTATTTTTACGATGGGTGACAGTGACTCTGGAAACGTTTACTTCATGTGGGCCAAATTATTTTTGATTCACTCGTTTGTCGTAAAACATGTACAACAGACACAAAATGGAGGTGTTTCCATGCATGCATTGTTTGAGTAAAGTGGTTTATTTCCTTCTGTTCTACTCAGCTGAAAAAAGAGCGGCGCGAGCCGCCAGAGAGCCACCAGAGGCCGTAATGACGTCTGAAAACGGTGACGTCATGTGCGGGGAAGCGGCCTCCAGGACGCCTTTGACTGTGCAGAAATATGGCTCTTGATGTTAAAACACAAATCACACTGGTCATTATAAATAGCCAATATATATAATTAGTCTTTCTATTGTATGGCAGCAAATACTAATAACAATGTAATGATAATATCTCATATTGTTAATGGAATTTTATGTAATGACCACGCTGTGCTCTTGTTAAAACATTTGTGCTGTAAAATGTTGATAATGTCTGTTGCAGTGTGTGAAGACTTAACTCACAAACCTCTCCAAAGAGGCTGATCAGGTCTGATGTGTTTTGCAATGATAATATCAATAAACACGTGAAACTATGCCACCTTTCTTTGCTTTATACAATGTATACAGTACAGCTGTCATTTTATGAATAACATTACAACTCAGCAAAACAAAAGACATAAAGCTGCTTTCATAACAATTTTCTGGTTAACACAGTGGTCTACTATATAATAAGGGAAGAAATTACTTTAGAAACATGTTATTTCTCCCAGCAAATTGCTGGGGGGGGGGGGGGGAAGTTAAATATAGCAAGATTGCAGTGCAGTGGTATCCTTGATATACAAATTTATTTTGTTTCTCCATTTAGCTTTATTTACCGGTACTTGTATAATGAATCCATTTTCCCCACTGAAAATGCCATTAACCTGTAAAAACCTTAACCCTTTCTATTTTTCCTTGTGGAAGCAGCACTTTAGCACCAAGCTGCCGAATAACTCTTTGTGATTGACCTGACTGTGCATTGTAACTTTGTGCTGGTTATCAGAAGCAATGGCTGATAGAGCTGCCTGCTGATGCTCTGCTGAGGATTTTGCTCTGATGTGATAGTGCTTTCCAGTAGTTGCTTGAAAATGGTAGATCTATGACACCCTATTTCTAAATCACAGCCAGAGAAACTCGGTGTGGTGACGTTATGTTAAAAAAAAAAAAGATGTCAAAGTCTGACAATATTGAGAATTTCCTGCTTACACATTTTGAAATTTGGCAGCAAATAAAAGATTTACTTACTCAAAAGATGTACTTACTTTTTTAAATGTATTCACACTTGCCAACTATTTGCAGGACACAAGACAGCTAGCCACACTCAATGGCATGCCCATGGAAAATTTAACAAATATTTATCTGAAGAAGCAACAATTTTACATTTTTCAATCAATAACAACACATTGCAAATTCCGTGCTTTCGGCTGTGGCTATCATACAAACCAGGCAGATTGTTGTAGTTTTTAATTTCATTACAATCCTTACAAATCAAATTACAAGGATCCAAAGACCAATGCTTTTCAATAAGCGGACAATGTCATTTAAGACCGCCATTTTGACTTGTGACTTAATCATTTACACGAGAGCACAATGATCTGAATTTCAAAAAAAACGAACAAGAAACACATGACTAAAAAATAAATTAAAAACAAAAAACCAAAAAAAACCCACAATGTTAAGTAAATATTTGCATGAAAAGAATAGTTGAAAGAAAATGAAAGATTGTTTTTATCCGTGACGTAGTTTCCGGTGTAACGCGAATGTCTTTCGGTGTTTATATGTGTATGTATGTGTGCGGTCCAGTTCGTTTCAAGTAATGACTATTTATCGTTTTTACCCGTGGCCCATGGAGTGAAGTGCTCACCCTCAGATATTTATCTGCACATCTCCATTATCTCCACATAAAGCGAAAAGTGAAACTCCGGAACATGGTAAGGTTCTACTGTCTCCGGTCTTGTGCATCTTTGTTTGAGAGAGCCAGCACCACTGCTAGCTCTGTGGGCTAGCGTGGCTAACCGCCGTTTTCATTTTCATTTCAAATGTACTGCATCTGCCGGGACGAAAAAACGAAAACAATGTCACATTCGTGCACACTTGAATGGCGACATTTAAATAACATTAGTTTAAGTTGTGTGGTTAAACTACCGGTCAACATATATTAAAGCAATGCACTTATTTGTTGTATTAGTGCAACGGGAGGACTTCAAAGGCAGTACATGAGCTGGTCAAGATATATGCAAGTCCACGCGAGGTCAATAATAAAATTGTGTCTGTAATTGTTTCCCTATTATTTACTTTTGTCATAAGACATTTTCTGCATAATAAAAAAAAAATTGGGCTTAGAAGCAACAAAAAAAACGTAAACAAAAAAAATTAGCAGTGGTTATTTTTGCTGTGACCGGTAACTCTCTTGCAAGCGCTATTTTGCCGTGAATGACTCTGATTGGTCAATCGCCGAACCGAGACGTGCGCTGGGCGTTGTTCCTGCCTCGCTTCACCCCCCTGTGTCTTTCACGAAGTTTTCGTTTTGTTTTGCCACCGAAGATAGGCTGTTATCAGCATTACCTGCCTAATCCTAACTATAACCAACCGCCTAACCATAATGCGTAGAGCAAATAGGCTCGTCAAGAAATTGTAGTAGTCAATTAAAAAAATAAATGTACAGAGCAGGATTTGAATAGCGCCACACTTTTGGGGTGACTGCCTTAACCGTTATGTCTAAAGCGGGTACATACTGGCACATAATTTGTACTTAGTTCTTGCACAATTCACGACAAAATAGTGCAAAGCGGCGAGTCGCTGTTCAGGGCAAAATTTCCACAAAAACTTGTGTTTGGTAGCCGAATTTGCTACTGAGTCAATTTTCCTCCCAAAATTGTCATGACTGACCTATTGTGTTCTATGTCCTAGTTTTGCTGTTGTGCCTTACTCATTTGGCAGTCATGATGGGCACCCAGAAAGCCACAATGGCGCTTCCATTTACAGTTGATGGGAATAAGCGGGTAAGTGGGTCTCAGCTGAGGACACCGCCAGTCTTCTCCCTGAAGGCAGGGCTGTCCAATTCTACAATCACACATGCAACATTTAATTTATGAAGTTTTTTCATCATTTACCTCTCTGTGGAATGGTTAGGGTAACCCTAACCCTAACCAATTATTTTGCATCTTATACCAGAAGCACCAGAGTCTGACCTGAAAGTTTTCTTTCCCATTTTGCCTTTGGATATTCCGTATGCAGTATTACGAATCAGCAAATGACCCGTGAAACGTGAAAGCTTTACTCTCTTTGCTTGATACTTGTATGTTGACACAAGACAACCTGTGTAAAATATAATGATCATTTGCCGCTTTGTCTGTGAGGAGTCTGACTTTATTTTCAATTATAAAAAAAAAAAATACTATATAAAGATAGTAAACACAGTAGCAATATCACCCTCCTGAAATAATAGTCTGAGACTAGGGATTGTTATGACGGCAAAATGCGCGTGTGAGGTGCAGGTATTGTTGTTGTCCACTTGGGGTCGACATTCTCACGTTCACACTGAAATATCCTTGACTTTAAATCTGTACGACATTAAACGACGGCTCATGGCCTGAATCAGTGGCTAACAGTTAGCCAGTCTGCATACTGTTGAGTGCTTGAGCGTCATTTGAGACCGTAGCAGCTCGTGTATAAACGTGCGTGCCAATTATTTATTTTGTTACCGTTTTTTTAATAAAGCAGATGTAAGTTTGCCATTATAGATAACAGGACGTGCTGTTGTGTTACTTGAGTACACATTACACTTGAACTTTTTTGTTCTTTTTCCATTCTCTGTCTTTTTCGTATTATTTCCTCCTGCAATATTTTTTCTACACAGAGCGATTTGCTCATCTGCAGTAATATTGGTCTGTGTGGAAAAAAAGATCACTTGAAAGCCTCGAGGAAGAGATTTTGCTTAATTTGTTGTGTAATCAAATTATTTGTTATTGATTAATAATTTCAGCCCTAAATTCGCTATGTATTAGATTATGTAATATGTATACAGTATACTTATATACATGTATTATGTATACTAGTAGAGTTTGGACTCGCACCCAAAATCAACACTATTATATCGCCATTTGTTTACCGTTAAAGCGGCGACTTCAAAATCAACGTGCATGGCCTATTAATTGTATTTTTAAGAAATGGGACATTACCTGAGTGACTGTCTATGATTAGTGTTTCTCCATGCCTGGTCATTTATAGCAGTTTCACTCAGTTGCTGCAAGTTGGTGCATGGTAATAACAAATCAACTTCTCTGTAATGAAACTCCGTTGTGTACAGTTTATCAGTATGGAATATAAAATATCCTGTGTTCTGAAAACCATTTTTCTAATTATATGCAAGAGTGGTAACAAAAAAAATCCATCAATTTCAAATGGATAACCCGCTCAGAATCTCCTCTTATCAGCGTTTGGATATTTAAAAAGACAGTTTATCATATACCGTCAGAGCAAATGTTGTCGTATGGTTGTGTGTATGTCATGACTAATCTTGATCATTCTCGAGAGCTCATTATTATTATTATATTTTGTTTTGTTTGTGAACAGGTGTCCTGTGCCACAGTTCCTGGTTGTAAACTCAAAAAATCTGATTTAAAGCTCAAAAAGGGATCCGAGGCATTTGATCACAATCATGCCGCTAGGGTCGAGTGGGGGATGGCCAGGTAAGTCAACACCCTGCTGACGTTTGTCTTAGCAACCCAATACAATGATTTCCACTTGAAGAAAACAAATTTAGTTTGCTAGCAGAGAAGTTCTATATTTTTATTCTAAACGTTCGTTCTGATACCTATTCCACTGGGGCTACACCATATGTATGATATAACCACTGCTGGTTGCTTATTAGTCGAGCACATTTGTCATTTACAGTATTCTGATTAGAATGAATCCAAATAACCAAATGGAATGAAATGCTCCATATAAACACCTCATTCGGAATAAAAAGACAGAATCCAAATGGAATTTTATTCGTAATAACAGGGGTGGCATATTCTGTTTGTTAATCTGAACAAGCGTCATATAAACGGTTTAATCTGAATGGCCAGGCTGTGTCCGGTCTGCGCATGCTCTGCCTTGACGTAAATGCGTTTCCACACTTAAAAATGGCGGCTTCCTGCCAAGTGCTCGTCTGGGAAGGGAGAACTAGTTTTAGAGTACTTAGAACCACAAGCTGACGTGAACTCTGAAGGTGTTGCACTTGAATAGCTTGATATGTTGAGACGAGCTATAGCAAAGAATAATCAAGCGTTTTCTGTGAGGAGGGGACACGGATTTGATAAATCAAGTCAAAAATTCAGTATAAGAGAAATGTGGTCTCTTACTGTTCTAGTTGGCAGTGGAGCAGCAACGTAGCCTCTTAGTCAGTCTTAAGGACGTGCTTTCAACCAAGCTTACCAGGAACCAACAAATGGTTCATCTATGTCAGGTGATTGCCTCCCTACGCATTCTCCCTTTACATCATATTATGACTTCTGCGGAGGTGTGTTGGCAACAACTTAAACTGCCAGGTAAAAAGATAATAATAATAATAATAATACCTCTCTTTGGTTCAGCAGAAGGAGGCTTTGTCTGGTCCTGACTGATGTTTTTAAGACAGAGGTCGGCAAAGCCTTTTTGGACAAGCAACTGGGTGGCACCTGCGGCAAAATGGCGCAAACGGCGAGCAAGCGATGCCCGGGCGAGAAAGAAGCCATCAGATGTCAAGGCCAGAAGCCACGCAGGAATGGCACGAACATGACGGCAAAGCCAAGATGTGTCCAGAAGCGTGGCCCTTCATCCCTACAAAGGTAGCATGGCATTTTAATGGAGAAGTGACTGGACATGTCAAAAAACACAGACATTTTTTTTTGTCTTTAAAGTACTAAATCGGAATACTGAATCCTGATTGTAAGGGGTCAACAGTTTGGGGCATTTTTCCTTTCCTCGGTAACCTGAATTTATACGAAAGACATTTGCATAATCTAGCTACGCAGTAGTAAAGTCATATTACCATAACAGTAAATATTTGTGTGGAAAACACTTTTAGATACAGTCAGTTTCATAAATATTGGGACATTGACACATGTTAAAGTGAAGTGAAATTCGCTACTTGGTTAGATTGATGCGTTGCCACACAAATAGCGGGCGTGTGGTGCAACATGTCACATTGACACAGCTCATATTCTAGCCTGCGTCTCTTCCTATTTTATTGTCAATGTGTTGTTGTTCTTGAAGCCCTCTGTTTTGCTTTGAGTCATGTGCGCCACTTTCTTGGGTCCCAATTAGTCGTTTTGCTAACCCTCCTATAGTGGCTTAACCCAAAAAAGAAAAAAATACCTGAAGGAATTTTTGTGTGTCTGCAGGTCGAGCTTCAAGAAGAGATTACATAACGTTGACAATGGCGAAACAAACAAAGATGTGCAGGAGGCGGTCCTTGTCACTGCAAATGGGGAGGATTACGGAGTTGTCGGTAGGTAGCATAGACAGTTGTACAGTGTTCCCTCGCTACTTTGCGGTTCGGTTATTGTGGCGTTACTCTATCATGGGGTTTGAATTTATGACCACAATTTAATCTATTACGGGTTGACCTTACTATTTCGTGGGTATTTCACAGAGTTCACTTTTTTCCCCAGATTAGTTTTTTTTTTTTCATTAAAATGTTTTAATCTGCATTTACACACGGGTTCTGCTCCTCATGCTGATTGGCTCCTTAAGCGAAGCGTCTCTTCTTAAAGATTATAGTACAATAGTGTCCGGGAATCCATCTTCCATTTTCTCAGCAGCGACCTTCGTGATGTGTGGTAATGCGGCCGGCTTCTTGCTGAAGCTGTGCTTAGTGTACAAATCAAAAAACACTTGTGCATTGAAAAATAAAAATAAGAACTTTATTGCCTTTGTCTCGGATGCATAACCTGAAGGCCTGCCTCACAAATGCCCTGACCTCTGACTGGTTCCATCAGTGTTTCATACCCCAAGTAAAAGTTTATCTAGCGGAGAACAGGCTTGAATTCAAAGTGCTCTTACTACTAAACAATGTGAGTGGCCACGCCACTAACTTGCTGTACAACAATGTACAAATTGAGATCCTTCCCCCAAACATCACATTGCTGATCCAGCCGATGTTTCAGGTCGTAATCCGCACCTTCAAGGCCCGCTACACCGGCAATGTCCTATCATATCTAGTTAATGCCATGGACAGCGACGACAACTTCGCACTGAAAGAGTACTGGTGCAAATATGCAATTACTTCGAGCCTTCAGAACATTCATCAGGCACTGAAGGAAATGAAAACAGAGACCATCCAGACCAGCTGGAGTAAATTGTGGCCCAACGTGGTCCAGGATTGTTGGGGCTTCATGGCCAGTCAAGTACATCATGCCACTGAGATGTATAAGGCAGTGAAGCTGGCGCGCCTTCTCAGTGGCGAAGGCGTCTCCGACATGACCCCAGAAGACGTTAATGGCCTCGTTGTCGCTTATTTCGAGCTGTTGATCGAAGAGGACCTTTCTGAACCGGCAAAATCTGCCAATGAGGAAGAGAGAGAAGAAACGGGCCTAATTCTTGAACATCTGGCAGTCATCATAAATGCCGCAAGGGAACTGCAACATTATTCCCAGGAGTACGACGATGATATGGTTCGGTTTGTACAATTTTGTAACCATGTCGACTCTGCGCTGACACCATAATAAGGCCATTTTCACACAAATGAAAAAGAAGTGGCAGCAACTACCCATCACCATGTTTTTCAAGAAAGAATCGACGGTAAAACAGCCTGCGCCAACAAGTACTCCTTCAGCCGAAGATGTGGAAAAGGAAGGAGAAATTGAGGTTACAGAAGATCCCGACGATCCTCAACCGGTGTCAGAGGCGCCGTCAGAAGAGCTTTAAAGCACTCATTTGCTGTGCAGGCTATCATTATCTTCATTTCCATAACTACCTGCACAGTTTTTTTTAAATCATCATCATCATCAATTTAAGTTTGGATGCAGTATTTTCAATGGTGAGTACACCATAATTTTTTGTTTTGTTTATTACAGTAAAATGTGTTAGGTGTTATTTCTGTATTTACAGTATTATTCATTTTGCATTTAGCAAGTGTAACAAGTATTTAAAAGGGTGGGAACCGTGTGGGGGGGGGGGGGTGTTCGTAATTCTTAGTAATTCGTACTTCCTCTACTTCATGGAAATTCCCCTGTCACACGGAGTCATGGAACGAATCACTGGCAAAAAGTGAGGGAACACTGTCTGTACACTAGCAACTTGTGAAACACTATTATCAAATAATGGTTTGATTTTGTGCTACTCTATATATTGGGGGGAACATATCCACAATATACAGTCCGCTCTAAAAGCATTAGACCAACTTTATTAATTTTGTTTTTGTCATATACTGAAGACATTTGGGTTTGGACCAAAAGATGAATATGAGACAAAAGTCCAGAATTCCAGCTTTTTTTTTTTTCATGGTACATCTAGATGTGTTAAACTCAGGACAGAGCACCTCTTTGTTTGACCCACACACTTTTACGAGCTGTTTGCTCGCTATTGTCCATCACAAGTTCAGTGCAGGTTTAACGATGCGCCAAGCCGTTATTTTTCTTGGACAAAAAACATCTGCAATGACGTAGCGCATTTTTCCTGTCCTACATTCTTGACGACACAGTGTTCTTAGTGGCAATCAGGTTGTCAGTACTTGTGGGGTTTTGTCGACAGACTGCGGCTTGTCAGTGTGCTGGAAGCCAGCAGAGGATGCCGGAGACGCTGATGAGTTTTCCTCAACTCGAACCAAGGACATTGGGACTCAAGAGAAACATTGTCTGGTGAGTGGCCGCCAAACATTCCAGCATTATGATGGTAACCGTTACGGATAGTGCACATTTGACTAAATTTCCTATCATGTGGTACCCCCCTACCCCTCACCTTCCATTTTAATAAGTTGGGGCAATCTCGCTAAATGTCTGTGTTGTATTGTTTAGAATAATGTTACCTAATGCATGGTCTGCATGCATTTAGCTGACATCACATTCTCCTCTTTAGACCGCAATCATATACATACAGTATAGTGGCTATCCATCCATCCGTTTTCTTCTGCTTATCTGGGGTCGGGTCGCAGGGTCGCAGCTTTCCATAGCCACTTAGTACAGCTCCGGGGTGTTCCCAGGTTAGCCTGGAATAGAGCTGGGAGATATGGAAAAAAAAAGTCTTCTCTCTCAATATAAACCATTTTATATCCTGATAACTATATACAGTGGTCCCTTGCTATATCGCGGTCCGGTTATTGCAGATTCATTTTGCGGGTTATTGATGGTGAGTACTCCAAATGTTTTATTTATTTATATGGGCAAGCTTCCATGGGGTACTGCCATCTGTGCGTGCTGCCCTGCGGCGAACACCAAGTGCAGGGTGAAAAGGCGGCGGACACCAAGTGCAGGGTGAAAAGGCCTTTAGAGTGGGGGCCACTGTTTGAGCAAATATGGTACTTACAGGAAAATTAAAATGGCCCCTGCTGGTTGCAATCCAGTAGTCCACTGCATTTTGCCTCTTTTGCTTCTAGGAATGATGAATCAATAAAGTCAGCACAATTTACATTCTTAATGATAAATTAGTCAATGCCAATCTATAGTAAGAATCAGACACTCAAACATTGTCTGTGTTATTTGTGAACAGAACAGGAAAAGACGTGTAGGTAGACCGTCCAAGTGCAATGGAACAAGCAGCCCGAAACGCCAACGAGAAAGCGTGCTTCGCCTTACTGGGGAAGGTGGACGAGGAGGACTGGCCCCGGTTAGTCTGATCGAACCCGGAGAAGACTGTGATGCGGACAGCAACTTAGTGCAGTTCTCCTTGGGAGCGGTTGACAGAGCAGTCGCCAGTGCCAATACTGAGTCGGCAGACATCAATGGCGTTCCCTGTTGCAGTCGGGTACCCACACAGGACAATTCAGCCATCTCGGGAGAGCCAAGTGAGTGCACACAGGAGTCATGACACTTTTTTCCAGGGCCGACAACTGCCAGCGAAAGCATTTGATGTAACTTTATAAAACTTTGGAATTGCTACAGAGACATTTAACTTACAAATGCTCATAATACAAAGTCAGCCTACCCGTGACAGGACGGCAAATGGACGTTAGGTTTCTATTAATTTTTCTTTTCATATATATATATATATATATATATATATATATATATATATATATATATATATATATATATATATATATATATATATATATATATATATATATATATATATATATATATATATATATATATATATATATATATATATATATATATATATATATATATATATATTCTCCGAGTGAAAAAAATTGCACATTTGTCAATTTGCGACAAAACACTCAGAAACTTACCACAAATGCACGTCATAGTCTAACGTGATTTGTTGGTGGTTATTGGAACACTGTTTATGAAATGAAAAGGCAGGATGGAGACGGATTTATTCTTAATTTAAACTTTACTCGTCATACGGCAGCGAGAGCGACAACACTTCCTGATCCCTATCAGCTGACTAACACTAACCAATCAGAAGCTAGCCTACTTTAGGTAGTAAATGCAAGTGAATGATGGAGAGCAGCAGATTCGACACATCAACTTAGCTACTTGTACAAAAAAATACCAAAATGTATGAATGTGTAAATAATAATTCTGGAAACATAAATGTACAAGTAAATATACATTTTAACAAGTTAACTTAAATGCTTGATCCTCAGGGTGTGGACCTTCGCAAAGCGAGGCGTCTTCGTCGCTGGCAGTACCCAACGCTTCAAAGTGCGAAAGCTTAACATGATATGGTTAGTCTTTGCTAAAGCAATGAATTACTATCTCCTTATTTGAAAACCCGACCAAATTGGCACAAACATCCGAATACGCTACGTGTAAAATTTGCCACTTTATAAAGTGGCAAATTTGCGCGTTTATTTCTCTGATTGCCCCCCCCCCCCCCCCACAATAATACGCCGTCATAGTTCCGTACATAAGCCATCTTAAGTAGGTTTTGTTTTGCTTGTTGTGGGTTTTTTTTTTTTAATCCGGTGTATCATCTCTTCTTTATCTTTTTTTGCTTGCAGTTGTGCTTTCCAGTGACGATGAAGAGAGCAGCAACGTTATTCGAAGTCGAGTCAGACATCTTCGTCGTACACTGTTCTCGGCAGGAGATGCAGATGCCGGGCACCGTGGGCAGCTTTCATCACAGGAAATTGTGTCCAAAAAGCCTGATGGCCCTGATTTGCAGAATGTGGAGGTGTGCTCAATATCTCCCTTTATATTCCATTCAGATATGTAACGGTCACCTTGTGTGGGAGCATAAATTATACAATAAGGTTGTTCTAAATAGTTTTGGTTCAGAATGCTGCTGCACAGGTGCTGTTTAGAAGTGCAAATTGCAATTCCTTCAGAAAGCAAGAGTAAAAGACAAAAGTTTAAATTGCGCAGAACATCAATAAATTGAGGACTATAACTGGTTAACATTTGTTTATTAAAAATATAATATAAATGTATATTCATTTCTGATGTAGTGTTGTGAATTCTATGAATCTTGGACTCAAAAGTCACCCAGGTTTTAGAGGCAAGTTTTGCCAGGCGCCTTAGGCCTTAATGGGTTAAAGCTCAAGGTAAGGTGGATTTTTTTTAAGAGGTGTGTCCAGCAGGGGGAGCTTTAGTAACGATGTAGATAAAGGAATAGAACTGCATTACTACATTTTGTACTCAACAGTTGTATTGGTTGTGTAATGTAATGCCTGATGGCTCATACACTGGGTTTGTAGTTTAAAAAAAAAGAAAAGACCATTGATTTTGACCCTGTGTTTAAGATGCTGTGTATGCAAGTCATGCATGTTTTTTTATACAGGTGTTGCATGTGGTTGTTGGCGACTCCGGATCAGTTTCTTCAACCCCCAAAATTGACCACTCTTGCCTAGGTGTGGCCTTCACCTCCATTTTCTGTGGATGTTACCAAGGGGAAGCCAATGGAAACCTCATGGTAAATGATGATTCCTCATCACATTATCATCACCATTCTCAGGAAATGACCGTGATGTAAATGGACTTGTTTTTTTCCCCCCTTGACAGGTATTGAACCAAAACATCATCATACCATTGAAAGGTAATGTGTTGTTGCCCGTCACGCCACCTTCTCACAGGCTAAGTGGTCTATTTTAGATGATAGAAAAGTCTACTGGAATGTGTTTTCCAAAAGTACACGCCCTCCCAAGATTCCAGAAAACCCCTCGAAAGCATTAACTACCAAATCCTGAAGAGTATACAATAGTGACTGACCTCTGTTCTCATGAACGGTGTACCACAATAGATGGCCAATAAGTGGACTGTCCATGAAATAAATAATCCATGCACTTTATATAAATCTTTCCAGTGCAGGGAATACATGTTGAGGTGTAATTACCCTGACAGAACTTCAATACAACATCATCTGAAAAGATGAATGAAGATAAAGATAAACATGTTTTAATTATTATTCTAGTACTATACTATAATGTGCATTTTTGTTAAATTATCAATATTCATGAAATAAATACTCTGTAAATAATAAATAGTATAAATAATAAATATCCTATAAGTAGTGGCGTGGGGATCAGGTTTATGGGTATCATTTAAGGAAATGAGGCAGCTGTGCTAAGACAATTCTGCTGTCATCTCATCCTCAGACTCAAACCGCCAGCTGGATGTGACCTTGACCTTGGAGCGTACGATGCTGAGGAGGTACAGCGTTTGGGAGCGAGAGGAACTGGAATCCAGAGGGCTCAGATGGGCATCCAGCGCTGAGCCTTGCACCATCCTTTTGTTATGTGTCAAACAAAGTGCTGCAGTGACTGTGGCGAAGGAGCTCGTCTGCCTTTGTACCCAAGATGGTTCACCATCCACCGCTGGTAATGCATCTGAAAGGCTGACACAATCCATGCCTGTCCAGAACATCACTCCGTGTTTCTGATTGTTCTCGTTACCATAGGAAACCCGAGCCCCTTCCTCGTGCTGACTCTCAAGGACCCTCTGCTGGGCATGGAAGGGGCTCTATTGCACTCTCTCTTGGAACTCGACTGTCTCAACTGTCTGTCAAATGACGAAAGCCGTGCCGATGCGCTCGATCTGAAGGACTTCACCAGTCCATGTCTTTCATTGGATGAAAGTTTGGAGCTGATCAAATCAAGCGGCCGAGATCCCCTCTTGCTGCGGATGCTCAGTCTGGACACGGCCACCTCCACATCCACATCCGACTTGGACCAACACAGCTCATGCTCCGATTTGGACGTGGATACACTGAAGGAGACGGCACCAGAGGCGGAGTGTTCACTGTCGCTGGACATGTCTGAGCTGCACACCTTACTTGATATTGAGCAGGAGACACGTCCCACAGAGGAGCAGGATTCTGAGGTGGATCTTGGAATGCAGCACGGCCCAGATGAGGAACAGGAGAATCAAGCGGTATGACACCCCGTCAAGTTTGTTCTCGGGCCTATTTTCACATTTTTACTGGTCATTTTAAGAAAATATGCACCTCACCCAACTCGGCGGACCTGTCGGAACCATTATTACCTGAAATGAATATTACTTATATCCCACATTGAATAACAGTCAGCAGTCACAAGCTCAGTTCATAGATTTTATTATTCACTCACACACACACACACACACACACACACACACACACACACACACACACACACACACACACACACACACACACACACACACACACACACACACACACACACACACTAAAGAAGCTAGCTTCTTTAGAACGCTGTTGCTAACAAAAACAGCAGCACCCTTCAAGTCTCATAAAGAAGCTAAAATGTGGAAATTTTAAGGAATTCCTAGATGAGACCTCTAGGGGAGTTCCCTGCAGCCTCATCAGTGAAAAAATACCCTCAAAGGAATTCCGACACCGAATCAAATTCTATTACACTAAAGTTGTCTTTAATACAACAAATATGAAGTACAAAAACTATGGTTGAGTAAAAACATGAGTGCTGGGTCATACCTCGGTCTCCCTTGGGATCAGGAAGTCAGGCGGATCAGTGCCAGCCCCGCCGTCACAGGAAGAACTGCCTATCCTAAAACCCACGTGTCTCTATGTGATTGCGTTATTATTTAGACTTATCCGTTTTATCATAACAGCTAACGTGTGTCTGTTTCTTGTGTGCAGTGAAAGCTACAGCATAAGAATGCCTCTACTCCATTAGTGTAAACAAGTCTTCCAAGGAGTATTCAAGAGGTTGGCGGTGAACGATTACATCCTCCTGTTGTGTTACAGGAGGAGAAAATGGCAGGCACCCCTCTGTACACACTTTGTCGGCGTAGAACGACAGGAGCATACACGGTGACCATGTGCCATCCAGATTCCACTTGGGTTACATACAAACATCAAGGCGTGGCCCATCGGTAAGTCCTAGGAATGTATAAAGGAAGCAGAAATTAATTTGTTTTGCTGCACCCAATGCAATTCCTGGTGTGTTGAATTTCACAAGCGGCTAACGTCCTCTTCAAATCATTTTCATGATTTCTTCATATACTGTATTTGAAGACAAGTGCTAAAAACATGTGCAAAGGCTGAGGACCATTTTGTTTGGATTTGTCCTAATTGTTGAGATATAACAAACTCTTTTTCACCATCCCAATTTTGCGGCTGTAATGGCATTTGTGGCGCACGGAGCAAGCGGATAGCAAACTGGACAGTTCCGCTGTGACTTGGCGTGCAAATCGAGCTGTTAGCTGTTAGTGGACTTGTGGACCAGCTGACGTGCATCGGGTCCGTCCAATACGCCGCAGCCTTGCTCCATGTGACACGTGCACATCCACTTGAAGGGATGGTGTGTAGAATATTTTGCTATCTAGTGTGGAACTCGTAGAATGCAACAACCTAAGTTCACTGCGGTGCCAATTACTAAGTTTGCGACGTTCTTCTCCTTCGGGTATCCGTTGCAGAAAGATGCCGCCGCTGAGACCAATGTAACATAATTAATAATATCTTTAAAAAAAAAAAATAATAATAATAATAATAAATAATAATATCATATATTAATAATAATTACAAGATCTACAATTAAATAAAAAAGTGTATATTGATGTGATATTCCATATTGGGTTTTTAAAATGAATGAACATTGAAACATCTCAAATTTCTACACGCTGTCCCTTTTGAGGCAGGGGTCCCCAACCACTGGTTAAATTTGATACCGGACCACATATATATGTATATCAAAAATTGTAGCGGGCAGCACCCCCCCGCGACGGATGGTTGCAAAACATCAGTTATACCATGAAGGTTGGGAAAACACAAAAACAGCTCGTCTGCTTTCTGACTTTGGTGATGTGACGTTCGTAAACTGAGCCCGAAATTGACGCCAATTTCATTCACCCACAGGGTGTCAGTACAGGTCAAAATGGCGGCCCCTTGAGATGGATATATATATATATTTTTTTGCTGCTTAATTGACCTTCCACACGCAACTTTGATCAGAATACCATTTTCAGGCTAATTTGCTGTTGTTATGTGCTGTTGTGCTTTTCACTTCAGGGCCACTGTAGAACGCTTGTTATAATATGAAAAGAATAAAATTGTGGTGTAGCTGATTTTCTTGTCATTTTCAAACTATTCTTGTAACTTGTCATTTTTTTTGTGCTTATTTGGTCTTTCTTCAACTTGTGTTTAGGTTGATCCAGTTTCCCCCACCGCCACTCAAAGGTGGAATCACCGTGACAATGGAAGACTTGCAGTGTCTTGACAGCGGCCAGTACCTCAATGACGTCATCATCGACTTTTACCTCAAGTGAGCGTAACGCCGATTATAAACCGACGCCTTTTTGCTCCCCCGGAGCTAATGTGTACGCTCTCGACTCAGGTACCTCCTCCAGAACTCGCTGCGGGACGTTGCCGAGCGATCGCACATCTTCAGCAGCTTTTTCTACAAGCAGCTCACTCGCAGAGACAACGCCAGCGAAGGCAATGTCACAGAGTCGTGAGTCTTTCTATCCCAATATGAAAAACGGCTTGTAAAAATGACAATGAATTAAATCCGGGGGGTTTTTCGGAACGTTCAGATGTCAGCGACAGAAGCGGCACCAGAGAGTGAAGACGTGGACACGCCATGTGGACATCTTTGAAAAGGACTTCCTATTTGTTCCCGTCAATCAGGAGTAAGTTCACGTGCATGCACAAAAGTGGTGAAGAATTGTCACAAAGTTGCAAGACTTCATTCATAAAAGTTACAAGAATTAAAGTCTTTAAAAAAAAAAAGTTACAATATAAAGAGACAATTCAAATTGTGTTTTGTCACTTTAAGAATAGTTGTAAAATTACAAGAAAAAGTTGTATTGTTTATAAAATAACTAAAAACAAAATAAATGTATCAAATAGATACATAGATAAAAAATACCACTATTACTTTACATTAAACCCCCCCCAAATAAATAAATAAATAAATACAAATCAATGACAGATCATTTTAAAGTAAGACCTATCGATCCCAATATAGCATTTTTCTTTGAAATTTCATGAAATGAATGCCAATTATCTATTCTTATTTCTAGTTTCTGACCATTCAAATAAGCCTATTATGCGCATGCGCGTTGTGGCAGATAAGATGAGAGCTTTTTTGCCATTCACAACGCGCACGTGCAGTCAACGGCCTCGAGGAAATGACGCAACTTGATGTCTCATTGCGCATGCGCAAAACATGCTGTCGGCTTTTCAGCTTTCCGCGGCGAAAACAGGACAAATTACACAAGAATTTAAGACCAAAACACGAGAACCAAGCTATTACATAATAGAAGACACTGACAGATCAGTATTTTCAATGATTTTAATGAAGGGCGTGCACTGCATTTATAGCTTATATTGACCGCTCGCTCGCCACTGAGGCTCGGTATTGGCGCGATACCGACACTTGATGTCACTACTCACCCATCCCTAGTTATGATGATAAAGTTGCAATGTTACAACAATACATTTGTAATATTCAGAGAAATAAAGCTGTAAAGATGACATGAGTCAAGTTGGAATATTTCATCAATTGAGGCCAGGAGCGCATTACCGCCTTTCTACCACTAGAGCCGGGAGCACTGTCGCGTGTTCCCTTACGACCCGGAAAGTGGATATACGGTATATTTTTGTTGTTGACAATTCTCTGTCTCTTAGCCAATGAAATGAAATGCATCAGAATATACACGTGATGGCGACGCGGGCCTCCAATAATTTCCTGGAATTTTTTTTCGAGCAGTCACAGCAGACGCAGACACATTATCGCGGGAGTCAGGAAATAAGTGACGGTAGTGATATAGACAACGCACTTGAAGACTTTGAGCCGGTCGAACCAATTGATGAAGACATATTTGTAGACAATGAGGATGTCAAAGATTTCGATGGCTTTGAAACGGAATGGAGGACGAATAATTACCGCTCGAAGTTAATTTCAACCACACCCCAGGGTCGAAGGTAAAAATATCCGCAGATGCTACACGGTGAAGTGGCAGGTATTTAATCACGTTTTTACTGAAGAACTCTAGGCGTTATTGAAACTAATATTTATAGCGACCAGACCCAACGCACTCTGGCAAGGGCAAAGATGTCAAAGGTCGTCTCACATGACAGCAGAAGAGATCAAAACTTTTATCGGGTTATGTATCGATATGGGGCTCATTTTTTTTCCTCTGCGAAGAGACTACTAGAGACAGACGGTTGCCGTTACACGTAAAGGGCCTCAACAAATTATTGTAGTCATCACATGTTGCTCTTGTACAGACACTTAATTTTTTCATTTTTTATATTGAATTATCATTATTATTATTTTCATTTTGGAAAGTGCCGCTTTATTGCCAATCCCTTGTGAAACATTTTCAATGAGAAATCTGCATTATTCACACATGGTTGATTGGTTGGCTTTCCTCGTGTGAAGTTTGCTGATTTAAAAAATATATATATCGAAGGTTTATAATAAACCCTTTGGAGGAGTTGAGAGACCGGCTCCCTTCCACCACTGAGGTGGTGTTGCACCTTTTGCCGGTGCTTGCCCAGGATTGATGCTGATGCCGTCCGTCTCCATTGTGGCCTTGTGGTCATTTTTCCGAGACTCGGGGACTTCGGAAACGGGCTCTCTCATCTCTGCCCCGCCCTAAACTCGGGTTCCTGTGGTAGCCGCAGATGGAAGCTCTCAAATGTTTTGGGAATTCTATTTCAATGTTGTTGAATTTCTAGAAAAACGTGAGGTTTTAGGGGGTGAAGTCATCCATAGGTTTTCGAGGCATGTTTTGACTCGCGTTTCAGGCTGAAATGGGTTAAGAAAGTTGGGAAGATCATGAAAAAAAAAGTTGCAAAGTTATTGGTTATAAAGTTGTGAAAACCATTTTAGTATTGCATTAAAAAAAAAGTTTTAAGTATATTTTAGATTGCTATATTTTACTATACCGGTAATTTGTTTTTAACTTTCATCTTGAGCACTTTGAGATGTGCATTATAAATTAAATTTATCATTATTATTATAAAAATAATGTTGCAAATTAAAAATTTGGACTAATCAGGAGGAAAAAACGTCATGTAAGAAATTGTAAAGTTTCTAGTAAAAGATTGCAGCTTTGGATCAAGTCCGGTATGTTGACGACACGGCATGGCGGGCAATAATGCTGATGTTTTGTAATGATCATGCTTATTAGAAACATGATAATATTGTGTGTTCTTTTTTTTTGTTTTTTTTAAGGGCTCACTGGTATCTGGTGCTCATCTGCTTTCCCGGACTGGAGGAGTCCAGGTTGGAGCCCCGGGCAGAAAGCGGCCACAACGGGACAGACGAGTCACCCGAGCAAGAGGAAGCCGAAGGCTCAGGAAACTCAAACGACGCGACGACGGCGACGCTCAAGCTGACCTGCGGCGACAGTGCGGACGCGTCATCTGGTCTGTTACGCGAAAGTGAAACGGTCATCTTTTTCAATGGAATGAACGCTAATCGTCAAAGTGATTTCTTGTGTTCTAGGAAAAGAGACGACTAAATCCTTTAGTCAAGTGGTGAGTCACAAACACATTTATTGACGTCATGCTGCCTCAAGCATCTATGACAGCACGCATCAGCCTTTGAAGGAGCGATTCAGCTTGTCTATCTTTGCAATAAATACTGTTTTTAATTCCCTAATAGAACTGCACAGAGAAAACCTGCCCTCGAAAGCTTGTCTCAAAGAGGTGAGTGGCCACAAAATGGCCGTCTGACTCCATTTAAAAGCTTCCTACTGCAATCACAGTCATTTTCTTTAGGCCTTGCATTCTCATCATGGACTCCCTCAAATTGTCTCTTCACGAGCGCATCTTCAAAGTGTTGCGAGAGTGAGTAAGACCATTGTCATGGCGACGGCGTGTGTCTCGGGAAAGCGCTCACGCTGCGGCCGTTTCATCCGGGCAGGTACCTGCAGTCGGAATGGGAATCGCGACGCGGCACCACGCGCGACTTTGGTCCCGACCAGGTGAAAAGTTCCCACTGTCAGGTTCCTCTGCAGGACAACAGCAGCGATTGTGGTCTCTACCTGCTGCAGTACGTGGAGAGTTTCCTCAAGGTGGGGGGAAAAAAAAAAACGTCTTTATTTATTTTATTTTTTTACCATATCAATGTATGATATGAACCTGTAATGCTCATGAGGGCAAGCACTCCAGAAAATGTATGGATGGCTGATGTCATCTTTTGTTTGTGCTCGCAGGACCCCGTGGTGCATTTCGATCTGCCTCTGCACCTGCGACGTTGGTTTTCGCGGCGGCAGGTGCGCAGGAAGCGGGACGAAATCCGCGAGCTGGTGCTGCAGCTGTACCGACAGCAGATGAGCTCAAAAGTGAGGGCCACGCAGTGAGGACACGGACCGCCCACCCAGGAATGCGCATCACTCATACTGAGCGAGCCATTTCTGCCTGAAATCGAACCCTTCCGAATCGGACCCTCGCACAGACGACCAAAGTGAAAATGCAGCCGACCGCCAGTTCATTTTTGACTGAAATGTACATTGCCTTTTGTTTTATTGTTCACCTTAGAGGTTTTTATAGACTGTTTTACTATTTTTTTTATTTTTGATAAATATAATGCTCTTTATTTAACTCCTACACAAATTCACTCGTCAAACAAAAAATGGGTCAAGAAGTGTTTTTTTTTTCCAATTTTCAAAATGTGATTTGTGTAACACATAAATTGTTATGATTGGAATGAATTTAAGATGTTCATTAATTGTGCTTCACATGACATCTCTCGAGGCAACAAAAGGTTTTGCGCAAAAAAGGACAAAGTGCTTCCTTGCGCTTGCGACCTCTGGCCGAGCCCTGCGGCAGGAGACAAAGCACCTTTATAAATATTTAACATCTACAATGCCAAGCTTGAAGTAACAGTTTTTTTTTGTTTACTATCCTTGATGAGCAATTTTGCTAATCGATGATTTCATTGAAGGAAAAATTTTGTAATTTTGAGGAGCACGTTTTTCAGGTTAATCCCAGGGACAAGTTGATTGTAGTGCTGCAGCTGTTGAATATTTTGATGTGTGTTCCCGAAAATTCTGTAGAATTGGATAAACTATTTTTTTTTAATTTAGTATGTTTCACTTGGTAATGAACAACCAACTATTTTGTTGTTGTTTTTGTTTAATTTCTTTATTTCACTTTGTGCATTGCGGCTGCTAATTATTTTGCCTAGAAACATTTTACACTGGAGTGGTTTCAAAAAAATGTAAACAAACGTAGCATTTTATTGTATAACAAAAAACAATGCTAAGGCAACAGCCTTTGTGCGACTTAAGCAGCTAGCATTTTATCATGCATCATAAAATAAGTTTATGCCTGTGCTTTTGACCTTTGACCAGCTAACTAGGAATAGGACAAATATTATTTATGCTAGTACGAGTTTGAAATGCCCTAACATGGACATCAAGAGAGGAAATGGTAAACCATATTAAATGTTGAGTAATGTCATCAATTGCAGTTACTAACTTTTTATATGATTTCACTTGAACTAGAAGTAAGAGAATCCTTTAGCTCAGGAAATCAAAGGTCCCCCCCCCCAATTCACACGTTTTAGTTGACGAGAAACAATCTTGATGATGAAAATCTTTGACAAAAGGAATTTGTCAAATTCATTTATACTGACGGAGTTAGTGTTGAAAATGGCTTTGAGGATGCAACGTTATATTTTGAACATGCATAGTGTTTTGTGGCTCTCCTGAAAAGTGATTATTTTAGAGGTTCAGGGATTCCGCCCAACGCCAGCAGTATGTAAAATGTATCTAAAAACATTTTTTTTTCAAGAAAACTGCAAGAGTAGAAGAAGAATATCACAACTTGTTTAATGATTCATATAATAAAAGCCATAAAATTGCCAGAATCATGGATAAAATAGGTATTTTTCCAGAAATGGTTGTAAGAATAAATTAGTAATAGGCCTACCACAAATTTTTTTAGCAATTTTTAATTTATTTAAATGAGAACAGAATTTAAATATGAGGGAAAAAAGCTGAGTTGTGACATACGTGTCAATGCAAGAAATGCTTCTTAAATATATATATTTTAACAAATCTTGCAAGATTTAAGCAGTTTTATTCCACTAATATTTCAATTTTACTCTCAAACAACCTTTTATTTTCCACAACTGAAGAATAACTAGACAATTTTATTATTTAACACAGGCATATGTTTATATTATAGTTACGTTAGTAGTATAACATTTTCCTCATAATTACCATTTTAACATCGATTTTAAACTCTTGTGGTATCACCACTTTATTTTTGCAACTTGATGATTTTTTTCTCTCATCGGAAATTGAAGTTTGACCCCCTCAAAGAAAGAATTGGATTCAAATAAACATCCCTCGTAATATTCCAACTTCAATGTGGCCCTCTAATACTCCTCGGTGGAGTTGACGGCATCCTCCTCATTCGTCTTGTTTTCTGTCCCCTTTAGCACAAATCTCACTTTTAGATTTTAAAACAAGGTTAGCTTCACGACGTCAAGAGCGTTAATTGCCGTTGGTTGTCTGCTATACCGATGAGTTACATTGTAGACAAAATAGTGTTGATTCTTATTAGCTTGTTTACATGACAATGTCAGCCATTCTAATCTGTTCACAGCTTTACTCTGAGGTGTTTATTTATTGTCTGGCCCATCCTCTTGATGTGACTTGACGTAATTCCCAGTGTGGCGTCGAGCCACGTAGCCGTCGCGGCCCACGTGGCGTCGAGTCGCGCGAGTCATGGTTCCCGTCTTTGCTCTTAATCGGCTATTATGATTCGAAACAGCTGAATCATAGTTACGCAGGAAAGAAAAGCCAGCGAGACGCTGACTCCTGGAACAATGACGTTGTGGTCAAACTGACCAATCATATTGATAAGTGGCGCTGAGAGCTAATCTGGAGTCTTTGGAAAGTGTTTGATCGGAAATAAAAACACCAATCATTTCTGTAAGCCTTATCGTGTTGAACTCATTCACTGCCATTGACGGCTATAGACATCAAAAATTCATTTAAACTATTTTTATTAGTTTTTTTTTCGTTTTTGTTAAGAGTATGAAAACCTAGATTTTTTTTTTGTACATTTAGAACAGATATAACATTTCTGATTAATCGTGAGTTAACTAGTGAAGTCATGCGATTAATTACGATTACACATTTTAATCACCCGATACCACTAATTTTTCATAACTTTTTCTAAAAAAAATATAATTTTAAGAAAAAATTATAAAAAATTAGGGGCGTCGGGAGACTTCACTAATTAACTCACGATTAATCACACATTTTATATGTTCTAATACAAAAAAAATTCTAGGTTTTTATACTTTTGATAACATACGTGGAAAAAAAATGTTTAACTAGAAATGGTTCAAATGAATTTTTGACGTCTATAGCCGTCAATGGCAGTGAATGAGTTAAGCTGTAGTCTGTTCAAATAGTTACCACAATCATAAGGACTGTTTATAATAACCGGAGAGGGCTCCACACCAGGCAACTCAATCCTTTTGGCGTCTATGGTAGGGAGAAAGCAAATGAATCAACACTGCCGCACATGCACATTGCCCCCCCCCCCCTCCCTGTAGCCAACTGACCAGTCTCACCATGGCCATATTGACTCCCCATTTGCCATCCTATTACTATCATCAAGTCCATCCAGATTCAGATTATTTTACTGATCCCTCAAAGTGCGGTTCCCCCCAGTCACAAACCATCCAAGAAACATGACAACAATGACCAACAGGGGGAGAAAGAACGGGAATCGCCTTTCAGCCCCCAAGTTTCTTAGATGAAAAAAGTAACAATGAAGGGGGAGTGTGAAAAACCAGGCTCAAGCTCTGCCCCTTCAAGGGGAGGCACAGTATGAGCTTGGAAAAGTGTTGGTGCCTATCTTAGCTGACTCGTAGGTCGGGCACGTTTAAACAAGCACGTTTTCTCTGTCCCATGTTTCATCCAGCAGCACTAAGCACCTTCTCCTTTCCCCCAGTTGCTCCAGTAACTCCGCTAAAAGGCTTAGATTAAACGGGATTAGCGCGTTCAAAGATCTTCTCTCCCGCAGCCATCTGCCCATCTACCTTTTTGAGCCAGGAAGTGTCTATGAGCACCATGCCACCGCCTCGCCGTTGTCTCAGCGGGAAGTGCTCGCTCGCTCCCAAAGTTGTGACCTCCTTCTTCGACTTCTGAACTATGCCAACCTGTAGGACATCATTGCAAAACCCACGGGGAAGTGCCGCTTTCGGGATCTAAGCAAGGATTTAAAATGTCCATCTTGTGGAGATGTCTTTTATTTAGTTTAGTGCTCACGTTTTGGGACCCGAGGACAGGTACGTGCGACTTCGTTGTGGGATTTCCTCCAAAAGTCGAGCCCGAGGTATTCTTTGTGCGTCCGCCAGACGCCACTCTGGAAGGGTCCTCAATGGGGCCGCTCGAGGCGCCGCTCCAGCGTGTTGTCCGCGTGTCCGCCGTCACGGTGTCCCGAGGAAGTCGCGTGGCTCTGTCCAGACGCAAACGCAACATCCTGTTCCCCAGCGGAGTCAAGCTGTGCGCGCAGGAAAGCGCCAAGCAGGTGGTCGCAAACCACCTCAGTTTCTTCCATCTCAGAGGTAAGTCCGACTTAGTTCTGTAAATATGTCCCGTTTTGGTTTGTTTTTTTTGTCCCAAAAAAGCAAGGAAGCAACAAAAACTTGCCTGCTGACTTCATGTATTTGAAATTATTTTGAGATTTGCAGAATTTGCGTGCGACATCACACGTAACAGGGAGTTGAACTGAATTCTCAACTTGATGGGTCAAATTTTGAAACGTGCAATCTCAGGTGCGACTTTAAACGATCCCCACTTTGGGGGTTTTACAATGAGGAGCTTCTCGTACCACACGCTTGTCCAGTCCACTCTTGTATTGATTTTGGCGCTTCCTCATGTGTGTCCAGTGTGCCAGGAGACGGTGTGGGAGGCTTTCAAAATCTTCTGGGACCGCCTCCCTGAGCAGGAAGAGTACCAGAGCTGGATGAACCAGTGCCAGGAAGGAGCGGCGACGGCGCGAGACATCGGCACCTACTTCAGCCAATCGGAGGAGCATCAGGGGGTGGTCAAAAAGGTGTGTGGACGTTAACGTCGCGTGATCGCGGGAAAGTGAAGTGACAAAAGAAGGAACGAAACGAATTAGCCAAGAATGAACAAACTAGAAGATGAAAGTAGACCAAATTGACCAAATAAGAGGAGAACTTACTAAATAATGAACAACGAACTATTTAAGTAATGAACGAACAAATCAAAGAATTAACAAATGAATGAAGTACGAATCAACGACACGATACGGCGAGCGAACCTGGTTAAAATCAGCCATTTTAAATTGAAAAGAAAACATTTCCTGGCTGTAGAAACGGCTACTACGCGCAAGTGTACTCTTTGGTTCGTTAGATATATTTCAAATAAGTGAATGTTAGGTTTTGTAAAGTGCTTTGGACACCGTCTGGTCGAGATAAAGCGCTACATAACTTAGTGCACTCAATTTAGCATTTTGATCAAATTAGATTTTTCATTTGTTGGCCTGTGACATGTTTTTTTTTTTTTGTACATGAAGTAACCATTCGAAAGTCGTTCTGTACTGCCAACACAAATAGCCAATCAGGATTTAGTGAGTCTGAGCTCAAGAACTAACTAAACTCATGAAACTAAAAAGTTAACCCTGTAGAATATCACTTCAGTAAATGGTTCCAATATTCTGACATAAAATGTACTTAAGTTTCAAAAGTAGGTTTCTTCTATTAAATGTACATACCTTAAGTAAAGCCATTTAAAACTGTGAGTGGTTTAGAGTTTTGATTAGTTAACAGCAGTGTAGGTGTGTGAAGTTAGTGATCAAAGTTAGCTAGCACACGTTAGCTGAGCCATCACATTAGCCATATGCCTAAACAAGCTCATGATAACTAAAAGAACGTTGATGTTTTGACTTCACGGGATGATATAAATTCATTTATGCTAGCAGGTTGTACAGTTAGTTAGTTGTTGAATGTCAATATTTCTGTCACTTAAGTTACCTAAGAGGCAAATCATCATCTCGGTCAGATGATTAATCATCACTACTATAGTTTGGTTATCATGTAGCTTAGCTACATTTGCCACCTTATTTTAGTTTAACTTTCAATATTTCTCTCCTGGGTAGCTTCAGTGTTATAAAATGTCTTTAATGTAGACTAACGTGTACCTTCGTTCATTACATTTTCCAAGTAGCCTGCCTGGGCTGCATCTAAAAATAGTAACAGTCTGCCTGCATATCCGTCACATAATATAAGCAAAGATTTTGCTATTCATTTTAATTATTCTCAAGAATAATTAAACCAGTTTATCACCTTTAATCATGTGCAACTAATCTACATGATCAAATTTATGACTTTTTTAAATTTTATGTACAGGTAGCATGTTGCAGTTTAAGTAACTGCTATTTGACCAACAAACTGCAGCATCACCTGTAGACAGACAGTCTTAACAATTCTAACCTATGCGAAAAATGACTAATATTACTACAATATTACAGAGTCCTTTACAGTAGTTGTGAAACTCTTCTTTCGTTTGTGTCTGTGTGACTTTTATATTTCCACGTGGTGGTCAAGTCATGCACACCAGAAAGAACTGCAATGGATTTATTTCCCCGCGCAGCGGCTAGCGTAAGCACATTAGCATCCACTGTACGTCTCCTTGGAGGTCCCCTTGACCTCCGTCAAATCCTTTTGGGCGCTTGAGATTGACACAGAGTGCAACAACAACAAACTCAGCAGGAGGCTAATGCTTGTTAACCTTTCCTCGTTCTTCTTCATACTTGCAGAAAATGGCGGCGCCCGGCTTGAAAAGGTAAATCCAATCAATCGTGTTCGCCAGCATGAAAACGTTGCCTGTTGACTTAATTGATTTCTTTGTTTTTAATTGCCCCCCCCCCTCCGATAATGTGTAGTGAACCCACCAGGTCCGGACACCATACATGCAGGTAAGGTCACCTGACTTGTTCAAATCTTGGTCGCCGTGCCTCAGTCAATCGCCGTTTAAATCAAAAGTATTGGAACGGCAAGGTCAATTCCCGCGTTTTTGTTGAATAATGAAGACTTTTGTGTTTAAGATCTAAAGATAAATATAAGACAAAAACTTGAAATGCTTTGACTGCAGCCTTTTTCAGTTCTTATTTGTTTCTCCCTTCAGTCTCCTCTTCATGAGGTAAAATGTAGGCTCTATTGGGTTCAGGTCTGGTGATTGACTTGGCCAGTCTAAGACTTTCTACTTTTTCCTCCTGATGAATTCCTTTCTCGTGTTGGCGGTGTGTTTTGGGTGATTGTCTTGCTGCATAATGAAGCTTCTCCCAATTAGATGACCCCCCCCCCCCCTGTAAATTGCCATCTTTCCATAAAATCACGTCATTAAAAACAATAACAGCACATTTCTGTAATTTTAAGCATTAGCATTCATGATACAACACATACTGACTATATTTCTAAGTAATTTAATTGTTTTCAAATGTGCACATTTTTCTAATTAAACATTTAAAACAGACAGAAAATAAGAAAAAAATCTGTATTTTAATTATGGAAAAAAATTATTTTTATGATAAGTAAGAATCATTTTCTGCTATTTCACAGTATTTTTTACCGCATGGTTTTTTTTTTTTTTTTTTACAGCGTACCTACAGTTGAGTAAACAAACACTTCTTAGCCGCTTCACTCGAAAAAAAAAAAGAGAAAAAAAACATTAGAGTCAATCGAAAATTACTGGTGGTTAATTTTATATCAAAATCTATTTATATTTATATTACTACTAATATTTCTTTTACTCTTACTAGTACTAGTAATTCCATAGCTACAGTATATCCATATTCTATTGTTTTTTTATTTTTAGCACTCCGGTTCCCGATGTGACGATCACCAAAGGTGAGCATCCCTTCCACCAAAAATGCATACTTTATAATTATGAAATGACCCTGTTGATTGTATTGATTAATTCTGAATATTATATCTCAACCATTCAGAAGACATTGGGGAGACAGAAAAAGTGGAGGAAGCAGCTGTCATTGTGCCAGAAATGGAGGTGAGTCCATTCTCTAAACATGAACATTGAAGATATTTCATTCATGTGTTTGATTTTTCTTTACCGCAATTCCACAGCTGGACAACGACATTCCTGTGGAGCCGTTACCTGCGGCCGTATTGGAGCAGGTGGTGGAACTGAGCATCCTCCTCACGGGAATCATGTACAACGATGAGTTGGGCGACCCCCGCTCGCTGCACTATCAGACGCTCAGCAGACAGCTTGCTCAGAAGGTCTTACACACGCACACACACACATGCACACACAGCTTAGTAAGTGTAATATATGTACAGGTATATATAGATATTTTTTAAATAGCCTATACAGTATGTACACATACTTTTTTTTTTACAAATTTTATAATGAACACATTGCGAAAAATATTTTGAGATGTCAATCAGAGGTGGCAAATCCAGGTCTAGAAAGTAAAAACCCTGCCACAGTTTGGCTTTAGCCCGTGGTGCTAGCTAGCTCCCATGGTGCTCTTTTACCTGCTACGGAGCTAGCTAGCACCACGGGCTAAAACCAAACTGTGGCAGGGTTTTTACTTTCTGGACCAGGATTTGCCACCTCTGATGTCAGCAATAAAAATAATACACAGTATATATATATATATATATTTGTTTTTAGTGAAACCGCTAAACCTTCCTTCCCGTTAATGCTAATGTTTTTTTGACTGTGGTTGTAGTTTCCGCACATTCATTTCTATTATTTAGTCCCTTTCACCATCATGTAACAAAAATACACAGTACTGTACCTAATGAAGTGTCCAGTGTTAAAACATCACAACAAAGTGTATTTGTGTAGATTGAGGACGCTCTGTCGGCACTTCCCGGTTTCAAGAGCGTGTCAGTGATGGACTTCAGGTGAGTTTTCTCTCACGTGGCTTAATCCTACCTCATCCCATTTTGTGTCGGATCCACTTGACGTTTGCTGCCAGATACGCCGTGCATAAGTGGCGCTCCTTTAAAATGGCGTTTCCCTTGTTTTTATGGAGGCCTCACAAGGATCTGCAAGGGTGAGTCAACCTACTTTCACCTTGAACTGTGCCTAAAAAAACTGTAGTTCCTTAAGCTTGTAGATCCTCATCAGTGTGTGTGTGTGTATGTGCATATTTGGTGTGAGTGTGCACGTGTTTCCTGCGTCTCACTCGCCGCTTGTGCTAATTGTCTTAGCAGGGTTCAGTCACCTGTTAAAGTGGATCAGCGGGGAGGCCGGAGGGGGCGGTGAGAACGATTATTAGCGCTTTAGTACCTGAAGATGATGACTTAAGAAAAAAAAAGATGCTCAGATGTTCATTTTCAGTAGTCTGTTCCAGGGTCAAACTGTGGCCATCCTCAAACCTTTATCGACTCCACTGGTGTAAGTTAGCAGTTAAAACAAGCGCTGAAAGAAGTTAAACCATTCTAAAGTTGTTTCTTAACCCAGTCCTCAATCTGCTCACTCATCCCCAGACAAAAATGCTAACATTTGCAGAAGTGCCTCAATAGTATATGCTATATCCCAGAAAATAAGATGCTACTCAGTCAAACTGTAGCCAACACTAGCCGCTAATGTTAGCAGTGGCGGCATAAATCCACCGTCTCACAGCGAAACGTGTTCTAGCAGCTACTAATACCTTAGTTATTGTTATACTCCATCTTAAGGCAAACAATATGATACTTAAACAACCTGCGGCTAGCATTAGTACAATATTGTATTTTATACATAACAGCAGTAACGGATAAATAGGCTTGGCCATGTCATTGTCATGTGCTCGTAAAGTAGTAAAGTCATGTTTGTTTTTTTAATGGAGATGTTGACAAATATTTGCTGGTATGATTGATTTAAATGCAAGATAACCACTGCCAAATCATTCCTAATTAAAATTCAACTGCTCTAATAAACTAACCACCAGAAGGTGCTATAACTTCACAAATCGAATCTAACCTTTTCTCACCTTTTTATGTTCTGCTTTTAGTATCGTGACGTGACATGACGACGACGATGTTGTGGCAATTTTGATATTGCGATATCACAATATTGCCATTATGGTTATGGTTACATCCTTACTCGTATCTCAGCTAACGATTCGCTAGCCAGTCAATCTGCGGGTGGTGGTAGCAGCGAGCAATGGTACTAAGTGGAACCTTGGCTCGTGAATGCCACAACACTTTCCGAGAAGTATTGCCTTTGTTTTACGCACTATGCTTCGGTTCACACAAACAATCTCAAAGTGCAGATAATTCCATTCATCTCAATGGAAAACTGCATCGTTTACATTTGCAATTGGAATATCAGAATGAATTAAGTTTGTAAACCGACTCATCCAGTGAAATGTAGGATTAAAAAAGTGATGATGTGATTGCATGTTGATTAGGTGCATTCAATTAAATATGTTTGCGCAATCATCACCATTAGCGAGTTCCCTTCTTTGAATCACACACCAGGTGTGCTGACAAAACATTTATTCTGCGTGATGATGTCACCAATACCATGTGACTGTGAGGAGGGGCCGAAGAAAAGAGTAAATCAATGTCTCCACTGTGTGCAAAGTAGGTCAGAGTGGACAACTCGCAGTAGTCATCCTTGGCTGATAGATGACTTTTTCCTCTCCGAAGCCTCTTTGGACGTGTCCCGCACCATTAGCAAAATATTGATCGTTGTGCTGACTCGGCCTATAGCGCCTCCCGCGCAGGAGTCGACTGGCCGAGTCATCCGTCATGGCTGGGCGATGAACAACTCTTTTAACAGCCTTTAGCGTGTTCGGTCACATGATGAGACACCTCACTGTCATACACGCTCTTTGTTTCAGCAGGAAGACAATTATTCTGGATATTTCTGGGTCAGGGTTCTTGATTGACCGGTTGTACCAAAAATCTCCCGAAATTTACGATGGCCAGTCCGCCCCTTGTGGTTAAAGCCAAAGTGTGTGATCTAAAAACTCACTATTGATTTCAATAAGCAAAAATAATATCACATTAACGTACATTCAAAAAAATATATATATAATGGTAGGTAGTAATCACTAATTATATTACATGGCTGGAGCCTCACCTTACGAGAGGCTGCCATGTTTCGTCGCCATCTTGCTGCTACATCGAGTGTCGCACCCAGTGGGTCGACCACCGCTTACCTTCCACAGCTGAGGCCTGCAGGTGGTCGTCGCTGAGTACAGTGATTCGGGCTCTTGTCACTCGAGCTTCCCACTAGCCGCTCTTGTTAGCCACTCCAGCCTATGCTTCGGCTAAATGTGACTCGCTCGTCAAGATGCTCGTTTGCTCACGCAAAATAAGAATTAGTGGTAGACTTGCGAAGTGTGGTCTCTCTGAGCCACCATAGTGTGCGTGCTTGTAAATTACATTTCAGCTGCATTCTATGCTATAGTGACATCTAGTGGTCACTTATTACACACTGTGCCTTTAACTCATTTGCTCCCAAAACTTATAAATACGTTCTATTTTAAGTATGATCGTGCTCCCAAAAACGTATTTATACGTTTTTTATGTTTGTTTTTTTATGCTAGAGAAGGCATTGAAGAGAATGCTTGAAGCAATGGTAATTATTACAAAAACGGCCAGCAGGTGGCACAGAGTATAAAAGATCAACCAGGGCCATGTTGTAAAAAACTATTTTCCCCACTGTTTTAAACAGATTTATGAATAATGATGACATTTGGCTATATTCTAATGCTAATTGCTGCAAAACGGACACAGATAGAAATACACTTTTTTCCCCTAATGAAAGAAGAGACTCAAATCTTTTTTTGGTAGGTTCCATGTTTTTATAGCAATAGAACACAATATTCTGTGGGCCTTGCAAAATCCATCAAAATCCAGTAAAACAGGCGGGAGCAAAGGGTGTTGCTTCAGTGAAAATGGCTGGGAGTGAATGAGTTAAAAGGGGAAGTCAACCCCCCCCAAAAAATTTGACAATAATATGTTCTATGCAGCCCCACTAGTCTAAATACGGTATTTAATATTGCGTTAGTGGAATATGAGTTAAGCAGCGTTGTTATCAATATCAGAAAGCGGCCATTTTGCCACTTGCTGTCGAGTGAAAATGACATCACAGTTGCTCAGGTCTTAGGTAACAACCAATCACAGCTCAGCTTCAGAAAACAGGTGAGCTGTGATTGGTTGTTGCCTAAGCCTTGAGCAACTGTGATGTCATTTTCACTCAACAGCAAGTGGCAAAATGGCCGCCCCGTGAGATGGATAAAAACGGCTGGATTTTGCTGATTAACTCATATTCCACAAATGTAACATTAATCAGAATGTCATGGTTAGACTAGTGATGTCACATATAACATATTATTTTAAAGAAATGTTTAAGGTTGACTTCCCCTATAACTTACTCGGGTACGTCGGTTAGATTCCCCAAGCAATGCCGGGGTATTGTGAGCAAGGCACATACCCGTCAACTGCTCAGAGCGCAATCCCCTGCATGTCAACTAGAACTTATGTGTAAATCGAAATTTCCGGGAACTAAAGAGAAAGTCTGTTGTCCACCCAGGCTGGACGGCATCGTGGTGGACTACGCCGTCACCCTGGCGGTGGACGACGCGGGCATCAGCAGTGACCAACTGGACTACCTTACCCTACAGTCCAACCAGGTGGAGAACTCGTACCGCGAGGTCAAAGAGCACCCGACGCTGGTCTACGCCATCAGCGAGCTCAAGACCTTCGTGACGGAGGACCTCCTGAAGGACGCCCTGGAGAGCGGTAAGACGCGCCTGTATTATAACAGCGGCTACTTGTGAAGGCGCTGGCTCCGCCGTCCAACGCAAACTTTCGCGTGTCACCCGACACTCGGCAGACGCTGCAGCGACATGACGACACAACGCTTTTGCCACTTGAGAAAACATTCTGAAGCACTCATCTGTTTCTTGTTTGTCTGCTCTCGTCGTCAGAGAGGACAGAAGCAAAAAAAGAAAAGAAAGAAAAGTGGGCCATATTTAATGAACAAATAACAGCGGCAGGTTTTCGGGACGGCGTAACCCGACTGCGCTGCGGTTTGGGTCCTTGTCACCGATTGTGCCGCAAAGCCACGAGGACAAGAAATGGGAGACGCTGGGGATTTTGACTCGGCTTTTGTTTTGGCCGTGGGAAGATGTGGAGCGATTGCACACATCTGCTCGTTAAGTAGGTTAAAGCCTCTACTGCTGCACCTGAAACTTAATGACACGGCTTTGTCAACTGATGATCTTTTCAGATATCTTGCAGGTGTTTAGTCGGAAAGGTAAACGCTGTCAGCTTGAAACATGTTGCGCGAGTTCTGAGTTTGCCGTTCCAGCCTCATTTTTGTATTCACGATGGTTTCTCTCCTGCTTCCATAGTGTCCGAGACCCCCGAGACCGTCCACATTGCAGGAGAAACCTCGGTGAGTCCGGATCGGCACAAGCACAATAACCGTGACACAGATGTGATTAGCCCACTTTTAATCGTATCCGTCCATTTCCTATAACGCTTATCCTGTTGAGGGTCACGGGTGCGTCATGTATGTCAGGTATTGGCAATCAGTACGGCTCCCAAGAAAGTGAAATGTGCAAGTATTTGTGCTATTAAGAAGCTTTTTATAAAAAAAAAAGAAGAAGAAGCTGAGGACAGAGTGATGAGAAAGCCGTGTCTTTGGGCCATCAAACACTCGTTTTTTCCATTGTTTTACGTGTAACATAGGTCACAATGTGTGTGTAACATTGTTTAAGTCTATGCGGTTTGTCATTTGCAAATTCTTCAAAAATCATATGAATTTTACATTGTTGTGACATGGACCGTACCCCCATTATTCAAGTACCTGCCCACTTAATTACACTTCTTTTTATAGCTTTATATTTTTCCTGATTAACTCATTCACTCCTATTTTCACTGAAGCAACCCCCTTCGCTCCCGGCTGTTTTACTGGATTTTGCAAGGCCCACAGAATATTGTGTTCTATTGCTAAAAAAAACATGAAACCTACCAAAAGAAAGATTAGAGTCTGTAAGGAAAAGTATCTTTCTATCTGTTTCAGTTTTGCAGCAATTAGCATTAGAATATAGCGAAGTTTCATCATTATTCACAAATCTGTTGTAAACTTTGGGGAAAGCAACTTGTTTGCAACTTGGTCGGGATGATCTCTTATACTCTGCTGCCACCTGCTGGCTATTTTTGTATTTTTTCTCTGCAGTTTAGAGGCTGCATCAAAGCCTTCTGTATGCGCTAGCATTAAAAAAAACATTAAAACATTATAAATGCATCTTTGGGACACTGGTAATATTTAAAATAGAACGTATTTATATGTTTTTGGGAGCAAATGAGTTCAAAATGTTGATGCTTTTAGTGAGGTTGAATGGATAATAGCATTTCCATTCATCTCAAATGATGAGTTTGGTCATTTTAAGATGAATTAAACTCAAATTTAAAGGCCCCACTGTATTCCAAAACACAAAATAAAATAGGATTTTATTCTTTACTGTAATTGTATTGTGACTGAAGCTAGCTAGCAGTGTGCTTGTGTGACATTCGCCTGTTAGCAGCAGCTCGCCGGGTAACAGGGATGAGCGCACCAAGGCGAAGGATGAAGCGGATTAGTTTGTTTATTGTTGTAATAATCTGCTGCTATTCTGGGGTCAAGCGATACCATCTAACGTCTGACTTGACTTGTGCGGCGGAGCCCTTCGGGGCTGCTCTAAATAACGTCTGGTGGTTGACTTAATTGAAAGCCACAATTCCGTGAAGTGAAAAAATAAATGCCGGGAAGTAAATAAAAGCTGAAAGCAAATCCCTGATTCGGCTGATTGCAGTGCTTTTTCAGACATTCTTTGGAAAATATCATTTCATTACTATATTGATGGCGGCATCGTGTTCCATAAACTTTGGCCCGGGCACAAAAACAGATTCACTTAGTGGAACGCTAAAAGGAGCCCTGATGGAAACGCAGATACACAAACAAAAACGGACACGCTATATAGGAAGAATCGTCCATAACTGGCCTACCAGCAAAGCTTTCTAGTGTTTCTAATACTGCACTCGTAGTACTTACGCACGTTTGACACATCGCCTCAACAGTTTTGGTGCGGCTTATCTTCATTAATTTGAATTAATAGCAAAAGCACAGCTCCAAATGTTTGACTCTCGTGGATGAAGCCAGAATTGTGTCAGCATTAACTTTTACTTAATACAACCAATTAAAACATTGCCAACATATTACAAGCGATTTAATGTGTTTGCAGATAAATTATTAGAATGAAAGCCACAGTGGTTAATTCCAGTTAAGCTTTTAAGCGAGCATGTTGAACCCATTTTGTGTCGACACTCACAGGGTTGAATTACGGGAGTACACGCATACACACAGCAACTGTCATGTTACATTCATTGCTTTCAATTTCTCTGGAATTTCTTCCTGAAAATTACCATATAGGTCTTGACTTGAAACAGATGTCGCAAGCCCACTACAACCTTGAACGGGCTGCTGGTTTTAAACAATGAATCATGTTTGTGATGCAGAATGAACCAGCGGAGGTTCTCATCCCGGACGATGACGTCATGGATGACGTCAAGAGAGACCAGTTGCTACCTGAAAGCGCTGAAGGAGACACGGCGGAGCCATCTGAAAGCGACATTGTTGTCCTGGGGGAGAGTATTGAGATACCCGCCCCTGCTGTGGTTGTGACATCTGCACCTGAAACTGGCAGTGAGTTTTTATTGTCAAACCACGTTTTGAATCTCCATGGAGAAATCTTAACCATGTTTTGAACATTTTCTATGAACTAGTTTGGGCATGGTTAGTAGTAGCTGGTCAGTTAGTGTTACAATAAGGTTAGTCCAAACCATGGGTCAGCCACCTTTACTGTCAAAAGAGCCATTTTAGGCCAAATAAATAATAAAAAAATCTGTCTGGAGCCAAAAAACAATGAACGAAACAGTTGTTAGTGTTAGTCTAATGTAGTGAGAGCCCAAGAGCTGCACCATAACAAAATAAATATAATAAATATGCAGCATCTAATACTTTGAGATTCATTTTCTTTTACCTTTCATCTTCCGCCTTTTGGTGTAATTTTTCATACTTGGTTTATCATACACAAACTTTTCAGCCTTTCTGTCATATTTCTGACATTTTTAACAATGTTATGGACATATTTGGGTAATTTTCTTCTTCTCTTCTTCCAGTTTTGGTCATTTTATGGCTATTTTGGGGGGGGGGGGTATTCTGGCTTTTTTGCTATCAATTAAAAATTTTGGGGGGGCAAATTTATGGACATTTTATGGTAATTTTCTGGATTTTGTTTTTAGACATTTTATGGTTACTTTGAGCATTTTCTTTTGTGCCTTTTTATTGAATTATCTGACGTTTTTGGCAAATTCGTGACATTTTATGGTAAAATTGTCTGGTTTTCCTCTTTCTTTTTAAACATCTTTTATCACTTTTAGTAATTAAAAAAAACTTTTTTTTATTTACTTTTCGTCTCTCTTTTTCTGTCAATAAAATTTGTTTTGACATTTTTTGAATATTTAATTTTCATAAAAAAAAATCTAAATTCATTTAAAGAATATTTTCTCAAATTTTTTTAAATAAACGTGTAAAAAAATAATTTCTAGTAATATTTTTTAAGGATCCACAGGGAGCCACAGGAGAGCGACTTAAGAGCGACATGTGGCTTCAGAGCCGCAGTCTGCAGACCCCTGACCTAAACCATTGCTAGTCGCTCACTGGTTGGTAATATTCAGTTTTCAGTCTAACAGCATTATGTCAACTAGGCCAAGAATTCCGTGAGCAAGGGGCTTCTTTAAATTTGTCCCTCAGTTGCGACTCTGCAAAAACCTATCCCATCTTTTCATTCCGAACGCACCAGTTTCACTGAATTTCTTGTTTAGGCATCCAGGAAGAGGATCTGCTTCTGGAGAACACCGTTCAGACTGCTGCTGCAGACAAACCCGCGGACGAAGACCAGCGGGAGCCTCCCCCTTCAGAGGATCAAGATGGCGCCATGTTGCCTGAACCACCAGTGGTGGTGGAGGCCTCAGGCACAGGTGACGTGGACAACCTGCTGTGGCCAGATACAACTCCGGCGACAGAAGGCACTGAAGACGTGGTTGTCCTGGAAGTGGAACATCTGGACAATGGGGTCGACACTGAAGACCTCCTCGTGAGCGAAACCGCAGAGGATGACTTTGTTCCTGATGTAGTGAGTGAAGCAGCTGAGGAAGAAGACTCAAAACATCTTGAGGAACCTTTAATTGAAGAAGCTGGCATGGAAGAAGCAACAGAGAGTGACGGGCAAACTCCTGAAGAAGCACCAGGCTCAGTCCCGGCGTCTCTTGAAGAACCTCCAGAAGTTTCCGAAATCGCAAGTGACGACGTCGCAGACGACGACATCCTGTTGGTCAACAAGGATGCACCTGAATCATCGGTCAGCATTCCTTTAAGCCCCGCCCAACCAACTGCAATGTCCGCCGAGAAGGAGTCCCCCTTCACGCGTGTAGCTGATGTCAATACAGCTGTTGAGGGCCATCCTGACATTGACGTGCCTTCACTCGTGGAGGTAAGCCTGAATATGGCGCAGGAGGTAAGAAGGTTGACACTGATTGACACCGACTCACAAGAAACTACCCTCGTTCCTTAGATCCAGAACAATGATGACAATGATTCTCCCATCGAAGACCTCGCTTATGACGTCTTCCATTACGGCTTGACCAACCACACGGAAGAAGGCAGCACGGGATTCCCGTTCAGCGTATCACAAGGCACCGATCCGGCCAGCATCGCCATGCCGGCCAACCCGGGTCGAGCACTCATGGTGTTCTTCAGCCTGAGGGTGACCAACATGATTTTCTCTGAGGATCTCTTCAACAAGAGTTCCGCTGAGTACAAAGCACTGGAGCAACGCTTCCTAGAACTGGTACACCTAAAACAAACAATCACTTATGCTAATTTACATTTTCACTAACACGTGTACAACTTTGTCCTGCAGCTTGTTCCCTACCTCCAGTCCAACCTGAGTAACTTTGAGAACTTGGAGATCCTGAACTTCCGCAATGGGAGCATTGTAGTCAACAGCCGGATGAAGTTCGGCAAGCCCGTGGCTCAGGGCGTCACCACCACCGTCTATCTGATCCTGGAGGACTTCTGCAACACGGCCTACCAGACCATGAACCTGGCCATCGATAAGTACTCCCTGGACGTCGAGTCAGGTTGGTGTTTTACTGTGAGTTTATGGGTGAGATTTAAAGTGTAATAGATGTCCGATATGATAATAAAAAGGTTAAATATGAGTATTTCCTCAGGGAGACGGACGGTGTGACAACTCTGTCAGATAGGTTTTTTTTTTGTGTTAGTGCAAAGATTCCCAAACAGGGGGTGTGGACATATGTGCCTTCAAGGTTTGAGTGTAATGACAATGATTGATTATTTTTTTTCACGGCAAGACTGTTCCATCCATTTTCTATACTGCTTATTCTCATGTTGGTCACGCGTGAGTTGGAACTCCATCTGGAATCCCATCTGACTTTGGGCGAGAGCCAGCCAATCACCGAGCCCAAAGTCCAAACAAACAAACATTGACACTCACGTTTACTTCTAAGGATAGTTTTAGAGGCTTCCAAGAACCTAACATGCATGGTTTTGGAATGTGGGAGGAAGCACGGTGAGAACATGCAAACTAGACATAGGAAGTCAAACCTTGAGAACTGTAAGGTGGATGTGCCAACCACTATTCCACCATCCCACCACCCACAACATAAAGAAGGTAAATATAAAAGAAATATGACAGAAGTTATTGAAGAGGATGCGAGTCCGTTTTTTTTTTTTTTTTTTTGGTAGTAGAGCAGGGATTCCCACACTGTGGTGGCAGGGCCCCAACTGTATTGAAGAGCATGTGTAACCCGTGCACTTCTGCGTTATGTTCTTGGGTTTTTCAATAAACTCTGTCAAACCTGTGCACACGAGCGTGGCGCACAACTGTGGCGTCCTTGCTGCCTCTCCTAAAGGTCAGAAGAACATAAGTAGGATGCATGCTAATCGGCGTTAGCAATATTAGCTCAGCCCGTCGACAGACAACTGCTCCAAAATGTCACCTAGCTACTACAGCACAAGCTAAAATTCACACAAGATATCCTTAACACTACTACACTCTACTGAGTTTTATTACGTTAAACATCACAACTATTAGGAGTCTTACCTCGACCCATTGACAGAGAGAATGGCCGATGTAGTATAACGTCACCACGCAGCATGCACATCAACTTGTTATTAATGCACAATTATGAATAAAAGAAAAAACAAATCCTAATAAGTGTTTCAGATAATGGCTGGATAACAGAAGTGTTTTTGGTGAAATTAATAGTCCACTGTAACCTGTACACGTGGCTTACATTTTTTTGGGCAAGGGCTAAGTAGTGACATCAAACATGACATCATGAGTGGGTCGACTAACTCCTCACTGAACATCAAAGGCCACAGTCATGCCCATGAAGTCACCCTGGAAAATAATGTCTTTACGTAACATGAGACCATGAGTCAGTTTCTAATATTCCATCCCCGAAAACGGTCACTCGTGTTTTGTTTGCAATGCAGACTGTCAAAGTCTTTCTAAATCAAATGCTTTGCACACTTCTGAGGTTGCAAAAAACATGACTACGGTCTTTTTTTTCTGTTCATATGTTCCTCTGTAGCAATAAAGTTCAAACACGTCGGCTTTCTTTTATTGCTCCCTTGTTGATACAACCAACATGGCTTATGTGCTTATTATTGAGACAGAAAGACATCTTGCTCTCGTAGAAACAGATGACAACTGCTAAGAATCATCTTTACAGTTTTGTTGCAGCTATAGCTATAATGTTAACTTAGCCACTATTATAGATGTTATCTGTGCTGTTAGCATTAGCAGTTGTTATGAACATCCTAAACACAATTTGTCAACTTAGCATTAGCTAGTATTTTCATACTGTTACCATTATATGCCAAGTAGTACCCCAACAAAAAGGGGCTATATACGTCATGTTTTGGGAGCCTTAGTCACTCTTGTATTTGTTTTATGTTCTGCCAGCATTAGCAGTTGATACGAACATCCCAAACACAATTTGGCAATGTAGCATTAGCTAGCATTTTCACACTGTTACCATTAGTATGCCAAGTACACCAACAAAAAGGGGCTATACAGGTCAGACGAAGCCTTAGCCACGCTTGTATTTGTTATCTGCGCTGCTAGCATTAGCAGTTGTTACGAACATCTTAAACACAATTTCTCAATTTAGCATTAGCTAGAATTTTTATACTGTTTCCATTACTATGCCAAGGAGTAGTCTGTTGGGCAAAAAGGGGCTAGCTATTCAGGTTTGGAGCCTTAGCCACTCTTGTATTTGTTATATATGCTGTGGTGCTAGAATTAGCAGTTGGTACGAAAATTCTAAACACAATTTGTCAACTTTGCATTTTCATACTGTTGCCATTACTATGCCAAGTAGTACCCCAACAAAAAGGGTCTGTACAGGTCAGATGTTTTGGGAGCCTTAATTAGCCACTCTTGTATTTGTTATCTGTGCTGCTAGCATTAGCCGTTGTTACGAACATCTTAAACACAATTTGTCAACTTAGCATTAGCTAGCATTTTTATACTGTTTCCTTTACTATGCCAAGTAGTAGTCTGTTGGGCAAAACATGATCAGCATACAAAATGTATTATGATCTGCGACCAGTACCCCAACATGATTGCTAAAAAGCGAAACTATCCCCCTTCTTATTAAAGTGCTGATACCACATGTGTACCAAATGTGTTTTTGATCTGCTTTGACACTTACTGCACAATAACATTCCTGCGGTTCTGTGACTTGCAGGCGACCAGGCTGACCCGTGCAAGTTCCAGGCATGTAACGAGTACGCCCAGTGCAAGGTGAACAAGTGGTCGGGCGAGGCCGAGTGCGTGTGCAACGCCGGCTACTTCAGCGTGGACGGTCTGCCTTGTCAGAGCATCTGCGAGCTACGCAGCGACTTTTGCCTCAATGACGGCAAGTGTGACATCATCCCCGGCCAAGGAGCCATCTGCAGGTGGGTGGAGATTAGGGGGAAATGATCCATGTGTGTGTGTGGGTCAGGCGAGCGCGTCTGCAGGATTTCGAGGCTTAAATCACAGCAGGCACGTCTTGTCTTTTGCATTGAAACGTACGGGAGGAAAACAGAACGCCTCCTGCTGCTTTTATATTTGCTCAAGAGTCCAATGTCCCTCCGTCCAAATCTTCCAACTCATACTGAAAAAGCATCAAAATTATATACAACATAATATATTTGAGTTCTTAAAACACTGTGTTACTTTTTCCACACACACAATGACGACTTATACAAACAACTGTGGACTTGCTTTAACCCTTCATAGAACACTTATTATACGGTATATGCTTATGATATAACCCCATTTTTCTTAAATAGTGGCTATCCTTTAAAGCATGTCAGGAAATGGTGCATCATTCACTTAAGAAAAATAAACGCCTCCCACAAATAGATAGCATATACTGTAAGTATCCATTCCTACACGGGCATTAAATAGTTACATTTCATAATCTGGGCATAAAAAAAGAAAACATTTTATAAAATGAGGAAAATATTTCTAAATCAAAAACAAATTATTAACCAATAAAACAGAAAAATTTGACCTGACAATACCTGCACCTATAATCATTACAATGACAACTTATAATACCTTGAGATTTTATAAGAGAAATGCTTTAAGTAAGAGAAATGGTCTTAGACTGAAACTACCTGCTATGATAAAATATTATACGAATATTTTGCCTTGATTTGCGATATATAGTTATATAGACTCTCCAAAGTTTGGAGTCTTGCCATATTAACTTGCACATTATTAAAAATGATGACATGAAATCACATCTGCCTTTTAGTGCGACGCGTGGCATCCATTTTGATTGCATGTTAATATCTGCTTAGCATTCTTTGTTGGGATTATAATTACGAGAAAGAATACTGTGCCTCCGGTATCTTTTTAGCCCTATTTTTTTTTCATTGTCCTAGATCGTCTTGTTGTTTTATTATACCCATGCATGAGGTTAACCTGATAAAGAGGGCATTTGGAACATGCGGTTGTTGTGCTCACTGCGGTTTCACCCAAATAATTATGAACAGACACGCTGGAGGCTGTAAGTCAAACAAACCTTTTGTTTCATCATAAAGTACTTATGGGTGCTGTTTAAAGTAAACAAATGATGGTGGATCTCATGTTTTCAACTTTTACTGCCACGCCAGTAAAACATAAATCAACCCAACGTACATATTGTAAAATGTTAAAACTCTACCTTTTGGGCACACGTAACAAGCATATGGCAGTTAACCAGCCGGTGGCTAGCGTGAGAAGCTAACATAACTGTATACATTCCCCACACAATGCTACGTATCAGATAGCTCAAAATACATGACACTGATCACACAAGTCAACAAATGCTTGCTCAGGACTGGTTGATAGTTCTATCAATTCTATCTATTTATAAAAACAAAATGGACATACGCTGCCCTTCCCAGGTGTCGCGTTGGAGAAAACTGGTGGTACCGAGGAGAGCACTGCGAGGAGTACGTTTCGGAGCCTTTGGTGGTCGGCATCGCGGTGGCCTCAGTGGCAGGATTCCTCTTGGTGGCGTCTGGAGTCATCTTCTTCCTCGCCAGGACCTTACGGGATCAGTACGACAAGGATGAGTCCGAGGACCCGTTACGGTAAGGGAACTTTTTCATATACACCTGAACTAGCCTGAACTCACATTTTGCTAGATTGTACAATGCCTAAGCATGATTCATTCTTTTAAATGTCATATTTTCTTGATAAGAAACATGTAAGTCTTCATAAAGTGTTTTGGAGGTTTCAGAGAAAGCAGTTTATTTTCAAGTGATGTGCTACAACCGTGAAGGAAGTGAACCTTAGACCCTTACTGGGTTTTAGAAGTATACCGTTATAACCGCACTGGGATCCAGGAAGTGAACTGTTCCAGATTTGGAAGAGTCAAGAAAGTGTACTGTTTCAATCATGCTGGGTCCAAGAAAGGGAAATTGTTCCAATAATGCTTTGGCATTGTCACCATGCCAAGGCCAATCAAATGTACCATTCTTGATTATATGGTATGATATGCCCAAACTTGTCCAACAGTATCTTTTAGTGGCTTAACATTCTTAAGTACAGCTTACTTAGTGTGGGTGTGCTATAAATGCTTAAAATGGAAGACTTTCCTACCTTAAAATAATATTTCCTAAAGAATCAATGGTTATTTTGTTTAAGGGGTCAAATGATGAGTGGACACCCTCATGGCTGAACTGGCAGTTGGCCCCTCAACTTTAGTCATCACACAATCCTTCACTTACCTCTTGATTCATTATCCTTTTTTTTGGCAGTCACACAAAAGAAGGACACGTTCTTTGCCCTCGATCCGCAAGTGATTTGTGCGGCAGAGGAAAAATCTGCCGATTATCTACTCTGATAGGACGGTGATTTGCAGTATTAAGGCAATCGTCCTTGTGGTAGTCTGGAGTGTGGTTTAGGCTTAGAGGAATTATTCTACGTTATTAAGGGGTATTAAAGGTACATTTATTGCAGGCCATTCTGTTCACTTCTTGTTTCTCGGACTACTTCCAGACCAACTGCTTGATTAAGTCCGTACCACAGTTTGATTACCGTATTCACACACCTGACCAAGGCAGTGGACTGTTAAAGCTATGATAGGGCCAAAACAAGGGGAAACTGTGCTATGGCCAAAGAACTGTATGATGCTAGGGCGAGAGAAGTGTATCACTATGCCTGTTCTGGGTCCAAGAAAAGTAAGTTCCAATAATGCTTCGGCCAAGCAAGTGCACCAATCCAACAGTGCAAGAGCCAAGGAGGTGTCCGATTGCAATCCTTCTCAGGACGATTGAGTGTACTGTTATAACTGTTCTTGGGCCAGGGAATTGTACCTTTACAACGGTCTTGGGCCGAAGTACTGGAAGTGTACTGTTATGATACACACGGATAGAAAATGAACTTCAGTTCCAAAATTTGCCTGTGAAAGAAGCCAACCCAAGCCCCTGCGTCACGATTCTCCACAGGCGCGAAGAGAGCATTCCGTCGCTGGAAAGGGCGACCAAGTACAACCCCATGTACGAGAGCGAGGCCACCACCGGCTACAGCCACTACTACCGCCGCTACCCCGAGGCACCCGTCTACAGCAGCGCCAGCGCCAGCGCAGAGGCCTCCACCGACTTCAGCAGCGAAGAGATCCGACACATCTACGAGAACAGCGAGCTGACCAAGGAGGTGGGTCGCCTTGCAGTATCACACTTGTGCTCAGTGTAAACTTTTATCTGTGTGTGATGATCTGTGTGTGTTCCTTTCCGACAGGAAATTCAAGACAGGATACGCATCATCGAGCTCTACGCCAAGGACCGTCAGTTTGCAGATTTCGTGCGGCAGCATCAAGCGTAAACAAACACCACACACTTGTTCACTCCTCATAAAAGCCTCGCAAATGCATCCACGTGTTTATATTGCAAGTGATTCTCAAGTGCGTGTTTTTTTTGCAGTGTTCTGGATACCCGAAGAGAAAGTTCTTCTGCGCACACATGAAAAAAGAAAAGAAGGTATTACTAGTAAAATTGTCTCCTCTGAAAATCGAAATGAAAAGTATGCCCTTCTGTAACCCTGAATAAAAGACATCATGTGATGAAAATACAAGATAATTCAAAACTAAAAAGGTGGCAGTCCAATGAAAAGCATGTATTGTCACCACATAATGCCCGCCATCTAGTTTGCTAAGTCAGAGAGTGGTGTTGCAGAGTGCCAGGCCACCACATGGCTGTGAGACGAGTGTTTTTATTGCGGTTCTTACAAGGATTTTGTAGCTCAAGGTTAGTCGCCTTCTGGCTGCAACTTTGCATTTCGAGGACACTTACAATGCGCCTCCAACTCTCTACAAAACAGAACAATTGTGGCCCCCGGGCAGATTGCATTCTTGTGAATACAAGATTAGACCTTCCCCAAGGCCGAAGGATCGTAATTCTGTCTGACTCGTTTGATTGGAAAAATGACATTCTGTGAGATACTCTTCCAACCCAGTACATTCTGTGCTTTTTGAAATGAGTGTCAACTACCACATAAGGCGAGCTTTTTTTCACTTTTGGGTCACTGCCCCGCTTGGTCTCAATGCAAGCAGAGTAACGGTAAAAAAATTAACAAAAAAACATCCCTCTGATCATGGCCCATGACTAACCAACAGCCAGTCTATACGAACCTAACCAATTAACTAAATCCAACTAGCCTAAACAAAATAACCAACTGACAAAAAAATAACCAATGACCAACCAACCAGCCAGCTAACCAACTAATCAACTAAAAGCTAATCAGCAAAGTAACAACCAACTAAACCAACCAAGCGACCCTAACTAGCCAACTAATCCAAACAAACGAGCTGACCAAAAAAACAGTCATATTTAAGCAACCCTATTCTATCACTATTCAACCAACCAACCAACCAACCAATATTAAGCAAACAGCCAACCAAGACCAAAAATTAAGCAAGCAAGCAAGGAAGCAGCCAATCAACCAACTATTTAGGCAACCCTAACCAACAAGCTGGCTAACTAATCAACCAACCATAATTAAGCAACCCCCAACTAAAACTGTCTTGACAGCTTCTAAAGGCGGCCGGCGGCAGTTGACGTTGAAACTAGTCAAAATAAAACAAAACAAACGGTTGATTTAACTAACTAAATTAAGCAGCCAACCACCCAAACAAATATTAAGTCACTAACCAACTAATGGTAGCAATTTGACCTGTATTTCCTTGTTCACAGAACAAGCCCTGCATATTCCGGAATGCCTGGTCTGAGCAATCAAAGACGAGCCGTCACGCAGGACAACTTCACCTCTTTCCACGTCTGCATCCGTCACCGCATGAGAAGCGGCTGCAGGCTGTCCTGTCCCTTTTTCCCTCCTCCTTCCTCGGTGCCTTCTGCTGGGCATGTCCCTCCATGGAAAATGTACTTAAACTTGAATATTGTCAAACGGATGATGATGATGAAGAACTTCAAGAATTGCTCATGTAGCCAAAGCAACATAGAGTAGCTAATAGAATACTAAAGTGACACTTGTCTCCGTGTTCGTAACGCTCCAAAAGAGCCGAGAGATGCCGCGTTAGCTGCTATTTAGTGGATGGTGCTATTGCTCGTTGTTGGTGTTTTATCGATGTTTTAAATGTAGCCAACTAGCATGAAAGTGACACGTTGGGATAAACTCTTGTCTAATGGAGTACTTTGCGTCAAGGTGGCCAAATATTCACTTTCGCGGAAAAGCTTTTCTCGACATTTCAAGGCTCCACCGAATCACTTGCGTGGACATGTTTGGACGTGGCGAGGCAGACGGCGAAGGCAGAAAGCGCAAACCCCGTTTAGCGGCAGCATCCAGACATAAGTGAAAACACATTTTGCCCAGGGAGAATGTTTTGAACAAATGGTGGGCTTTCATATGTCACTGCTGAAGAACGAGGGGAAAGCGACAAAAACACTTGAAGGTTAGCAGCAATTCCTTCTTAATGCGACTACCAGTTTGGCCCCGTCATTGTGTTTTCTTTGGTTCTGCGCTCACATTCCACCCTTGGACGCGTTATTCTCCATCAGTGTTGTCCCGCTGAGGAGTAAATCGTAGCTGTCCCACTTCGTTACCATGTTTAGCTCGCTTTAGAAAACTACAAACACACACACACAGACGTGATGAACACCATGCCTTTTGCAATCACTCACTTTTTACAGTGGTAAAGTCCAACCAGGTTGTACAATTTGGAACTTGACACAATATTTTATAGTCAGCATTGTTTTTAAATTAATTTATTATACAGGTTGCCAGTACGGTCAGACTATTTCTATTGCCTGTAAGGGTTCTACTAAAAGTGATTTTTGGCCACTTTCGAGGTTCAGTTATGCATTTTTTTTTTTTTAATAAAATGTAACATTTCAAGCAAAGGTCACCATAGACAAACTTTCACTCATGCACACCGTCTTATGTAAATATAACCGTTGAAAATATCAGTTCAGATGTATCTCCCAAATGTTTTCCTTTTTATACTCTTCATCTAATCATGTGTTTCCATACTGTGCAGCTGCTTCAACGCCATGTACAAAAACCAAAGCCATGTGTGCACAATAAAATGCTTTGTAACAGATCAGACTTTCTATGTGACACTTTGGCTTGATGCACTCTGCCGGGTTGAGGAATTAGCAGCTAAACCCAGAGAGCGGATTAGCCTCAGGGGTGCGGATTAGCGGCCCCGCCTGCGGGCCGTCGCTAATCGGCCTACGTCACACACGCACACATGTCGAAACTGAACAAGTGACAGACACAACGTGGCGCAAGCGTGCGGGTGTGTTGATGTTGGAAGGGACAAACAAACGGACGCAGATGCTCGCATTTGTTTACTTTGGTGAACTCAGCGATGGCGTCAGCGCACAGGAGGGGAAAAAAAAGGAGGAAGACTTAAGATGCTGGCCTTTAAACAATTTTTTATTTTTACTTTATTCTTCAAAATCACAGTGGCGACCAGGGGTGGCGCTACAGCAGAGATCGGAGGGCTAAACTCGATCAGAAATCGGTGTACTACTCCAAGATTTCTTTGATATTCCAAAATATAATTTAAAATTATTTTGTCGGACCCCTATGTATCGTTCAAGCCCCCTTTAGCACCGGGAGAGAAAATATCCTGGAGCCGTCCGTGCCTGGTGGCAATGGAGCAGGACAGTATAAAATGTCGATGCTGGATGAAAAGCAGCAGGCAGAAAAAGATTCCAAATAATAAAAAATTAAAGCAGGGACTAGTGTGGAAATGACAAATGAATGGCATCTTTGAGTTAAGAAGTGTAATACCCATAATGTGTCTACAGGGGTCGCCATTTTGTCTCATGGTTCTTTGCGTGTTTGTTTACTGGCCTGTTTGTTGCCTATTAACAATAAAATTGAAAGACAGTCATCAAAAGGTTATGTTAAAATATATGACATAATTAAAAAATAAAATAAAAATGAAGCAAAAGTTGAATGTATGAGGTATCAATTTTATACATTTTTCATTTAAAAAAAGAAAAAAAAAGTCCACACAATTTAAGTTGAATTTTACAAAACACACTATTTTTTTTTTAATTAAAAAGATTTTGATATCACGAAAGGATTTTGCTTAGTCATCAATAACAATAAGCTGAGACTAGTTTGCACGGTTTGTTCAGCTGCTCAGCATGTTGTTGACATACAGGATATTAAATTAGTTTTAGCTCGCTTCACATAAACACAAGTGGAAATGGGCCCCCTGCTTTCTTCCATTTTTTTGTTTGTGGCCCTGAGTGGAAAAGGTTTAGACATCCCTGGTATGTTGGACATTATAGATACCCGACAACAATATCTTTGTGTTTGCTTGGAAGACATACAGTGAATCCACTAAGGTACGAGTAGAACACAATCCATAAGAAATAGGTACAATTAGTTAACGTTTAAAGTAAAATAAGTATCCTCACATTCTTAAAATGGAAACTACTACTGCCATATGAAACACTCTTTAGCCACTTTTAACTAGCAAATAATGCAAAAAGCCTATCAATATAGTTTTTTGACTGTTTTTACATTTTACTATTAGTGGTTAAAACCTATTTTACATTTCTATGATCATTACTTCAAACAGTGCCTGGGCTGTACAGTTCATTTTGGTTTCATCTTGGCATTCCATTATTTCCTTGGTTGCAAAAAATCTGATATTGATCACTGATCAGCATTTCTACAGTCAAACACAGTAATAGGAATGCGTTAAACAAGAAAACACTTGCTTAACTTTTAACAACGGACGACAAGTGCATCTCATTTTTTAGCTTTATTGAAATTATAAGCAACACTTTAATATCTTTTACACTTAAAAACGTTTTCTCCTCATTTTTATGGTGACATTATTTACAATGGGGAAAATTGATTGCAAAAGACTAAATCCGATAGCAATTTTTATGGCCACACGTATATAAAAACATGTTAACCTTTTTATGAATAAATGTTTTTTTTTAATGAAAATACAATTTTACACATTTTAAACACCCACAACTAACGAAAAAGGATGAGTGTGTATAACCTAGTTTCTAAAAATAAAAATAAATAAATAAACTATTTAATTTTTTATTTCAATTATTTCAGTATCAGTCGTTAACTTATTTCTACTTTTAAAAATAGCCCGTAGTTTGCCATGTTCCATTTCCAAATTGGAGGATCTCTGGGGTGTTTGAATTGGAAGGCAAAGCATTAATGAGGATAAAGTAGATGGATTTTAGAATCTCTCTCTAAATGGTTCTGATCCCGTTTACATGCTAGTAGAGTCAGAGCCGTTGATAGAGCGAGTTTGGCCAACTCTGTTTCAGCAGGGTAACAAGATGGCGTCCATGTGTCATGTGAGCAGCAGTTGACCAATCACAGCATAGAGTACTACGCTGTGGCCAACTCGGTTTTAGCAGGGTAACAACATGGCGTCCATATGTAGTACGCTGTGATTGGTCAACTGCTGGTCACATGACATGCGGACGCCATCTTGTTACCCCTGCTGAAACAGTTGGCCAAACTCTCTCTATCAACGGCTCTGAGTAGAATGAAACAACGGCACCTCTGCTGGTTGCAGCCATGTAGTGCACTCCTTGCTGCGATTAATCAGCAATCGATCCCACACCATCGGCAAGGTTGTAATCCGCACTTTTATCCGGATCTGTGTTGATTAGCGGCAGTCAAAAGTGGAAAGAAACCATCCTGATAAGATATCTGGTGCTTGTTCCTATACTCAAACAACAACAAGGTCATATTAAGAGACTCAAGATGCTCGGAACTGATTTCAACTAGCTGCTCCGAGCTGCTCTGCCGCAAAGGTACGGAAAGTTGTGATGAAACGCAGAAAGCACGTCCACAATTAAGCGAGGCCTTGGACGCGTCCAAATAAAAAGTGCCCTGAGGGACTCCTCCATATTGTACTGATGAGCCTTTTCAGGTGAAGCAAAAGTTCACCTCAAATGCGCACGATCAGCACTTACGGGGGCTGTTATTTCTGTTTGTTAACTGGATGAGCTAACTCTTCAAAATCCTCCTGGCACTCCGGTGGCGGCGGCTGAGGAAAATGAGACCGCAAGAGAGGTCCATGCATCAACTTGACTGAAGGCCTCATCAATCTCCCGACGTGCATTTTTAATTCGCCATCGACGAGCGTTTAAAGGGCACCCGTGTTTGAAATGCGAGCGCCGGTATCCGTGGCAACCGGGGCGAAATAAAATATGCGCCATCATAACCAATGGGTCGGGGATGGTTTGGCTTTGCGGTCGCGCTTCACTTGACAGTAATGATAGCCTGCAGGGGGATACGGTGGACGTCTCAATGAGCCCGCATGCAGACGCTCTCGGCCTCGCATCCTTTTGCACGCTCTCGTTAAGCGTCTCATGAAGCCAGCATGATTCATGAGCGTGTAATGTAGATGAAAAATACACACAAGGATGCGTGAAGACGCTGATGAGTCGTGATACACCAGTGAAGTGAGAATATTGAGTTGCATCTCCACAATATAAAGATGAACTTTGCTACTTTACTGGTTGCTTGGTTTAAAAAGTAACTTTGCTAATTGTTTGATTTTAAAAGTAACTCATTTATATTACAAGTATCTTAATTCGTTACATTCAGCAGATGCCGACAACGCCTCAATATAAAAATGGCAACTAGTTTTGCCAAGACTTTATTGGAAGTATTTTTAGCAGTAATGTTCAAGAATAAAGTTTACTTTAGAAATAAAATAGGCTTTTTTTTGTTTTTCTTTTTTACTTAAATACTTAATTTATAAAAATAATAATAATAATAATAATAAGTGTTTTTGGATTTCACTTAAAATAAATAGGTTTCTAGTTTATTTAAAAACATAGGTTACGTGTTTATTTTTATATAAAAATACAAAATAAAGATTTTCTTATGGGAGCGCACTGCAATCAGTTTGTGTCACGTTAAAAAAATGTTTTTAATTTTGTGGGGCTTTGTTCTGGGAATAATTTTTTTTCCATTTGTTTCTCAAATAGTTTTTTGTTTTGGGGATTTTTTTTCTTGATTTCCCCCCCAGTTTTTTAATGTTTTTTCTGTTTGATGGAATATTTTTTCCCAGTTTTTCGTAATGAAAAAAAAATAATATATATATATAGATATATAGATGTAAATAAACGATTTAGCATGAAAATGACCAGAGAAGCGCTTTCTTATATGAGCAGCTTTACTACTTTTTGATTTTGAAAAATGCCTGCATAATTACAGTATAGGTTCAATGTTATGAAACTGCAACAGATGATTTCCATTGTCATTATTTCCCTACGAGGAAATTCGTTTTGAAGACAAACCTTGACAATCATTGCTTTTAAGAGAACTCTGCATTTCTTTTTGGCTCCTTTGAGCATTTTCACCCTCTACTTGCTTTCAAGATGCTGAACTTGGGTTTGGTTTTCTCTCGTCAGAATGTCAAGCAGATGTTTATGGTTGAAAAAACAACAACAATAACATCACCACAAGTCACCTGACCACAACTCGAGTGCAGATGGCCTCGCTTTGCAGCCACCGAGAGAATGACCCCGGAGAACTTAATTATTATTATTATTTTTTTTAACAACTATGGCGACCACTCAGATGTTTAGTGGAGAGCAAAACATCGGATTTCATTTGTCAGGTGGCTTTCAAGAAGTCCCGCTTTAAAGACAACGCAAAGCTTTTGCAGGTGCATCCCCCGTCGGATTACACTTTGTATGAATTTGTCCATTCCAAATGATGCACTTGGGCTCATGATGCTTTTATCTCTTAGCGGTGCCAAGTCGAGGGGTTTTCTATGTCTCGCAGAGTTTGATTTATACGACGCAGATGCGCGGAGCCGTTGGGATGACTCAACATAGCGGAGACTGTAAAACAAATATCTGCCATGCTTCCAGCATATTCGGCAGGGGAAACACTTGAAGGTCCAACGGATGACAAAGTGCCTTTTAGTTTAGGAGGATTGTAAAAAGCAAATCGTGACACCGTTGCCAAAAATCATCAGTGCTGTCAATAGAGATTCATTGAATTACGATTGTCCTGCTGTGAACTTGCTATTTGGACATAACTTTTGGGATTTGTCTTTATTATCTTTTAAATTGATATCCAAAACATCTTTAATTGTCAAGTATCAAGAACAAGTTAAATATTTTAAAAATGTGTTGCTTTACCTTACTCATATAGGCTAACTTTGTTAGCTAACTTTATATATGCTAACTTGGTTAGCTAATGAGGTTTCATCACGTAAAGTTATGTTCCATTAGTTTTTTCTCGGTAATATTTAGTTACTTCACGTTGTATGACTTTGTTACGTTACTTTAGTATACCAAATTTCACACAATAGTTCACAATAGTTTCATGGCTCAGGCTGGCCTACTTTAGTTCAAAACATTTTATTGAAGATATGCAATTTTACGAGTATGAGAACATAAACATAACTTAAAATGGTTTAAAGGACAAAAATGGAGCAAAAGGTAAGAGTACACGACACAAGACAGCTTTATCAATTGCTACCATAGCTACTGAGCAATCAGGACAGAGTAGAAAAATGAAAACAATGACTAACAAAAGGAGAACGGGAAGCGAGTTCTATGGCTATCTTTACACTTCCTTTATGCCGTGACTGATTCCCTTCTGTTGGATCATCACCAATAAATTGAGTTCATCCTTACTACTAGATTTAAAATTGTCAATAGGTGTGAATGTGAGTGTTTGTCTCCAGCATGTATCCTGTGATTGACTGGTGACCAATCCAGGTTGTTCCTCTCGTCTCGTCCAAAGTCCGCTGTGATAGGCGCTAACTCACCAGCAACACTAATGACAACAAGCGCTGTAAAAAAATGGATGGCTGCGTAGTTCCTCGATAATTCCAAATGAACAAAACAGTAGCTCCGATCTCGGGATGTTCAGACGACGATTTGTCGAGTAAGCGGAATCCTCTGCATTTCTTTGAGATTTTCCATTAATTTGCAAAGTAGTCTGCAGCAACAGGCCAACGAGAAACTGTTGAAAATTTGGATCTTCCACCTCTCCCAGGAGCATTGATCCAAAAACAAGCTGCTTCCAAGTGGAATTCCCACAGAGGCCAATGGAAAAAAACGTCACAGAGCTTTGATTCTTCCAAAAGTAGGCGCAAAATGAAAATTGACCGGAGCGCAATCACGGGAATAACGTCGCGAGTAAGCAGCTAAAACCTGAAGTGAGAAGAAAGTGCTGACGTTGGACGAGACGGTGCAGCTGAAGCAACAAATTGGTTTGAGGGTTCAATCAGATCGGGCGCTGGCGACATGGCGTCTTTGGATTGCTTTGGCGTGATGCTTCACAAAAATCAAGCGAACAACCACATTTCCTAACATAACTCCATCAACATCTGCAGACGCACAACTACGTACATGTGACACCCTGCAGGAGGTTGTTATGATTTCGTCTTTATCACATTGGCTGACGGGAGTGAGCAAATAATTAACCTGAGTTTTGTTTTGTTTTTTTCCTTCTTCAAAAGAAGGAGCAGCCAAAAGGAGTTGTTAAAAGAACACAAGGGACTGAGAACAAAAAGGAATATACATAGAAAATCAGGTGACGTAATTGGGCTAACATTAGCAGTATGACTGAGTTTACATTATTGTAGCTAATTTTAGCTTAGTTTAAACTATTCTGTATTCACAAGTGTTTAGGAACTAGCTGTACAGATAGCTAACAGCTTCTCCAATAAATACCAGGAAGCCTCTTGCTGTGTTTGGCAATTTACTGGATGAAACTGTAAAACTATCATATACAAAACATATGGAGACATTACAATCATGTTATTTAAAGTTTAAAAATATATACAGTTGTATCATTTACTAAAATTAGCTGCAAACCCTACAAAAAACGGGATCGTTTTTAGCCGTTAGCATAATGCTAGTTTACATGGGCACTACCGTGGGAATGCTATGCTAACTAGCGCCGAGTAATTTATGTCACATTAGAACTTAAAACACTATGTTAATATCCGATTAAATAATATAGTGCACGCCAACACTACTGGAAATAATATACTTACAGACAGAGATCTTTCTGGAGCCAAAATTAAACATTACAGGCTTCAACACTCTGGATTAGTTTAACTGTGTAGCCGTGTAGAAGCATTGCTTGGAGTACAATGCACTACGGTAGCACTCGAGGGTCAAAAAACATATAAGGGCGCAAACACCACTTTGTCCACCAGAGGGCAGCACATACACGATGCTAAATTTAATTATTTTCTAGTCTTTTGTTGCTTTGCGTCAGCTTTACGTTACGCTGATTGCTTGTTTAATGTGATAGTTTACATAACACTGTATTTGTTTATATAAGGTTGCTTTCCCTTACTCTATACATCACTTTACTGTAGTTGACCTAAAGATACATTTATGTGTAAGTTACACAACATTACTTTGTTTTGCCAAGTTACGCATCTTTACATTACATTTACGTTAAGCTACAGTTAGTGACATTATGTCACGAGACGTTACGTTACATGCGTTTACGCTGTGCTGTGTTGCATTTACTGTCGTTTTACATTTCTGTTCTGATGATTAGCTTTATTAGCTTACTTTGCTTTGTCACCTCACATTATGATTTATTTCTTAGTACTACTTAGTTACTGTACGTTATATGAATTGTTAAATTCGTTTTTGCTAAATGACTTTACGTTACATGACGCAATATTACGTCGCGTTATTTGTTACTTGAATGGACATAACTTTCAGGGAGTTACTTCTTCATGTCAAATTACGTCGTTTGACAATGCTACGTTACGTGTTTTACTTAGTATAGAGTATGTAAGTTTACGGGAGTTAACTGAGTTAAATCAGTTCACGTTATGTTAAATTGCTTTTATGTTACATGACTTCTATTTTTACCTGTCCTTTAGCGACATTATTTTACATTGCTTAATGTTGTTACTTTAAACAATGTTGCATTAGTTAATGATACATTATGTTATATTACTTTAAGCTATATTATTCTACTTGAGATACCGTATACGTAACATTGCTTTAAATGACTAAAGTTTATGTAACGTTAGTTTATGTTGAGCTAAATTACTTTATGCTGAATTTATTTTAGTCTTTGCTTTCTCCTTGGTAATGTTTCATCGTTTTGCACTTTGTAAAACCGTAGTCAAATCCGCTATTGTTATTGTTAATTGCTTTTACGCTTTAAAGTTGCTTAACGCCGAAAGTTGGATTTCGAATCCCTACTGCCACCTGTGGCCTAAAAATGAAACCACACACTCCCTTCTTCACGTACACAATGAACACGGGACGCCGCAGCCGCAGAGACAGGGTGTGAAATTCGAACCCGAATTCAGTCTGAAAACTATTGGCCATTATGAACAGCAAAGGTGTTAATCTACTAATTAGAAACTGTTTCAGTGAATGGTCACATAAAAAGGCTATTGTAAAGATATTTTTGGGCAAATGATTACAAAAAGCAACTTTAAGGTAAACAGGGGTTGACCTTTATACATATTGCCTGAAAAGTTTTGATAAATGACTAATAAGATTAAAAATCACCGCAATTCCTTTCCTAAAGCATCTTCAACGTATTTCTCTCAAAATGTGTGGTGTGATTCCATCCTACACGAATGCTACAGTGTGCCGCTGACGCCGAACACGCGATGCCCTCCAGGAGGTGGTTGTGGTTTGGCCTTTATCAGGGAGGCTGACATTGGAATGGACATTGTAATCAGGGTTCGATTCGGAGCAGCTCCTTTGGCAGCGGAGCAGAACAGATGGTTATTTGTCAGCAAGCATCAGCGAGCGAGATCTTTGGTACGGCGTCTTGGTGATCGTTGTTATGTTCCACAAACTCCCGGCACGGAACGGCACGAGGGTCAGCGTGAACGGTAAACAAAACAAACGCTGATAAACTAACATTGTTGTACTCCCTCACTTTCTGGCGGCCATTCTTTCTCAACGAGCTCATGGAGTGATGTCATGGCCAAAATGGTTTCTTCTGCAATGTGAGCGGTTGGCCGCGGTTGCATAATAGTCTGCTCGGCATCGGCCGGTAATAAGAACAGCGTTCGGGGGTCTCAGAGGACGAGACTATATCCCAGACGAACATGAATGGAAGTCAGCCTGTTTTCTTTTTGCTCCGGGAATTACACAGCGCAGTAATTATTATTCCCAAGGGCACTTGTTGTGATATCCGGCGGTTAAAGCTTGATGAGCTGTAAAACAACATGCAGAACAAACCGTAACAAATACTGTATCCTTCAAGTTGAGATCTTTACTTTTTAAAAACGATTCATTGAAACTCTTGAGCTGTTGTGCAACTTTTGAGGCATTTTTCTCCCCTCCCTACAAAATGTGGTTAGAACTGCAAGGTTTTGGGGAGAATGTAAAGGGTTGATACTAGCTCTTTGGTATCGATACGATACCGATGCTCACTTTAGTATTGATTCTGTCAATACTTGGATCGATCTGCACAGCCCTAGAGTCCATAAAAGAAATTGGCATGTGTAAAGTACATTTAAAAGTTCTTTTGATACGCGCTTTATAAATAAAATGCATTATTACTATGATGATTATTATTATGTTATGTGACTACCTTCCACTCGTGTGTGACAATGCGCCTGCGGTCAGGTCGGTGTTTTTCGAAATATATTAATGATGACAATAACAATAATTAATTAATTTCGATAATGAGTCAGAGGGATCGAGCTGAATTTGTTTGCCCGTACCACAATTTAGACCTCCGTTTATCTGGTCTAATGTCTAAATAAATAATAATGTAGTCTTAATTTCTGTCACCAAATTGTCAGGTGCAAAAAAATGCCCTCGGTCTGCCAAAATCCCAAACATGGTAAACTAGACCTGCCCTGCCAGGACAAATGAACAAGTGCTTGTTTTGATGTCATGCGCACGTGTGTCTGTCTGCCTTTGAAAATCGAGCTTTTGGTGTCATTCCAACATGTACAACCTCACACTTGTTGTTGCAAGGTGTTGCATGAATGCGGTAGGTGGGCACTTTTCACGTGTGAAATTGAAGTGTGATGAATATTTGTCCAGAGGCTACCTTGTGTGCGAGGCGCTTACGTAACACGCAGTCAGACGCACACGTTGCGCTTCCTCCTCACGGGACAAAATGCTCTGCCGGGGCCTCACAGAAGCAATAAAAGAGCATCTGAGAAGCATTGGCGAGCGGACGCAGCCACCGTGACATCACCTACTCGTTTGTGCGGTTTGGCGTCCAGTCCGAATTCCCAAACGAAGGGGATTTTACAAGTGGAGGTGGCCATATTTTAAGCAGCGGGCGGCGGGAAAGGAGAGCGAGGAAGGGGCATTTCGCGCATTTTCCGTGCATGATCTATACAGTACGGCTTGTCCTCAGAGGGGCTGTGTCTGAGCTGACATCCGGGACTGGTCGCCGGCCAGTTACAGAGTCAAACATTCACGCTCGCATTCACACCAATCAGGACTTGTGTTTCTGTTGATCATTTTCATCAGGTTTAGTTTTGTTTCTTTTCTTTTTTTCATGCGTGTCTCCTTGTCTCTTCACTAGGGGTGTCAGGTGATTACAATTTTTAATCGCAATTAATCGCACAATTTCAATAGTTAGCTCACGATTAATCGCAAATTTGATATCTGTTGTAAATAAACAATACACAAATTTTTTTTCTAAGTTTTATACTCTTATTAACATAAAAGTGGAACAAAAATGTTAAACTAATAGAAATATGACTGCATCTTTCAGTCAATGATACAGCAATTTCATAATTCATAAAATTTAGTCAAAGATGTACTGTACTGTAAAAAAGTATGATATTGATTTGTGTTGGTCATTTTTCTGCCACTAGATGGCATAATTGCATTTGCAAGACATTGGTGGCAGTGCATTTTTCTTTTCATATTAAGAGCTATCCAATATTTAACAGGAAGTAACTTGTGAAATTCTGCAATTTTTTTTTAAATTGTAAAATACAACTTGACCCTAGTCTCCACAAATATATGCACAATTATTAAATTTATTCCTGCAAAATTTTGACATGAACGTAGTGTACAGGCTTTCCAGGTAAGGGGCGGTCATTAATCACCTGTTAAAAAAATTTGTGGCAAAATCCACACACTAATTTTGACACCCTACTCTTCACATTTTATAAAATCTTGCTCTGGCATTATTTCATACGCTGACATTACTGAGTGAAAGAGTGTGTGAGAAGTTGTGTCCATGAAAGAAATTAAAACCTACAACTCTGATGAGGAAAATCATCATCCAACAATCAGCACAAGCATCTTCGGATCCCTCTACCTTGTCCCATCAGTACTTTTACGGTCCTCTGCCTTTTTCAGCCATTTCCTAAAGTGACACAAAAACGTAATTACACAACTTGCCATGCCAGATGATGCAACTATTTAAGGTGAATTTATACACAATATTTTAATATACACATTTGTGATAATTTATCAAGAAATAATGTGAAAATATCAATCCAATGCATTGCACATTATGTGGTGAATCTGCCTGTGATTATACACCTGGCCACTAGGCGGTTTTGTAAAACTTCAAGAGATGAGCAACAGGTTCCAAGCGGGTTGAAGCCTCCCAAGTGAACCCGTCCTCTACCAATTATTCTCATATAAACATACAAAAATAAATCATCTTTGATCTTCTTGGTGAATCAGCCATAAAAAAAGAAAAGAAAACAAGAGTGTTCCATTTCCCACTTTGATGTGAACCAGATTCCCTCAAAGGGAAAAGGGACGGGAAGAATTAAATTTTCGCACTTTTCTAAAGAAAACCGACTGTTGGAAGGAGCTTCTTTGTTGGTTTGATTTGGATAGTCGTCGTGTGTGAGATGTGGACTTACGAATTAAAATTTCCTATATTGTTTTCATGCTATATTTGATTTGGAGGCCATTGATGCAGCCTCAGAAATCCTCAGAGAGCCTGAAATGAGAGCTCTTCAATTTTTCGTTCGTTTGTTTGGATGTCATTTCAAACTACGCGAGGTTCCATTTGGAGCCAAGGGTGACGTTCAGCAGTCGCACTACGTATCCACAGAACGTGCTGGACCGCAGGAGGCGACTATTCCAGTGACTCTGCGGGAATCCGGGAAGACATTTTTCTAAAGGGAACATAATGATTTTGCTAAGGTGTGACGCTTTATTTTTAAGAGTTCTGTGCTGGACTATTTTTACAGCTGTCATAAAATCAGAAAATGGTAAGTTCTTCTTTAGAAATGTTTGAGAAAAAAAAATGGTACTGCTTAGGTTTTTGCTGGCGTCAATGGATTTAGTGGTCTGGCTTACAATTGTGAGGTATTCCTTTATGGATGTTTTTTCACTTGATAATTACAGTTTTAATGCTTTTAAAGCAACACTAAGAAACTTTCAGTTTACGTTAATTATGGCGGCGCCAAATGGACAAAAGTGGTATTGTTATGTTTGAAGGAAGACCACATTTTCCATAAGGACAAGCGCATTGCGTCGTTTTTTTTTTTAGCTCACGCCAGCGAGTGAAATCCGGGCCAATGTAGCTTCCTTTTTTCTTTTTTTGTCACGTCAGACAAAACTTTTCCGTTGTTTCTCAGCTCCTGCCAGGAAAGCAGTAATCGTGCGTCGACATTCAAATTGACATCCGTCTTTGTAACAAATGGGGAAATGGGGAAGTGACGTATGCCATAAAGCCGTCAGCACATTTGTAGTTTTTTGTGTGGCAGCGTTCCTACCATCCTCCTCAAAGTTGTTTAGTGCCGGTAAAAATGATACACGCCCCCCTCAGGCCATGGCAAAGGTACCAGTCAACTAGTTTTAAGTCGATGTTTCATCCGAAGAGTTATGAAAATAATTGATCAAGGTTGAAAAGTTCCTTAGTGCTACTTTAACTGATTGATTACAAATGTTACTTATAACACAGCCTGTATAGTTAATAAAAAAAGATGCTGATAGTTTGGAGTCTTGGAACGATTGCAAATGTAATTGTACCAAATTGAAATTGGAAACTTTTCTCCTGTGACGACCATTTTTTCGCCTCAAAGTGGACTGAATACGTTTGTGGAAAGCGATCCAAATGGCGCATATAAGACTGGATGCACAAAAGGCGGGCTGTAGGATGAAGCGTCCATTGTTGCGTGGGGAATCTCGCAGATTAGCGAGCGGGCCCTTCGGCTTCCTGGCTGATATGTTGTGGCTGGCGGCCAGCGGTAAGTTACTCCTGACAGTCGTATGGGAACCAGATGGTGGTTTGCCCAAACAAAGTCGATGTAATCAGGAGGCCGCGCTTTACACACTAACCTGTCAAATGACAATAAACAATCCAAGCGAACACGACACATCAAAACTAGCGCGCAGCATCGATTGGGAATACGTCTGGTGGATGATGGAATGTGGAAAACAGAGAAAGGCCTCTGATGGACAAAAGCCAGTTTGTGGCATTTGAAAGGTGCGTTGCATTTTTATTTTTTTTCCCCCCAAGTGTGTCCACTGCGAGCCCGGCGGTCAGCTGCTTACAATTAGGCCTGCATTTCTTCACTACTTTGGGACGCATAATCGCGTCCAGACGGGCGCCTCTCAATCATGTCAAGGACCACAAGCGCGCACACAAATGCAGAAATGCGACAAGCCTCACAACTTTTTGGAATGCCAAAAAAACGTGATCTTTGACTCAGCAAGTTGAAACTGAGCTGCAAAAGTGATTTGCGTTGCAGATCAGCCCCACAAATTCCAGGTGGAATTTATTTTCCTTTTTTCTTTTTAAATGTCACAGAAGTGTAAAAAGACTGCTGAATAGAAGACGAGAAAACAATCAGTAATAAAACACTTGATATTTACTCCAGTGACTAAAGGGCAATGTGAAATTGCCTTCTTTTATTTCGCAGATGCACCTTATGTCATTTGTAATGTGTAAAAATAAGTTAGCTAAGATCTGCTGTGGAGATGACTGCCAGTAATCAAGTAATCATATAATGTAGGGGTGTGAATTGCGTAGTACCTGGCGATTCGATTCGTATCATGATTCGATTCGATGCCGATTAATCCCGATACAAATCTATAAAAAAAAAAATTTTTACTCAAGTTTAGAAAATACTAATCAGTAAACTTCTACATGTACACTGTAAGATTTGTGTGAAAATGTATTTATTTATCTGAAACTTCAGGCTTACAACTGAGCTATTGTATTTAACAAACAGGTTGCAGTCTGTTTCATGTTTGAACAGCACTGAAATAAAATATTAAGGATTAATGTTCCATTAATATAACATTCTTCCATGCTTAAAGTGTGAATCCTAACCCGAAGTAAGATGTTTTGTTGAATATTTCCATTAAAAAATTGATGTTTAAAAATCGATTCGGCCGCATATAGAATCGATTCGAGAATTGTGCGCTGTAATATCACGATATATTGCCGAATCGATTTTTTTCTAACACCCCCAATATAATGATTGAGCACAAGTGTTGCCTTTGTTAAACGAGACATTTATAACAATTCTCATTTGTCTTAAAAATAAGTCTGACATTTGTCTGTCAAAGCACACAAATTATAAAAAATGACAGCACTTGTATTCATCCACTTGTATCATGCTTATTCAAGTTTCTCCGTTTTTGTGAGGTGGTTGCAGGCACACAAATGCAGAGGATGACTTTTATTACCACGATAACGGATAACAATAGTTATAATAGAAAATAATCAACCTAGAGTGGACTGCGTTTTCTCAGCAAGCAGTTGAATTGCAGTTTGTGGATGTTTGCATCATCAAACAAATCCACACCTGACTACTAATCTCAACAATTTAGCAACCGGTTGTAACAAGATACAACATTGGTAACACAGTTAGTTGCTAATCTGTGATAAAACTGCAGCTCTGCTTAACTTTGCTGCCAGGTCATGGCTGGAAAAACTTGCTATATGCAAATGAGCTGAATTGCAACAACGGAATTAGCAACATTAGCAAGGCTCGCCAACACATTTTCCAAAATAGATAAAAAAATAAAAAATTAATTGATTGTCATTATAATCAATAATTATTTTGATCTTTAGAGATCTTAATTTTAAAACGTTTCCAAATTCTTGGAATTGAGCTTCTCAACAGCACATTTCTGATTCTGTAGGCCTGATATTTGCAAACATCTGCTTTTATTTTGGAAAACAATTGTCAACACCAGTATGTGATTCTTAAATAATTAACATTTTGACATTACATTTGGTCAATTTGAAACAATGATGAATATAGGGATGCAAATTAAAATGTGTTAAAAAAAATAAAATAATACATATATATATATATATATATATATATATATGAATCAATTAATTGACACCGTAATAATCAAAATTAATTGGTTATTAAAATAATTGTTGCTGCCCGAAACAAAAAAGTTACACAAAATTTCAAAGCCATGTTAAGTGCTGCTGCTTATTTGAGGCTGTTTTTGTTCCCATTCCGGTTTGCAATGAGATAATCACCAGGGGTCGTGTCAACTTTGACACCAATGAAAGCAGAGATGACCTCAAGTATGCACTGAATCCAATTTCTAGGACCCTTAACCCTGTTAACATCTCCCATATGACAAAATTGTTGCCCTTTAAGAAAGTTCAAGCATGCAGCAGCATGAGTTCAACGGTCCAGGTGTTGTTTCAGGTAACGCGACCACAAATGTTGCATGCGGGAAAAACGTTGCGAAAGAGCAAGAAACAAGGACACAAGATTGTGGATGTGTCGGCGTTTACCAGAAGCCTTCTTAAAGATGCTGGTCTACAAGAGATCCATCTTTAATAATACTCAGCAGAACTATCGAGTTGCATAACTCCCTGAAACATAAACAGTCTCCACATAACGTAAGATTGTCCTTAATTCCACTAATATGTCAAGTAGCAACTCAACGTATTAGTTCTGGAACACAAAAACGCAACCACACACGTCAGACTCTACTGGAAAAACAATTACGATGCCTTCTTCATTTAAAATGAGATCCACTTTTTTATTTTTATTTTTTTAACTGCGCTGATCTAATAGGTTTCAAGAGAGCAAATGAGATGCACACATTCGTCTCCACATAACGCAAGTTCATCTCTTATACTGCACAGGTGAACCTGTCTACAACATCTGGCGAGACTCCTAACATTTCATGTTTTGAGTGATTTACTAACATTGAGATCTATTATGGACATGTATGAGTCCATCCTGTGTAACATTTAAAACACACATGATAGCTGCTCCGGGAGTGGCCAATTGCCACAGCTGTGCGCTGAAATGACCCAGCAGAAAGGAAATGATGATGTGGGGGATACGGCATGACTCCTTCTTGAGATTGGCAAGGAAGTTGGCCCTTAGATCGTTCAGAAACTCCCAAATTGCAATGCTCAATAGACAACATGTTGTAGCCTTAATTTCCTTTCCAACAATTAATTAAGGCCAGCAAGATCCACATTTCATTTTTTTGGGGGGGATTTTACACCAACATGCTCCACAGACATAAAAGATTTGTTTGACTTACTTATTTCAGATGACTTCAGTCTCTGTCTTTCCTTGACCTTTTCTTTGTTCAGACGTGTGTATGTATGTGACATATAATTGTGTATGTGTGTGTATGCGTGCACAAGGTATTAAATCCAAAATACTATGTTTAAAATAAACTGTAGCCACTAAATCAAAATCAGAAAAAGCAGCCTGTAGGCGTTGTTGACAAAGTTTCCACACTCCTAATCAGCGCACCTGGTTCAATCAGGCTGGGCTCGTTCATGAGGCTGCAGACACACTATTAAGGGTAGTGTTTTATACACACCTGGCCACTAGGTGGCATAGTTCCATTTCAAACAAAAAAAGGCAAATTTATATTAAACAAAATATAAACATGTAGCAGTATTTCTTTCAGATTTTTTTGTATTTTTTGTATCAGAGTTAAAATTAATTGTATTTATTTATTTACTTTTACTATCATAGGATTTACTCTTTAGGCCGTATTTTCGTGCCCCAGTGCAAGTCTAACACAAACCGCAATTTAACTGTGCACATTTGTGGAGTTTTCTTTCTTTTGGTATTTTCTTCGACTTGAGCAGGAAAAAGTGGCCATTTGCCCTGTAGTGGAAGGGAATGCAGCCGACTCCTAACCGATAAAAGCGGCTCCCCTCATTCCCTTTAAATTCAGTGCAGAGAGAGAGCTGCGCAGTCTGCATGATAGATGCAGGAGACCGGCCCGCGCAAAACGTATTTAAAAGGAACTCCGAGATTCCCACTTGCAGTGGATGTCAAGTTGCGGATATTTAACATTGTCACTCAGTTGTCATAGTGATTTAATGTAACTGTTAAATTCCTTCCAAATACACGTTTGCGTTCTCATCCGCATCCGCATTTAGTCGGTAGCAGGACAGACTTACGTAGCAGGCGTTGACCGGCACTAGAACTATTTCCTGCTTTCGCATCTAAGAATCATGGGAAATGTGGTCCTACTATTCACTGGGGTTGCCAGTCGCCGGTCAGACAATGCAAGCTGAGCTTTCTAGCTGTATATTTGCAATGTTACAATGCATGAGCAGCGCGAGGCAAACAGCAGAGCCATTTTCTGATAGCTGTCAGGACAGAGCAAAAACGTTGGATAATGGTGAGGACGTTGTCGTCATACATCCCAAAATGGGCGTTAGCGCAGCCATTTTGGCAGCATAGAAAACGCATCTGCCACTTTGAGTACACTTTAACAATGATTGACAGCGGTTGTGGACCAGACAAGTCAATTACTGAATCAGTTAGTCGTGTAGATGTAGTTTTAAATGAAGGCAAAACACGTGATCGGGCACTTTTGATATAGTGGCTGAATCAGCAGATGCTAACTTGCCTGTGTTAGCACACGCAAAATGCGGGGGAAATAATCCGTTTCGTTCGTTTGGGCTGCTACGGTTTAATAGATATTACACAGTTGAATTTAATAACTAACCATAAAGGCTTTTTATGGCATAAATGACGGCGGCATCGGTCGAATTAGCAGATGCTAAGTTGCTAACGTACCTAAATAACACTGCCAATTAAGACTTGCGTGAAACTGCTAACTTTGATGGCATTTTGACCACACATAAAGAGGAAATAAATTTGGATTGTACAAACTTGTAAAGCCTTTGTATGATCAGATTTGAAAGCACTCACCGGTGTAAGAGAGGCGATAATTCCATGTAGCAGCGTTGTCGAGTTGAAGAAGAAAAATGTAAATCATGTCCTTTTCATCAACGTGAGTGTCAATGCTCTTGTGCGGAAAGTTAAATGCTAGTTTTATCTTTCTTCGTCATTGTGCTGCTACTTTCCTGCCATGGGGCCGTTCAGAGAAATAGTCACGTGACGTCCGGATCTCTATCGGCTTGTTTAGAGCTGAGATAGCATTTAGCTTTAGCGATTGATGCTTCATTGATGACGATTGACGTCTTCATGGTTTTTATTTCGATAAATTTCTTCTCTTGCTTTTTGTGGCTAAGGCCTGCTTTCGATGTGCTCTAAAATTTGACTTACGGTATGTACTGAGGTACACGTGAGGGAGCGTCCTTTGTCCCCATTTTTTCTTCATCTAATTTCGACCACTGGAGACCCTTTTTTTTCTCCATTTTGGATGAAAGCAGGAATGAAATGCCTCTTTTAAGCTTGAGAGAACAATAGCACAAGAGGTGCCTGGAGTTCAGGCCGACCTTCTGGCAGAGCCTCCTGCAGGTATTACCTGAGGCTTTTGCACTGGAAACTATTTTAATGGAAAACACAGTCAGGACGAATCATAAAAAAAAAAAAGATTCCCGTTTCTCCAGAACTAATTAGACGCTGGCCCGTCTGTCTGTGTCAGGAAGTTTTCTTGAAGGGAATGTCGGTTTCTAACACCTGCAGCACATTTCTCCACGTCCAACGGTTGCGGATTAACTTTCACGTGACGCAGCGGTCTTGTCTCCTATTGCTGGAATGATGTCGTCATTTGCATGAAATTAAACACAATCAAGGCCCAACATGCTCGGTACAGCCCGGCCTCGCTCGCAGCCATGGAGGACACATGCTGCGTCCACGGAAAACGAGTTGCATTGCTATGAGATGAAAGTCATCATGTTACAAACGTGGGTCCAAGAAATGAGGCAGAAAATAAGTTGTGACGTTAATGAGTGAATTTAAATTTCCACACAGAGGACAATGCAAAAGTGTAACTTAATTCTAGTAAAATGCCAAGTTAAAAATACATATGTTAAATGTTTTCTCTTTTTTTTATTTTAACAAAATTTATTTTTCGCTTATTACAGCTAAATTGTTAAAAAATTGAATTACTTTTCTTTTAAATTTTGAAAATTGACTTATAGTGCAGATTTTATTTTGGAATATTACAAATTAAATCTGGTTTAATTTCAAGTTTTTCTTCCTCTTTATTTTATGAATTTGTCATAAATTTATAAATGTTTTGGACTCCTTTATTCTTGTACCATCACTTCACTTCCGTGTCTTGTAATATTACATTTTTGGGGGGATAAAATACAACTCCCCCTACATACACATAATTTTGTTATTCTAATGAGGTCTCTAGCTCTTATGTATATAATTACCATAAATACGGCTTTCTTTTTTTCCCTTTTTCCTCACAATTTTTTCATTATCTTTCCAGATGATAGAATTGCTTTATTCAAGAAAATATACAGTATTTCTTTCTTATTTTGGGGACTTTATTTTCATACAGTCTTTATCAATTCGATGGCTTTATTCTTGTAAGTAATTTTTTTTTCTCATTTCCCCCCTCCGAGCGGCTTTAGAAGTCAGCCCTTTGTGTCAAACAGAAGATTTTTTTCTCTCGATCCGTTGCATAATTTTCGATAAAGTGTGTCATTGACATCCTGTAAATGTGAAATTAGGTGGTGAATGATTATTTTCCATCTCACCTAGTGAGCTGGCTGTCCTAAATGTGTCCACATCTCTCCCGTCCTCCAACCTTCTGTCTCCATCAGTGCCGTCACGTTTATTTATGTTAATCAACCGAAGGAATCAGATGTAGAGCAGGCCGATTTTTTTGTGTGTGGTTCAATCACATTACAAAACCAAGAAAACAAACTCACTTCAATCAGACGACATGTCTTCTTTATATTTTGTCTCTATCGATTTGATTTTTGCACTTGGCCTAATAGCGTTGTGATTTTGTCTTCATACAACACAGTGAATTTGACATTAGGCAATGTATTGAAATGCTGACCTTTCAGCTTTAATTTAACAGCTTTCACTTAATTATCACATTTAGCATTTAGCAATGAGAGCTAGTGTTTACATAGCGTATTCAAAAGAATTTCAATGCAACGGTGGCGCTAATTCACGCAACTGCCGCCACACCGCGTTAAATTAGTCAGATGGCTTAAATGTGAGCATCTCTTGCCGTGGAGGACATTTCAGAGTCCCAAGACGTGTACAATAGCATCTATGGGAAAACATCCCAAAACCGGAAGTGAAAATCAGACAGCAGAGATAAATCATGAAGGAATCAATTTTACTCATCATTAACTGTATATGCTACAAGCTATCCTGCTCATCTAAATATATATGCACTTACTTTGAAGTATTTTTTTTAATCACAATATGTCATTTTTATGATTGAATTTGTGTCTTATTCAAGGTGAATGCAGCCGTGAGATGTTAAATGCTCTGAACCCAACTTTAGTTCGCAAATAGGAGCTTACCATAAGCCCTTTGACAAGCTATGCTAGCATGTGTTTACTCAGTTGTGTGACAACAATTTGGAGCATTACACAAGGAGACGGGAGACATCACTGTGTACAAACACATGTAAACAGTTTATACGCTGAAAGGCTGCTGTGTTTTCTCTCCACGCCGTCTCCTTTCTCACCCGCACTCCACGACCTGCATACAGTAAGCAACCACACCCCCACCCGGCTAACTTTCCGCTAGTAAACCTCTCTTCACCTAAAAGTGTCTTCAATTTGGAAGCAAACACGAGATAAGTCATTTTCAGGGTGTCGCCAGCTGAAAATGACATCTGCCATGTGACTCGAGCGAGCATAGTGAAGATGTTCATCTGCTTTTTGAATTTGGACTCTAAATGTGGCGATGGAATGCTAGAAATCCAGGAAGAATGCACATGATACTGTAACACAAAATGGCCGATTGTTTAATAACACACCTCATTGGGTTCCACTTATTTCTTTTTCTCAAAAATTCCTTTTCAGGAAGTCACAGTGCATGAAAACGTTCTTGCAGTTGCTTGAGCAGGCTGCACAGTATGAATGGCATTGTTGACATTTTACTGATATCAGTTAGCTTAGCTTTAGCATGCATACAACAAAAGTGCTAAAGAACCCTCTGTGGTTGTACAACTGGAATTCAAACAAACAGTCCTTAACACAACTCAGGTACAGTATGTTTAATACATCTACACTTGTAGTATTAGCTCCTACGTAATTCTACTTTTTTTTTTATACCATAAAATGTTTTTTTCTTTTTAATTTGAATATTCCTTATGTAATGTTCATGTTTCATTACGAAATTTCAAGCTTCTCTAATCATTTTACCACTTGATTATTTACTATAATACATATAATTAACAATTATTGTATTAATTAGGTTTGAGGGTGTTTTTCTTACATGCAATATTACAACTTCATTGTAGTGTTGCCATCATAACTATACGTTGTTAACTTAGTTTTCATAAAAGATGAAGACTTTTGTTCAATAGTAAAGCTTTTTTCTAATATCATTTAGATTTTCCTAAATGTTACGCTTCCAACAGTTTTTTTTGGTAGTATTACAACATAAGTCTCCTAACATTGTGAGATATTTCCCTCCATATTTCCTACCCTATTTTTCCCTCATGATACTCCCACTAAAGTAGCATGTGGTTAGCACCTCTGCCTCACACTTCAGAGGTTGCGGGTGCAAATCTGGCTTGTGGCTTTCCTGTGTGGAGTTTACATCCTATTTCCGTGTTTGTGTGGGTTTTCCCTAGTAATTCCCGTATGTTCCCACATTACAAAAACATGCACGTTGTTAGGTTAATTGAGGATCAAATTGTCCGAAGGTGCGAATGGTTGTTTGTCTATATGTGCGATAGGCTGGCTACATGTACACCATTGGCGTTTGGTCAATTAGAGGGAGTTTGGGCAAGAATTATTCATTAATTATAATAATATTACGCCTTATTTTCTGGGTGTTGAATGCTTATCAGCGTTTTGGGAGAATCTTTAGTGTTTAATTGTTATGATCACTACCCCCCGCCCAATGCGTTTCAATAGGGTTCAATTTTACACAAAATGTGGCTATTTGTGGGCCAGTCCAGTCCCAATCCCCCATGGATAGTGGGCGGTGACCTTAAAGTAAATAACTAAGTTGTTTAAATTGATATATTGGTCCGTATTTTGATCGGACTGGATTGATTATCCTTTTTTCTTTTTTTCTTTTACTTGTAGTTCCAAAATCCTTATTGTGTAAAATTTACTTACCAGAGCGCAAATTGACATCGCAGCGCTTCTCCATCTTTTTATGTACTGCATGCTTGACATAAGCATTTCAAGCACTCTAAAAAATGTTTGGGGTGTGCGTGAATGAAGCTTGTTTTTTCATTAGTTTACAGAAAAGACAACCATTCACTTTCACATGCATTGTGTTACCGAGTGGGAAGTGAATCCACACTATGCATGTCAGGTACTTTCTATGACAAATGCCCCTATTGAGAGACATCGCATACAATATTCTCTGCCGTTCAATAACTAAAATTGTGCTCCAATGCCTGCTGGGAAACAGCATAATTAAGCATAAATTACCATTTTCTGTTGCACGTGCATTGTTCTTACAACATTGCACTAAATCTGCGCTCATGCGTAAAAAAGTATTTATTTTGGGAAGTAGCTACATCATTGTCAGACTTCAGTTTCTTGCCAGTGGATTTGCCTGCCGTCAACCGTGATCATCCTCCTTGTAATGTGGCTATCCATCTTTCACAGTGAAGATATATAAGACCATACTAGCGCTAGCGCACAAATGAAAACCACATTGAGACCCGCGCTGTGTAATCCCTCCATGTCTTTTCCCAGGTAATAAACATTTGGATTTGTTTGCGAGGAAATGATTGTTTTGACATCAAGGTTTGCTGGGAATATAAAAAAAAAAAAAGATTCCGTGCATGAACATGCTGTTCACCTGAAGTCTTTAGTGGCGCTTGCTGATGTTTGAGTCTTTGAGCAGCAACCGCAACAAGTGTTCAAGTCATCAGCGTTGACGTCATGAGCGAGGAGAGAGAGTCCAGGTACCGCCTCGATGTTCCATCAACTGTCGAGGCCCCTCAACACAAACTTGGATCCAAGCAGGAAACATGTCATCATACCGTCATGCAAATAGAAAGGAACTTAATCATTGCTGCAGATGAACCTGGAATGCTGTGGGTACACACAGAACGGAGGTGGTACCATGATTTATATGTGTTTCATTTGTTCCGTGACCAAACTTACAACTCCGTTTACTCGTACATGTCAAATTTCTGGTCCAGGTTTCTCAGAGCTTAAAGGCGTGTTGACAAAATAAATTACATTAAATATATTTTAGAATATCAAATAAAATGCTAGAGGGGCTTAACTGGGCTACACAGATTACAGGGGCCTTTTAACTGTTCCTAGGGTGAGCACCAAAGACACACTTTTTTAGTTTGGCATTTAAATAATCTTTTTAACCCCTTTCTTTTCTTAGTTCCCAGTTCCTTTTATTATATTGTCTTTTAGCTTTAGGTTTTGCTTTTTATTCTCTTTTAGTCTTGAACTTTTTATTTTATTTTGTTGCCTGTAAGTTTTTAGCTCCAATGTTTCCTGGGTGCCTTTCCTCACATGGTTTCTCTGTGCTCCGCCACGTTTGTTTGTTTTCCCCCCTTGGGCGGTCTTTGTGTATTTTTTTCTTTTTATAGTATTATGGATGTTTTAATTGTTTAGCACCTTGAGTTGCATTTTAATGTAGGAAAGTTGCTATATAAATAAAGTTTGATTGACTGATTGTCTGACATCACGGCGACGCTGTTTTCGATTAGAATATTTTCCAATTCGAGGCGCCTCACCATCGCAGCAGACCGCCTCACTCCATTCAGCGATGCTTGCCCCTCACACAAGTGCAGTGTGAAAAGTTTTTTTGTTTTTTTCTTCTGGATTGTTCAGTATTGTTCATTCGGTAATTTTACCGATTTGACATGTCATCGTCATTGCTCTTTTTATTTATTATATTTTTTGAATTATTTTTTTATTTTGTATGTGGGTGAGTATGTGTATGTGCATGTGCGCGTGTGTGTGTGTGCGTGTGAGCGTGTATTTATTAGTTCACCTAAAACCTATTAAAAAATCCCATACTGTTCACCTAAACCGAACACCGGTCCACAGTCCCCGCTCCCCCCACGACCCCCCGCCCCCCATCCACCCCAACCCAGCCCCAGCCGCCCCCAGGCCCCCAATCAGTTCATTACTCAAATTATTATCATTATCATCTAAAATAAAAATATTTAATACAACCCCCAGAAATAGATGGGGGTGCAAGGTAGTCTCCAAGTGCCCACAAAACTTTATAAAAGTGTTATACTGGGTTCTATCTACTGTATGTTGTGTTTCCTGGAAAACACAAAGAAATGCCCCCCCCCCCCCAAAAAAAACACAAACAAACAAAAAAACAGCAATAGGTAAATTTGTGAATAGTAAGCCGCGGGAGATTATTTTAATGCATATAATGGATAAGAAGTACTGCCTTCACCAAGGCTTTGACTGCAAACTATGAAACTTTGCACTGAACAATATCCTCTGGTAGTGAAACACAAATGATGGGAACACTTGGCAGCCATCTTAGAACCACATGCAGTCATATTTTCCACTTGCTACTGAATGTTGAAATTTGTCATGTTGAAAAAAATTGAGCTAATCCATACGATCAAAAAGTCTGCACAGAGGTTATCGAATTGGAAATTCACTTTGAATGCCTGCAGCATGCAAGATTCGGCATTCAAGGTAACCGTGAGTGGAAAATTTATCTCAATTCTTTTTTCTTTTTCTTTTTTTCATCCTCTGCATCACAAGCAGGTCAAGCGAGGGAAAAAGTGCAGGCCTAAAAGCTGAGCTGTGAAAATACTTTCTTGCTCTTGGCCCACAATTAGACCCGGGCTTCACGTCCGAACATGGCACTGTCACACTGGGAGGGATTTTTTGGGCCAGTGGTTTTCCACTCAGGGGTGATTTTTTCTTCTTCTTCTTCTTCTTCTTCTTCGGGGAGTTTGGTGGCCGGATGAGAGGGGACAAAAATCCTGGAGGTTTTCTTCATTGAATCTGATCCGGCTTACGGAAACTGGCGCGAAATGCCGCTCTTTTACGAGACCTTGTCAAGATATTTTTTCTTTTTTATCTCTCCGTGACACAGATTTGTGCTTGCGTGGCGGGCGCGTGTTGGCGGGTGATGCTGATGATGTGCTGAAAAGCAATAAAACGATGGAAAAGGATGATGACAAAAGCAGAGCGAGGGCCCCATTGTCCTCCATCCACAAACTCATATACGGGGAAAGACTCTTAAAAGACCCCTCAGAGACTTCATTAGGTTCACCCACTTTGCAACAAGCAGTACGGTTCAGTTCAGTTAAGTTGGCATTGCAAAAAGCTGTAAAATTGCTACAGTTATCTCTTTTGACCTCACAACTAAATTTACAATAAATTTCCCAAGATCCAAACGCAGAGCGTTCGTCCGATAATTATTTTGATACTCAATTCATAGACATTGTTCAATTTAGAATTGTCAGAATCCTCCCCCTTCATTAACCTCTAATACTGTCTGTCACCTTAATGAGTTCTTCCTGTAGAGTTGTGTAAACAGTGGCCTTGTTGAAGTTAATTGAGTTCAATTAACCTGTTTGTCTACTTCTCCTGCAGTGAAAGCGCCTCTTGGCCTCACTAACTTTGGTTATGTAATAGCTCACAATGATGGGACATTGACTTGCTAAGAAGAAATAAAAGAAGAAAATGTTTTGTTTTGTTTTTTGAGAAGAAAAAAAGAAGAAGAAAAATGTAAACTTTTCATGGTACACGTTTCTTAATTTACCGAATAATCTATATTTTGTTTAAAAATGTGGTAAATGCAAAAATAGATATTTTTATTTACTCAAATATGATAAAAAAGGACCAAAATCTCAACATAAATGAACCCCAATAAAGATCTGCGATAAAGTGAATCGACAATAAGTGCACCGGGAAGTAATGAGGGACCACTATATCGTTAAAAAAAAAAAGGATTATTCAATTCATTTACAAAATATGAATATAATCATAAATTGCAGCCCTAAAATTAAACAAAAAATAATAGTAATCTAAATCCAGGGGTGTACATAAGTGGCGCGCTGGTGCGCATGAGCACTGCAAATTGAATAATGCACAGTTCAAGTCTATTGCCGCACTTATGCGAATAATGCAGCTCAGTCAGTCAGCTTGACTGTGGTCAAGCCAGCATCAATTCGAAGTGAAGGAAGATGCCACAACAATTGCTTCAGATGGCCAATTTCAAAATAAAAGCAAAGCAAGGCATTGATATCCATGAACGATATTGTTGTTTATTTTATTTTGAAGTTGACAGTCAATGTGCAATGTGCATAGTAGCTTATGAACAACCGTTGTGGCGGCTGCCTTGACTATGCTGGCTCTGCTAGCGGCTAATGCTAACATTCACCGTGAGACGGTGGCCAAACAAGTAGCAGGATGGCTGCCAGCGAGATTGTTAACTTCGTGTCGCTGCACCACGGCTTCAACGGTCCGTCAAAATGTGTCTTTACAGGAAAACGGTCTGTGGAGCAAAAGTGAAGGCATTGGAGCATTGCCCTACACAAGCGTGCTAAGTAAGCTAGCTGATCACATACTGTCTGGAAGTTAGAGATGGGATTTATTTTTTTTCAAACTGCCATACACTTCCATTTTAGTCATTAATTTGAAGTTTTTTGCAAAACAGGAAATTGTTTTCTGTTAATTAGCTGCCAGTGTGTAGCCCTGATATAATTTCAGTGTTGTAATTAGGAGATACAAAATTGACCCTGAGTTTTAAAGTTATTCAGTTATATTAAATTGACATCTACACATGTTAACAATGAACCTTGCCCTGATGTACCACAACACATAAAGCCATGTGATAAAAGCCATTACAAGACTTGCACATGTGAAAACATATGGTCTCGTTGCCATGGAGACAGCCTCAGCTGGCCTCATCAGGGACACAAAAAACTCTAGTCTCCATCAAGCAGTCAAGAGTTACCAAGAAGAGATAACATTTGTTTTGAAAACAGGCCAACAATCATTTCAGTCAATCTTGAGTCTTTGCATGTGACAGACGCCAGCAACCAATATGCCTAGTGAGAAAGTTAGTATGGCCAGATCGAGATGGTTTGGACATGTGCAGAGGAGTGATTGTGCCTATATAGCTAGAAGGACACTGAAATTGGAGCCGTCAGGTAAGAGGCAAAAAAGGAAGACACGAGAGGAGAGTTATGGATGTGATGAAAGAAGACTTGTGGACAGCTGGAGTTAGAGCAGGAGATGCGGAGGACGGGGAGAGATGGATTAGGATGATTCACTGTGGCAACCCATGAATAAGGTTAAGCTGAAAGGGAAAGAAAAAAAAGTTTGTTTAGACACTTAATGGAAAAAAATAATCCTCGGAGACGTAGCTGACTACAGCCCTGACAAACAGGGACTCGTAAGTGATTCGGAGACGGGGTGTGAAACAAAGAGAGGTAACGTCGCCAAAGCAATTGCAGCAACTTTTGAAATGATTAGACGACCACGTGAATCCAAAGCAAATGTTATTCCTCAAGTATGACAAGCCTGACAACAACAAAGAACCAGATGCCAAATTCAGTCCCTCGTGTGGTGTTTTACTCACTCAAGTCGGCGTTCAATACGGGCCGTGACGAGAAATAATCAGGAAACATCGAAACTTTTACATGAACTCTGGATTTGTTTTTATTCCCGCTGCGTCCAACTGCGAATTAAAAGAAGTTGAGTAAACATAACAGAGAAAGACAGTGATGAGTGAACCGCAACACATGGTAATCAAAACTATCTGAGAGTTTGAGGCTTACTTATGACTGGATCCAGCGCTTTAGAGGGAGCATCGTATAGGTCGATTGTTCTGCACGTTGATACAAACCAGACAGAATTCCACACAGCCAGCTCGCAGGGCCTCTTTCTGGAATCAAGTAATAGCTGAGAGGATAGAAAAAGAAGCGTGTGGAAAGAAGAGAAGTCGGTGTCAAGACAAGTTTACATGGCAAGGCAAGATGCAAAGGGAAGCGTAACGTGGATATTCTTTTACGTCTGCTTATGACGATTTTGACTTTCTACATCAAATCTGCGTGTCCATCAGAATGTAAGGCAAAAATTTGACATGCGTCTCCATACGCAGCCAACACATACATTTTTGACCCCATATTCCTTCGAAGAAAAGTAAAGACCCCCCCAAGACAAGAACTGGTTGTCCTTACATTGTTTTCATAAATCGGATAATGGACCTAACGTGAATTGCCAATAATGTCTATTTTCTCAGAAATGCAAATCTCGTGGAACATTAACAATTAAAGTATGAATAATTTTTTTGAACACACTATACTCGTTTGCACACACACCAGAGCTAATAACCAATAAATGTCCTGAAGTGCTATTTAAACATTCCTATTCATCCCGTTGTCCATATTTTGATGTCACGAGACCGAGATGACACTTGGTACCTTACAAAGTGGCATCGGCAGACTGGAAGAGTCACAGAACGGCATAGAAGTGGACGTCCATGGAACTTTATTGGTGGATTCATGGCTCAAACACTCATTTTGAACTTTGCCATTCAATTTACTGAAACATTGAACAGTTGGACAAGCATTTAAAAGTTTAGGGAAGGTCAAATTAAGTTATCTTTAGAGGTTTTTGTGTATTTTAGACTCATACTGAAATTTCACATGGAAGGCAAATATCCCCTTACGTTTTCTAAGTAGTGTACAGTAGTACAAGGTAATTTAATTAAGGAAAACGAATGAAATAACTACTACTAGCGAACGTCACACTAGGTAACAGCTCTCCTGTTTTGGTTCATATACGAAAAATATAGGTATAAAAAAATATAGTACACTATACTACTGGGTTTAAAAAGGAATTCACGCCACAAATCAACTTTAGAAGTTGGCAAACAAGGGATGGAAAGCAAGACCTTCCTAGCTTAGACATAAGGTTGTGATGTATCCAACTTTAAAAGCAGAATTATGCACTGCACATAATTCTGTGGACCGTTACAATAACTGTATTTCATTTGTGGATGGTTGTTTTAAAAAATATATATTTTTGAATTTTTATTACACAATAGCTACAGTGATGTTTTTATTTAAAATTTGCACACAAGGTATTAAAAAAAAAACTAAAACTAGTACAGAAACTAATAATAAAAACTAAACTAAAATCAAACATTTCCAAAAACTAAAACTAACAAATCCCCTTTGAATATGAGTCTTGTTTCTTTGATTTGTAGGCACACACGTTTAAGAGAAGCACGTTTTTTTTTCCCCCCGCATTAGCATTCAGAGTTCATGAAGGGCAGAAATGCGTTGCCTTCCTCTACTTGATTTGTTTTGAAAGTCAGCAACAAGTTGAAAGCATGTGACTCACACCTGCCGACATTCCGAAAACATCCGCTTAAGCATCGAAAAACATTATTGCGAAAAGATTTACGTGTGTGGTGCTAAAACTGTCCGAGAACAGTCGTTTTGCTTTTTATTGCTCCGGAGAAAATGGTAGCGTATCATATTTAAGAAATAAACGACGTCAAATAAAATACATTCGTGCTTGCCTTGTCCGCTGTAGTTCAAAGTAGCAACAGTCGCAGATCCCATAAAAAAATTAATAAATTTGGTATGTTATGTAACGTGATGTCATGAACTGCCTCCCAACTGACAGATCCAGTCAGCAAGCAGGCCAGGCCAGGTTGATTACTCGCCGCGCTCGTCCATCATCGAAGCAGACTGTTATTATTATTATTATTGTCATTCTTATATTTAACGTGCTCTCTGCTTGTGATGAAAGGCGCGCTTCCATCGCAAGGTCCTGCTTCCTCGGGGGACACGCCCCCGCTGGCGCGCGCCCTCCGTTTCCTGTCTCGTGCAATGACATGTGGGATAATCAAGTACTTTGGGAGGGCGGGGACGCCGCGCTGCGCTACGCGTACGCGCACGTGCGAACCGCCATGTGTGCGCCATGCACACACACTTACTACACACGTCGAGTCCTTGAGGCCCACCAGAAAGTCTTGGCCGGCCACCATTAAAAAGGGGAAGGAGCGCGCACACGTAAACGGCCCAGAAACACGTGTTAAAAGAAAACAAAACTGGTTGTAAACAATGATATATTGTACAGTTCGCACTTGAAAGGAAGCTCAAGATGTAATGAGCGCTGTCACAAGGCATATTGGTGCTACATTTGACCTTGGTGTGTCTCCATGGCATCACCGGAGAATATATTTATAGACTGCATGATGAGAGACAATGTTTCCATGGAATATAATGGTAGCCCTTAACGATTTTGGACTCCCAAAAAGCTGACTCAGTGTGTGCGTGTGTGTGTGTTTATTCGGCTAACGCGGGCAGCCAAACCAGGAGGCCTAAGCACGATGCCGGGACCAGACTCTTTTTAAGGGGATCGAAAGGATGCTTCCAAATTGGTTTGGCAGTCGCGCCGGCGCACGCACATGCGCGTCGCTATCTTGATTGCTTGGTTAGCCGTTGTGCGCGGCGTTTGCATGGCCTACGCCTCTTTTGGCTCAACAAAATATGACAAACAGGGCAGTAAACAGTCTGAGTAGTTTGTTTTTGTTTTGTTTTTTTAGTGTTGTGCGGTGCTCTCACTTTAAGTCCTTGGAGAAGGTAAAAACAGTGACCTATGAAGGTGGCATGCGGCAGAAGAAGGCACACTCATTTACCACGGTGGTGGGTCGAATTGAGATACGAATTGGGCATTAACATGATATCAAACTGTAAAGCAATCAGTCAATAAGGCCCATCTAGGCAGTTCATTACTTCGATTGCTGGACTGGAGGGAGCAACACTCACAAGGATGAATTTAGCGCTAGCTAGCTGCTATGACAGACACAATTTGGGTGGATTTCAATTCAATTCAAGAAATGTATCTTTCTTTAAAAAAGAAATGAAAAGGGACAGAAAGAAGTGAAACTTGTGGTATCGGCCCCTGATCAAAAAAGAAAAGAAAAAGTAGAATAAAAATGAAAAAAATAACAATAATAGTAATAATAATATTAAGCAGTCAAGAAGCTATTTAGTAACAGACAAAATGATTCAAGAGCATTGCTTAGTGCTATATATATTTTTTCCAGTAATTGAGCTTTTATTAAAAAAAAAAAAATACAAATGGACTGAGATGATTTAGTTTTATAATCCAGATTGTTTGACTGAACTGACACCTTGAGTTGAAATACATCTTTCTTTTTGTTTTGCTCTGTATTTATGTTAATTTGTACTCACTTTAAAAAAAAAAGAAGTGATTTGCATGTTAATTGGTAACATTTCGTGATGGGCTTTATACATTATTTTAATTTTTTAGTTATATAAATATTGGATTAGTGTGGTCTCTTTATCCACATCCAGACACGACTCAAATAACGCGTTTCTGTAAAAGTAAAATTAGTTCAGTATAGGTTTTGCACCTTTTACCTTAAATTTAAAACTTTACCAAATGTTTAAAAAAACAAAAACAAAAAAACATGGGTTCTGTCGGCCAATGTCCTGCGAGGGATCCTGGAGGTTCAAGTAAGTTATTTGAAACAAAAAATGAAAATCTTTCCACAGGTTGATGCGGTTGTGCATTAGCGCATATACATTACATATATGTATATTCCAATTGAATCTCATACCTTCACAAGCAAGGGAAAATGATAAGATTGGAGGTGAAGGTCTGCGACCTTGACTTGACCAGCATCTCTCCACAACCACTCAGATGTCTATATTTCTTCGTCAGACAGCAAGATGACAACCTTTAACCCTGTAATGCTTCAGTCAAGTCCCTAACAGACTGAGTTACTGCAAGCAAACAATCTCTGGCCGTTGCCACCTCACTCTTTGTCTTTGGAATGTTGGTTAGGAATGTGATCTGTGACCAGAGCCAAGCAAGTGTCCTTGATGCAGGCACTTAACACAAATTGCTTTCCCAGGGGGATGAAATTGTGTCTGCTGGTCTTGTGTGTCACGATGAAAGGGAATATTCGGGGCACTTAAATGAACCCAGAACTTCAATGTAGAAAAATAGACAATGTACTGGCACAACATTGGCAATGGCTTTATTGCAGCAAAAAAAATTAATATAATAGAAATATGTGTGGTCTGCTTGAAGTAGACATAGAGTATTGTGTGTTTTCACAATTTGTTCCAGAGTGTCTTAATAAAAGCTTTCTGGAATTCTTCATTCAAAATACACACAGATAAACAAGTATGGCACACTTAAACACGGGAGCGTGGTTCTGTCTCATACAAAAGTGCCACTGCTCACCCCAAACCACCAGACTACGCTTTCATTACCATGATAAACTGGGACAGAGCTGTGGCAGTTGCGTATCGGGCTTAGGTGTCAAACTCCGGTCCTGCAGGGCCGCAGACCTGCAGGTTTCAACACAAGCTGATTCCAATCAACAGGATCGTTATCAGGCTTATGCAGAGCTTGCTGATGAGCTGATCATATATCAGCTGTGTTGGAGAAGGGAAACATCCGAAACCTCCAGGACCGGAGTTTGACACCTATGGTATAGGGCAACGGCTACATGTTCTCAAACAACCCAGTTCGAAGATAAAAGGGAGCCCCTGTGAGTACAGCATAAAACTAATTAATATTATTAAAGTAATGTTTTATCATTCTTATTTATTTATTTATCTTACAAATTACTGACAGATTTGTAAGTGTTGATTTTGGAGGTGCGAGATTTTTGCCCGACGTCAGCAATTTTCATTTTCAACAATAGAGGCAGTACTTCATCTCCAAGCTGACGATTTGCGCTTTGTCAATCAGCGTATTAGATCCATGCATGTGGTGCATGCAACAGATATTTCCAAAAAACAAAAATGAGAAGTTTCATGTACAGCTAATGATTGTCAGTCCCAGTTATCAATTTGACCCAAGAAAAAGAATACAGGAAATGCTGCAAAATGCAACTTCACTACTTTTTCCCCAAATAGAGTATTTTGAAGGATTCATTTTCAAACTGTTTCTTTTTTTTCTTTTTTTTAGGCTCTGGAACTGTTTGTCATGTAGGTATGCACAAAGCCAAAGACCCTGAATTAAGCAACGGCTGCTCTATACATTACCATAATGGGTTAAACGTCACTTTTTAGACAATCATCTTACTGCGCATTCTAAGTAAAGCATGCATATGAATGGCATCGAATGTGCCTGCTAGTGTGCATACAAACATTCCTGCAGAGAGAAGCACAAGGGAAGGAGAATGAAAACTTGTGTCAGAGAGCCGCTGCTGCAGATGGAAAGCAGAATTGGTGTGGACCCACTAGACTAAGCAGGGAGGGAAAAGTAAAAAAAAAAAGAAAAATTGAAAAAAACAGAAGAGAAGAGAAGGGCGGGAAGTTTGGCGACAACTCCTTTTCGAGAGAACGCCAGTGTTTCCCTCCGACCCCTCCCCTCCATCAGGGAGGTATAGAAGGTGCAGCAGCATCCGAACCTGCAGTCAAGTGTGCTGCACAGCTCAGAGAAAGTCATCCAACCTCTTCCAGAGACAATCCAAGCAAGAAACCTGCTACCTCACGTGACTTGAGAGCCTCCTCTGAACTTTGGGACGCCAGCGTTGGTCCGTTCGTCCCAAGATTCCGCAGCACAGGGCGCCGCAGTCATGACAAGGATGCAGCAGCGCTCGTCCGGCTTTCTGGTCCTCTTCCTGGTGGTCCTCATCGCTGGGATAGTTTTGTCTGGTCCCTCCACGCCACGCAGGAGCAGAGGTAGGACATGCCTACGTTATCTTATGTGTCCACTTAGCAAACATGTGATTATGATTAATTGCCGACCTGGTTGGAGTCCATGCTGGGATAGGGTTCAGCTTACGTGTGCGCCTGAAAGGGATAAGGGTTCGAGAATAAATGAATGGTTCTCTGATTAAAGGCTTGGTCGTCATCTATTGGTGGGTGTCTTCGCACAGTGCATTCCTGGTGGTTTGGAGTTGGAGAGTACACCTGCTATTAAATGTGTTTCTGCACTTGGGTCAAAGATAACCCAATTCGGGTCAAATGAATAACATAAAACAGTCCAATTTGGGGGGTTTGTTTTGTGTTAAGCAAATATACCAAAAAGTTGGGTGGTTGTCCTTTTGATATTGGGTTATTTTTAACCCAACATTTTTTTTTTTTTGAGAATACACAATACTTGGGCCAATTTAACCCAACTTTCTGGGTTGTTTTTGGACAAAACCGTCTAATAAATGGGGTTGATTTATACAAAATAAACCCCAAAATATGTCGTTTTGTACAAAACAACCCAACAAATTGGGTGATTTTGTACAAAACATTCCAAAAAGCTGTGTCAAATTGACACAGTCCCTTTTTGACCCAAATTGGGTTATTTAGGACCAAGGTTATTTTAGTTAACTAAAACTAATGACAAAACTAAAACTAATGACAAAACTAAAACAAAAATCCAAAAAACAATTTCGTTAACAAAATAAAATAAAAACGAAAATGCTTTTAAAAAAACAAAAACTAACTGAAACTACATTTTATATTTACAAAACTGTCTAAAACTAACTAATTATAGCAAAAATGTCCTTTGTTTTAGTCTTTGGTAATCAACTTAATGCCAACAATTGGGGATGATTTCTTTTGATATTAACCGGAATAAGGACATTTGATAGTGTGTCACACAAAAGTGACGTCATCTAGCAGCAGCCAATGGAAAAGCACCTTCAGATGACATTGCTTCCCTGGTGCTTTTTAAATATTGCGCACAAGTAATACAAAAAACAAAAAAAAACTAAAACTAATACTGCAACTAACTAAAACTCAACTAAAATTAAGCATTTCTGAAATAACTTTAACTAATAAAAACTAACTAAATTTAAAAAACAAAACTCAAAATAAAATAAAAAATAAAATGAAAAATTCCAAAACTGTAATAACCCTAACTAGGACCCAACTAAACCCATTTTTGGGGGGTTATTTTTCACCAAACAACCCAATAAAATAGTTTGTTTTATATGGGGGGTTGGGGGTGGGATGTTTGTTTCCCCAATTTGTGTGGGAAAAGGGATCAACCCACTACTTGGGCCAATTAAGCCCAACGTTTTAGGTTGTTAAAGTAGTGAGTGGGTCCCTTTTTGACCCAAATTGGGTTATTTTGAGCCACCTGCCTCTAGAGTGCATGTGACATAAGAAGTCTGGTTCTCACCGGTCAGACTCACATCAAGTTTAAAAACAAATATATATATATATATTTTTTTTAATTTATTCTGGACCACAGCTGGTCCGTCGCGGGTTTTTCTTGGAGGCGTCCTCGGGTCAGGGAGTTCAAAGGTTAATCTTGCAAGACAAGCTTACAAGATCAAGTATTACAGCAGGAGGGTGATGTCTTTCTGGTGTGGCAATTAAAATGTGAGTTACACGAGTTAGATTTTAATCAAAGCACCCGCAAACATTGCAACTGCGCAGTCATGTATTGTGCCTAACTAAGCATAAAGACCACACACTAAACATCCGCAGTAGTTCCAGCAGCACAGATGGGAGATTATCACTACAGGTTTTTTTTTTTTATAGTTGACAAATGTTACATACATTTTACCTCCCTTTCGGGAGTTTGAAGAAAACCTGAGAGCGTTCTCTCTCTTTCCGACAGGAAAGAAGAAAGAAGCCATAACACAGTCTCAGTAGATTAGATAATTGAGTCGCTGATTGGCAACTTTTGTAAACAGAATATTTTCCTGTCTCACGTTGCAGAGACGCACTCCGGATCTGCTTTTTCTCCGATGCATTCACAAGTCGCGCTGTATTTGTTGCTTTAAAGACTTTGATGGTTGTAAAAGTGATGTGAGGTGAGCAGCTCGCCAGCAGCCTCGACTTGGTTAACGCTTGCTGGCACTAGTTGGCTTGCCAACAAGTCACGGTGTGCAGCTTTGTGCTTGTTTTTCTATTTCTTCTCTGTGGGAAAAAGCAGGATTTTTTTTTCCTTTTACTGTTTCTTGGCTCAAGCACCTGATTTGAGAGTCAAACACATTATGTAATGGAGTGTTTATTTTATTTAAAGCAATGATTTGAAGTTATTATTCTAAGCTCAGTCAAAAAATATGTACCGTGAACTCCTCATTGGTTGAATCTTACAAAGTGGTCCTTCAAGATAGAAAGGTCAGAATTGTCAAGTCATGCCTTGAACGAACGTTGGTCCATTGACCAGATGAGGGCCACTTGTGAAAACAACGGCCTTTGCCAACTTTTTAAGTATGCACCCCCTTCAACGTCTGTTGAAGCGCATTTTAGCCAAGTCTTCATGTTTAATCCTTGAACTTTTTTACCTGGCCGCCATCACACTTTTAATCTAACACCCTGATTTCCCAAGCTTTTTTAGGTAATACACACATACTCTTGAGGGCCCAACACAATTTGGGAATGCTACATTAACAACAGCCTTTCTCAAAATTATTAAGCCATGCACCCACTTCAAGCTCCTGACAGTGTCAGCGCACATGGTTTGCCGATAGGAACAGTACCCGATTTGAAATTTGGTGAAAATTGAAAACAATGATCAAACCTACTACTATAAAGCCCTTTTCACACTGCATTTAGCAGGGCGCATCATGTCGTCATCAAGCACATTTATTGTATATGTGGTGAGACGGGGACCACAAACTGAGTGTTGTCATGACCTCAAAATTGAAAATGGTCTATTCGAGAGCAGCAGCTTCGTGACATTAAACAAGTGCCTCCAATTGGAAAGTAGCTGGCAAAGTGATTTAGTGTTATTTTGGCGGGCTTATTTACAAGTAATGGCATGACTAAATGATCCGAGTTCCCGCCGAGCCATTAGTTTTTCTCCGTTGCTTGAGTCCTTCTCCTCCGCCTTTTTAAAAAGAGCAAAGTCAGGGCTTTCGTTTGTAAACTTGAAAGATGCATTTTGTCCAAATATGGGCATGCTGTAAAATGGGAATTATCGTTCACGCTTTTTTGTGGAAGTTATTTATCTGTGTGTTTTGGAAATCCTCGCCATATTGCATAAATCTGTGGTTTATCGGGAGTTTTTTTTTTACATGGGTTTTGACAGTTCTCTTCCGTACAGTAATGCCACTTGAATGCGGGAAAGGAGAGCCGCAATCGTCTATGCACTTTTCAGCCTGGAGACCATTAAAACACACAATAAACAAAACAAACACACTCTCAAGCAGGAGCCGCTGTCGACCACAGCCCATGCCCGGAAACTCACATGCAGATTCGCTAAAATCACATGCTACTGCACCAGGCCCCGCCTCTTAAAGACACATATCTAACATACATGATGCTACAATACATACAGTATTTCCTATATACAATATTTTACGCTTCCAATTTTTGTGTGTGTTCAAATAAGATTTCAATGTGATTAAAAGAGGCGTGTTTCAGTGTGTGGGAGGGGTCAATTAAAATAAAAAAATATTTTAAAAAATTCTCACAGATGTTCATATATAGTAGGTTGGTTAGAACATATACCCTATGATGAGCACTAGTTCATTGTATAGTCGAATCTTGCTTCCAAATTCCAAGGAACCCAAAAACTAAAACCAAATGACGAGAAACCAAACAAGCAAAAAAAAAAAACGGTATCTAGAAAACAATGGTGACATCACCCTGTTCGCTGTCACAACAAAAAGTTATCTACGACTGACCCACATTTGGACAATAAATGTCTTGGAGAGAACATTAAGGCAACCAGAACAAAACCGCAGATGAAGCGCGGATAAATAATGGCGTTGGAAATATAAAGACAGCAGAGAGGAAGGGTTACCGGATGAACTTGGAATCCCGGGATGTCAAGATGATGGAAAGATGGCCACTTCCACATAAAGGATGGGAGAAGAAGGATGGGATGGAGCGACGCCGCAAGGGGGGAGAGAAAGCAGCTGTGGCTCCATTAAAAATATACCCAAAGCCATTTGTAGTGTGAAAACAGCACGGAGGCTGCCAAGGAAAATTTGCCGAGTGTGATCCCTGGCATGACTTTCTCCCGCTGGATCAGGGATTGTTCCACAATAGACTCCCACTGATTTATAGCCGATATTCCCTCAGTCCCATTTTACCTAATATAGGTCACTGGAGCTGTCATTGCCTTCTCGCTATCTAATTTTTTTTTCAACTGTCTGTGCCGCGGCTGGCACAAGACATGACAAGTTTTTCACACTCCATTGCCCTAAATGGAGTAAGCCATTAAACATCTGTTTCGGCTCTTCTATCTACCTCCCATCTTCGAGGACTCCAGCTTGACATCACCTCTTTTGTGTGTGGCAAAGTGTGTGTGTGTGTGTGTTGCATGGGGTGGGACTTCACTCAGTTTAATTGATTTAAACGATCGCGCATGTGAGGGGATATAGTTTGTTGGACAGTATACCGCACGTGTATAAAGTTTATACACCCTCATTTAGTTTGCGGGATGAGAGCAGATGTGTTGTTTGACCCACTAAAACAACCACATTGACTCCAACAAAGACACTTTTTGTTCTAGAACACAATTCGTGTTATGGCTCTCCATGTCTCATATTTATAGCTCTCAAAATCAGTGGGGAAGAATTTATACTGAGAGCATTTAAAGCGATATAAATTCACTGATGCTAATTGGTGGTTTGGTAATACAAGGAGAGTAAATAGACATTGACAAGAGTTTAAGGATTACAATAGTATCTCAAAGTATGACTACAAAGCAACCATCGATAGAGATTGATTATTTCTGGAATAATTGCTTCCAGAGTCCAAATTATCGCCATCTTTAAACATTAACAAAACATTAACTGGGCAGGCTTAGCTACAATTTTACCATTCTTATTTAGAAGAAAAGGAGATTAACCATCCTGTTTAAAACAAGAAAACTCCATAAACACCCTCTTAACGTCACTCTTTAACATTAACCGCCACTGTACTGTATAACTTTTTGATCACAAGTGACAAACAGCAGCTGTAGCTAACCGGTGACTAGCGTGAAAAGCTAGCACAACACTCTGAATCTTTATGTGGTGATCCTTCTTGTCAAACATACATTCATTTTTTATGTTATTGAATAAGTTTGATGCTAAATATTTGTAAAAAAGTACCAACTAATTACTCAATTATAAATAGCTGGTTAACACTTCAAAAAGAAAAACTAAAGAACTGTATAGATTTGAAGACAAGATTAATGTTTTTGTTTGTTTGTTTTTTTACCAGACACTGTATCCTACCAAGATTCCTATCAAGTTAACAAGTGAATAAAACAACAAAGTGGGACAGAGTAAATTTAAAGTAGAAACTTTGGAAGTACAAAAGTATTTGGTACTATTGTCCATCAAAACAAAGCCCAAGCTGATGAAGTCACAGTCAAGGATGTTTTGAACACAATTTGGTGACAACTTTTGGTGCGTTGAGGCTTCAAGGCATCGCGGACATTTGTGGTCAAAGCTGATGCGAGTGTGCTTTCTTCCCCATTATTATGCGACTCCCTTTCCCGGAGGATCATGCATCACCAGGCGATAACGTCCTCTTTGGAGCCAAGCTCCACTCTCCAGTTTGAGGGTGTTGCTGCTTTTCAAGCCAACTGCATGACCTCCTCTGCTTATTCACCAAAACATAAGATAGAGAGGACAATTATTCAATGTTTATCAGATTCTGGGTCTTTATTTATTGGGTAATGCCACGTGCTGATTGGTGACTTCATTGCATTTTGAAGGGATTGCACATGCAGTTAGTAGGAATTAACTGGTCTAACATTCAGAGCCAGACTGCTGGAGTCATAATATTTTAAACGAAAGGGACTCAACCATGTTTGTTTTTGTTAGAATGAGTGCCCTAAATGTCCATCTGTGATAATCTGGAGATAATCATTGTGTCATTTGATTTGGCAAGATAAAGAAAAGTAGGTCAGCAGACACTGTCGCAAATGAGCACGCAAGCTAGATGTCATTGGGCCTTAATGAAGACATTGGGGCCTCGTTGAAAAAAAGTAAAATCACATGGAATACAGCCAAATCTTTTCAGAAATAAAATTGTAGTATTCTGAAAAGAAAGACACAATTGTATCAACTCAAAATTCCGACAAGCGCTCAACAGTCAGACTAGAACCGGCTGCAGTTCTTATTTTTAAGCTTTTATTTTAAGTGTTGTCATATTATGAGCTACAGTAACTTTTCTCTCCCTAGATTGTGACTTTAATTTCTTAAAAAAAATGTCTCATGCAATATTAAGACTTAATTTTCATTAAAGCACTGCTTCATTCTTGTAATTTTAAACTGTCAGGTTTTGGGGGGTGCAAATTAGCAGCTTTTCCTCAGTATATTATGACTTAAACTTGCAAAATTATGACTTAATTGTGGTAAATCACAATTTTATCTTCTCAATATAATTTTTTTTCCCCACATAAAACTGCTACTTTTTTTTCTTGCAATGTTACAACTTCTTGTAAAATCTAAACTTTTTTTTGGACTGTTTTACAATTTAGGTTACAGTTTACAAACAAAATATTATAATTTAACAATATATAATTTTATAATATTCTAATATTATACTAAAAAAGTGATCACTGTGTTATTACTTTTTTACTCTTAAAATTAAAACATTATAGTGCAAAATTACATATAATGCTTTTTAACATTTATTCAGATTATTCCATCACTTTTACCCCATAGTATAATCATTTTTATTTTATTCTCTTTGGTACACCCGCGTTTTTTTGTTTTTTATGTTTGTTTGTTTTACTACATAGGCCTACAGATGTTTCCTGAGTAAATCTAGAATGTAGCAGCTGAAAATGTTTTACCAAGACAGATATAATTTTGATAAACTGGCCTCCTACTTAGGCAGTCATATATTAAAGCTAACACTATTAGAATTTGTTTGAAATTCTGAAATGTAATACTGTTTAGTCTGAAAACTTGGCAAGTCATATTGTGCGGAAAGCAGTAAAATTATATCTCAGAGCAATTTGGGTTACAGCCAGTAGGGGGTTCAGAGAGCCTCAAGAGTCCCATGCAAATGGCAACAATGTGAGTAGTGTAGCTGAGTGATGGATTGGTGATCAGGCCTGTGGCCTGTCAAATCATCTAAATCTAATCACTGTACTTGGGAAATATTGATAAAGCTAAACAGTTTTTAAGTAGTTTACAGGCCAAATGGTCAGAGTGTGGAAGGGTTGTGGGTCCGAGCCAGTCTTTGCTTGTACTTGATTTTAAAAACACACTGCCAGAAGTTTCCTACTCACTGAGCCAATCTCACTTGTGCTTTAGTGGGGAATATTGGTGGGAGAAGATTGAGGTTTTCATCGAGAACACAAAGCTGGAAAAGCTAAGAGGGTATTTTTCAAATCCAGGGCTTCCCCCTTTGCAAGTGTCTGCGTTGGTGTCTGGCAACTGCTAGTGTTATTCGGCATGCAAAGTTCCACTATTTCATTTGGTGCCGAGATTGAAGCCAAATACATGTGCTTTGGAAAGTTTATTGTTTATAGGCTTAACTACAAAGGATGGAGGTTAAATCCCTTACAGGCTCATCTGTCACTCCATTGCTCTTTTTTTAAACCATACAAATCCACTAATTGCTGTGTTGTCAATGTTGATTTGAAGAAGATGAGGGAAAGCGGACCAACAATCCCACAAAAACACACTTAATTTGATCAACTTGCCAGTCATTCTTTTGTCACGTCTGGTAATTTATAACGCAAGTATGCCCGGGTGTTCTGATTTATTGTTTATCTATGCGCCAACTGACAGTCATCAGTTTTGACCCAGATTCACTCAACCGAGCAGCATGACTTCCAATCATTAATGTCGCCCATAAATTTACTCATTTCTGCCCCTGAGATCGAGTCAAGTGTGAACATAAGTGAGTCCCACAAGAGAAATAAGATTGGTTAAATCATTTGAGTGTAATCGATTTTCAATCACAGTTTTGACCTTGTTTTTCCACCCATAGGTTTTTGAAGTTGGACTTGGAAAATTTGGGATGCACAGAGTAGAATGGGACAGTCAACAAGACCTCATGGAACTGATTTTTTAAGTCTTATGCCATATGGGGCAGGGGAGTCATCAAACTTTGTTGACCTCTTGCAATGACAAAATTGACACTTTTCTATCTATCATATATGGTTTTAATTTGGTAGCAATTGGACAAAATGCCTTGTATGAGTTCATTTTTGAAAAACCACTGGCAATGGCCAAAATGACCCAAGAACAGCGGCTTCAAACCAAACTGGCATACCCCTGTATGTTTTGAGGCGGTGGCATTTTAGACTTTTTTGTGGGTCTACTAGTTTTGTAGTCAAGACCGCACTCAGACACATATATTGTCAAGACGAGAGAGTATTGAGACAGAGACCAAAACCAAGACTTATGGAGGTCAAGACTGAGACAAGACCAAGACTGCAGATCTTTTTTTTTATTACATTTACAACAAAAACATATTTTACAACATTGCAGAGAAACAAATCTCAAATCTAAGCAAATTCATTTGACTTCTGATCATATTAGCAATGGTCTGTTCTTGAGCAAAAATCTCAAGTTTGCCCTGTCCAAGGCAGAGGAAAAATGTCTTTGATTCCGAGACGAGACCAAGACCCTTAAAAAGTGACCGATCTCAAGAACCACAACACTAGGATCTACTCATATTAGACATGCCTACCAGTATAGGAAATTCCTCTAAATCTAGAATTATTACTGACAAAGAAAGATATTTCACCAATAATAACGGCATCCTCTCCTGTCCCATCAGTCCGACGCCAGAACATGAAGGTCCGCATCAACGCCACAGGTGACACCATTGTGATGAAGTTTGTACGTCCCAACACCGACACCAAGCTGGAAGGCTACATCCTGGGCTACGGCAGCAGCATGTTTTCCAAACAGTTCATTCCCCTACCGGAGAACGGGAAACCTTACGAGACTGAGTTTGGTGAGGGTGGCCAATGACCAGCAAGCAAGAAGTTGCATGTCTTTTGAAGCTACAAGGCTATAATCATTTCTAAATGTTGTGTCGTCAGACGCCGAGCCAAAGTATCTTATCGCTGTCCAGCCTATCCCAACCAATGATGTCAAAAAGCACTGCACAGGTATGACTTTATATAAAAGCCGTTAAAAGTGACACACCCATACGGTATGTGAATAACCATTCATCCGCAGGCAAAGTGGAATTGGAGAAGCCGCTCCACCTGGTTATTGGATCGGTGACGCCCACATCAGTTTTGCTCTCCTGGGGGACCCTACTGAAGACCCCCTACGACGGGAATATCATGAACGACTGTCTCGAGGACGGGTATGCTTACACACATTACACCAGATTTTGGCCTAAAAAGATAATTAAGCTTGTGGAGAAAAAAAACTCTGGCCAGGATTAATAAAAAAAGTTTTCAAACGTCTTCAGTGTTTATACCAAAAAAATGCCAGGAAAACTGATAATAAAATGTTACCAAAACGTCTTTCAGTGAATCTATAGCTACTTCATATATTTTGTTGGTTTTGTCTTTTGCACAGACACTACACAGTTCGTTATCGGGAGAGAAACAGGAAGTGGAACTACCAGACCTGCCCGACGAGCGACACGGTCATTGACCATCTCAAGCCCAACGTCGTTTACGAGTTCGGCGTCCAGCCCAGCTCCAAGGACAAGACGGGATCTTGGAGCAAGCCCGTCATCCACAACATCAGCTCAGGAAATGTTCAAGGTAGATTCGATCACAGCGGACCACCTCCATCACACACAATATTGATTAAAGTTTAGTATTTTCTGAGATAACCAACACGTTTTTCAGTTTTCTCTCAGAGTAGCTACTTATTTATTGTGTGTTTTCAGAGAAAGTCATCAGGAAAATCATCAAACGTCCCATCAGTCCTGTGGTACGTACCTTTGTCTTTTAAAAACAGGATAAACTAAGAGTTCTAACTTATTGCCATAACTACATTATTTATTGCATGAAGCTTTGCATTGCTTGCTGCATAAACTGAGAAAGTTGTTGAAGCTAATGAGAACAAACAGCTCGGCTCATAATAAACATATTCAGGAACAGGGCGTGCGTTCGGAAGAATTAATACACCCTGGAGAGCATGTTGTACATTTTTTGTATGTGTATGCTATTCTCAGGGTTGTTTGCCTCATTAATTTCCCTTCCAGCTGCCAAATGGAAACGGTGTGAGTACAGCCAGGGTGCAACAAGCCAAGTCCGTCTGTAGTGTGCTAGCCTCTCCGTTTATTCCGCTTTATTTATTAAAGCCAGAAGGAGATACTAAAAACAACCAAATGCTGCAGTAGTGATCAATTTATTTGTTGTGATCATTGCGACTATTTATTGACCAATTCTTCCTTTTGTTTTTGACCCTCTAGAAATCACAAAGTCCTCACTTCCCCTTTGCTCCTCGCCATGGTAAGTTAATCAGAGACTCCATTTGTTGGTAAAAACCCGATTACTGCAATAGAAGATGCACAATGAATGTATTTGTGATATGTATATACAAATATATTTTCCCTGTTCTGCTTTGAACTTTGAGTCTAAACACTGGAAAAAAAAAACTTTGCAGACTGATACAATTCTATTCAAACTTTGATTTATTACAGATTGCAGTCACCAGAAAGCAGTTTTTGTACAAGACTCGTACAAATCTCAGTAAAATAGCAAATAAAAGGGATGTGAATCACTCAGGCCAATGCATTGTCTTGATACAATGCAATGATACATTCACGAAACACGTAAAGCTAATTGTGATGCAATAAATAGAATAAATTCCAATTACGATGTGATACTATCGGATTAACAATATCATTCACTCCAATCACTGATTAACATGACGTGATGCTGAGCAGCATGTTATGACGCATTCACAGAGTGAGTACTTAAACGTTCTCCACCAGGATGTGCTCGGTTCACTCACAACGCGCACCATTTCGCAGATATTTGCGAGAGCCTTGAAGACAAAATGAATATGATTTGAAATGTAACAACTCTAGATCATATTTTTGGCACAAACATTATTGCTGCATTTCTAAGAAATACTGTAATACAGATACGTTAATTACTCTTGAAAGAAAATAAATCACATTTCTCTATATCCAGTTTTCACGATTTAGGTAATCGCATCTTGGAAGTACATTAGCATATTAGCTATTCCCAAAGAAATGTTGTAAAAGGTAATAGTATACAGGGCCTCTGCTGAACCCAGACCACCTCAAACTAAGTTTATTTCCAGAAGAACTGAATCATGTTTTACAGTGCCTGAAAAAATGGCATATTGTCTCTAAGGCCTGAGGAACATTGGCATGTAAGTGCTTTTGGCTTGATACTGTATCAATAAAGAAAGAAGAAAGCATTACTGTGAACTGGTAAACTGTGATCAATCCTTTGGGAAAACTGTCAAAGTGTACTTGCACTGAACAAATGTTTTGACTTTCCAATTTCTTTTGCAGGACTGGGATGTAAACTTCGTGTTGACTTTGAATCTAACCTGTCTTCCTTTACCCTTTTGTTAGTTCTTCACAATAGAACGCAGGGCAGACTCCCACTCTCCCGCCACATAACCCCAAAGACAACTCTTGGTAATTCTTTTTCTGAGCATGAACTCAGGAATTCCACGATAGTCAGAAGAAACTTTGCCTCACTATCACTTAGACCGATGCAACATTTAGTCTACTTTCTATTTCTACACCTCTTTCACATGATCTAATGTGTACTATATTTGTCAGCTCCCACCCCAACTACTAAACAGGAACCTCTGTCTACCCCTGGACCTGCGGCACCCGTGTCTACCAAACAGCCAATTGGTAAATAGTGATTCAAGTTTGTTAAGATCTTAAACACTGGACCTATTTTAAGTGAGAGGTAGACAGTGTTGATTATGAATTGTTGCATGCTGAGCTAGCCCACACTAAATGTGTGATGTCAGCTGTTTCACAAGGCTAAAGTAGGTAAGCTTGGCACAACACAGCTCTTGAAGCTATTTTAATGATGGATTTTAGGGCCTTGTTGTGTTTAAAATTTATTTGTATCCATTTGTTTGGCTAACCCAATTGAAACCCGACTGTTAACAACAATTCAATTTGAGAAATGATTTAAACAATGGGACTGTCATAAATTTTGGACCATATATTATTCTAGTCAGAATTTCATTGTATCGGCTTTGCCTGTGTTGTTTTTGGACTTTGTATCGGATTCCCTTTCAATGGCGGTCGAACCAGTTTTTAATGCCCATAAGGCAAGCAATCAATCACTACCTAATAAAACCTTCTATCGTAGTGTGTGTGAGACGGCCTTTGGATTCATACCATATAAATCCAGGTTAGGGAAACTGGATAGTTTTGAGGCTGAATGAGTCATTGAAACTTGAGTCAGGTCAAATATAATGTGTAACTTAACACTAGGCTCAAGCATCATAACGTAAGTTTTCAGGCTTGCACCTCTGCTGGTTTCCTGTAGAAAGCTCAATTGTTGCTTATGTTTGTCATTTGAATCAAACAGTATTTTACAGGAAATATTTTCTCTCTTTCACTCGCCACCCAGGAGGAGGCCTCTCCAAATCTGTCATTCCTCATTTCCACGAGGAAATAGTTCCTAATATCCAACTTCCACTTCAGATTTCAGCTCCAACAGTTTCTGTACCATCCCCCAAGCAAAATGGTGGACAATCCCAAAGTAATGCCCCATATCCTTTAAATCTCCACCAACCACCAAGACAATCCAAGCCCAGACCACAACAACCCCAAACAGGTTCTCAACCAAAACCCCACTCTAATCAACATCAATTAGGATTCCAGTCTGTACCCCAACATGAACCATATCGAGATCTGGCGCTACACACCACAACACATGACCCAATTCCAACACATTATCATCAAACATCACAATCTACACCTCAAACACGACCCCAGTCAGAAACCAGATCAACACCCAAGACGCAGACAAAATCAAAAACTCAGACAAAGCCACCACCCCTATCGCAGCCTCAAACCACAAGTCAACCTGAACCACGACATCATCCAGTAACCCAGCTCATACATCCAACCCATTTGACAACTGCATTTGAGGCACATCCAAAAACATCTCAACCAACAAAGCAACATCTAACTCAGAGGCAACAAATTACAACAATGCATCACATTCTACCTAAACAACCATCCCAATCTTCAACTGAGCAACAAATCAGCACACAATCTGAATCAATTATCCATTTTCAGACATTCCAACCCTTCACTCAACAAAAAACCTCATTAGAGACTTGGCCTAGCACGAAAAAACAGTTTAAGGTTCAATCAACATCCAAACCAACAACTAGTCCTTTAATCCCCATGACACAACCCCCGGTGAAGACAACGGTCCGGCCAGAAACACACTCCCAGCCAAAAACACAGCCAGGTCAACCAGCCAAATCTCAAAAACAACTCATCACCAGACATAGTAACCAACCACATCCTTTCGATAAGACCCAGACACAGCCCCAGTCTCATCCTTTATCAGACACACAACCGAAAAGGAAACCGGCTTCCGAATTCCCATCAATTGCACAAAATCTGCCCCAACCTGAATCCCAAACCACAGTAACTCCTGCAACAAAATCCCAAGCAGAACCACAGCCTGGAATTGAGATTCAGCCTCGGGGCAGGACTCACTCTGATCCTATTGAGGTCCCGCCATTGCAGGCAGTTCCCACTGGTAAACTTTTCACACCTCATATGTTAAGACAAATCATGTTCAATGTCACAATTACAAGAAATGGCCTTTAGAATATACATGAGTTTTCTCCTATGCAGCTCCTAGTCCACCGGAGAAGGGAAAGCCTCTGCCAATCCCAGCCCCGGCATCAGAGAAGCCTGATAGTTACAATCTTGGTAAACACCACAAAGTTGGTCGCATTACCCTCACCGCTTTTCGTCCAAACTGTATGACGGCCAGTTGCAACTCAAACCACTGGATGATATCACTGCTTCCCCATCTCCATCTCCATCTTCACACCCACGTCATCGTCCCTGTCACCATGTGTGCTGTCAATCGCGGCCCAGCAGACCCTCCTAACCCCCCACCCACTCACAAACAGCGCAGTGTGCCATTCGTGTCTGTCATTTCATTCTTTGGTCTCTCGTCTACATTCTTTTCACAAATGTGCACTGTCATTTGTCCCGTCTAGGTAGGTGGATGATCACTAACCTTCCCGAATGCCTCTCTTATTATCTAGGTACCGCGAACCGGAGAGCCGAGGCTCCTCGCTCCCCCGCTAGCTCCTCAGCTATTCCGGCAGGAAGAAACACGACCTTTCCACGCATCCGGCCTCCTCCTCACTTCCCTCGCAATGGTGTCAGATCATTCTCCACCTCCTCCCACAGCTCCAGGACCTCTGGGGGTAATGGAGAACTCTCTTCCTCGACTTCTAATCTCCTCTTATTATCAAACTTCCTATCTTTATCCGCAGTTCTGCATTTACAGGTGACTGCAGCTGGCTCCTGGTTTAGCACAGAATAGGTTGAAAAGCTTGTGCCTTTCTCACTTTCTTGAGTCTTCCTGGGCAGTCCCGAAACTCCTCGTGCTCGACCACATGTACGCTCTCGTGCGGTGTACTTCACACCTCTGCCATGGGCTGCATTTGTGGCTTGAGCCTTGGTGTCGTTAATATGATTTACAGTCCCTCTTTGCTGGGCCATGTGGGATGTCTAGCGACAGCGCTGGCAAGGACACGCAACATTTTACACCTTGCATGCCAAACCAAGCACGGCGCAGGCAGTTTCGCCAGTCTTTTTCCTCTCTTTGTATCATCCTTTCCTAAACATACCCACAGATACCTCAAAAGACGTAGACAATGGAGAGTGAGGAAGGCCAAAACATAAGATTGATGTCATAAAGTCATGCCAGCTCCAGTTTTAAATCCAGCTCATCTCTAAGAACTCGGTCAAAAGCTCACATCTTCAGCTTTGTTTCCCCTGACTGGACACTTGCCAAATCCAGTGACACCGAACACTTCATAACCGACCTTCTTCTCCCTCCAACAGCGCATCATAAGAGCAATGCTCTCCCTAAAGCTGGAGCATGGCCCAAAGAGAGACCTGGTAAAGACTGACAAGAAAAATCTCCTTTCAGCGTTCCACACGCACTAACCCATGAGGCACTGTTACAGTATGTCCCAGTGTGTGCACATCATAATAATCAATCATCATCATCATGCACTTTCTGTCACAGTCCACTAATGCTTCAACTTGCTTGTCAGACCTTTTGCGGCTATTTGTTGAATCAGTTCACGGTTTCGGCTAGGGATGGGCTTAAATCAAAAATTGAAGATAAATATCTTTGTCGATCATTTGGAATAGGATCCATCTGTAGTTCAGATCAGCAACACGGTGGAATAGGGGGCAGCAGAACCTTAAGAGGTCCTTGGTCCGAACCTTGACTAAAGTTTGCATAAATATGCACATTTAATTGATGGTTTACTGAAGACTCTGCGACTGACCTGAATCACCTCAAGGTGAATTCTACCTGCAATCTAAAGACAGCTATTGATGATGATGGGTGAGTTTGCTGCCTGAACAGGTTGCTTAAAAAACATCAAAATCTGAAGGAATTTCATGTTTCTTTAAATTCCTGATGATTGACAAAAGATATTGCTTCAAATGCCCATCCTTAGTTAGATTAATGTCGAGCATAATGATAGCTCCTACAAGGTGAGCACATTTCAGCCCGCTGCCACCTCCACAACTGTTCTTCGGCCCATCACATTGCTTCACTTTTGCCGGGCCTGTCTCTGCTAATTAAAATCAGTCAAACGTAGGAGGAGAATGCAAACCACGTCTGGACCGCAAATATTAAAGATGACGCCTCCCTCACTTCTCATTTGCTTCAGTCATGGCCGGCGTGTTGTCTCTGTAAATGTGGATGATTTTAGAGGGCTTTGAAGACTTCCCAGGATGGGTATTGCAACCATTGATTTCAACTCATGTGTGGCAAATACCCAACAACAAAACCTATATAAATTATTGTTAGTTGAACTCTTATCGATGTTCCCAACATTTCCATTCTTCCACTCTTTGCTGCATCCAAGGGACAGCAGTTATGTAATTGCTGCTGTACAAAATGGCAATGATACAAGGCATATGTTGGGTTGATAACACGTGCTATACATCACTGCACCGCTAACCTTCAACCAATTAAGCATGACATCATGTTTTTTTGTGATTGCCAGCCTCACATAATCACATATGATTGATTACAACATGGACATACAGTATTTGATACATATCGGCGCATGTTTGCCATTAGCTGTCTGTCATACGACGGTTAATCTCGGGGCTCATCAGTAAGAGTCATCAGCGGTTTCTCATGCCGATTTATTCAGGGAGTTTAGGTCCGAGGTCATTGATTGCAGGGAAGGAAACGATCCCAAAAATAAATGTTTCGAAGCTGCTTTAGATCATTAACAATTGCATAATGTTGCGAGGATAAGCCTTGGATTAATCTCTGTGATAAGAGAATGAAAAATGACCGGAGTGCAATGTGAAATGTATTGTAGCCGAGCAACTCCAATTAAGGAAAAGTCTTAAAGACTCCCTCAGGCCGCAGTGTCGCCTCTTAAGTGATTTAGTGCGATGTGCTTTAACGCATCATAAAAATAAATCTGAGTTTGTTGCTAAGATGTTTCCATTACAGGCTGAAAGTCATTGGCGAGGATTTTTGAAGCTTGTAGATATCTGTGGAAAATAAGCATCAATTCAAAGATGCCTTTTTAAAATGAGTCACTTTTTAAAAGCAAAGTCGTACTTGGCTTTGCTTTGCTCAGATTATGAAAACAATTTTTAGGTCTGATTGCTGTTTTTATTTGTCGTAGACTGTGGCAGCATTTGCAAACTGCCTGGCTTGGATGTGTGTGCTATGATCGGGGATGAGCATTTGATGACATTAACACTCATATAATCGATTAATTGCCACCCCAAAAAATGCAAATGAAAGGCAACGTCATGTCGTTCTTCAGATTGCAAACTGGCTGAATCAACCAGCACCTCTGCTGGTGGTAGCCATTCGTGTTACCTTTCTCAAGAGGTGATTAATTAACACTCAATTAATCGATTATGATGCCCATCCCTAGCTTTTATTGTTGCTTTTGTGTATGAATTCATTTTTGTTGACAGCTTCTACTGCTACTACCCATCTATCCATAAATGTGAGCTTGTTACCACCATTTTATTTCCAGTTGTCAATCCCTTCTCCTAGAGTGCCGACCACCTGTTGCTCTGTATGACTTTGCCATTGTAACTTTGTAACATATGTAATGTTTACAATTTAATCCCTGTAGTTCTGCGTCCACCTGTTCCCGTCAACAAGAGACCCAACCTGGTGGGGATGCCTAATGACCATGGTGAGAGAAACAATTACAAAGGCTGTTGAAATCCCGCCAGTCGACGCAATCCCACATATGCTGGCTTCTCAAATTGCTTCCTTAACTTGATTGTCCTTTGGCTTTCTGTTCCAGTTTTTAAAATGTTCGTGCATAAAACACCATTTTGTGTATATATATATATATATATATATATATATATTTATTATATTATATTATATATATATATATATATAAATGTGACCTGGCAAAAGGGTCCTCATGTGCCCAAAAATAAAATTTTAAATATTCATATGTTCGAATTCTGCACTTAATTCCCTTTAAAATGATATACAATACATGGTCGTACCTGAAAATTTGACAAAGTTACAGCTATGTAATGAATGCGATTGAATAAATGTGCAGTGTTAATCGTTCGATTAGCCTCTAAACTGAGCAGCCATGTGGCATGTTAATGTATTGAATAAAATGCCAAAATATAAAAAAAAATTCCCGACTTCAGTGGGCAAAATGATTGTTTGAATTGCACGACTTCAAAAGAGGATTGACGAGACTTCCCAATGCAATGTCCTTGCATGCAGTAATTCCTGTTGTTGAGCTGTCAAACTTGGATAAATTCCACTCCACATGTAAATAGTCACAGTGCAATGCTTGACTTTTGCATTCTTGCCTTCTGCTCACCACAATTAATTTCAGCTGTCAAGCTTGAACGAGTTAAAAGTGACCACAACACAAACAACGAGCTTCCAGTGAAAAGGCCAATACATCCCATAATACAAAAATAATGAGCCCTATCTGCGTAATCGCATTGCAGTATATTTGTTGTTGTTCTACATTGACGTAAGACACAATGGTGCAAGCGTGGGTCACAATCGAAGCACCCCGTGCTGTCGTCACTGACATTTTCACCTGAAACAACAACAAAAAAAACTCAGCGTGTCATTTCTGATGTGAAAAAAAATGACACAGAGCTGCCCTGCAAGGACGACCAATGCAGATGGAACACAACTGTGCGTGACTCACATGATGAACTGACCCCCCCCCCCCCCCCTTCCTCCTCTCTTGCCTCAGATAAACCCATGGACCTCAAACAAGGCGACAAGGAGTCCATCTTGAAGCCTTTTCCTCTGGTCACGTCCAAGCCTAAGCATGAGCGCCGACAGCAGACAACCACCACGGCCCCGTTATTAAACAGTAGGGAACTAAACATTTTTCTTTTACCTTGTATGGTATACACATTATGTACGCCTGTACGATCTAAACTGGGGGTTGGCAACCTACGAATGCCATGCGGTTTTAGAATCAAATACGATCTTTGAAATGTTACCTAAGTTACATATGGTTGTACTGTAGTTTTATACCTCTGATGTCGCTTTGACAAGTTAAAACCATGAATTATTGTTCACCATAGTTTCTCAAAATTCTAGAAAATTGCTTGCAAAAAATAAAGACAGTATGACTGAATGCTAATAGCAACATATACATTTTTAGATTAGGTAAGGATTGTTCCTCTATTATCTGAAAACAAAATGAGCATTTTTCCAACACAATTTTGTTTTGTGGCTAAAGAGTGACTATTAAGGTCATAAAGTGCTCTAAATTGCCCTCTGGAGATCAATATAAGATATCTTACCTGATTTCTTTTGAATCATCGGATATTTGTCCTAGCATGCAATTGATCAAAGCAGTAACTTGCTGGAAAAGCTTGAAAATGAATCGTGAACTTTCTTGAATTTGACTATAAACGTTTAAGATCCTCTGGATTTCACTATCTTGTACAGGTGTGTACATTTATGATGTATTCCATATGGAGCAATGCATCCATGGATCAGGAGGTTGTAATCTGAGAAGGAAATAAGAGAACATGTGTGATTTTTTTTTCTCTCCCCGAGTCGTTGTGAACACTCAAGCAGGTGTTGGGCAGACTGGATGTTGACCTGGTCCAGAACTATGAAAAATGCTGACAGAGCGTCCTGCCAGGGAATGCTGGCACACCAAAGTAACTGTCTGCTTCTTTTTTTTTTTTACAGGCAGCCGCTTTGACATGAATGAAAATTCCTCCATATTCAGGCCCCTGCCTGCATCCGATTTGGACATTATGGGCAAGAAGCGCTATGTGGGTAAGAGTACGACATTTCTATGAATCTTTCATATTATCTCTTTGGCTCGTTTTAATCGTACTTAGTTTCCCCCCATTATGTGTTTGGTCAGAAAAAAACAAAAACATTATTGAACTCTGGTGTGGACTGATACAGCTGGTTAACTAGTACAAAGCAATCGTCAACTAACTGACAACTGATACATACCAACCATTGGCTGATACAAACCATCATCCAATAGGGATCAGCCAACTACACAAACCAAACTTGAAGCAGCAAGCAATATAAACCAAACAACAGTCAACCACTACCAACCAACCGATCAAATGCTACAAACCATAGAAACAAATCAGCTGGCCGATACAAACAAACGAGCCAACAACCATTAAAAATTACCCATCAACCAATGAAAACAAAGACAAACCAACCAGTCAAGCTGTTACAAACAAACTGTCAAATAGTAGAAACTAACTTACCAACCAATTAGCCAAACAATAAAAAAAAAAAACTGTTCAACCGATTAACCAAACAGCAATTACCCGGTACAAACCAACTGGTCAGTGGTCACTGGTCAACCAATACAAACAAACTCCAAAATGAAAGAAACAACCCCTAAACTGATAGTAAGCTGATACAAACTAACCAAACATAGATGCAAACCAATCGTCAGTCGTCAACAAATTGTCAATGCTACATGCTACAATGCTGCAAAGATACAAGCCAACATTCAACTGATAGAAACTAACCATCAACCACCGAAACGGTTTAAAATAATTGCTTGGTTTAGAAAACAAGCCATCTCCATCCCTGAGGCAGATTTGGATTATTTATTGTGTGAAAAGAAACCAAAGCAGTGGGAAAATGACCAAATGTATGAACCAAACCAAATAATTCGGACGAGGGAAGGCAATTTATAACCACAAATGAGTCATTAATGAGTTCTGACTGTTCATGTCCACAGCGCCTCACGTCATCTACAAGACTGATAAGAAGCCAGACGAGCCGTGTTCGATCACATCCTCGCTGACTTACTTCCCAGACGAGGAGGACGGCAGCGATCAGAACGTGACGGCTGCCCCCAGAATCCCGCCTTCCAACCTCACGGTGGTCACAGTCGAAGGGTGTCCGTCTTTCGTCATCCTCGACTGGCAGAAATCCGATAACGAAACCAGAGGTATCGCAAAAGAATATTTCACATAGCACTTGATGACAGATTGTTTTTCTTTGGAGATGTGTATTTATTTTGTCATGTTTACCATTCATTCGATTTTTGGAAAAAAAATTGAAATTCTTCTCTTTATCAGAGTATGAAGTCGTATCAACAGCTAAAGGACCCAATGGAGAGGAAGTGTCCATATTGACGACAACAAACCAGACACACGCGGCAGTGGAGAATCTAAAACCAGAAAGCAGGTCGGTGACCGCCAAAAGCTCATTTTGATTTTAAAACTCATGTAATTCGTCAAATGACAGGCAATTAGCATTAGCTTTACCAAGTATCACGAAATGTAGCCTAGCTTCTGACTGAACTATGAAAGGAGTATGTAAATATGAGGTTGGCTAGTTTTACGTCAGAGAGACCAAAGGAGCTATAAGAAAAATACTTCAAAGTTGCCGACAAACAGCAACAATGTGCTAGCTAGCATCACGTGATTTGCGTGTCATTCGTGCGATGTTAGCGCCGTAGCGTGTCATGAGCGTTTTTTTTTTGTGGTTGCTTTTCAAGTTACAGTTGCATGACTGTTGGAAAATGAGGGAATTTATAAGTATCTGAGAGCAGTGTTTTCTTGGGATTAACACACATGCCATTTCAAAAGAGGTTTACAAGTTTAATTACTGTGTTTTGCTAGTTATCAATCCCGTTGTTTTTCTAAAATCTCCCATTCATCCATCACGGTGATGGATTGCAGCTCACGTTTTCCAGCAGTTTTATCTCAAGTGAAGTATGTGTCAGAGCTGCCAATGCAGATAAACAAGCATAACCGCTTCTCACCACACAAGTTGAATGTACTCGTACGCAAGAAAACGACTTAGTTTATAAGGAATGAGAGCCAATAAAGAAAAGAGATCAATCCATTTGTACCATTTTTTTGTTCTTACTGTACGCAAAAATATCCAAGGAGAAACAAAAACCAGAAAGGGTGGATTGGGTGGAGGGTTTTTCATTTTGCATCTGGAGTTTTAAGAGTTCACCAGAAGCATCCCCTGGGCCGCTTTTTGCCAAGATATCTTAAGCTTCAGCACGTGGAATAACCATCAGCTGTTTGACTACAGTGAGTGAGTCACCGCGACTCACGTTGGCTCTGAAACTGCGACAATTTCAGGCTTGGAGGGGGAATTTCGATGGAAAAAATGGGCCTGATTTTCGCTTTATCCCCTGGATTGATTGTTTCTGTCTTGTTTCAGTTATGAGTTCAAAGTGACACCAAAGAACGAGATGGGAACGGGACCGTCCAGCGAGCCTGTGTCATTTAACACAGAGTCAGGCAAGTTTCACTTAATACCATACATAGGAAGACAGCCTAGAAATCCCATAAGCGATTTTGAGAGAGAGAGAGAGAGAGAGAGAGAGAGAGAGAGAGAGAGAGAGAGAGAGACTACTATGAATAGCCATAACAATTATGGTGGTAGAACCAACCAAAACACTATTCAAAGCTACCTGACCCTGTGTGAAAAAATACTTGCCTCCCTATTAAATCAGGAATTTAATTAAATGTTTTCATTTCATTTTCATTTTCTGACCCCACCAAAGCCGGATTGCCTCCAGACCCGTTTTCAATCAAGAAATTGCCTAAACAGAACCTATCTAACAAAATGAACGTCTTCTAAAAGATCTCAGTAAGATGCAACAAAATGCCTTGATCCAAGAAATCCAAGAACAGATGAGAGAGAGAGAGAGAGAGAGAGAGAGAGAGAGAGAGAGAGAGAGAGAGAGAGAGAGAGAGAGAGAGAGAGAGAGACTCATTCAGAACTGCTCAAGAACTGACTGAACAACGAGAAAGAGATTGGGTAAAAATGGCATCAATGGTAGAGTTTCAAGTCGAAAACCACTGCAGAGCAAAAAAGGCTCACCTTACTTTTGCAAAACAGATCAGAATGATTCCCAAGACCTTTGGGAGAATACTCTATGGACTAACAAAACAAAAGTTGAACGTTTTGGAGGGTATGCATTAGGGGTGGGAATCTTTGAATGTCTCACGATTCGATTCCGATTTTTGGGCTTGCGATTCGATTCAGAATCGATTTTCGGTTTAGAACGACTTTTGATTCAAAATGATTTGATTGACAATGATTTTTGCTTCAATCTATAGATGTGCAAGGAATTGTAATGATCTACTCCAGTCTGACTCGCTAATGTTAATTAGCGTGCTACTCGCGGCACTTTTATCACTTAAAAGAACGGCTCCACACTGCAAAAAAACAACTTTTATTGCAATAACTTGATCGGGACTTTTTCCTTCTACTCTCTAATGTGGCTACAACTTAACAGTGTATTAGACGGCGTGGAACCACACTGCCCCTCAGTGCCCCAACCGGGTACAACATGAACAGCGCTCCAAATAAAGGCACACACAGACAAAGGCAGGACAGTATAAAATCATTTAAATAAAATCGATTTTGAATCGTACTAAATGAGAGTCGCGATTCTTTTAAGAAGCAATTTTTTTGGCACCTAGTATGCATTACATTTGGCGTGAATGTAACACCGCATTTCAGAAAAAGAACATCATAGCAGTAGTCAAAAATGGTGGTGGTAGTGTGATGGTCTGGGGCTGCTTAATGACTTCAGAACCTGGATGACTTGTTGTGACTGATGAAACCATGATTTCTGCTCCTTACCATACATAATATACATAAGCAACTTCAACGGCTGGAAAAAAAATACAAAACAAAAAGGTTTTGCAGTGGCCTAATTGAAATCAAGACTTGAATCTGATTGAAATGCCTTTATGAAAACCCTCCAGTGCTGCTGAGTTAAAGCAACTCTGCAAGGAATCATAGGCCAAAATATCTCCATTGAGGTTTGAAAGGCTCATTGCCAGTTACAGAAAATACTTAATTTCGGTTGTGGCTGCTCAGGGTGGCCCAACCAGGTTTCAGGTTTAGGGGCAACTTTTCCACACAGGGCATTTTTGTGTTTAATTGTGTTGTCTTTGACTAATAATGAAATTTGTTTGATGATGGGCAACATTTAACGCATTTGCTCCCAAAAATGTACGTTCTATTTTAAATGTTTTAAGTGCCCCAAAGACTTATGTATATGTTTTTTTTTATGCCAGAGAATACAGAACGATTTGATGTAGCCTCTCAACTGCACAGAACAGTTAAAGAAATGGTAGCAAAAAAGATCAACCAGCACACCATGTTGGAAAAAAGCTCATTTACCCACAGTTCTAAACAGATTTGTGAATGATGATGAAACTTAGCTATATTCTAATGCTAATTGCTGCAAAACGGAAACAGATAGAAATATACTTTTTTCCCCTGATAAAAGTAGAGACTGTAATAATTATTTTGGTAGGTTCCATGTTTTTATAGCAATAGAACACGATATTCTGTGGGCCTTGCAAAATCTGTCAAAATCCAGTAAAACAGCCGGGAGTGAAGAGGATTGCTTCAGTGTGAATGGCTGGGAGTGAATGAGTTAAGTGTTTAAAAAAATAATAATAATAATGAACACATGAAAACATGACAATGATGATTCTCATTTCTCTCCGACCTGCAGCGGACCCACGAGTGAGTGAAAACGTATCAGGTAAATATTGTAATATTATTATATTCTTGCATTTTTTCTTTTAAATACATAATACATTTGTTGTTGTTGTTTTTTTACATCATTTTAAACAGGAAAAGATGCCATCTGGACGCAATTCCCATTTAAGACGGACGCCTACTCCGAATGCAACGGGAAGCAATACGTGAAGAGGACGTGGTACCGAAAGTTTGTGGGCATCCAGCTGTGCAACTCTCTGCGATATAAAATCTACCTGAGTGACTCGCTCAATGGTAAATACAAACAAACTCAAGTCTTACAGCAAGCTGTAAATGAGTTGCAAATGATTTAACACCAATTAGTTGTGTGCATCCATTTTTACTTTGTTGACTTCATTAGTCCTGCCCAGTCGAGCCATATCGGTCCCTCGATCGTACGTTTTGTGAAATCATAACTTAGAACGCAAATGTACATCTTTTTCCGCCTCTTTAGGGAAGTTCTACAACATCGGAGATTTGTCAGGTTATGGCGAGGACCACTGCCAGTTTGTGGACTCGTTCCTGGACGGGCGGACTGGAACGCAGCTGTTTCCTCACCAGTTACCATCCAGGCCGGGTATTTATTTCTGATCAGTATACAGATTTATATGACATGATCACTTCCACCAACAACTCAGGACCTGGGATTGTTTTTTTTTTACAGGTTACCTCAGGGCGCTGAGACAAGAGCCGGTTAGCTTCGGCGAGATTGGCGGCAAGTCGCACGTGACTTACGTGGGATGGTACGAATGCGGCACGCCCATACCTGGCAAGTGGTAACACCTTCCCCACACAGTCCAGAAAGAAGGTCTGGGAGAAGAGTACCAAAGGTGTCTAACGGAAGGGAGTTCGGCTTCTTTTCCTTGTTACCATAAATCAGGGGTAGGGAACCTTATTCACCCCATTTAGATAGTCCTCCGAGGGCCATACTAAATTTATGGAAAAAAACAGGATCAAACAAATGTTTATTGTTATATATTATTAGCATTTGTTGGTTAGATGTTCTGCTGAGGATTTGTTTTTAGAATTACACGGCGGGCTGGATGAAATGCTCTCGCAGGCTATTTATATGGCTCACAAGCGGTAGGTTCCCAGCCCCTGCCATAGACACTGTAGATTGTGGGCGTGTCTAAAGGTTGCTACAAGGTATGAACGGGTTCAAGGAAACAAATCCCTAATGTTGTTAAAGTGTCGAAATGGATGCGTGAGTGGCCAAAATGTTGATTATACAGTCATTGTTTTGAAAATTGTTGGGAAGCTGGCTCCCAAAATGTAAGATACTATTTATCAAGGGAACGTTACAAGATTATAGCGTGTGCTTTGTACATTCCAGAGGACATAGATTTGCATGGCTATAAATACACACACATTGGTCATTTGTATACAGAAACACGGTGCCACTCATATAATGATTGTACATTTGGACAATGTAAAATACAAGCACATATGACACATGCGAGACCGACAGTTTGCTGTTCCTGAGGAACTGCTAGCAGTTGCAGATTGCACAGTATTACATTTGTTTATATATGTATATGGAGTGAAATATATTTTTGGGTCTACCAGGGATAGTCCAAGATTGTTACAAGGATGGAAAAAGTGCAAATTGTTGGAAAAAAAAAGAGCTTCTTTGATGTTGTTTTGAACGCTAACATGTTAACGTTTCTCCAATAGGGCTATTCCATAGAAATATATTTGTTGAAACATTTTGCGATTATTGTACATAATTTTCACATCTTTTTTTTTTTTTTACAAATACTTTTGTGTTGCAACATGTAAACTGTTTTTGAGCAATAAATCTTGTTTTGATATTAACTGTTACTATTTTCTGTGTGATTTCAAGGGATTTAGCATGATCTTGTTCAATCTTTTCCATAAACACAATTAAAGAATGTGGTCTTCGGCTAAGGCTTTGAGACTAAAGTCTTTATGCTAAGGAACGTAAAAGCTAAAGTCTCAATGCTAAACAGGATAAATGCTAAAGCTGTTTACCAGTCATGGCTCCAGGATTTTTTTCTCTCCCAGGTCTAAAGGCTGGCTTGACCGATATATAGGGAAGCTGAGAGCATTTACAAATATATTTTAGAATATCAAAAAGAATGCTGGAGGAGCTTAAGGGGTGCTACAGCCCCCTCATAAATCTGTCAGGGGTGGCGCCCCTGCTGTTTACTTGAGGCGTAGGCTAAGGTCTTAAGCCTAAACAATATAAAAGTTAAGACTTTTGTACAGTCTTTATGTTATGCCAAGCAAAAGCTAAATTGAATATAATAAGAAATATCAAGATGTAGAATTACATCTTTACCCTAAGCTAATGCTAACGCTAAGGTCTTTAAGCTAAGCAAGGTAAATGCAAATTAAGTTAAAGTACCACTGATTGTCATACCTACCTAAATGGTGCGAAATCTAAGACCAAAAGATCTTTAAGCAAAGCAAGGTCAATGCCAGAGGTGGATGTGTGAATGTGTGAGTGCATGAATAATGTCTCTGTTCCATTGTAAAGTGTCTTTGAGTGTCTAGAAAAGCGCTATATAAATCCCATGTACTATTATTATTATTATTATTACCTGGTAAATGCCAAGCTCTTTACACTACACTACATACGTTACACATCTTCACATTATTTTAAACTAAAAACCCTAAAGTAAAAGCTAGCTGAATAATGAACATTACACTAAGTTGTTTGTTTTGTGATGAGAGACATACATTGCATTGCAATCTCTCTCTCTCTGTGTGTGGAAAAAAAACCCTCAACTTTTATATATATATTTGAACAAAAAGTGGCATGTCCAAAACTATTCATACCTTTCTCCTCAAAAATCAATAGAAAAACCTTTATTGGCTATTACAGCAAATAAAACGTATCCTATATTTGCATGACCCGGCTGATATTTTTGCCCATTCATCTTTAGCAATAAGCTCTTCTTGTCATCACCCTGATATTTAGTCTCCTCCACAGATTTTCAACGGAATTCAAGTCTGGACTGTCTGGGCCACTGCAAAACGTTAATATTTTCCTGCGCGAACCATTTCTTAACCACTTATGCTGTGTGTTTTGGGATTTTGTCATGCTAAAATGTCCATGTATTCAAAATTTGCCAGGGTATGAATAATTTCAGGCTAGACTGTTAAGTGTCCGAGCTTGGTTAAGTGTCTCTTTTTCCCCCCACAAATCCTAGGTGGCAACCCTACTTCAGACTAACCCTAACTAGTGGTATTTTGCCCCGAAAATTTGAAACGGTGAAAGTAAAAAAAAAATTAACAATTATTCTTGAATATTTTTTGCTGTTGACAAATGTCTGCGCATTCTGCCCACAAATAGGTAATATAATGGAAATTTGAGTATTTACTTACCAACTTAATTTACAGTGGGAACCCCAAAAATAACAGATTAAGGACCACTGTACTCGTTAAAAAAACAAACAAAAAGCCCGGGGCTAAGGTCAAGTACAAACTAAAGCGAAGTACAACAAAGGCTAAATGAAAGATTTTGTAGTGTGTTTTAGCTATCAACATAAATGGGTGGTACTTGTAGCACTATTTTTAAGCTTATGGTCTCCTTTGAATTAGATGGATCAAACAGGCTGCAATGTTTAAATTCAGCTTCGGAGGTAAACTGTGTCCATATTTAACAACTCGCTCATATTTTTCCAACCATTATGTGGTGAAATCCATCAAAGATGAACGATTTCAGGCTTGGAAGCTACTACCCTGCGGGTGTTCGATAACTACTGAAAATGTTCTTTAATAAACGCTTTGTGCTCGATTCCCTCTCATTCGCCGAGACAGTTTGACATGGCAGAGAGACCGCACGTTCCCTCAGAACACATCCAGGCCGCCACAAGCCTCAAAACAGGAAAACAAAATATAATACCACCAGCATTACATCAGTATTCCCAAATCAGCTTGAGAGGAAAGTGGGGGGAAAAAAGCCCAATACATGAACTCCAACAGAAACACAAGTGCTGGAAAATACAAAAAACTCAGCTGGGTCTCAATCATTTATTGTGTTAAAGAAAAGAAAAAAGATACAGTTTATACACTAAACGACTAATCTCATGTGAAGGTGTCATTAGATTTTTATACATTAGTAAAAACCGGTGATAGGACAGAGAAAGAGCGAAGGGAAACCTTGCGTATTTCACTGGGATCGCCCACATCTGTATTCCCCCGTCATGATTAATGCAAGCATGGTAGTGACAAATAATAAGACAAAACTTGGGAATTTACTTGGTGTGTCAGATGCCCAGCGCATAAAGTCTTAAAGGATATGGATGTCATTCACGCAAAGATGTAAAAATAAGGTTAACAGCCTCTTTTGGTCTTCCAAACGAGTACACTCATGGCAAATACGAGAGGGAAAAAGATGGTGAGATGAAATAAAACAAAAGTCATCATTACAACAACAACAAAAGGCCAGCGATGTGTTGGTCAGCCCGTATATAAACACTAACCATCAGACTAGGGAGTTTGCCTGTTTCATATTTGGATTTGATATTCATATGATGGGAACACAATTCTGAGCAGTAAACCAGTCCAAACAGTTAAAGCCATGAGGGTTGGTGTATGGATCATTCAAGAGCACCTCTTACCGGTACCCAGGGCCTGGCTGAGCATAGGCCTGACCGTAAGGGGGCCGGTTGCGGGCGTACGGGTTAGCAGCCCCGGGCGGCGGGGTGACCGTGCTGCCCGGAGGCGGGGTGTATCCCGGGCGAGGTTGGTACCCGGCAGGTTGGGAGCTGGGTGGCATGCTGTAGTTGGCGGGCTGCGTTGCCTGGGAAGTATAGTTTTGGGGAGGGAAGGCTCCTGGTGGGTACTGCTGGGGTCCCTGAGGAGGATGGGGCTGCTGCGGTGGCTGCTGGCCACCCTGGAAGCTGGGGGCCGGCGGACCTGGGGCAGGGGCTTGGGAGGAGGGGGGCGCGTAGTTCTGGAACTGCTGCGGTTGTGGCTGCGGTGGACCGTGTTGCGGGGCGCCTGGCTGCGGGCTATACCCCGCTGAGAAAATGACGAGAAAGCACCAGTGTTAAAATGTACAATGCAAAAAAGAAAGGAAAAAAAAAGTCATCCAGGGTTTCCTCGAGTGCTTTTTAGGCCTGGTGGTCCGCCAGGCTTTTGAGACCCTTACCAGGATACTGCATTCCATATTGTTGAGGCGGGGCACCCGGCTGCTGTGGAGGATATCCACCTGGGGCCTGGTACTGCTGCTGGTACACCTGACCTGAATAAAACACAAAGAGGATAACTGTTAGCTTACATAACAATACAGAAAACAAAAGTCCCATCAATTGACTCTGCATGTGTTTTACTTTTTCTATTGTATCCGTAAGGCGTCGTCAAGGTTGAGTAGTTTTACTGTGTTTTTGTTTGATCACGACCTGTCGGGTTAACAGTGGTGAACTTCTCTTTAATGCACATTCGTGGGTTTATCTTGTTGATAAATGTGCACGCACCACAAACATCCCCCAGTGGCCTCAAGCTAGCCAAGTGGCATGCAAGTGCCCTTCTATATAAACACTGGCTCTACACATAAGATAATGATTGGAGGGATGCGTGTACCCACTATCAGAAACACACATGGACATTTCGCCTGCGGCATCTCTCTCGGCAGACACGTCTACATTTGCAGACAGTGACTTCCTGCTGCACTTGAATTAGCCATGACTTCACCAGACCACACTGCCTACGCGCACATGTGCGGGAGGACGACCATCACAAAAGTTAAGCGCGCCCCTTTGAAAACGACAGCTGAGAGCAGCCCAACATGGGTGGCGGCTTTTAAAAGCGTGAAATTGTCTGTTGGTATTTTAATTAACTTAAGAGTTTTCCATGGAATGGAGGCTCAATTGATAATCTGCTATTTCCAAAGCAGAGAAATTCAGAACCTAAAATAAATAAATAAAAAACACTCTTCTACTGCTGCATTCAATTCAATCTGATAATCCATGATATGCAGCACGTTCCTTCCCAGACAAACAAATTCTGGACATTGAAGTAAGCAGATCAATCTAAAAGTGCGGCGCACAGCACTGATGTGGTGGCCATGTGTTGCACGCTTTAACATGAGCACGCCACGATCTTTATTATGTGTGAAGACGTGTGTGTGAACTTGGCCGCCATTCCTCCTTTCTGTGGTCTGTCCTCCATCAATGCGGTTACGTAAGCGCTACGCAGGGATGAGTGATTGTTACGGCCCTGTCGGCATGAGAATGTTTTAGCCCCTAATAACACAATATGTATTATAATAAATATCACTTTAATACAATGAGGTGTCTTGAAGAACCTCAACTTGGGAGTTCTTCCCTTCAATGTGAAGTTAGTTCTAGGACAGGGGCGTAACTCATTTATGTCGTGGACCACATCGAAAGTAAAAACCCTGCCACAGTTTGGCTTTAGCTCCTGATGCTAGCTAGCGAGCTCCCTAGCAGGGAGGGCTGGGCGATAAGGCCAAAAAATAAAGTCTCGACTTTTGCAGTCATTCAGGACGATTACGATTTCAATCTAATAAACCCAACAAACATTTATTTAAAGGTTTCATTTATTCAAAAATAATTCCTGTGCAAAATGTTCAGACAACAATAATGTATACTGATTCTAAATGTGTTTTAACATAAATTCAACATTCATAGTTTGTTCTTAAATGCCACAATGAAGTAGTTGGTAGCTATTGTAAACATGTCTTGTAAAGCACCCATCAAGCATTCTGCCACTTGGGCAAAATTACAACTCACAAAAACATTTGAATATAACAGAACATAAGAACAACATATTTTAACAATTCAGAAGACAAAATTCGACTTGACGATTTAGCAAATTTTCAACGATTCGATTTCTAAAATGACGATGTATCGAATTAATTTGATTTATTGCCCAGCCCTACTATCAGGTAACGAGCACCGTGGGAGCTAGCTAGCTAGCACCTGGGGCTAAAGTCCAACTGTGGCAGGGTTTTTACTTTCTGGACCTGGATTTGCCACCTCTGCCTGGGAGGATCGTTATAATTAACTGTAAATCCATAAGTCATCATATTATTACTACGTTTCTTTATAAACAACAAATTGATGGACAAATGGCGAGTAAGAAAAAAAAAAAAACAAGTTCAACTATTATTCTATTTTAAAAGGTAAGATTGTTAAAAAAAAAAAAAAAAAAAAAAAACTTGCAATATATAACCGCGATTAGAATGGAAGACAATTTACAATTTCAATATTTTAGCAATTAAACATGAAGCCCACAAATATGATATACCTTTGTGATCCACATAAAATGATGTGGCGGATCGAATCTGGCCCCCGGGCCTCAACTTTGACACCTGTGTTTTCGAGGAGATTTATCATCTCCTCAGCATGACATTGTTTCCAAAAGAAAATCCTCAGTGGATTCCTTTAACGTTACCTCATGCTGAAAGCCTGAACATGCCTTTGTGCAAAAGCGAACGCTGAGCCTATTTTAAAATAAACATTTTGCACGAACCGAATACAATAGATCAACATCCTCACGTAAACGACGGGTTGAGCAGCAGCTCCATTTCCACATTTGTTTTTTTTTGCCTGCACGGATGTTAATGACTGCCAAGAGGTCCACCCCCTGGCATCTGTCTGACAACAGGTTCTAATCAAGTTACACGGCCATTTTATGGCTCTTATTAGCGGCGTTCCAAATGCAACAAAGCGACCAAGCTCAAGGCTTCAAATAAAATGCTGCGCCATTGAAATTCTGTACTTCCGATGGCAGCCTGCTGTGATGATACAGATAGCGAGACAACGAAGATTGTGGAAGGAACGTCCCGTTGACAAACAACACACAAAAACTGAGGAGGAAATTGTCTTCGGCACAAAGAAGTTCCCATAAAGATAGTGGGAAGTGATGCTGAACATCTGGATCGCAAAGGGACTCGAGTGAACTTCGCACCTCATGCTCTAGCCACAGCTCAAATCAGTAAATGGGAGAGAGAAAAAAAAAAAGGATTTCATTGTTCATTTTTAGGAACATGACGTGATGCCATATTGTCTTCAAATCTGACATGCGGTCACAAGGTTAAATTGGTTCAACCACATATTTGGGAAAAAATGTGTCTTAAATGTCTTACAACTATTGGACCTGCAACTGTCGGCATATCATGTGAACTCTAAATCCACCTTAAGAATGCAATCCCCGATATGTGGAATGTCACATGACCAAAGCGGTTGCTGGAATGATTGAAGCCGAACTTGCTAAAAAATAAATATATATATATATATAAATCTTTATGGTTAGCATTTTTTGGGGTAATTGTTAAAATATTTATTTCTATAAATATGATCCATGTAAACAAATCTGACCGTACTATAGCTTACCATCCATGCTAGCCGGGGCTCCCTGCTGAACTCCAGAAAAGGGAGCCTGCGCTTGGAGAGGCAATCCTGGCTGAGGGGCCGCGGATGAGGAGGAAGCAATGCTATCAGGGGTTCCTGAGCGCTCCTCCGGGGCCGCTGCTGGCGGAGCTACAAATGGCAAGGAGAGAGAGAGAGAGAGCGAGAGAGACCGCTGAAACAAAGCCACAACTCACAACAGATGTTAAGTTGCTTATCAATGGGAAATTAATGTTGTTGTTGCTGTTGTTACACAGGACCACTGTTGGATAATTGTATGGGATGATAGGTCATTAGGATCTTGAGCAATACCTGGGGTCTGGTCCTCGCTCAGACCAAAAGCAGAGATAACATTCTTGTTGACTTCATCCTGGTTCTTTAAGGGGTCAAAGGCGGACATACTGGCCGCGCTGACTGGGGTCACGTGCTTCGCAGCAGCATCTGTGCTCACCACCTTGCCTTCGCGTCCGTCAACCATGTCTAAGAACAGAAAAAGAAGTAGTACGAGCCCCCAAAAGGTAGTGTAGCAATGGATGTACGTATAGCACCTGTGTGTAAAAGCTCTTTTTTTCCTACCTTTTTTGTTGTTTGTTGATATTTTCTGTGTTAATCAAGTATATCCTATATCTGTGCTTTTGTGTACCGCTGTTCTTTACAGTGTGCTTGGTGGAAAGTGTGACTCAGACAGGTCGAGGCAGGCCTCCAAAAATAAGATCCTCCACTTGTCTGCAACATTTGCAGCGGTTTGTGTGATGTGTCGCAGCCAACAATAATGCGCGTACTTCGACAGACTTGCTGCTTGGCACGCCGCTCAAAGACGCAAGATGGCTTTCATGCTGATTTTTAGCTATCAGCCATGCTGTCTCCACATGGTAATTGGATCAAACGGAGACTTTCTTGCAAAGGCTCAAGTTGTATTTTTGCGGCACGGTGGCAAGCGGAAGCAACATTTTGTTGCTTCTTCACACCAGGGGAACAATTAATGACACTAAGATAAATATTTTCCCCATGTGAGTACTTCAAAAGGACATTTTGTACATTTATCATAATAGTGATTTACAAGAATTTGCCTGATTGCAAGGAACAAAAAGTAAGGTGTTTTCTGTATAATAGCAAATGAAATGTTTCTGTCTAATACATTCTGGTGATTTTTTTTAATGGTGTTTAGACCAAACAAGAGTTTATTAACTATATAAGCAGAATTCTGATCCTAGCAAAACCAATGACATCTATAGATATTTAATGGATTCTACACACAACTGCGGCTGCTCGTGTTGCATTGCCAGCCTGATTGATATTTGGGAGATATAAATATACAAATAATAGGGTTTGTTTACCGCTCTGTGGTGCCGTAGTGGCCACGCCGGGCTCTTTGGGGGGCTCAAAGGTATCCAGGAGAGTGTTGACTTTATTCCTCAGCTCGATGAGCTCTCTGCGCAGGTACTTCACATGACTGGACTCCAAAGGCCTTGGCTGACCGTTCACTATCGATGACAACAGATGAGGGTGGCTGAATCTCAAGTTGCATGGTAACATACAGACCAACAAGGAAGTTGTCAAACTTGTCCATCAGTCAACTAATTCTTAGCAAATTGTCACTAGAAATGTTGCAGACATAACTGTGTGTACTGTACTTTGTCTTGAAATGATAACAAGTATGACACATTCTCATATAAGCACAGGACCTCCAAAATAATTATAAATCTTTTTTGCCCTTTACTTACCTGTAGTATGTAAAAGTTTTAGGATGTGTCAGTTTGGACTGTGGAACTAATTATTCTAAACATAATTGATCTCAATGGGAATTAAAGTTTTAAAAGTCGATTGATTGTGGTTGACCTTTGTGGTAGTAATTCCTAGCCCATTACAGCATAGTGACAATTTGTCACCTGCACTACATGCAACATTCAAGCACACTCATGTACCCCACTTAGAAGCTGATAATGGAGGTTAAATTCCTCCAGGAAAGAGTGAAAATGAGCGCCAAGACTGCTGGACATTCCTTTCTTCCATACAAACACACGCACGTTTCTCTTTTTGAGTGGATAATGCTGAACAGAGATGTTCAAGGTCAGAAGGCACTGCACCCAGACGCCGGCCTACTCAGACTATTCTCCAAGCTTTGACGCGTGCGAGAGGAGCACTCTTCCACGTGAGGTCACAACATGTGACGAGCCAGGGCTCCGCTTTGATTGGAAGGAAACAAAACGTTTAACAAACACCCACAGTTTTTGTTAAAAAAAAAGAAAAGATTCCTGGCTAATGGCGGCAGCTTGATGACAAATTGACTGGAAGCAGAGCACAACAAACATGCACACGTTTTAGAACATTCGGCCAATGGTTTGTTGTACTGTGTAGCATTACTCCAAATGTTGAGCACAATCCATGATATCAATATAATACAGGCAATGTATAAGCATCCATCAGCTGCCATTTATTCAGCTCAGTGAGCCGGAAGAGCTGAAGCCTGTCATAACTAATTGAATGAGTGAAAAAAATCCATATCAAAAGTAAAAACCTACCTAAATAAAATTAGCAACATAACATCTCAGTGCTCTTTGTCAACATCACAAACAGATGAATGACACTCAAATGCACTCAAGTCATAAAAGGTCCAAATCAAAGTTTTTGTTTGCGGCATTTGATTGCAGCCTACCACATTAAAAGCAGTGGCAGTGCTAATTAGACGTGGCTTAACAGAAAACACTTCTCAGTCATCCACATGACAACTGTAAAATTACTATATGGTAACTGAATCTATCTTTATTATTATTATTATTCAAGGTACACATGTCCTGAAAACATTGGTAAAACTCCAAATCTTAGGAGCTTTAAGGCATTTTATGGTGTCCGTATAATTTTAACAAACACTGCTAATAATCTGCTAAGTAAATGCGGCCTCACTTTGCATCCACAATTTAGTCCCATTATTTGAGGCATTTATTTGAGGCACTGACAAACCAAGGATTGTTTGGCTGGGAGCAATAGTTTGGAGATAGAGCAAGACTGCCCTCTAGTGACCAACTACAGTAAATACATTTGCACAATATGAACTTACCAAACAAAGTTAACTTGAGTATTCTACTGCACTGGATAGCGAAGGAGAGGTCAGAGCTGTCAAAGATGGTGATGAGGTCGTCGTCTATATATAAAAAAAAAATGTGTGGAGAGAAGAGAAGATGGTGAATGAGTGTGCTGAAAAATAGTGAAAAACTACATAACATCAGAACCATAGTCATTCTTGGTGGTGTTTTTTTGGGGCTGCCATTTGTACAAGGGCTGAACGCTTATAAAAAATGACGTACCGGTAATTGCAATTTTCACCACTGATTATCTTGATTGTGATTTAATATGAGATCATTTTTTAAGGTTCTCTTCCTATATATATTTATTTAACAAACACAAGAAATAAATTGATCTATTTCAAACAATCAGATTTATTATAACTTGCAATCATCGACTACGACAACTTCACAGAATTATACCAAAAAGTGTTGCGTGAATTCCAAGTCAGTAAGTCACAATTCAGATTACAACAATAATGCAAAAGATTTGTGGCTTTATCACTTCAACTTTTCATGAAACACTCAAATATTAACATGTGGAAGCACTTCTTAAGCACTGAACCGAAGACAAAAAAATGTATATAAAAAAAAATGTATATGAAAAGTAAAGGCTACCGACCAATCAAAATCCATCCCCACCCCAATTTCAGTGTTAGTAATTTTAAAATTGCTTTCCATTACATTCCGAAATTTTGCAATGCGACCGCTGTCTGAACGGCCAGGTCGCATATATCCGACCTCGACGTCATCAAAAGTCCAATATGCGCGGGCGGGGTCATTAAAGCTTGATTTATGCTTGACACTCGAGGTCCGCACGGGAGACGTACGTGAATCGGCAAAGTTGTGGCTTCATATGCCATATTCATTTAATCCCACTTAAAGCATGAAGCATAAAGTTGACATTTGTGGTGATATTAGTAATTTAGCCACGCAGACGACTTATTTATTATGCGCGGCAATGACGTAACGTTATCGCTAGGGGAGGATTAAAAAAAGAGGAGAGGTCCCCGTGCGATGAGGAGCTTGAACAGACTTGTCCCATTTTCACAAAAGATTATTTCTACATCCTACTGCATCGTTCCTCTGTAGATATGTGATGGTAAAAATATGAGCCCCCAAAGATGGACTTATAAAAGTCTGTGGCCCTGACACGCTGGACCAAATTTAGTTTTTTAAAGTTTTATTTATTTAGTTATTCATACATAAATGAAGCTTACAGAAAATTAAAACATACAACTGGGACGCTGGACCATACTTATTTATTTCCGCAAACAGCGTTGTAAGCGACGTTTCTTCTTCTGCTCATGCGGGTCACTTTGGGGACGCATAACGTTCACACAGCAGACAGACTGGGGTCGCAATTAATAGTTAATATGAACGCTCGCTTACTCAAACAAATCGGATTTCAACAAAACATCGGAATTGAGCATTAAGACCTGCAGTGTGAACGTAGCCTGATTGTAACGGAACTGCTTAAAGCTTAATGAATAAATACAAAGCAAACACAAACCATCACAAGTCAGTGGTCAGTCCATACCGGTTTGTGTTCTTGCAAATTGCATTAGTCAAGAAAGTCCATTATTTTCTTCTGTGTGATTGAGCTTCGTGTCTAGAAGCAAGAAATGCCACCTTTGGTAGTAGCTAGCTCGTGACGTCATGCTTTGTACATCGCAGGCATATGTGTTGTTGGATTTTTTTTTACCTCCCACGGTTGTTTACGCCGTGTGTATTTTGCTGTGACCGTCAACACTCTCGTGTGAGCATTATTTGGCCATGAATGTCTCTGATTGGTCAATCAGAGGAGCTAGAAATTCTTGCCCTGCCGTTGAAAGCCATGATTGCTTGTAGACATTTACAAGTGGTTATGAATAACGCAAATGGGCATGTAGGCAGCTGCGTGGTGGCAACGCGCACGCCGTCTCATCGAGCCGGACACACTTCGCGAGCGCTTTTAGCTTAGCGGTTCATTGCAAAGTCACGTCAACTCGTCACAGCTAAATAACCACCGCGGATTGTTTATCTTGGCCAAACCATACAAGACCGGTAATATCGTAGAAGGTGTCATATGGAACACCTCTAAACTATAGGAATTAATGATATGAAAAACACTTCCAAGCCAGAGTTTCCCCCCAGCGATTTATCAAACATTAGTAGTAAGCACATTTTGTCCAGCCTTTACAGAGGTTGACGCTACTGAGACATTTTAGTTTTGTTGCTGGAATTAAACATGGACTTACAAGGGAAATAAAGTCTGGACGTGACCAACCTTCGTCCTTGTACTTGATGGTGACCTCGTCGTTGCTCTGCAGTTTGCCCCTGAAGACGCGCTGCATCATGAGCACCAGCTCATCGTAAGTGATGTCTTCGTTGTGGATAGGGATGCGTCTGATGTCATCGCCCAGCTGGGCTTTAATGATCAGCTTCCCGCTCAGGTCGAGCTGGCCGTTCATGGTGCTGTGCAAACTGCTGCTCCGACCTCCTGAAAGGTACATACGATATGCTATTTTTCAGAGCAGCACCTTTAAAAATGATCTAAATTTTCTAAGTGTAATAATAAAGTAATCTCAAAACAAACTGTTAACCTTGAATGACATTGTTTAAAGAAACAAGCAAAAACGGTAAACAGGAACAGCTAGTTTTGGGTGAAAAATATGAATATGTCAACACACGAAAGCAGCCCAGTGGCAGCGTTCCCAAGCTGGAAAAACCAGCACAAATTTTTTTTTAGGGAGTAAACTAGTCGACCCTGAATCAACTGGGTCCTTTGTTCGTCGCCGCAGTGCAGAGTCAAACTTGATACAAACACACTAAATTAGAGATACACCTTTTCCATTGGACTCAGATGTAGTATTTCTAAAAAGGAGTATTAGGGCCACGCTGAAGTCAAAGTCAAAACATTGCTGTAATCTCGCGGTGAAACGAGTCCTTGAGATATGCAGTTACGTCAACCGCAACAATAAAAGTCAGCATTAAATGTTCTTCTTAAGAGCTGAAACTGATCTGCTTGGGGCCTACCTGGCCCACGGGCATGCACAGAAGAGACGTCACTCATGACGTAGTTTTAACACAAATGAGTCCAGTGTGTCGAGGTTCATCATTTTATCATCTCATATCTACAAAAGAATGATGCAGGAGGTACAAATATTTTTGGGTAAATGAGGCAAAGCTTTTCTAACTCATTTCAATGGTGACATCACCATTATTATTATCATTACACTACACAAATGAATAGCCAATAGAGTAATCAGGGGTCAGTATTTTGGGGTCATGAAGTTTAACATAGCAGGTCAAGTTTGCGCTTCACAAGAGTCTAAGGGTCAAGCGTCACGTGTACATGCTAATGCACAGACTTTGATCCCAAACTGATAACATAATAAGAGATGGTGAGAAGTGGCAGTGTAATCTAGGTGGATGGTAAACAATCCAAGCAGGAGGGATTTGCGTTGTGTCCTTCCCAGATGAATAATTGCCTGGATGCTAGGGATTGATTTGTGGCTAACATCGGACGTTAGCAGCCGACAGCAGCCGACGTCAATTCTAAACATCCAGATAGGCGTAAATATTTCGCAATGCGCAATCGACTCGAGACTTATGATTATGAACATAAACGCCCTCAGTTTAACAGGCCAAGTCATCTGACAGGAGAACAGATGCTAACAACTTGTGAGGGTGAGCGTTTGCTAGGCCTTTTTCACAGCAATGCCAACGATGACACAGTGGCAACTGCTTTGATTGTTCATAAGTAAGAGTATGGACGTAATAGACAACAAAATACAGCTCTGGTTAACATGCTCATTAGCAAACCGTAATGCAATCAAAATTAAACACGCGGCCGAAGCGGACACACTTAACAGACAAAAACACAATAAAATAGAAACAAATGTTTCCGATGCGCAAGTCGAAACGCGTTTAAAGTCTTGAGCAGACCTACGTTGACTTTGAACGAATTAGTCCCAAACACCTGTTTTAGCAATGTAGCCAGTTAGCTCGCCGAAATGCGAACGTATCATTGGCCGGCTAGCTAGTTAGCATGTAAGCCAGCTACACACATTCACATAATAAACCGCAAACACGTGACATTAGGTACGACTCAACGAATCGTTAGCAAACCCGAGAATGTGTTTTACCTGATCGTGACGACGTGACCGCGCTGTATTTCACTACCTGCTTCCGAACCGTGGAAAGTGAAAGCTGCTTTGCTAGCCTAGCAAGAGCCGGGTGGCAGCAGCATCAGGAAGTGTCCCCTCAGCCGCCTCAGCTGTCAACCTGTACGTGGCAATCTCTCCGCGCATGCGCACAAACTCACATTAGGGACCATTATAATCGTCAAACAATAATTACTTCGGAGAAAAAGTTTTATTTATCGTTAATCCGCCATGAATTTCAACCCGATGTCACAAGAATGACCGAAATAATAATAATAACTTGATTAATAGGGCCAATAAACTTCCATCCCTCTTTAACGGGTCTTCAATTAACCTTCTTATTGTTGAGAAGATCTTGTCCAGAGTACTTAAAGACCAGTTCACTAGTTCTATGTTGTTTTTCAGGCTAGAATCAGTACTTATTTCAGCAATCAGGAGGGACAGACTGGTAGGTGCTTTTCAAAGACGTAACAACTCCCAAGTGACTATCAATCCTTGAGCAAAGATATCAGGTTCAGCTATGTTTACGTTTTTTTTTTTTAGGAATACCAAGTTTTGTTTACAGTTGAGAGTTTTCACCCAGATTTTGACCTTGTGTGCAAAAGGCAAAAGTTGATCATTTATCGGCCGACGTGATTTTTGTCTTTTTAAAGGCCGCTACCAATATCCGTCAAAATATCGAATATCAGTCCCGCCAATATCCCTAAAGTGAAAGTCGGTCGAACCCTGTCGTGAATAGAAATCTGCAAATTAAAACTTGCGACTGAATGCGACCACCTCAAAAGGAGTTTGTAATTACATATGGATGCCACAAAACTGTGGCATCCATATGTAATTATATCACAATTATGAACCCATGTTACATAAACAACTGTATTCAACAATAACAAACTTCACATCAGACTCATCATGTAGTATTAGGTAGCCCTACAGCAGCCGGATGGTGCCCCCCCCCCCCACCTTATGATCTTATTAGCCCACACTTAAAAGCAACTCAAGTGATAAAAAAAGAAAAAAAATGTAATCCTACAAGAATAAAGTAATACAATTCAGAGAATACAAAAAATACTAATGTAGTGAGATTTATTCGTAATAATGAAAACAAATCTAAAAACGAAGCAAAAAATCAAACAACTGCAGATTTTCATCGAGAAAAAAAAGAGAGGGAGACTTCATTTTATTGGGGAGTGAAAATGAGTATTGGGCCACACTTAAAAGGAAAGAAGGCATAGAGGTACAACAAATTAAGTCATAATGATTTGAGAAAAAAGTTGTAATGTTACGAGAATACATTTTATTGTTATTGTAAATGAAAATAGGAATATAACCAGGAAAAAAATGTAATCCTAATGCATGAAATTAAACATTTTGTGGAATTAATAATCATTCCTAAAATTACAATTCCCTTCTGGAAGTCTGAAAATAAGAAGAATTTGGGGATAAAGACAAACAAACAAAAAAATGTGTTTGAAGATGGACACAAGAGCTTTAGGCTAAAAAGAAACAAAGCAGAAGTCAAAGGTACAAGAAATTGTAAAGTCATAGAATTTCAAGAATAAATTAGAGGAAATAGTATTAATGTTGGGAGAATCAATTTGTATTCCGTGATGGGAAAATTACCAGAATAAATAATACCATGTTATTCTTGTAAAATGATGCATAAATAAGGTTAAAGTAGCTGCAAAATATTTCATTTTTACAATCATTTCTTCTTCTTCTCCTGCGTGGCGTTGAACCACGAGTCGAGCAGCTTCTTCATGTAGTACAGCTGCCATGCGTGCACCTGCACGGCCACCACCATGACCAGATACATCACAGTCACCGCCGAGAAGCCAAAGATGAAGCGGTACGCTTTGCCGTGGCGAAACAGCTGCTGCGCCAGCGGGAACATCTCCATGCCGCCGTAGATGAGCGGCGCCACCGAGAACAGCCCCGCGCTGATCATGGACAACACCAGGTAGCTGACGTTGTTCTTGGGCAGCGACAGGCTGCTGCACAGCAGCGGGACCATGCTGAGCAGGTAGGGGTACTCCCACTGGTAGGGCATGGCCACGGTCTCGGGCGACAGCAGCTTTAAGTGACTGACGGCCACGTGGGCGGCCACCAGCAGCCAAACCAGAAGGTGGATCACGTTCAGGCGACGCACCTCCGTCTTCAAGGAGGCGCTGCAACACAAACGACGGTATATACATATTAGGGGTGTGAATTGCCTAGTACCTAGCGAGTCGATTCGTATCACGATTCATAGGTCACGATTCGATACCGATAAATCCCGATACGAATCTATAAATTGATTATTGCGATTTTTTTTTAAACTCAAATTTTGAAAATACAAATCAGCAAACTTGTGACTTATCTACACTGTTAGATTTTTATGAAAATGTATTTATTTATCTTAAAATTCAGGCTTATAACTGAGCCACCGCTTTTAACAGGTTGCAGTCTGTTTCATGTTTGAACAGCACTGAAATAAAATATTGAGGCTTAATGTTCCATTAATATAACATTCTTGCATGCTTAATGTGTGAATCCTAACCCTAAGTAAGACGTTTTGTTGAATACTTCCTTTAAAAATTGATGTTTAAAAATCGATTCAGCCACATATTGAATCAATTCGAGAATTGCGTGCTGTAATATCGCGATATATTGCCGAATCGATTTTTTCTAACACCCCTAATACATATATATCACATTTTGTCCATATCTCACAGCCATAATTAATGATAATTTTAATTTAGGGGTGTCAGGTGATTAAAACTTTTAATTGTAATTAATCGCATGACTACAATAGTTAAGTCGCGATTAATTGCAAATTTTAATATATTTTTAATATTTTTATACTCTTGTTAACATAAAAGTGAAGAAAAAAAGGTCAACTAAACGAAATATGGCTTCATCTTTGAGTCATTCATACAGTAATTTCACAATTCATAAAATGTACTTAAAATTTAAAAGATGTACTGTACTGTAAACGAGTGTGATATTGATTTGTGTTTAGGTCATTTTTCTACCACTAGATGGCATAACTGCATTCGTAAGATGTTGGTGACAGCCCAATGCATTTTTCTTTTCATATTAAGAGCTATCTAATCTTTAAAATGAAGTAACCAAATTGTAAAATACAACTTGACCCCAGTCTCCACAAATATATGCATTATTATGAAATTTATTACTGCTAAATTTTGACGTTGCTGCGTTGCGACTGAAGTTCCACCAGTACTGGTCATTAATTGCACGTTAAAAAATTTTTGGGCGTTAAAGGAACTTTAAATTAACTCAAAAGTAACGCACTAATGTTGACACCCCTATGTTAATTATAAAGAAAATAATAATGATTTGGAATTTTAAAAAAAACATTCAGCGATACCATATTTTTCAAACTAAGTCGTACAATTTACATCAATCAAAAAATGTATCTTGAAGAAGAATTTCTTTTTTTTTTTACAATGTTGCAGTTGGATTTTCTGCTACTAACTATGGAAAAGGTTGTCTTTTTAGTTTAAAGTAGCTTATCTTAACTAGAATCTTGCGTCGCATTGTGGACAAAGGTAAAACCGTGCTCAGTTATTGTGCCTTTCAGTACTGTAAACAGTAATGCCTTGTGGCGGAAGCTACGTAATAAACTACTGATACATCACACATTAGTTGCCATGACTTCTTCTTTTTCTTCTTCTTCCATTTCTCTATCTGCTTTATTTTGGCAGTTGGCAAATACTTTTGTTGCATTACCGCTAGCCTGCCAAAGAAGGCGGCCAGCAGCGGCAATGCATGACTACTACTGCTTCTCTTTTCATTTCTTCTTCTACTGTCTTTTTCTAACCGCCAAAAGATTTGGAAACGGAAATTCCGGGTGCCAGTCCGAGCTCAAATTTTAATGTATGTAAGTCGCACCTGAGTTAAGTTGCAGGAGCAGCCAAACTATGAAAAAAAGTATGCCTTATATTGTCATACTGTATATGCTTTTCATTGGATGGCGGAGGGAAAGAGTAATGGATACAATATTAAGTCATAATGTAAAGAGAATAAAGTCATAACAAATATGTAACACTAGAAAACTCACAATATTACAAAAATAAACTTAGACATCATATTTTTAATGATCAAAAATTATATATCAGATTGAAGTTGTAGTTTAAATATTAACATGTGAAATTTGTGAATACACCCTTTCTCCCTTGAAAATTAAGTGCACCTCTTTTTCCTCAAATAGCTGCCTTCCCTCTAATTTGATTTACCAGTCAAAAGTTTGGGAATGTTTATAGAAAAAATGTAGTAAAAAATGAAAGAATGCAATCAGAAGATAATATAGAATAAAAGAGAATATGTATAATGAGGTTAATGTATTTTAATTCTCCCTGTCTATTTGTGTGTGTGGGGGGGGGGGGGGGTATTTGTAGTCATACAGGCCTCAATAATCTTAATATACACCTCGTACCATGATCATTATATGGGGAAATTCACATGTCAAAAAAGAATGACTTGCCTCATTTGGTAGTGTGGAGTCGCCTTCTCTCTGAATTTGAAATCACTTCCATTGGTCGCAGCAGCTTTGTGGCCAACACGTGACGTCATATTGATATAAGATACCTACTGACAAAACGGACATTTATGAACTGAATGTTGAATGAAAATTGACTTAAGCTGAAGTGCCATTTTCCTACGGAGCTGGTTAGCTGCTAGCGTAAATCAATCATCGGCTTTTCACTGGAACGTAACAGTATTTACACACACTGAACACAATAAGCGATTAAAAAAAAACTGCGTTGTGATATTGTAATATGAACTACTAATACTACATTGCTTACCGGCGGCGTGTCTCCGGGGAGCTGCTGCTTGGAATACGTAGCTTAAAAAAAACGACTAAACAAAAGATGTCAAGAATCAATGGGCTTCCGTCAGATGTACGCATGCGCATTGCCTGTCACCGCAACATCAGCATCTGTTCCTCAATGGGCGCGGCCTACGTCTCGTGCACGTTCACATGTAGTCATAAAAAAAATCTATTGCCTAAATTAATAGGAATATTTCAATAATAATGCAAAACATTTTACATGTTTGTCTATATATACAGTATGTTTTTGTTTTATAGCATTGTATTTTATATTGCCTTGTAAGAGGCTGTCCTCTTTTTTGTGTGACTTCTATCTGTAAAAAGCGCTACAGAAATGAAGCTTACTTACTTACTTACTTACTTACTTACTAACTAACTTGCTTACTTACTTACTTACTTGCTTACTTACTTGAAATAGCTAATGTCACCAATAAATGTGGTAAAATTAGTTTTATGTTAATAATGCTGTCATTGTTTTTATAAGGATATTTGTATTTAAAAATCCATTTAAATATATATAAATATTTTTTTATTTTTTGTTACTGAAGTAATACTCGTATAATAAGAATGCTTTATATATATAATGATAAATAAAATCAATGAAATTGTTTAATAATGAGAAGTATAGAAAATATTAAATACAAATCTTTTAAAATAACAATATAATGCTTGTATTAATAAAATATAAAATAATATTTAATAAACAATCATCGCTATATATAATGTTAACATTATGCAGTGCATAAGTTATATGTATAAACACACTCTTTGGTGTACTTTTTGATTTACTGTACATAAGCACAATTCTAAATAATTGTAGTGTAACAAACAAATGAATGTCTATGTGTGTGTCAATCAAAGTTTCTCATTACTGCATGTCCAGGTGTAATGAGGTGGCCAGTTTATCAAAAAGTGAGTTTTTTCATAGGGATCAGAAATAAAGACTTCCGTGATAATTTTTAGTAACATCTTTATTTAGAAAAACAGCATAGACAAAAAATAATTATTATAACAACAGTCAAACATTAATACATTAACTCTCAGGTTACACAACAATATTAGCACCATGCTTAAAAGAACAAATACATTTCTATTTTCCTTTCAAAAGATTTCCCCCTTCGCCTTTTACACTTACATGCAAAGCAATTACCGGTCCAAATAATAAATTAGTGACATTATACGTACTCACCCACATTCCATCATTTCCCCTTTTTATGTGTAATTTTACTGCCGATAGCCATTTTAGATTGGCAGTAACAATTACACAAATAAAATAACTACAGTAAAGACAAATCTGGTAAAAAAGAGTAACTGTGCTCAGGAATGTAATTTTTATTTAGATTTGTTTTACTTTGATTTTAAAAAGACTTCCTCCTCCGTACACAACCACATTCATAACAAATACTACTTCTTTTCCATGTATCCAAATTACTTGCCAAATCCAATAAATTGCTTCATGATGTAAACACACTATGTAGTGGGAATGTTTTTTGAAAACAATGTTTTGGTCTGGTACGTAGGGAATGGTGTTGCATCGAGTTTTACACTATCTGCAGCGCGATAATCATACCACCAAATGTGCAGCAGAATTACAACAAAAGTAAGCACACAAAAAAGCAGAATTAATTAGACATGAATTCTCTGCAAATGTTATGCATATAAATGTGTATATATGTAGCACAATGCTGGAGTGTTCAAACTATTTTTTGATTGATCAATATAAATCTGTGATTTGCTTTGCCATGACCGATAAAGGCAATTTTTGTATTTACACATAAGTATGGATGAGGGTGAAAAAAAATCCAATCAATGCATGTGTTCATGTTTTTGGCTGAACTTCACATTCGGTAGCTGCCACTTTTCTTCCCTTTTTATTTAAAAGCCTTAGTGCGACAGGATATTACAATTTTTTTGGGGATGAGTGAGGTACAGCTGACAGCTCTAATGTTCAGGTAATCCAAAACTGTTCTCAGTTTTTCTCTATTACAGCTATTTTTAGCAATTTTCTTAAAACATTCTGAAATAAATGTGTATGTGTGTAAATAAAACACTAAGATGGAATAGTTACACCCTTCGATAACAAAACAAAGTTTTAATCAGCAGAAAAAAAATCAAACTCAACAGATTTTGCTTCCCCCAAAATTATTCCCCATTGTTATTTTTATACTCAATCTTTCTTTGCATACTTTACATTTTCTCTTCATTTCCTCACATTGCAATATACAAAAAAAAAAAACTCAAGTCACTTGGTTTGCTGGGATTATATAAAAACTACCCTATTTCCTCATCTAGTGGCCAGAGGCCTTTGGCTACTCATCTACAGATGGGCAGAGACATCTTTTATTTTTTGTACAAATGCAATTTGTAGAAAAATATCAAAAAAATTATACAAAAATGTATATATTTTTTTTATCATAAGGGAGAACATGCACAAATAAATGAGACAGACTAGGTGGGGGGGAAAAATAAGGCGCGTAGGTCCCGGGAATGTACACATAGACCCACACAACATTGTGGAGCCACATGGCAGAGTCTACTAGAACTCAAATCTAGTTTCCACATGATGGAAGACCTCATGAAATCTTGTTTACAACAAAGAAGACTCTGGTACTTTTATCTGAGAGACTGTTTCACATCCCTCGTTCGGTGCTTCTGTTTTGGTTAACAGCAGACTTCAAATTGGCGCTGCACCCGGCGACTAATTGAGACACACTATAGTGTCTATTCAAGGAGGCCACTATTTGAGGAAATACGACAAGTCATTCAGGTCTTCTGTGAATGCCTTTTTTCATAGGTTATTCGATACCTTTATGTCTATAAAATTGCACACGGACTAATGGCTCTGTGGTGTAAAATGGGTTTTATAAACAGACCATCATACTTCCTTGTGAAAAGCAAACTGCGTTGATGTTACCAGATTTAAAAGTCCACTATTTGGCAACAAGAATGCAGCCCAAAAATGCAGCCCATCTCTTACGTACTCTACTTTTCATTTACAATGGATACAGTAGAAATCCAGAGAAAGACGAATGCACATACTCTCCAGCGTAAAGTCCTGCAGCCTGGTCTGAGGGCAGCTGAATGTACACAGTGTCCCCTGGTTGTAAAGGTAAGACTGCACTTCCCGATGCTTGATCTAAGTATCCCTTCTTGTACTCATCATATGTATACATCACGGGCTCATTGTTCCTCATCAGGGCTGCCCACACATTGGCTCCTTTGCAATGAACGTGGTAGGCAAAGTAATAAATGCCAGGGACTTCACAGGTGAATATTCCCGTTTGGGGGTTGAAGTTTTGGCGACCGTTGTACAAAGGCTTCTCAAACACCACCGGACTGCCCACAGGTGGGAATGGAGTGGATGTTATAGCTGTGAATGCTGGCATTTCCAGCCCACTGACTCCCATGACCTCTGCACCATTTCCTCCATATTTGCCCTTTTTACCATAGCCGCCAGCCTTCTCACCATCCAGTCCAGGGCCCATTTGGGAGAGCACTCCAGCCAAGTCTGGAGACACACCAGGTTCTCCCGGTTGGCCAGGAGGGCCAGGGGGTCCGCTTAATCCTTGGGGTCCTGATGGGCCTTCTTTGCCCCGAGGTCCAATAGGACCAGGATGACCTGGAATGCCTTCACCTGTAATGCCTGGTGGCCCTTGAGGACCGAAATCTCCTTTTGGCCCTTGAAGTCCAGGTGCGCCGATAGGGCCTGCTACACCATCCATACCAGGGATTCCTTTAGGACCTTGAGGTCCCATTTCACCAGGAAATCCACCTTCTCCTTTGGGCCCAGGAAATCCTGCCAGACCTGGCGCCCCAGGAAGGCCTTTATGTCCACTATCTCCTTTGGCGCCACTTGGTCCTTGTGGACCTTTCAGCCCTGGACTTCCACGTTCTCCAGGTAAACCATCAGTACCAGGTAATCCAGGAGTACCAGAGTCCCCCCGGAATCCATCAGTCCCTTTAGGTCCTCCTTCCCCACATTCTCCTTTTAGACCTGGTAAGCCTACGCCCCCTGATGGCCCCTTAGGTCCTGCAGGACCTGGTTGACCACTTGGCCCAGCAGGTCCCGTCATACCAGGTAATCCTGCATGGCCTTTATCTCCCTTTGGTCCTAGGGGTCCAGATGGCCCATTCATACCTTTATCACCCTTTGGTCCTTGGAGGCCTGGTTTACCAAAGCCAGGCATTCCTGGCTTTCCTGGCAAACCAGGTGGTCCTGGATGACCTTTTGGACCCTGCATGCCTGGTTGTCCTGGCAGACCATTTTGGCCTGGTTTTCCTTGGCCGGGCAGACCAGGCGGACCCGGTAGTCCTCCTTCACCTGGTGACCCACTTAGTCCTTTGAGTCCTGGATGACCCTTCTCTCCCGGAGGTCCTTGTGGGCCTGGCATCCCATTCAAACCTGGTTTTCCAAAACCAGGTAGCCCTCTTTGTCCAGCAGGGCCTTGGGGTCCTGGCAGACCTTTATGACCTGGTTGCCCTGGCTGTCCCATTCCTTTATCACCTTTGGGTCCTTGTAATCCAGGAAGTCCTGGCAGTCCTTTGTGACCTGGCTCTCCTTTCATTCCTGGTTGGCCTGGGAGTCCCTGACCACCTGGTTTACCGATTCCAGGTAGCCCAGGTGGTCCTGGTGGACCCTGACGTCCTGGTTGTCCGGACGGCCCTCCCTCACCCCGAGGTCCCATTTCTCCTTGCGGCCCAAGCTGTCCGAGTCCTCCCGGCCTGCCTGGTGGTCCTGGCAACCCGGGTTTACCCATCCCAGGTACACCTGGTTGACCAGGAGGTCCAGGTAGCCCTGCTGGTCCTGGTTGGCCATTGCCTGGAGGTCCAGAGGGACCTATAGGTCCTTGTGGACCAACTGGACCTGGTAGTCCTTGGGGTATTCCCTCAGCACCGCTTGGGATTGTCTGACCTGGGATCAATGGTACGCATATAATAATTAATTATACATCATCAAAAGGTCCAGGTTCACAATAACTTCCAATAATGTAGCTTTTTATTACAACTGGTGTCCAAAAAAATATTTCTTACCTTTGTCTTGTCCACCATTATAGCCACCCCCTTTCCGAGCCTTTTCTTTGCCCTTCATTGCGGGCATCTGGGGGAGTTCCTTCCTATACTGGGGATATTGCATGTAGGGTACATCTTTGCCGATGTACTGCTGCTGGGGGTAGCCTTCATTGCCCACGCCCATGTGTTGGAGGTGTTGCATTTGCATCTGCTGCTGGTATGCTTGAGGGTGTTGATTGTGTCCATAGTACTTCCCATCACTTATATATGTAAGTACTACAAGCTGCAGCAGGGTCAGGAGGAATGGGGGCCGAAGGGGCTGCATGGCCAAGGCCTGTATCGAAAGAAGAGAATATAACAAGGTTGGACAACAGCTTTAATTGATCAAACCAACTTGACTTTGTGTTTTATTTCATCAAGAAGTTTATTCTTGCATGCTGTTGATAAGATACTTTCCCAGAATTATAAATAATGTGTAATATGTACAGCTGGACACAATCTACTGATATATGATTTTTTTTTTTAGGAATGTATTTATTTATTTATTTATTTATTTATTATTATTATTGTTGTTGTTGTTATTGTTGTTTTTGCTATATTATATTTTATGTTATTTATTTTTTATTTTTTATTTGAATTCAGACACACTGAAAACAAAGTAAATGGTAAAACAGATTTTTATTTCCTTTTTTAATAAGTTTTTTCTTTGTAATGTGAAGAGAAGGAAGCTGTAATAATTGTAGATGGTACAATTGTAATACTACGAGAAAATTCAGAACATGCTAAAATATATTTTAGCTTGATAACATCCTCACAGTCATTATCATTAAGAGGTGCTTTTATTTCAGCAATATTTCAACTTTTACTATTCTGGTAATTGCTGGAATATTCCAAAACTTTATTATAGTAATATAAATATTTTTTTTCAGAATATGTTATCTTTATTTTACCTATATTCTCATTTTATTCTGACTTTCCCTTTAATATTTTGACCTAATTTTCTCTACTTATTAATGGGATAATTATAACTCTTTTGTAAATTAAAACATAACATTTGTTTTTCATATATTGTGACTTCACTTCATTGCATTAATGTTTTTTTGTTTTTTTATAGTAATATACCAAGTTTATTATAATATTATTGCAGATTTTCTCAGTGACATTATTACTTCACTCCAGTTCAGTTTGGGGGCAGTGTGATAAAAAAAACTTTCCCTCTCCGTACTAGAATAATGTGTATTTGCACATCCAGTACAGTAGGTGGCAGTGGTGCTCTCCTTGTCAGAGTAAGGAGTATTAGCTCCTTTGCAGAGTTGTACTTACAAGCTAATTTTATTGACAAATGATACTTTTTATACTGTAGTCATGGTAGGAGTTGGGGGCACGAAATATTATCTTCTTCCTGGTGTTGGCGTTGGTGTTGGGGGGGGGGGGGGGTTGAGAAGCACTGCTTTACTTTCATAACATTACAATGTAAAAAAATAATAATAATACACCTTACAACTTTGCTCTGGTAATATCCCAATATTGCAAGATTTTTCTCAGAATAGTCCAACTTTATTCTAGTATTATTATAAAGTTTCCCCCGTGAATATTTCACTCTTATTTGACAGTTTTTTTTACTTGTAACATGACTTTTCTTTTTCTTTTTGGAAAATTACAAGTGTTATAACAGTAAATATATTTTCTTAGACTTTTAAATACAAATTTACCGGTAAATGGCCACTGATTGTGAAAAAGTGGAGCATGGGTCAAACTATGCTGTACCTATTTTCTCATCATGGTGCAGACACGTTGGTCTCGAGCCAAAACAAGAGTATGCCTCCTAGCTGCTGGCTTTGTGCCTGAACATGAAACACGTCTTCCTACATGTTGTGCCACCATGATGTAACCCACACGGTTTTCTACTGTGTAGTGTAGAGAATAAGCATCCCTACGTTTGTATTTCAATCGTTCCTAAAACCAGCGATTTCCATCCTGTCATCAAGGTTCAGCTTTATTCCCATTGGTGCTTCCCACGGGACACATTGGCCGTCATTTTCGGAATTCCCAGCCACATCCCGACACCATCCGCGCCTTCGGATCTCTGACCTTTTCTCAGTCGACTGGTAATTTTGACAGGACAGTGTCACTGTCTACCCCCCGATGAGAGATGGCCTTTGAAGGGGAATGGATTTCCTTGCCATGGCAACACAAGTCAGACATGACAAAGAGTCCCTCGAAGGAATGTGAGTGATTTTAGCGAAAAAGAAGGAATTTGTGTTTCTCTATACTGAATAGGCTTTTCCAAGTATTTTTTACCAATGGCGTGCCCCTACTACCCTGTACTGTTGTTTACTGTACTGATGTTTCTCGGAAAAACAAACAAAACCAGGTACAAAACGAAAGCAGCAAGCAGAGATGAACAAGCGCTTGCATTCCATTTTTTTCTGTCAAAACCATCATAAAATGTTCCCAACCCCCATTACATAGTACCGGCAAAATAATCTTCGCAAATTACATTTGCTCATCTGTCTAGGCTAGTTTCCAACTGAGGCTCATTTTGGCGGATTCCCAAGTAGGAGCTTGTCAAAATATGAGCTCAAAACAAAAACGACATGTTCAAGGTAGGTCTCTGTCCTTTTTTGTGCATCCTGTTATGATAGACATGGCCACTCAACTTAGTGTCAATTGTTTAAAAACTGGTGAGAGTGCCCTTGAAAAACTCGGCACGAGCAATGTACTTCAGACCAGTAGACATGGGCCGATTGCTGGTATGACGATTTACCATAGTTTTACAAAGTCAAGATTTCAATAACCACAGATGCTGGCTGTCACTACTGCCAATGTGAAGTACTCAGTTTTGACTGGGCTATGTCATTCGAGCGTACTGGTGAAGTCGTTCAAATGTATTTGTGACATGTCGGTAAATGCTCAAAACATAGCATTTTTTTCCCATAATGCCACGAATTTTTGACTTGTGCATTTGTAACTATGACATTATGGGGAATTTTACATATAGCCTGCAGCCTACACGTTCAAACAAATATCAAGATGTTGAAACGACTTCAGACAGTACGTTTTGAATGCCCAGTCTAAATAGTTAATTCCAAATTGGCAGTTCCACGCTTCCATATGTCACTGGTAGTTTTTTTCTTTCTTGACATGTAACGAAGGAGGGATGGAGCAAGACAAGATACTACGAACTCAGATGCCTTTTTGCTTTAATTAAAGTTCACTGTCCTTAAAAAAAAAAATGCCAGCGGATACTAGTTAGCCTCAAGGACATTAATAGCCCTAAATAGTTCTAAAAAATAGCTTACCACTATGGGACACTGAAGAGGAATTGAAACAGTAGAAAAATGTTAACATTTATTTATTTAAACATTTGTGATGTACTATTTGTTTAAAAATAAATAAATTGTGTTCAATGGATAAAAATATTTTTTTTCTACTCAAATCTTTATTTTTTTTTAAAAAGAGGTTATTGTAGAGCAATAGTTTTACCATGATACGGCGATAAATTCTGCTCATTGTTATTATCAACCCGCCAGAATCCAATATCGGCGACCTTTCAGCATTAATATAGCAACAGGGATGTTTTGTAGACACCGCGAGGGATTGTATTTCCGCCTCTTGTTGGTTCATATGTCATTTGTTGGTTTAAATGAAATCTGCAACTGTTATCTTTACTTATGTTTGTGGTGTTTGAAACATGAATCTGAAAATCGATTATTTTCATGTTTTTTTGGGCTATAGCTCAAAACATGGTCGAGCGACTTCTGATCGATTTGGCTCCGGAGGATCACATATGTCCATTTGTGGTGATGAACATGTCCACCAAATTTAATGTTGATCATTGTCATTTTTTATTAGGCATGAACTTTTCAGGGATATTTGGGTTGTGCCATATGATCAACATCTCTGCTCTAAATCGAAAATCTCACTTATTGGACATGACACTTGGGAATCACTGATCTAGTTGTACACCACAATAGTAAACATTGTTGAATATCTCTCCAGTTTCTGAGCATTATTAGCTTGTATCAAAGCAAGTCATTGTGAGTCTGTAGTATCGGATGTCATGCATGTGCCTAATTGAATATTTGGTGTTTTTCCTGTCTGCCCACAAACGTAAACATGTCTGTCACACTTACAAATATTTTTCTGGAATGGAGTCAGGATGAGAGGAAATATTTAACTAATGTTTTTCTAATAAAGCAATAAAGGAAATACCAGATTTATTGCATGAAAAGAATCATGGTTTTCCGCTAGGCAAATGAATGACAAAAGCAATATTGACCAGAGGGAGCCTTTCAAATGTTACAGAAATGTTTAAAAACAACATGGAACATTTTATGACCTGCAGCAGGGGTGTCCCCCATATTGATACATGATGTAAGTAAGTAAGCAAGTATGCGTGTGAATACGTGTTTTTAAAAGGACGGAAATACTGTGACAAGTCCACAACGAGCGCCTGTTCACTTGTCACATAGCAACACACTGTTGTCACGGTAACCTGGGAGCGGTGAAAACACCTTGTGACTCTACCTGCCGCATGCCCCCCCCCTCCCCCGACATGTGATTGAAAATAGGTGTCGCCTCCCAAGCGACTCATTCATTCGTTCACTCGCCGTGAAAATTAACCAGCAATTTCCACCGCTTGAACTTGTTATTTGTTATTTGAGGAAACGGCAGCGGTGGCATGCGGAGCGTGAATAGAAAGAAGTTTGTTAAGCTCTCCAAAGTGCCACTGTGTCATCGCACAATAGTCGCCCATTCAGGGGGCAGACGTGAGGTCACATGTGTATGCAACGCAGTCGTGAGCGCACATGGCGTGAGAAGTCGGGTAGCGTTTTATGACTCGCATGCGAGCGCCAACTCATTTTGCAAAGTAGAAAATAGCTTGTGCGATTATTCCCTTATTTGGGAAATCAGGGGTACTTTCTTCTGAGTGTTTGTGCAAGGTGTGTCGTTGGCAGTGGTCAACAAGTCCTTCTCTGCTTTCAACCTCAATTTGTCTCCCATTAAATTCAATTAATTTACTCCCAAAAGTCTATTATCCTCATTTCATAGCATTTCTCTTAGTTGCAAATTAAATCACATTTAGGACATGCCATGTCACTGTAATCTGCCCGGAGCCTTCGGAGTCAGTATTGCAGGTCAATGGAAATTAAACTGTATAAACTGTGGGACTGCGTCTTGAATCTATTCGATTTTAAATTCAACCTTAGAGAGACAGACGTCAGCACTCTTTTCACACATTAGGTAATCATAATAGGACTAGGTGGTGATATGGTATTAACCCTATAAAAAAATAATACATTTTTTTTACTTATTTCCCCCACCCCAAAAAGGCTAATTTCGTTCCCCTTTAAATATAAAAGAAAAATCTAATATCAATGATAATGTTAAAAACTGACATGACCCTTTAATAAAACAATCCAAATGCTCATCAATGCAACATATTTCAAGTGTTAATTTTACTTCCACTGCTCTTGGAAAGATTTACACAGGTTTTAGACTCAAATATTTTTTGGGTCTCATTTGTTTATATATCTAATAAATATCTGGCATTGAAAAGGGTTGTGTAGACTTTTTATATCTACTGTAGGTAAATAGGTCATTCAGAAAAGTAGGTAAGTGGGTAAGTAAATGAGACTAGTAGGGAGCTAAGTAAGTGAATTGGGCAGGTCAGGCTAGATACACAGATTATTATGGTAAAGATAGATTTGTCATCATTGGTAATAAATATGTTTTCAGGGAACACATTCAATCTCCTTCAACAATAAAATGATAAATGTGTATTTATTTATTGAAACAATAGTATTAATATTAGTACAGAGGGCATTTGAACATGTGCTGTCTAGTCCCATGCACATGTTCATACAAAAACATGTCCCAGACACTATAAAATAAGCAAATCCCCAAGTTGTCTGCTGTGTTGAAAACGCGTGCGTGTGTGCTGCTGTTTGACACACCGCTTCCAGATGTCCATCTTCTCCCGTGTCACACAAGCAAGGTGCATTAAATCATGACATTTTAGTCAACATCAGTGTTGTGCTCGTTACTAAAAAAATAGTAACTATTTACAGTTACAAGTTACTTCATTTTATTCATTTATATATTTTTTTAATTATTTATTTTTTTCCCCCAGATATATTTTTTTAAAGTAACTAAATGACTCTGATGATTCCTTAAACAAAAAAAGTAATGCGTTATTACAGCAGCACTAATCCATTGTACAGTACACAGAAGCCATTCATTCATTATTTGATTCTGAACCGCTTATCCTCACGAGTGTCGCACAATTAAATAATTAAATTAAATAATTAATCAAGTAACTGACTAACGCACCATATTGTAACTGTAACTGAGTTACTGTATTTAAAAAAAAAAAAGTAATGTGTTAGACTATTAGTCATTGTAAAAAGTAGCTAAGTTACAGTAATGCGTTACTAGTAACTAGTTACTGCCCAACACTGGTCAACATCCACCAAAGATGCTGGACATTTTACACAAGCTACGAACGACATAATGTCATTTAAGTGCAGCAGGCTTTTCCATTGGTCGACTTCAAATGTGATGAATGATGGCGATGAAAGGGATTATCATCTCAAGATTAAATAATAATAATGTTGCATACCGTAACTGAAACACATGGACAGAAACATGTGATTTCACTGGTCAACAGAACATTTTAATCAGGTGGCTTTAAGTGTCTTTAATTTTTTTCTAGCACATCAGGTTTTTGAGATATTTGTATTTTTTGTTTTAAGATATTTTTTATTATATTTTTTTGTTTTAAAGTTTAAAAAAGTTGTGCAATATGGATTTGACTATGCATCATCATCATCATTATTATTATTATTATTATTATTATTATTATTATTATTATTATTATGAAAACCTGATGTGCTACAGATGGCATATTTGTCTTGTCTGATCAAATAAAAAAATAAAAAATCTTGACCAGTGTAATGTATTAAATGATATATATAATTTAAAAATATAGAAAGAAAAAAAAAGCAAAGTAAACTAATGTCAAATTATGTTATAAATTTAATTTTTTTTTAAAACGTAATGTAAAAAAATGCACAGTATAACCTCGATTTAACCGACCCGAAATCAACAGATTGTGGATCTTCGGCTAGAAAATAGTGTCCACTCCACTCAAAACACTTCTATATCCATCCATCCATACATCCATCCATCCATCATCTGAACCGTGTATCCTTATTCAGTCATTCTCTAAACTGCTTAACGTCACAGTGCCTTTCAAAGTCTACTAGTTCCATAATTGGCCGCATTTCGGCCCAACTCCAGTAAGCGGCACTGTCGCGCCATCAACAGACAGATACTGCTCACGTGTTTCCTTTTTAAACAGCAGGCTAAGCTAGTCAGTGTAGCTATATTTTTATGTAATGAACAACCCCCCCCCCCCCCCCCCCCCATTAGTCTGTTTAATCTAGTGTCCATTGTACATTGTTATAAATGTTAGGTATTCCTAAAAAAAAAAATTAAATAATGAAATGTAATTGAGGGGAAAATAAAATCCTACCCAAGGAGTCAAGTAGTAGTAGGAGGAGGGTGACTTATGTATGTTTTATTTTTTTTATTTTTTGTGGTATTAGGCATCAATATTAGGTATGCCTTGAAGCTATGAATGCAATAATAATGTTCAGAGAGGTATTCATTTAACTATATTTTATGCATTTGATGTGGATTAATATTGTAATTGCACCGATGTAGTGCTATAAACTACTTCTACAATAAACATATTAAAAGAATACCTCTCTGGCAGTGTCCATCAAGGCCTCGCCTACTCAAGCACCGCAGACGGAAACGTTCTCCGCCACGATCCATTCGTCATCTGTCAGACGGCGACGACGCTCTTCTCGCCGTCTACCTTCCTTCCTTTCCTCCATCTCTGTGCAAACAGAGGCGCGTCTGTTCCACACTGTCTTCCCACTGTCTTCTCTGTCTGTTTGCTCGCGACCCCACTTCAACGACCCACCTCCCCTTCCTCGTCTTTGGCGACGTCCCAATCCAGTGACCCGAAGTCTACCCGGAGGCAGCGGAGGTAGCAGGACATAATAAATACATTTATAAGGAAGTGGGGGGGAACCTAAAAATCACAATAGCTAGTTACAAAAACTCTTTAACCCACAAATGCCCCAAAAATGGTCAAAGTTAACCCTTTTTTTTTTTTTTTATACCTACAACACCAATAGTGGGCGCTGCATTTGAGACCCGGGCCTTCAGTGGTAACTCACCTGACATGAACCACCGCTTAATATCACTATCAAGTCAAAATGATAGAAACCATCAATCTAAGTTTAATTCCTTCTCAAAAATTATGTAATAATTATTTATTTATTGATTGATTGATTGATTTTTAGGAAAAATAGCACTCTAACATAATATTGTACATTATATAAGTATACAGTAAAGATAAGACATTTACGAATTTAAACTAATTAAATGCTGCTCCTTCAGTTGTGCCTGGATTGGCCACCTGGGGGCAGTATAAAACAGACAGACAGCTATACTGTTCATTGTCTCAACTCCTCTCAACTCCTCTCAGATGATCAGGACAGCACTAATATAAAAAATAGATATATTATAAATATATATATAAATATATATATAATATTGTTATGTTGTCTGTCTGTATGTGTTGCTGCACGTTTGTGTTCACTCCGTTGCTTTAAATGTTAAAGCGGATGCTATTTAGAATGAGCTTTAAGCTATCTGACTGAAAGGCTAAGCTATGTGGTTGTTTTAAATATATATGGTGTAATTCTCTTTGTTATATGTTTTGTTTGACAGTCAACTTAAACGGAGAATGGCAATAAACAACTCCAAGCCTCTTTTTTGAAGAATTGTTCAGTTTAATTCAACCTCAGACGGGACAACTTAAAAAGTGTCTGGCAAGCATACGCTAATGAAACGAACGTGTAGCTCAGCGGTAGGGAAACCTGGTCCTCGAGCGCCACTGTCCTGCCTGTATTTGATGTCTCCCTCCACCAACACACCTGATTCGATGAACAGGATCGTTATCAGGGCTTGCTGATGAGCTGATCATTTCAATCAGCTGAATTGGAGAAGGGAGACATGGAAAACAAGCAGGACGGTGGCTTTCGAGGGACCGCCATGTTTTACACTTGTTATGGCAATTAAGAATAGTTAAAACATAGACATGAATCATGTTTTTGAAGCTAGCCCTAGTTTGACCCTGGAGCAGATGAATTTCCACTAGAACATGGACACATCACGTGGAGCTGAGCTGGTCCGTACACACACGCACACTTTACAATTTACATGCATGTGTACACACACAATGCCACAGCTGTGACCCAAAGTATTTACCTCTGCCTCTCTCCTTTATACAACCATGGTAACTCTTGAGGCCCCTTTGTCCATCGGACCCCTGCACTACTTTGCAGAATAATGTGTGCAGGAGCAGTGTTTGTACACACAAACACACGTATACACACACACTGCATTCAAAAGGCTTCCTGTTGTGCACCGGGGTCAGCTATGCTAAGGGTGGTATATTCAGCATCCTCCTTTCATGCAGCGAGAAGCCACACAATGGCTTTTTGGGAAAAGTGACATTAAGGGAAGTTTGAGAATGTGAGAGGAAAAAAAGTTCATCTTCATATTGTGGAACTACAAACTCACAAAATGTTGCGATACATTTTTTTTTTAAGCAATGATGCCATTACATTGCATCATACCACATGATAAATCATGTGAAGAACCCCCTTTATTAAAAACAACAACAACTGAGGACTACTAGGGGTGGGAATCTTTGAATGTCTCACGATTCAATTCCGATTTTTGGGTCTATGATTCAATTCAGAATCGATTTTCGCTTCTGAACGATTTTTGATTAAAAATGATTTCATTGACAATGATTTTTGTGCAAGGAATTGTAATGATCTACTCCAGTCTGACCCGCTAATGCTAATTAGCGCGCTACTCGCGGCACTTTTATCACTCAAAAGAACGGCTCCACGCTAAAAAAAAAACTTTTATTGGAATAACTTGATCGTGACTTTTTTCCTTCTACTCTCTAATGTGGCTACAACTTAACAGTGCATTTGACCGCGTGGAACCACACTGCCCCTCCGTGGCCAAACCGGGTACAACATAATAAAGGCACACAGACAAAGGCAAGACAGTATAAAATAGGTTAAATAAAATCAATTTTGGGACATTTGAAATAGATTCTGAATCTTACTAAATGAGAACCGCAATTCTTATTTTCGATTTGTTGGCACACCCCTAATATCTACCTTTGTTCTTAGCCAAAACAAGAAAAAGATGAAAAAGAATGCTTTTGTATTTTCTTAATTAGAGGGGGAAAGCACACATATTTGGGAGATACCTGCTTTTGTTTTTAAGTCAAACAAAATACTTTTTTTTTGTTGAAAAAAGAAAACAAAAAAAGGTTTATTTTAATAAAAACCAAAATATTAAAAACAACAACAAAAGGGAGATATATGCTTTCTATTTATCAGCAACGATCTCAGGCAAATAGATATTTTTGATGCATGCCTTTTTTCCCAACCAAAACAAGAAGAAGAAAAAACCCACAATTTATTTAATAGAATTATGAGGGGAGATACTTACTCGTTTTTAAACCAAAAATTTTCTGTTTATGTCTTTTCGAAAAAATTAATTTAAAAAAGCAATATATTTATCTAGAAACCTCCTTTTTTTTTTATAACCGAAAAACAACGTGAAAATGTTTAATTTTGTTATTGTGACTATATGGATGAAAATAAATCCATCAAAAGTGTACACAATATAAAATAACGTGACTAGGATCATAATCATTCCAGTATATTGAATTCAACATTATTGAACAAATGTTTTCATCATTCATTATATATCACTTTGACAGTTACAATAAAATCAAGTTGACCTAATTGGTTGTTTTAAGTTAAGTTCCATTTGAGTGAATTGTACAAGTGAGTGGGCAGCACAGTGAGCGAGTTTCCGGGATTCGAATCTCAGCTATGGCTTTCATATGTGGAGTATGATTGTTCACCGCTTGCTTGCATGGATTTTCTCTCGGTACTCCGGCTTCCTCTCACATTCCAACAACATGCATGCTTGATTCAATGAAAACTCGAAATCACGGGCATCAAACACATTTTTGCTGCAGGCCACAATGTAGTTACGGTTGTCTTCGGAAGGTGAATCCATCTAAATGTTTAATTAATCACCTCATCATATTTGTCCATATCACTGGCATCAGGCCGGAACCTGGCACAATTTTGCATATTTAAATTTTTTTCCCCACAAATCCTTGTCCACACGTGTGGGTGTAATTTAAAGAAATAACTGACCAGTCACAAGTGTTGAAAATGGCTTGCGCTCTTTAACGATGAAATGTTTATGGTTGGGGAAAAAAAAGAAAAGAAAAGTGGAGGTTCAAAGATTCCGCCGATGCCAATTATATACTTTACACAAAGAATTTATGGGTAACTTTGGTTATAAATTAGATAAGTTCGGATTTGTTCAAAATCCTTTAAAAAGGGGTTTGGTAAAACAAAAACGTTTCGCAATATCTCATCGTTGTTAATACATATGACAAATTAGACATTTTTGTACAGATTTTTCAAGGAATTTGGCAAGCTGGATTAGCTTTTTTGGGCCACATAAATTGATGTGCTGGGCCACAATTGGCCCCCGGCCGGGCCTTGAGTTTGACACATGCATTCTAAATTGGTTGTAGATGTGAATGAGAGTGTCATGTGGTTGAATTGTTCGCCGGCATACGTTTTGTGTGTGTGCAGATGACGCTCACATCCTGTAATAAAGATGCACCTCATCTAGCCATAAATTCAATGACACCAGGAATCACTGACAATTCCTCCATCTTAACTCATTCACTGCCATTGACAGCAATAGACGTCAAAAATTTATTTGAACTATTTCTATTAGTTTAACTTTTTTTTCTATTTTTGTTAACAAGAGTATGAAAAGCCTAGATTATTTTTTTTGTACATTTAGAGCAGATATAAAATTTTAAAAAGTTAACTAGTGAAGTCATGCGATTAGTTGCGATAACAAATTTTAATCGCCTGATGTCCCTAATTTTTAATAATCTTTTCTTTTAATTTGTTTTCTTTTAATTTTTAATAATCTTTTTTTTTAAGAAAAGATTATTAAAAATTAGGGGCGTCAGGCGATTACAATTTTTCTTCGTAATTAATCGCATGACTTCACTAGTTAACTGTTCTAAATGTACAAAAAAAAAATTGGACTCACGATTAATCACAAATTTTATATCTGTTCTAATACAATTAAAACAATTCTATGTTTTCATACTCTTGTTAACAAAAGTGGGGGAAAAATTTAAACTAATAGAAATAGTTCACATTAATTTTTGACGTCTATAGCCGTCAATGGCAGTGAATGAGTTAACTTTTCCATGAAATCATTTTAAGTGCCCTTCACTGTACTGCGGTTGCACGATGGTACATTCCAGTGCGTGTATCAAAGCGGCGTGCCGATGAGCGCACAGCAAAGCAATTGAGGAAGTGTTTGCTCGGCACTCTCTTCTCACCAAACTGCGTGCTCTTGCCCCCATGGCGTACATTTGACAGTTTGGCTTCAGCTTCCTGCATGCTCACTAGACATTTCAATGCATATTTGCTTTGCATTCACTCATACACACATGCAGCACACACATGTGGTCTCAGGGCAGATCCAACACCACACTCATTTCAGTTGGATGCTCCGGAACATAAGGATGCACAATAGTGGTGCTAAATGCTAACTGTAGCTAGTCATAAGGCAAGGAACCATATTTGGTTAACGAGACTCGGGGCAAAATGGATGCCACATGGCTTACTGTAAAGGCTACCCGAATACTTCCAGCCAATCAGATAATAATGAAAAAGTAGTTATTAAAAGAACTACAGAAAAAGATTCATCCGTTTATCACTCCATTTTGTTGGTGCTTGTATTCATTGGATAGCCATAGGAGGGAGCAAAAATAGGCTAAATGTCCACATGTACTTAATTTATTAAAAGACAATATATATATATATATATATATATATATGTCTTAATCAGCGCTACCACGTATCACAATAACGTGTACACAACCGCTCAGGTCCGCGGCAAATGTACAATGAAAGGCAAAATGAAAAGTGACCAATCGGCATTACAAAATAAAGAGGCGCCACCATGTGGTGTGGTGCCGTACTACGGACTGTTACAGGTTGGAGCCTATCCCAGCTGACACCCTGGTCACCAGTCAAACAGTTAAGAAAATGAATTAACATTGACATATCATCATTAGGTAGCGGGTTCGATTCCAGGCTGCGGCCTCATGAGTTTTCTCCAGGTTTTTTGGGTTTCCTCCCACATTCCAGAAACATACATGGTAGATTAATTGAACACTCTAAATTGTCCCTAGGTGTGAATGTGAATGGCTGATTGTCTGTGTGAGCCCTGTGATTGGCTGGCGACCAGTTCAGGGTGTACCCTGCCTACTGCCAAAGACAACTGTGACAGGCTCCAGCATGCCCGCAAGCCTTGTGATGAAAAGCGGTTCAGATAATGGATGGGTGAATATCATCATTATGAAAAATGGCTTTTAAAGAAATATTTTAACTCATTCACTGCAATTGACGGCATAAGACGTAAAAAATTAATTAGAACTATTTCTATTAATTTTCCACTTTTTCCACTTTGTTAATAAGAGCATGAAAACCTAAACCTTTATTGTACATTTAGAACAGATATAACATTTGTGATTAATTGTTAGTTAATTATGGAAGTCATGCGATTAATTACAATAGAAAATTTTAATCGCCTGACGCCATTTAAAAAAAGAAAAGAAAAGATCATTAAAAATTAGGGGCGTCAGGCGGTTATTATTTTTTTATTGTAATTAATCGCATGACTTCACTAGTTAACTCAACGATTAATCACAAATTTTATATCTGTTCGAAATGTACAATAAAAAAATTCTAGGTTTTCACAAAAAAATACAAATAGAAATACTTCAAATGCATTTTTGACGTCTATAGCCGTCAATGGGAGTGAATGAGTTGATTTGTGCTCCCTACTTATTTTTCAAACAAAATGTGTACATATATACTGTAGATATATTATACACATTTTCTAGATCAGAACCCAGTGAAAAGCATTTATAATAACACGAACTATCAATACTTTCTTCAGAATCTGAAAGAAAACTATTGTTAGGAGACAACTTGTGTTTATTTCAAACCGCCAAAAGACATTTTATTACAGAAAGGATTAATAAAATTGTGAGATTGATGCAAGTAAAAAAATTTTTTTTTAAAGAAGCTGAAATGATCATAAAATCAGAACATAAATACTTTTATTGTTAATCAAAACACAAAGACAAATATTTTGTCATTTTAATAATATTTTTATTTTAATATTATGTTACGTTACAAAACTATACATGATTGTTTGCTTTTTCTTTGGGTTAATAAAAGAAGAGAAAGGAAAAACAATAAAAGAAAATTGGTTAAATACATGCTATTCATTAATTTAAAAAAACAGTACCACACAAAAACACAATTACTAAGACTATATATTTTTATATTTTTTTTTTAATTACAAAAATTGTACATAAATAATAATGAAATTTGAATGAAATAAAAATATCTGAAAATTATTATTTTTTTTAAATAAAATACTGTATATAATAATATAGTTTTCTTTGTGAAAAAAAAAGATATACCGTAATTGAATTAGAGGATACGCAGAGATCAATTACAGACCCACAAAATCTTGCACATTCATACTTGTACATGTACATGTATTTCAAATAGAAATGACACCTTCATTCCAAAATACAGGAGTGTCCATCACAAAAACACGGCATTGCTTACCTTTGAGTGTCAGGTGCAAAGTTGAAATAATCACCACGGGGGACTCAGAGAGAGAGTGAGAAAAAAAAAGCAGCAATATTGGGATGGACAAACCCGCCTCTGGCACTTGTGCTCATAACAGATGCCCACCTTTGTGGACACAGCTTATATGCGCTGCAGGGTGGGGCCACACGGGGTGGGCGGCCCAGCCAGAGCCTGCCTGGAAGAACAGGAGGGGGGGTTAGGAGGTGACTGTAAAAAAAAAAAAAAAACACTCGCACAACTTATTCCACAATTTATAATGGCACAAAAACATAGTTGCCGGCTGAGTAGCCACAAAGATAATAAAGAATAAAGAGTCATTTTGTCGCCCACTTTTGGTGATCTAATGCACTGGATGCATTAAAATGAGCCACAGTGGACACATTGTTAGGCCTTCACCTGTTCTGGCATACGTGGAAGGAAAACCCAAACAGACGACAAACAAGTTTGTGTCGCCACGTACTGTATGAGTTGAGGAATTAAATCAAATTAAAGAATCCGACATCGTGGCGTGACGTGACGTGTTATTGCAATTAAGACACAAACGCACGGGACCCCCAAAAAAATGGAGTTATGAGTAATGTTATGAGTACTGTACGCAAGTGTAAGAATGAATATAGAATAATATTAATACAGTGGTACAGCTTTTTAATTGTCTTTTTTACATTGTAGGTAACTTCAGCCAGTAAAGGAATACATTTGGCCGTCCTGCAACATCACTAGATGTCAGCTCAGAGAGCATTATTTATATATTATTTTTGGGTGTGCGATTCGATTCAGAATCGATTTTCGATTAGGACCGATTAATTTTTTGTATTCAAAATGATTTGATTGACAATGATTTTTGCTTCAATTTATAGATGTTCAAGGAATCGTAATGATCTGACTCGCTAATGCTAATTAGCGTGCTACTCGCGCCACTTTTATCACTCAAAAGAACGGCTCCACACTGCAAAAAAACTACTTTTATTGGAATGACTTGATCGTGACTTTTTCCTTCTACTCTCTAATGTGGCTACAACTTAACAGTGTATTAGACCGCGTGGAACCACACTGCCCCTAAGTGGCCAAACCGGGTACAACATAATAAAGGCACACACAGACAAAGGCAAGACAGTATAAAATAATTTAAATAAAATCGATTTTAGGACATTTAAAATCGATGCTGAATCGTGCTAAATGAGAATCGTGATTCTTATGAGAATCGATTTTTTGGCACACCCCTAATTATCATATATATGAAAAAATAATTTTCTGGAAAAGAAAAATACAAAAAAACTTGTAGTTCAAACCACTGAACGTGACATCATTGACATAGATCATAAAACCTCAGTTCAGCTAGCAAAGTAAGTTCTAAATGCTATCACCTAAATAGACCTCAATTCAGTTTAGCATTGGGATCATTAATTAATTCTCTCCCCAAAGTTTGCCAGAATTGAAGGAAAGAAATGTGTTGTGTCAATTCTGACAAAAAGTGGTCAGCAAGTGTCATCGTTTATCGGTGCACCCCCCCCCCTCCCCCCCAAAAAGTATTTTGGGGAATTTGTTGTTTCAAGAAGATGAATTGACATTCTGTTCCTCACAATTGATTGAATTTTTATATTTGGCTTACAACATCCATTTATATTTGATTTTGTATTGAATTTGAGTTAAATGTATTGAAATGAATGTCTATATATTATACTGTCGTCAGGGCTTGTCCGTCATCAGAGTAAAATCAACATGGCTGCCCTCACACCTGGCATACTAAAAGTGTGAAGAACCGATTCGACGGTGGCAACGTCACTAAAAATAAATCTTCCTTGCTCAGAGCGTCTTTGTGATGACAGACACGTTTTCCAGGTTGCTTTTTCTTGTTTTGTGTTTGACACCTGCCACTGGCCCGGCGGCCACCCACCATTGCTATTCATTGTGCGCTATTGACAGAATTGGGCAGCGCACGTCCCTCATCAACTCATTTATTGAACTCCCATGAAACCAGTGTGTCGATGCTAAAATGGAAGTCAGTATGGGTGTGCGCGCGTGCGGTTTTAAACGACACACCGGTGCAAAAGGGTGGATGTCCTGTTCCGTCTGCAACAGCCAAGTGTCATGTTAGTCAGTTTACTGGCTTTTAGCAAAGCACTTTGCACCGTCAGCCTTTTGTTAGCGCGTCATCACATCGCACCATTTGCGACGCATCAGTCATTCCAACAACATGTCAATGTCACGGTTTTTGTGTCTATATATATATATATTTTTTCTCTTTCCCGAGGCAGATGTCAGATGGTCATATGAATTTATTATGTTTGGATAAAATAGTAGTATGTTCGCTTCTGTGTGATCACGATATATATTTCAATAGAATGTACAGTAGGCTCCAATTGTTCTACTGTTGTATTTCTTTGATGTAATAATTTAGTATTTTTGCAGTTTTTGTAAATGACCAAAAAACACAACTTGTGAAGCTCACAAAATCCAGAAATGCTTGTTGTTGTTATTAACCAAAACATGACAAAGATAAAGAACAATAAATTAAAATGTATTAGGGCCATACATGCTTTTGACTTAAACTAAAGGCTTTTTCATTTTGGAAGACGATTAATAAAAAAAACCCTGAGCTACCTGATTTTGTTTTTTAATGAAAATCCGATTTTTTTTTTAGATTACACATTTTGCAGAAATATGCTTTCATTTTGAAACAAACACCTCAACAAAATATGCAGTTTTTTCCTTAAATTAGAAAAATGAGCTCACAAAATGTTGACATATATGCTTTTATTTTATTTTTGCCTAACGTACCTACCCCACAAAAATAGTTTAATTTAAAAAATAAATAAATACATGAATAAATAAATGAATAAATAAAGAAATAAATAAAGAAATAAACATCTTCGCTTCAGTTTTAAACTTAAACATGAAAAAAAAATTGTTGCTAAAGAAAAGGATTAGAAAATAAGCTCACAAAATGTAAAAAACAAAACCAAAAAAAGCGATTTGAATTGTATTTATTATTATTTTTTGGGAAAAAAACATTTCATGCAACAAAACTTTTTGGGGGGAAAACAAACAAACAAAAATACACAAAATTCAGGGAAACCTTGGAAAAAATTGCTTGCTTTTCAACTTGACGTCTGCATTTGAGAAATCTTGAGCAATTTGTAAGAGAGTCTGACTATTTTTTCCAACAATATGCTGTGATGTACCGTATTAGCCCCGGTTTTAGTCAACATTTCAAATGACTAACAGCATTTATCAGCATTCTCTGGCGCACATTGCCGCCAAAGTCCATTCGTTCACCAAATGAACGGAAACCTTGCTGTAGCTAGCCATGCGGCAGCTGTACAGTGCATTGGTACATACAGGTGCCTGGTGCATGGTCGTCCCAATTAAACCTAATTAATGGAACAGGAAGAGAATTGAAGCACAAGGACAACCACACGTTAACTCATTCCCTTCTGGCTATCGTGTACCTTTCACACCGCGACTCAAAGTCTGTGTTTCTTGGGCCTTTATTGCGTTTGTATGTGTTTGTATGGCAAGATGGGTGGTGCAACAATCGCCTCTACAGATAAAAACTATTAACACTAACAATTAGGGGTGGGAATCTTTGAATGTCTCCCGATTCGATTCGATTCCGATTTTTGGGCCTGCGATTCGATTCAGAATCGATTAAGAACGATTTCATACATAACATTGGTAACTTCAGCCAGTAAAGGAATACATTTTGCTTTTGCCGTCCTGCGACATCACTAGATGTCAGCTCAGAGACCATTATCAGTAGGGGTGGGAATCTTTGAATGTCTCACGATTCGATTCGATTCCAATTTCGGGTCTGTGATTCGATTCAGAATCGATTTTCAATTAAGAAAGATTTTTGATTCAAAATGATTTGATTGACAATGGTTTTTGCTTCAATTTAAAGATGTTCAAGGAATACTAATGATCTACTCCAGTTTGACTTGCTAATGCTAATTAGCGCACTACTCGCGCCACTTTTATCACTCAAAAGAACGGCTCCACACTGCAAAGAAACAAACTTTTATTGGAATAACTTGATCGTGACTTTTTCCTTCTACTCTCTAATGTGGCTACAACTTAACAGTGTATTAGACCGCGTGCAACCACACTGCCCCTAAAGGGGCCAAATCGGTTACAACATGAACAGCGCTCCAAATAAAGGCGCACACACAGACAAAGGCAAGACAGTATAAAATAATTTAAATAAAATCGATTTGGGGTCATTTAAAATCGATTCTGAATTGTACTAAATGAGAAATTTTTGGCACACCCCCACTAACAATGTTCACAATCAGAAATACAAACAATACAGGAAAAACTAAATTTAGAGGAGGCATTAATTAGTCGTGAAATAGCTGCCAAATTTGAATGGATAAAAAAAATCCTCTGCTTTCACTTTCCTGTTGATGCGTTTGCGCACTACGCTGACACATTTGATGTTCTCGCTTGATATCACCCAACAAGTGGATTCTACGTTACTTAATAAGAGTCCACAAAGGCAACATGACCGTTGGGATTACACGCGATTGCTCCCATCCGCCGCCTCCGCAAACATGCCGTGTCGTATCGTGTCATTAAGAGAGCAATCAGCACACAGTGCGCTATTTATCACGGCCTATCTGTTGCTCCTGGTCACCAGCTTTCACACACTATTTTCCGTGACCTCTGCTACTTAAATGCGCTAAATGAATACGTGGCATAAAGGCATCAGGGTTCCAGCAACTGTAGATGCATTCAGGGACATTTGCATTTTTGCAGTCATGAAGACAGAGAGACAATTGCGCCATCGTTGTAAGCGACAAATCTGTCATTCCCATTTTTTTACGACATCAAGGTTTGTCCCACGCGTCCGCATTCCTCGCTCGGTCCCGCGTTCGCAGTGACCAATGCTGGAATTTGCAGTGCAAACGGAAGTAAACACCACAAGGTGGGCTGCAGTTACAAAGCGCTTTGGAATTTCGCTCATCCAGGAAAGACGCCTCAATTGCATGCAAATTCTTCACAATGGTTTAACAAGTAAATAATGGTGTAACGGAACATATTTTTGGATGCTGATTTTTGAAAGTGAAACGTGTTGTGTGAACTCTCCATCCATCCATTTTCTATACCACCAACTCGGGTGGTGGGTGTTCCGAAGCTTCTCTCAGCTGACTTCGAGCGGGGTCCACCCTGGACCGGTGCGGGTGCGTGCGCGTGTGTGATCAGTTTAGGACTATTTAGGCTTTTACTAGTCTGAACTTTTACCCCACCAAATGCAACAGTGGCCTTTCCTCTCTGACCCCGGGTCACTCTGAGCCAACCTACAGGAACAATGGAAGGCACTAAAAGTAAGGATGTGTCGGTGCTGGATTTCACTTTCCTTTCTTTTCTTTGATCCTTCCTCGGGTCTCCTGACAACCTCACGACTCTAGCTGGATTCTGAAGTATTCGGTTTAGGTGAACGGTATGGCCTTTTTTAATAGGTTTTAGGTGAATTAATGAGTACACACTCACACGCACACATGCACACACACACCCGCACATGCACACACTCACACGCATACAAAAAAAAAGAGAGAGAAAAAAAAAAGAGAGAGCAATGATGATGACATGTCGAATCGGTAAGTTTACCGAATGAACAATACTGAGCTAAATAAATAAATAATGAAATAAAAGTAAGGATGTGCCAAAGCATGCTATTGAATGGGAATCATCAATTCAGTTAGAAGGAGAAAGTATTAATCCATGAATGTTCCAGAATTGGGTCAAAACTACTGACATCAATTGGAAATCTAAAGACTACTAAATGTGTGTCAGTGGTTGAGTGATGCGATTTATTCAGTGAGAAAAGATCAATATTCAACAAGGGGTCTAATTAGGGTCGCGGGTGTGCTGAAGCCTATCCCAGCCCAGCTGACGTCGGGTACAACCTGAACTAGTTGCCAGCCAATCAAATGGCACATATAGACAAACAAGCATTCACACCTATGAACAATTTAGAGTAGTCGTTCTTTACTTTGTTGGAAGAACTGAACTCCATCAGTTTCCTACGCGCGCATTCATCGAAAAATTTTTTATTGAAACTTGCCATTGCAAATCATGCAGGTAGAACGCAGACTCCCATTACTCAGCTCAACTCTATACTTATAGAGCACTTTAAAAATTAAAACACGGGCAGCAGATATAAAAAACAGCAGAGGCCCCAGGACTGAACCCTGTGGAACACCTTACCTTCCACTACATGTGAATTTATGTTGCAAATATTCATCTGATCACCCCCCCCAACCCCCTACAAGACCCGAGGTGCGTTAATGGCTTTTTTATGCTCAAATCGGGGGGAATCCCATTCTCTGGTAATGACAAGAGGAAGTCCCATGACCTTTGAAACATTTTACCATATAAAAACAAAGCACGCATGCAGTCAAACTGACATTAAGGCCTATAGAAATGACTTATTTGGAACTGTTTGACATAATAAGCGCAATCCTTCATAATTAGCCACTTAAGTCAACAACATGCATGGCCTCTAAATGAGCAGCAGTGAGCTCGCCCCTAACCCGTGTTTGCTTTAGGGAAGGCTTCACACGGCAGTGTCGCGGCTTACATGCACACAAGCTTGCGCATGCGGCTCTCTCCGTTCACACGTAGCCAGTACCCACAATCCTTTGCCTCGATCAACAGACGGAAACATTCCAGTCTCGCGCCCGCCCGCCCGCTGACATCACCGCTAACCATTTTAAACAAGACATGATGGGGTCTTTCTCTAGGTGGGCTAAGTATTATTTTGATTCATGACATGTCATTTCATTAGCCAATTAAATATCATTGCATGTAGTTAATTTGTATGCTTTTATTCACCAGTTATTTCATTTTATTTACTTCACTTTAATGTAATGATTACATCTGTGCACAGGTTATTTTATTTCATGTTTTAGAGCACTTTTTTTATGTTGTGGGTTGGGATTGCCAATGATCAAAAATAAAGTATCATTTAAGTACAGTAGTCCTAAAGCAGGGGTCGGCGACCTTTCCTGTCAAAAGAGCCATTTTAGGCAACAGACCAAAATCTGTCTGGAGCTGCAAAACACTCGAAGATTGTGTTGAGGGAAACAGTGTGTTAGTGTTAGTCAAATGTACTGAGGGCCCACAAGCTTATTAAATCTGCACCAGAACAGAAAAATATGCAGCATCCAATACGTAGAGATTCATTTTCTTCGACATTTTGACTTCAGTTTTTGAATTTGTTTATGTAATGTAATTTTTTTGTGTGTGGCAATTTTGTGGACATTTTATGGTAATTTGGGCGATTTCTTCTTTTATTTTGCGATAATTTATGGTTACTTTTTGAAAAAAAAATTAAATCACTTTTCTGACTTTTTGGGGGGGGGGCAATTTTGTGGGCATGTTGTAATGGTAATTTTCGTGATTTCTTGTTTTGTGTTTCGACATTCTTTAGTTACTTAAACATTTAATTTACTGCCTTTAAGAAAAATGATTTCTGACTTTTTTTTCTGGCAATTTTATGTACATTTTACAGTAATTTTCAGGATTTCTTCTTTTGTTTTTTGAACATTTTATAGTTACTCTTTGAACATTTTATTTTCTGTATTTTATTTAATAAATTTTCAGATTTTTATGTTTTTATTTTTGGGCAATTCCAAGGACATTTTATGGTAATTTTTTGGACATTTTTAGGTCATTTTGAAAACTTTTTCATCCAACTTTCATCTTTCTTTTTTTGACAACAATTTATAATTTTGGACCCTTTTTAAATTTATTATCATTATTATTCATTGTTTAAAAATCTAAATCATTCATTCATTTAATGAATATTTTATTTAATAAAAATGAAAATGTATTAAAAAAAAATATTTATACTTTAATTGTTTTATAGATCTACAGGGAGCCACAGTAAAAGGACTAAAGAGCCACATGTGGCTCCAGAACCACAGGCTGCAAACCCCTGTCCTAAAGCATTACACCGCAACCTCCACCGGGCATCCACTACACTTTGCACGCCACTCATGTCATGTCATTGTTATTGCACTTCATGATGTATTTGAGTGTGTACAGGTCCAGCTAGCGTTGGTTTCACATGCACTGGATATTCCTAAACCACTTTCACATATCACACGTATGTACAGAACCGCAAACCACGCTCCCCATCCTACTGTGCTACATTCATAACTCGTCAATATGACACCATACACACAGCGAGACACACTGTCTGGCATTTTGAACTGATACTTCATTTTAGGCGTGTGCGAGAAAAACATGTTGACATGACACGTTAGAGGCGTCAAGCAAAAGTAAGGAATCTTTACCTATATTCATGCGGCTCGGCTTAGCTATGTCAACCACCATACACAGTCCTTGTATTAACGAAAGCACATTTGCACAAAAGTTGGAATTAGCTCTGGACGACGTGGCTAGCATCATTAGTTTAGCCGGCTAATATTGCTAGCTTGATGTATTTGTAGGCCTTATGTTAATGAACTATAAATGTCATTAAAAAATGGATGGTACCTAGTTGAAGGGCATTTAAATGATGTGTCTGCCAATATACGTCGCTGACATATATGAACAAAGATACATTTGTAGTAAATAAAGAATTTCTGAACTCAACTGGATAACTTTCTGTGGCACAGCTGATGATCCCGCTGTGTATCTGTAGCTACGACCATAATAAATATTGTCAAGACATTGAAAGCATTTTTGTTACCTTTTTTACATTCATTTTTGAGTATGGTCAGGTCCAAGTACCATTGGTTTCACATGCAGTGGATAATCCTAAACCACTTGTACATATCACACATATGTACAGAACCGCAAACCACGCTCCCCATCCTACTGTGCTACATTCATAACTTGTCAACATGAGACACACTGTCTGTAGACACCTGACATGTTTAGCTGATGCCTTGATTTACGCGTGTGGGATAAAAACATGTTGACATGACATGTTAGACTGAGGTGAGGGCCGGGGTCACACTAAAGTCAGGAATTTCTACCCATGTTCATACGGCGCAGTTATGCCAACCACTATACTCATACTTACTAATTTAGCAATACTAACGCAAGGACATTTGGTGCGGCACAAAAGTCGACATTAGCTTTGGGCGACGTGGCTAGCATCATTTGCTTAGCCGGTTAATATTGCTAACTTGATGGCTTAGCAGCAGCTAAGGCCTAGTAGACTTAATGTTTTGGCTAATGAGCCATACATATGATAATGTCATATGTAATAAACCGTGTCAAGATAATGCAAGCACTTTTCTTACCCTTCTTACGTTAACTTGAACAATAGCTTAACAAGCTAACAATAGTTTAGCAAGCTATTGTACTTGACTTCTGATTTCAAAACTAGTTATTCATCAATTTGTTGTTTATATGTAATAATATGAGGAGGCAATTAAACATTTATTTGATTTTACAGTCAGAACGGCCGTCTGAAGCCGAAACTACAAAAACAAGTTTTGACACCACTGCAACACACATTGCTCCTCTACATTTATTAATTTTTTTAAGTTTTTGCTGTTATTTGTTTTACTATTTACGTGTTTGTCATGGAAATTTACTAGACGGAGCTCCCACATGTGACGAGATATTGTCTTGGTGAAGCAGCATGTGGCTCATCATTATTTTTGTATACTCTATTCCAAGTAATTATATGTTTGTGATCATGAGGTGGCTCATGTTGACTACAACGGCAGCCATGTTAGTCAAAGGACCTTGAATCCTGCATTCCTTGCTCGCTCTGTACAACCTCTCAATTCAAACAGCAACAAATGGCCTTTTTTTTTTTTTTTTAGTACTGCATGTCACCAGTTGTTTTCATACCTTTGTGCCAGCTTTTGCATTTTAATGTGAGGTGAGAGCTGGTGTCTATCAGTTGACCCTTTGATTTATTATTGACAGCGTCAAACCAAAATGCTCCAATGACGAGCCTTTTGAGGCAACACTGTGGGAAAAGTCACTTCTCTCACTTGCCGCATGAGCTCCTCTCTAGCACTCATTCAAGTTGACTACTCGTCCCTCTTCTTCCGCTTCTCGACGACAGACATCAAGTTGTCTCACTGGGTTAAAGGGTAAAAACGCACCGGGCCATAAACGCAGGTGCTTGCAGAACGGAATTGTGGGATGGCTATTCTCCAGGGAGGTGTGAGTAATGCGTGGAATGCTCATGGGAGTCGCTGTTGACCCGGCACAAACAGCATGGCATGCAAGGATGCACGCAGCATATGGTCTGCGAGAAGAAAAAGAAAAAAAGCCTCTTTTTGAGAATGTTTTAAAAAGGACTAGGGTTTTTGTCACAGACAATGATCTTGAAAAGAGATGGAAATGAGGAAAATTGCTTGGACGTATTGACAGCTACATCAAATCGTGGTGGGATGGACGGCCTTTAAGACAAATAGGGTTCTCGCTAGAGTCCTTAAAGACCCCCGTTAAAGTGGAAGTTAAGTCAAACAATTTCTTTACGCGCCTTTATATTCTTCTTTATGTTCTTTGCGCCCCCACGAGGCTCAACACGATATTCTAATTAACATTGCGCTTGTGGAATATGAATTAAGCAGAATAATCCAGCCATTTGTATCCATCTCAGGGGGCGGCCATTTTGCCTTGTACTGCAACAGTTAAAAACATTATTTTACTCGCCTTACCCTTTTATGTAAATTCTGAGATTTGTTTCTAAATAGATCATACATGTTTTAAAGGGGAACTCGAGAAAAAAAATATTTCGAACAATATGTTCTGCAGCAAGTCAAGAAAATTCACGTCTCCTGTCCTTAATTACACAACATACCAGGGCTTGGCATACTTAGCACCATCTAGTGGTGGACTAATAATTAATTCATTTTCATCAACGTCCATTTAAAAAATATAATCTAGTAATCACTAATTATATTACATAGGTGGCGTCGGTCCTGACAGAAGGCCGACTTGTTTTGCCTCGGGTTCCCTGCTACGGATACCAGAATGGCAATTTCACGAACGTAGTTAGTCCTAGTGGTGCTTGTGGCACAGGGTTGAGCACCGCTTACCCTTCCACAGCTGCGGCCTGCAGATCGTCGTCACTGAGTCCCGTCTCGTGTCGCCGTCTGCTTTGATCTCGCAAGCTAATGAACGCACTCCATTCTATGATTTAGCGACATCAAGTGGTGAACTTTTACACACTGTCCCTTTAAGCAGCCAAATCCACCCATTTTTATCCATCCATTTTGTTACTTGCTGTCAACTGAAAATGACATCGCTGTTGCTCAGGGCTCAGGTAACAACCAATCACGGCTCAACGTCAGAAAGCAGGTGAGCCGTAATTGGCCGTCACTTGAGCCCAGACCGCCACCATTTTAGTTTTCCTCATTTTTTTGGGCAGGGCTTAAACAGTATTCAGTGACCATGGCCACTTTTTTAGAGCACCTCATTGTTGTGGCGTGGAAGATGACCCGGTGGGATATATTCTAGCCACCGGAAGCTTTAAAATGATATATTTTCGCGGCTCAAACGTAAATGTGAGTAGGCTTAAGGAAGATCCTGATGGATCCCATTCTAGGAAAGCTCAGAACTGTGTCAGCTGCCGTGGTAGACATGGTTGAAGGGTGAAAACCAGAGATGCTAGAGTACCAAAAAAATGTGTAACATTTTTGAATGGAATTTGATGTGTAAACAGATTAGGGAGATATGATGCAAGATCAGATTGAATCCAGATGTGATCCAGATTGGCAGTAGTGAAACTGTAAATCTAATGTGGGAAAACAATGTCACATTCTTATGCTTGTCGTGGTAATTTGCTTTTCTTCTGTTTAATATTATTCTTTATTTTTCCATTAGATCCAACAGAAAGTCAGGATGAAATATTCAACCCAACTTCGACACTAGTTTGTTCTCTACGACCTCACTTCCTGTTCTCTTGTTAGTGTTTCCACACTCAGTCAACCATTTAGCTGTTCTAACTTACACTTGATGGTGTGTGTAGCACTTTTGTAAACGTTGTTATGCTTTTTAAATAGTTGTATAAATAGAGGCTGCTTACTTACAATGAGCTCACCCCATACTCGGGAAGCAGCATCACGTGTTTGTTTTTTTCAGTGTACACAAAAGCAAAAGTTATATGCGAACTCCGTGACAGAAATGTTGGCAATGCTCGTAAGCCAGTAAGTGTTATTCCATGTCAAACTAACAGCATGCCAGGTTCAATAGACGTGAAATAAAGGCAGCTCTTAACAAGTTTGTTTTATAGCTAAATGACCATGTTTACACTCACTACTGGAAATGGTAAAAAAAAAATATTTGTGTTCATTTCAGACGTGTTTTCAGCAGGGAATGTGGAAAGTTTTCGGTATTACAATGGAGGAAGTGGTTAAGATGAAGGCTTCTTCTATCCGCCCAAACTTGTGCTTTAGAAATACACTCGTACTCTAAAAGTTCATGGTCACATTTTGGGGTGCTTTTCCAAAAGTCCAAGTTGAACTCAAGAAGGTCTAGAACACAGCCCTGTGGTATTCCACTTTTAATTAGGCCTGTGTAAATGCAAACATCTATTGTGGTGTTTCCCCCCATAGGAACTAAGGAAAATAAATACCGTACAATTTTTAAGAATGGGATTTGCGGTTTTTAAATGTTAGCAAGATTTGAACGGCAAATTACTTTAAAGTTGTACTAATGTCTTCAGGATAGGGATGGATACTGAGCTTGTACTAAACTGGCCCCGGTGCTAAACCATGAATGACTGGAGTATCACTAAGCTCCACCCTTTAAAATGAAGGTAATCGTCAAGGAAGCATTTTCGTACTATTTTCATAGTCCGGTAGTCCAGAAGTGGAATGTCGTCCGTTTTCGTTGGGAATGACGTCTTTAAACATTTCCATGCCGAATGAGCGGATGGATTGACGAGTTCATGAAGCTGCTTGCCAGACACATGGATCTTCTCTGTTTTTGTCTTTGAAAAATAAATGCATCGATCCTCGATGTGTACATTTGAGGCTCATGCAGAAAAAAGGAAAATACACAGCATCTGGACGAGGAATGTTCGCAGATAGCCGAGTAATGGATGCTGGCTGCTGGAGACAGAGCCGCAAGAAAGCAAGCAAGGGAAGGACCTTGGATTAAAATGGGAAGGAAGGACAAAACACGAGGCCGCACTCGAAGGTCTGAAGGCTTCAAACTAAATCAGGAAATAATAGAATTACAAATAATCAGTTCCAGGTTCAAACTGTGATCATCATAACACATTTATTTACCACACAGACATCGCTTTACGGAACATTTGAGCAGTCTTAACTCTTATGGTAAATTGACACGCATAAAACCCCCCAATTTTTTTTTTTAAATAATATGCACTCATTCACACGAGACATCGGAATAGGAAAGGGCAATACTTTTATCGAGTGTTTTATACAAACTGCATGTCTCTTGTCATACAGTATGGGGTGTACAGTATGTATCAGTAATTGATACTCAACATCAAAGGGCCATTAGCCATTTGGCTTTTTGCTACATGCTAAGTTGCATTTGCATCAGAGTCTGTGCATTCTGGCAGGGGGACTAATAAAAATCAGTAATTGACTGTAATTGGAGGTCATTTACTTTTCGTTTTTTAAACTACTGAAATGGCAATTAAGGTAAACCGTCCCCTATTAAACAAATAAATAATCAAACCAAATCAACTTGGTCAAATTTACTTTTGTGTATAATTAATTTCATTAATTATATTGCTTTTATTTACTGAGCAGCCCTTCTATGGAGTAATTTGCAGTTCTTAAGAAATAAATAGAATTTTAAAAATATCGTTAAAAAAAACATAATTATGTGGAAAAAATGGCATTATACAATAAATAAAGATCAAACAAAATAGGCTGAAGAAAATAATACCTATAATTAAATAAATGGAATAGAATAGAAAAAAGAAGCTGACCCCTGAAAATCGATATATGAAAGAAATCCTTATACTAAATTGAATAAAATAGCAATGATAGAGATAAATTAATAGTACAAAAAAGTACATTACACTTTAAAAAAAGAAAACGTTTTAAATAAAACAATTTAAAAAAAAGCAATCATTAAACTGCCTAAAACTAAGATAGAATTCCTTAAAAAAATACAATGATAATAATAAATAAAAAAATTATTTTATATAAAAAGGAAATATAAACTATAAATATAATTAAGAAAAAAAGAATCATCCCTACAAGAAATACACAAAAAACCAAAAGAGAAATACTCGTACATAAAAATTTAAAATATTCCCTAGAAAATACTAAAAAAATCAAGAAAAACTAATTAAATACTAATAAATAAAGTAAAAGAAAAGCCAATGAAATACAAATTAATAAAAAAAAAAAAGAAAAACAAGCAATGAAAAAAGAATACAATGCTAATAAATCAAAACAAAATGAACAAATGGATGGATTAAAATAAAATAATAATTTTGAAAAATAAAACAATTTAAAATAAAAAGAACATTATCCTTAAAAATGAAAAAAAAAAGTTAATATTGAAACAAATTCCCATAGAATAAGAAAACAAATAAATAAAAAGAAGAAAAATAATCCCTAGAAATAAAACAAATCAATTACTAATCATTTATGATCTCATTAAAAATGTGTGTGACCTGTGGAGCCCAGACAGCGGCTGACACAGTGGGACAGGGCTATATCCAGATGTATTTTGGACTCATGGATCCCAGTCATCCCAGTCATCAAGTCTACCCAGTGTACGTATGTCCATACGTATGTCTTGCACACTGCAGTGGCAACCAAACACAGCGCACCAGGGGAGGAGAATAAATTCCTCACGTCATTTATCACCACGTGTGGCTTTGAAAGGTCAGCGTGTGTCTGCTGATTATTTAGTCTTCCTGTAAAAAGAGATTATTATTCCTCCTTGACAACCTGTGGGGGAATTTTGCCACCTTAATAGCGCTTTTGTAAATCGTGTATTTGTGCAAGTGTACAGGAAGCTGAGTGTGTGATGTATGTACATGTGGCGGCCGAGACCACCGGCCTTGCCGCCGCTCTGGGCCGTCAAACGGGATGGCGTTGCTCATCGAGTCAGGGAAGAAAGAAAAATGATGATAGTCAAAGCAGTACCAGGCCAGAATGGTAGACAGGTGGGGGGGCCATGTTAACGTCGGCCATGACGGATGGAGGAGGACGCATAGCTCGCACGCAGCCATACGTCCGCTGAGACGCGGGTACACAAACACACGTTCTGCTCAAGGAACCGGCGCGGCCTCCTTTTAATGTGGCAAATAAATAATCGTCTGGGCCGTGTGTCTGCCAGCGTGGGTGTGAGTTTAATGCTGCGAACATCACCCAGAGGATTTAACAACATACACCATCTTTAACTCACTGTCCACGTGTGTATATTCTCACTTTCTGGTGCATTTGGAGTACAGTACAGCTTTTCTCATGAAACAGTAAATGCTTTTTTTAGTAGGTATGGGCAGGAAGTAAACGATATACATGGCTGACAGAACGTTATTTTGTAGGGGTGGGAATCTTTGAATGTCACACGATTCGATTCCGATTTTTGGGCCAGCGATTCGATTCAGAATCGATTTTCAGTTAAGGCCGATTTTAAATTCAAAATGATTTGATTGTCAATGATTTTTGATTTAATCTATAGATGTGCAAGGAATTGTAATGATCTACTCCAGTCTGACTCGCTAATGCTAATTAGCGCGCTACTCGCGGCACATTTTATCACTCAAAAAAACAGTTCCACGCTGAAAAAAAACAACTCTTATTGGAATAACTTGATCGTGACTTTTTCCTTCTACTCTCTAATATGGCTACAACTTAACAGTGTATTAGACAGTGTGGAACCACACTGCCCCTAAGTGGCGAAATCGGGTACAACATGAACAGCGCTCCAAATAAAGGCACACACAGACAAAGGCAAGACAGTATAAAATAATTTAAATAAAATCGATTTGGGGTCATTTAAAATCGATTCTGAATCGTACTAAATGAGAATCGATTTTTTGGCACACCCCTATTATTTTGTGTGAATGACATCCTACTCCATTGTCTCATTTCAGCTCTTTCTCTCTCTCTCTCTCTTTCTCTCTCTCTCTCTCTCTCTCTGCGTACATCTTGTATTCCAAATGCAACTTTTTTAAAGACGACATGTTTTGACATGTGAGAAAGGTGTCTCTGGTTTTTATTTTAAATTCATCTTTTCAAGGCAAAGGCAATAATGGAGCAAATATCATGTGATTTAAAATGAGGAGGTATCAAGCGTAAGTCATGTTCTCTCAGTACTTTCACTCACCATGTTGCTTATGTACTGCATATACTTGTTGCCAAAATTTAAAGCTAAATTTATTAGTTCATGCTTTTTTTTTTTTACTTGAAAATTGCTCTCTGATGCTCAGTTAAACAAATACTAAAGGACAAAGGATTGTCAAAATGAAAAATAAAATAAAAAGAACAATAATCGGCTAAAAAATTGGTTATCGGAATTGTTTTCTTACCAATATCGGGAATTGGAATCAGCCAGCTCAAAAGATCCATATTACCGAGATGTCATCATCACCTATCGAGTTTATCCCCAAAACACACCATAAGCTATTATTATTATCTTGCCTGGGTTTTCTCCTGGGCAAAGTGCAAACTTCATATACATTCGTTTGGAACTTGGAACTGACAGCTGTGAGGCACATGAGCTAACCACTTTCCACCATGCCACTGTAGCAATAGTGTAATGTTTTTGCTTATGTTTGTTTGTTTTGTTTTATTCATTTTTTCCTTTCGGACACATTATTACAGGTTACATCGATCACATCATATCATTTGCAACATTGACATCCGAAAGAAGGGCTGACGGGTTGAAGCCGTGGCTAATTAGTAACCCGTCCCCGTCGATTGATGTGATGTTTGCTTTTTCTTTCTGTTGTATTTCTACACCTACAAAAAACTTTTGTCATAATGGATTTGTCTGTTTATTGTTTTGTTTTTGTGTTCACTGAATGCATGTTGTGATGATTTTTTAATTTTTTAATGTACATAAAAAGAAAACATAGTTACTCAATTAGTAGGTTGAATATAATTTCTTTCATCCATACACCTATAAATCATAATATTCATTTATTTTTCAAGCAATTATTATTAAATTTACTTTTGACTATTTCTTTAAAAACATGTTGCAGCACTTAAAACGACTCTTGTAAATAAACTACTGTCAACTGTATACAGTATATTAATATATGCAATCACGATGATTTTTTTTCCAGGAGTGACTTTGCAACAGGTGACAAATGGTGACCCTGGTACAAGTCTGTGCCCTTTGAGTCCCTCTAGTGGAGACGTGTGTTATTACAGATGCACTTGAACACGGATGCCATGTGACTGTGACATGCACCGTTGCATCACTAAAAACACCTCTTATTTGATTACATTAAATCTATTATATCACATGGATGCATATAATCTTTTTTTTTATTAATTTGATAAACTCATCAAATCACGCTCATACATTAATTAATAAAATTTGAACATATGTCAAGACAAGCGTTATTTTTATTTTTTTATTTTTATTTTGGGATACATGACTAATGTTTAACAATACTGTGAGATATTTTCTAAATAAATAAATAAGCTGATATAACAAATTTCAAACGACTATTGTAAAACAGCTGGACCAGATGGCATCGTGGTAGATATGTATTTTTTCAACAGTTGCGTTCAGAATGTACCGATTTTTTTTTTTTTAACGGCTGTTGTCATGGCAGCCGGGCATGAACATGTTGGGGCATGAACCTGTCACGTGATGTGCAACAAAATGTCTCATTCTCATCAAGTTCCATTTTCGCAACAAGCCGCACTCTGATCAACCAATTGAATTCTTATTTATTTAAAAAAATTGCATTAGGTGACATACTAGGAATATGAAGTACGTTTGACCATCTGCTGCTGCTTTAAATTTTAATGTTACTGTCCATTATGCAAAACCCACAAATCCCTTTTATATGACCATGACTACTGCTTTTATTGTTTGTTGATATTACAATTTTGGACGATGAGGGTTTAAATTAAAATCATAAGGTTTATGTTTCAACAATTATGTGTAGTATTATATTGTGACCACCAAATGTCGCCATTTGCTTATTCTTCCAATGAGAGCGCGGGGAAAACACCTTATATTAAGACTTTTGTATTGTCTCCCACATGTTTTTTTTTTTTTACTATTTCTTTTTTTTTTAGAGCGTTTGGACTTTGCTTGTTTGTGACTTTGTATGCCACACAACGGGATTTCCCTGGATGCTTACTTATGGATATGGAGTAATAAAAATAATAACTATCAGACATATGCGTGCAGGCTAAGGGCTTAAAAATGTTTTTGTTTGTGCTGGTAGCCGTAGAAACAGACCACAGTGACGTCAAAATTTAGATCTTGATATGCTAGAAGAGGATGGAGGCTGGATTGTTTTTCATTGACGCCAACTGAATTCACTTCACATGACGTGAGACAACCAGGTTTCAGTATGTACAGTATCAGAGTGGAAAAAATATACTTTGTTCATAAATACATCAAATATTGTATTTAGATTTTTGTGTTTTCAAGATAATTATTTTAGATTTTTTTTAATTAATCATGAAAATACAAAAAAAACATTAATTAAATGCTTTAATTGATTTCTAGTTTATTTAAATTATATATACTGCATATTTCCATTAACCGCTTAATTATACAAACACAAAAACACTGCATAATCAATTTGACACTTGATTTTTAATGTTAGTGTATTTTCAATTTTATTATGAAATACAATAAATAATACCTAATCACTGCGATTGGCTGGCAACCAGTTCAGGGTGTACCCCGCCTACTGCCCGAAGCCATCTGGGATAGGCTCCAGCAACCCCCGCGACCCTTGTGAGGACAAGCGGTTAAGAAAATGGATGGATGGAATACCTAATCAATTTAATAATGTAGTTATATTCGAATTATTTTTTAAAGTAATGTTTCGTGGTATAAAATGTTTTTGTGACTTGAAGTTCATTATAAAAATGACACCACTGAAGCACTATTGTGGTTAGCATGTCTGCCTCACAGAGGTTGTGAGGTTCTAATCTGAGTAGAATTTTGCATGTTCTCCCCATGATTGCATGACTTTTCTCCATGCAGGTATTGCATCTTCCCACGTTCCAAAAATACTATACACATGTTTGGTTGACTTAAAACTAAATTGCTCATTGGTTTTTTTTTTATATTTTGTGTATGTTTTTGTTTTTTTAAATGACTTATGATGACTTCATTTAGGCAGTGCCGGGCCTTTGTTGTCACCCTTAAACACATTTAACATGGACTTTTGTTGTGACAGCAGACAAATGGAATCCAGCCTGGAACATGTCATTATGTCATCTTGTCAAATAAAGAAACAAAAATAATAAAAGAGCCATCCTCCCGATGAGTCACGATGCTTAGGAACGCCAGCGTTACACGACAGTGACAGAAAATGTGACCTCCTCGCTCCAGTGACTTTCCAAAACAAATGTTTGGACTGTGACCGCTTTTACTTGACTTTGTAGTGCTTTACATGAGAAAAGAAATCATCCATTCAATGTGGACATCAGGTTGCAGCAAGACACAAACGAAGTTGTATCATTTCAGTTCACTGAGTTGCGTGAATGACTATTGTATTGAAATATAGCTCGTTTTTTCTTTTAATCGTCCGTCTTTAATGTTGTAAGATTGTAATGCTTCTCTTTTTCTTAAAATTATGACTGTACATTTACATTTAAACTTTTTTTTAAATTACACTACTGCAAGTGTGATTTAGAGAAGAATCACAAATAAAAGATACCGCTGTATGATGAGCTATTTTTAGAACGGATCTGCTGGCTATTCATGCAGTCATTAGGGGTTCCTTGGTCACGTTCATGTAGCCCTTAATCTTGAAAGGGTTTCAAAGGGCTTCACACACCCACACCTGACAAATACTGGTGTCCCCAGGCATCATATTTTGACCTCTGGTATAATGCAGTGCTTCTTAATTATTTTCTGTTATTTTCCCCTAGGCAAAAGAAAATATTTGGTACCGGTATTTGTTTGTTTTAACTCATTCACTGCCATAAATTCATTAAAAAAAAAAGATTATTAAAAATTTGGAGCGTCAGACGATTACAATTTTTAATTATAACTAATCACAAATTTTATATCTGTTCTAAATGTACAATAAAAACATCTAGGTTGTCATGCTCTTGTTAACACAAGTGGAAAAAAATGTTAAACTAATAGAAATAGTACAAATTAATTTTTGACGTTTATAGCCGTCAATGGCAGTGAATTAGTTAATTTGGTATTATTATTATTATTATAGCATATTCTTATTTTACTTTCTTACTAATTCCATTTCTTGTTGCCCTTTTAAGTTTATTAGATCTAAAGCTGACTTTTCAAGGATTCAAGGAATTTTCCTCAAAATTCAAGGGTACAACTATCTAAGGACTTTTTTTGGTCACATTTCCACATGACATGGCACAAAAAAAACAATATAAGATCAAATACATATGTTAAAGAGCTAAAGGTAATGTTATGCTTAAGAATAATGAACATTTTGTACTAGATAGAGTTCAAGAATAAAGTGTCGAACGTGCAGCAATGAATGAACATGAGGCTATCATGATAGTTTTGAGTAGTTGAGTTTTAGTAGTGGAATAAATCCTAAATTTTGAAATCAACGAATGATCATTTTATTAATCGCAATTTCAATCTAAATGAAAATAATTGTGATTATGATCCCCCCATAATTGGCTAAGTAGCTCAATCAGCAACACCCAAACTCCACTTCTGGCCATCATGGTAACGCTCTACAACCAGATTTTCACATGTGGATATTAAATCCACCATAATATTTTTGATCCTTTTTGTGTTTTGACCACAGAAGTGAGACATTCTATCAAAACACATGTGAATTGTTTTAGATAGTGAAGAGGCAAAGGCCTAATATTTGCCCTAAAGCCAAATTAATCCAAGGTGGATTTGCCCTTTGGACTTGCGGGGGTGTCAAATGTGGTTGAGCGAGTTCTAGGGGGTGGAGCTTTAATGGAGGAAGTAGCCCCTTTAGATTGGCTGCGGTGTGTATGTGTGCTAACTAACTAACCTCCATAGTAAGTGTCGCGATTCACTGGATCGTCATATCGGGGCAGAATAACATCCACGGGGGTGCGGTGGACACGCCGCGCTCGGATCCGCTCGCGTGGACCTGAACGTCGGCTCGCGTGGGGCACTTCGACCGGAGCGGTGTGCGGCCGGCGCTCCCGAAGCGAGCAGTATGCATTTGGACTGCAGGCTGCTACTATGGAAGGAGCGGTAATGGTGGGCAGGGGGCCGACAGGGGCCGGGGTTCTCGTCCTGTCGATCCTCGTCATCATCCTCACCGCGGAAGGCTGCGGGGCGCAGAAAGGTGGGTGCGGAAAGCCCTCAATGAGTGGTGTAAACACTGGTGTGAGAAGGGGGGGGGGACACACAAACTAACGTAGTGTATTACTAATGCAATGAAAAGTTGAGTTGTGTCCTAACATGGCCATTTTCGTGCGCGGAATTCCGTTTGCTTTTTGACCGTTTGCAGCCGCTCGCCGCCATGTATTCGTTGCGCTGAAACCAGGAGAACCGGTTTTATTCATGTGGGGTTTTTTTTTGGGGCACGTGGAGCGTTTGAGGGCTCACACAAACGCCGATTTAAAACAAAGCGTTGAAGCAATAGTTTAAGATGCAAATTCGTACTTCCATCTCGGATTAAAATATCAAACGGAGGAAGGATCTTTTAAAATCCTACATGTTTTGAAGGAGCGTGGCTGCTTTTTTTTTTTTTTTTTTGCCAATACGAGACAGCAGCACATGTCGGGCATGTTGTGGCCTTTCCCCTCGCTCCAATCATGCCAGTTCCTCATGCTTTTATTGTGTGTTTGAACCACGAACCCTCCATTTAATATGTTTGAAGCTACCTCAGGCACATTTGAGCGAATTGGGTTCAGTTTTAACGGGGTAAACTCAGGTGGGTAAAGTTTAGGGCTGGGGTAAAAGTATGGGGGGGCACGACTGTAAACACGTGGACAATTTTGTTATAATTTCTAATTACAGCTCAAACGTCATGCAACTCAATCAAATGTGATTTATAATGGCCTTGCGCTGACTGCGGTGGCACAAGGGGACAGTTGATTTAAAAGTGATGTGTTGTGGTGAGTTATTAGGAAGGTAACATGAGCTGCTGGTGAACATTGCGGTGAGTCAGAGCAGGGAAAGAGGCTTTTGTTTTTGTCCTGTTCAGCTGGATAATGTCCACCGGGAAGCTCTTGCGTAACAGATAAACACACTTCAGCTCTCCCTTTAAAAAAAATCTTTAAGGTCACAAGTTGACTTAAGTTGCACTTTTTGATGTATTGCTTACGATTAGCACGTGTTGCGCAGCTGCAAAAGGGATTACAGTGGATCCTGTGAGGTTTTGACCTCAAAATTTCCCATAGGAAATAAAGTAGATAGATATAGTCTGTTCCTGGGTCAAAGCAACGTTCAAAACGGTGTACAAGTAAGTTAACCACTGTTAGTAAAACATAAACACGCGTAGCGTTAATGAGTTATTGTCAAGTAAAAAAAAAAATTGCCAACGTAAATCGTTAAAACAGTGCTCAGAGCTTTGGAAGACTCACAAGATTTGGTGAAATCTTGTCCTATACGACGACGGTCATCATTTGGAAAACATTGCAAAAAGCCTGTGTAATCCTTTGGTGCTTGCCGAACACAGCTCTAGTAATGTATGAGGTTATGCACAACCTCACTTGTAGAAATAAGTGTTGCAAAATAGCCAAAGACGCAGAAACAAGCAAGTTGCTGAACTGAAGTCTGATGATATTTCACGCGTGACACCAGTTACAATGGCAGAAGTGTGGCAAAAAAAAAGCCAAAGAAAAAGCTTAAACCATGTCAAATCATATTGTTGCTTGCTGAGCTGACCTATGTGAGCTAATACTTTTGATACCCGCTGAACTGATCTCTTGTGATGTATGAGGTCGTGTTATTGTGAGTAGTAGGGAAAAGCCCCCCCCCCCCCCAAAAAAAAAGAAAGAAAGCAAAACAAGCCAAGATTGAGGTTTGGCCCCAACAATAGAAAAAGACCACCTGTTGGTTATGTTCTCGTTTCCGTGCAGGTGATGGCTGCGGCCCCACAGTGATGGGCCCCAGTAGCGGGACGTTGTCGTCTCTGGGCTACCCGGGGCCGTACCCCAACAACACAGTGTGTGAGTGGGAGATCAGCGTGCCCCCTGGCAACAGGGTCCACTTCTGCTTCGCCGAGCTGGACATCGACGACAGCGACTGCCAGGTCAACTACCTCCGCCTGTACAACGGCATCGGACCTGCCAGGAGCGAGATCGGTAAGCATGCGGGTGGCGCGGACGTATGTGATAAGCAAAAAGTTGAAATGGAGTTAATCTTTCGATGGAATTGACTGGCTTTTGGAGTGTCACAAAAATATGAAGAAAACACACCCCAAAAGCTAAAACCATAAAAACAATTCTTTGATGAGGTCGTTTGCCATATGCTGAAATCTCACAAGGTTTGCTTGCTGTGATAATGATTCCTATTTTTGGAACAAGTTTCACAAAATGGCTAAAAATGATAGATTAATGCTTTTAGGTTCACTGAACTGTGTTTGAGAGAGCTTATCAAGTTACATTGAATTAAATATTATTTGACACAACTATTTGTGCTACTGGTACAGCTTAAATAAATCACCTTATTGTGTTTGTTTATAAATAGAGTAATAGATAACTGCCTAGTAAACCAAACATACAAAACACATTTACTTTTACTGTGCTAACATTAAGCTAGAAAGGTTTTAAAGTAGCACCAAAAAAGACTTAGCTTCGTATGTTATCTTGTGTCAACAAGGAGTGAGATGTGAAAGCAGTTGGCTTATTAAGACGGCCAATATTTATCATTAGACAATATCATATAATACATTTCACTCCAATATAATCGTAACAATTTACTCACTATTGTGTAGTATACAGTGTGTTCCAGTCGTAATCAAGTCAGTTTAGCTAGCAACAAAATTAGCCTCTCAGCTATCAACTCTACAGGACTGAGAAGATAATTGGATGCAGTTCTGTGTGAGTCTTAAAGTTTGTTTAAGAATTTTTTTTTTTTTACATATTTTTCTAACTAACATTACTTTTATTGTGCCACAGCGAAGTACTGCGGTTTGGACGTGAAGGTGAACAAGCCAATAGAGTCCACCGGCAACCAGGTTACCGTTCAATTCATGAGCGGGACCCACCACACTGGACGTGGGTTCTACCTGTCGTATTCCACCACAGACCACACGGGTAACCTGCTCTGAGCACTTTTGTTTTTGCTATATGTGATGTGTTTTCACAAAATCAGGCATAGGTCGCGGAGATTAGTTTTGCGTAGATAGCAAAAATACATAGTTTGGACAAAAATAGCAATTTTGAGATTTCTCCAAAAATAACCCCCTTAACGTCTCTATTTTCATTTCCCAGCAGTACAAAACGTTTTCCTTAGGTTTCATTTTCTTCTCAGCCGGTGTAGTCGTGACTTTGCTTTTTCACGCCACAAGAAGAGGAAGTGGTGACGTCCATTAGGTCTTGTCAGGGTGATTATCTTTTACAAATATTTTTTTTAATTTGTTTTGCATTTTTGTTGTGCATGTCACCGCAAATGTGTCTCACTTAAAAGGGGAACCACGTGGCTGCTGACCGTCAAACAATATAGGTCACCATAGCAACCATTTGTGGTCGGTGGCGGGGGAGTTGTGTTAGTCACTTTGACTCAGCGGCTGGTGTGCCAGATCATTTTTACGCCACGAGATTTCTGGTGAATTCTCGGAAGGTCGCGTTGACTCGTGGAAATGTCAAAGTTTGGATTGCAAAGCGGGTTACCGTTAAAACGGCAACATATTTAAAATTTGTGACATTTTCAAGTCTGCATAAGTGGCATTCTCTGGTGTAATAAGTCTTAAAAGTACATTTAGTGGCGAGCATAGCAATTACCTGTATGAAATTGAATTGAGTGAATATGAAATATTGATCATTAAGAATTTGCATTGTGATTGTGAAATCAAATGTGTGAAAAACCTCCCAAAAAAAAGCAATACAGAATTTGAATGGAGAAGAAAACCTCATAGAAACTTCGGAAGTTTAGATTTTTATCATAAATGTCTCACACATTTGTGGTCAAGGCAATCACAGGGCCCATATAGACACACTAACTTAAACATTTCTTGACAGTAATATGTTAAATGTGACCTCACTAGTCTAAACGTTAGAGTTAAGCAGCACAATCCAGCGTTTTTTATCCATCTCAGGGGGCGGCCATTTTGCCACTTGCTGTCGACTGAAGATGACATCACAGTTGCTCAGGGTTCAGGCAACGACCAATCACAGCTCACCTGTTTTCTGAAGCTGAACTGAACTGTGTCTTAAAGCTGCCAATTGCTTAGACAATATAATTGTTCACATTAACGTGTTCTGACATTATTGACTTTAGATATCATCACCTGCTTGCACAAAGGAAGTGATTTCCCCGATGCGGAGTTCAGGTAAAATCCTCAATGTTTGCATACTGGAGACATTTGTTTGTTGATTTTTGTCCAACTTTCATTGTTATTCTCTCTCTTCCCAAGCAAATACTGTCCAGCGGGATGCTTGACGTCAACCGAGGAGGTTTCTGGAACGATACCGAATGGATACAGAGAGGTGAGCAAAACCATTTTCTCTATAGTAAAGTTGGGAAATCGAAATCTTACAATAGTGTCACTGTGGCCATCAATGGAGCACATTTGCACAAGGACCTAGGACTGTTGGAACTATTGTTGAAATTTAGTCTTGCGAAAATTAACTCACAGCCATTTTCACGGAAGCAATCCCCTTCGCTCCCGGCTGTTTTACTGGATTTTGATTGATTTTGCGAGGCCCACAGAATATTGTGTTCTATTGCTATAAAAACATGGAACCTACCAAAAGAAATATAAGTCTCTTCTTTCATCGTGAAAAAAAATAATATTTCTATCTGTTTCCATTTAGTAGCAATTAGCATTAGAATATAGCTCAGTTTTATCATTATTCACGAATCGGTTTAGAATTGTGAGTAAATGAGCTTGTTTGCAACATGGCCCTGGTTGATCTCTTATACTCGCTGCCACCTGCTGGCCGTTTTTTGTAATCGCTACCGTTGCTTCACACGTTCTCTGCAGCTCAGAGGCCGCATCAAAGCCTTCTGTACACTAGCATAAAAAAAACATATAAATACATCTTTGGGACACTTAAAACATTTAATATAGAACATATTTATACGTTTTTGGGTGCAAATGAGTTAATCAGGGCTAAAAGAAGACCCACGTGAGGGGGCGTAGTAAAAATGTGTTCTCAATTAATTTTGGAGACTTGTTCAAATGTGTTCAAACGTGACTGCAGTCGTGTCACCTCAGCGGCTGTCGTTCCCACGCTAATTAGCTTTCGGTCTGTTTAGATCGCACTGAGCAATTTGAATTGGGCCCGCTATCTAGTTAGACGGAACGCTAACGAAATAAGCGGCGGCTGATTTGATTTGTTTCAGTCGGCGCTTTAAAACGGCACCTGACACCTGGCTGGTCAGGACACATTGGTGCTTTTGTCGTCTCTGTCAGGTTGGGCTGGTAACCGTCACAATTACCAATGCAAATTGACTCACAAATGTTAAATGTACCTGTTATGAATTATATAATATCAAAATAACTTTATTAAGCTATTGTTGAATGCTGAGAAATGTCAGTTTGACAAAATGCCAAATAGAATTAAATGAACATAGGACTAGAAAGTTGACTAAAAGTTGTCGTAGTTTTGCAATTGCATCTAAATGCTGAAAAATGTCAACTAGAGAAATACAATGAGCATATCATAGCAAAACTAAGCTACAATACAAATATGGGCTAGTGCAGGCAGTGACGGCTTGAGGTACGAGGGATCCGTTGCCATCCAAGGTTTTGCCCTTCATTGAGCCTCGTTGTTTTTTGCTCTCTTCTTTTTGGTATCTGACTCTGCGGGGGCACGATGATGTCATCACCGCATGATTCGAAGGAGGGGAGGGCTACGTGGTGGTAGTGGTGGGCTGGGCTACGTGGTGGTAGTGGTGGGCTGGGCTTTTGAGGGAGTGGGGCGCCCCTCAGGAACAGAGGAGGGCCCGGGTCACAGGGGTGAAACGGAGGTGAGATAATAGTTTGGCCCAGAAGAAAAGAGCTCCTAATCCAGTGCAGCTGCAACGTGTTCTCGGAGGGTGACTCAATGCGGCTGACATGCTGGACAACACCTCACTTTGTCTGCATGTCATATAGAGTATGTGTGTGCGTTGTATGCATGCGTGCGCACCCCATCATGTTATTATGATGACTTTGGAGGCCTGACACATGGACACTGCGTTGGCGGCAGGGCGCAGCTCTCCAGTTCACTTTCAAGCAATACAGTTAGATTAATTCAGGATGATGCCGTTTTTTTGTTTGTTCTTTAACTCATTCACTGCCATTGACGGCTATTGACGTCAAAAATTAATTTGAACTATTTCTATTAGTTTAACATTTTTCCCACTTTTCTTAACAAGAGTATGAAAACCTAGATTTTATATTTGACGTCTATAACCGTCAATCGCAGTGAATGAGTTAAAAAAAACACACAGATTCAAAAACGTGCTAATGAGTTGCCATAGTTGCTAAAGCTTATGCACGATTTTTTTTTTTTTTTTAGGAATTGTGTGATACAGTTGATTATTGGAAGGAATCTTTGAATTATAACATGAATCAGTACCACGCGATCGTGTCGTGTTGCTAAGATGTCACACTGTTTATATAACAGCCGGGGCTTGGCGGAAACATAACGCAAGTGGTTTGCTCGGAAGTGGAGTGTGTGTTTGCGTATTATGGGAAATTTGAAGCAGTCATTGGGCAAGTGTTGATTGCCCGCGGCGCGCACGTGAATAAATACATGTTGCAAACACGCTCGTCACTCCGCAGGATCGCCCCACGACTCGTTAGTGCCAAATTCCTCTAGTGGGCCCTAAAAAAGAAATCACAGCTGTTCCCGGGAAGTCTCTTTTGAGTTTAGGGTAGCACGTTTAAAATGGAATGCAGCCGGCGGGGTGATTCACTACTACCTGAGCCAGTCCGGCATTCTCGCCAAATAGAGGTGACATCGCAGCGACTCACGGGCTTCCCATTTGCTGTCGTGTGAGCGATATGCGTGCACTCTGTATCCCACGCTTGAAAACATGCACACATGTAATGTGAAGTCACACCTAATGTTCAGTTTTTATTATTGCCACTGTCAGAGGTATTGCTTTACCTTCTGTCAAGAGTATTTTATTTCCATTTTGTATAGTTTTAGTTTATTTGACATACTCAGGGATGTGATTTTTCCGCTAATTCGCGGAATTCCGCTTTTTTTATCTCCAAAAATAAAATGTTACAATTTTTTAAGTGGTAAAAAATCCGATTTCGTCTCTCGACAGCGTTCCATTTTAGTGTTTCCGTAACTGAAATGAAACTGATCTTGCGATTGGCTGAAGTCTCCGTGTTGACCAATAAACGCGCTTGTTATAAAGGCATAGGCGTATACCATTGTTTGTTGACCAATAAACGCGCTTGTTATAAAGGCATAGGAGTATGCCATTGTTCATTTCTCAGACGTTTTTGCCGGGTGTTTAAAGAAAGATGTCCGTGATCGAACGCAAAGATGCTCCACGAGTTAAGGAAATTGACAAGATCGTAAAGAACAAGTTTCGATGGGACTGGTTAGAGAAGGATATATCGACAAATGTTGGAAAGAAGACTGTGACGAATTTGTTCAGTGACTTCATTCGGAAGATCGATCGTGCCGGGAAAGCGCTTTGCATTTGGTGCCGTGATACCGTTGACGATGGTGGGAGAGGTTTCAAAGCTCTTGAAAGTCACGCAAAGAGCAAAAAACACGTGAAAGAACTCCAGTCAAGAACGACAAATTATTCCATCGCTGGAAGTTTCGGTGCCCAAACGAAAACTCCATAACTTTACGGCCTCCATCCCTTATTGACATCACAATCGGAAGCGGTAATAGAGAGACGTGAACCTGTACCAGTTGCTGACAGTCGTGAATTTTGAGGTCGGTGGTAAACGTTTCAAATTAATCGAAATCAAATTTTCTAAAATATTATAACGTAATAAAAATGGCCATAAATATTTAACATGGTTAATCATTGACACAAACTCAAATGAATGCTGCATGTTTGCACTTTTCAGCTTTCAATATGTTGACTGTCTTGATGTATGCAGTTACAGAGATGATCTTAGTCAATCATGCATTCGACGAATGCATGATTGTGTTTTTACCAGAGCTTGCTGCATGAGGTATTTTATGTTTTTGTTATGCATTATGTATTAAATTAAGAATGATTGATTAAATGATTTATTGCATGGTAAATATATATGATGATATTCTCAGTGATAGTTTTTAAAAGCAAAGGCAGTCCAATGTTTTTGAATGTGACTGATTTTGAGTTGACTAAAACTGCAATTTTATATGTGATAGTTCAATATACATTGAAAATTTATGCTGTTGTTTTGTCTATTTCTTTGTCATCTGAGTGTATTGAAAGTACTTAAAAACACGGAAAACCCATGAGCTCTGGACCTAGCTGAGTGCCCGCGGCCCCCAGACCCCCGGCTAAATTTTCAGATAATTTCACTTTGGTCAAATCACATCCCTGTATACTGTATTATATGCAATTCAAAATATATTTTGTTATCATTTTGTCACTTTTATTTATTTATTCCCCAATTATTTGCTGGTTACTTCATCCACTAAAGGAAAATAAATGCCTCACTTTTTTCCAGTTGGAAAAAATTGGTAGTAAGTGCAGCTACAGCGATATTGTCCACACAGACATTTTAGCGTTAAATGTTGACCCCCATTTGAATTATTTTGCTAACCAAAACAGCAACACCTTAAACAGTTCCCAGTCCCAAATGAAGTAAAGTTTAGGTTTTTACAACTGATACTTGATTTTTTTTTATTTGGGAAACACTGAAATGTGAATGACAACATTCTTCATTGATTTTTAAATGTTTTCATTTTTGCCACCTGTCTAGTCGTCTCCCCTGTGTTTGGCCGCCGTCCACGCTGGCGTGGTGTCCAACGCCGTGGGGGGAATTATCCATGTGGTGAGCAGTAAAGGTATCCCGCACTACAAGGGCACATTGGCTAACAACGTCACGTCCACTGGGTAAGGAAGAAAGAACCACACATTGACTAATGCATTATTTTGTCACCGCCTCACCCCGCCCTAATTGGCTTTTTATTGCCCCACAGAGGAACCCTGTCAAACAGTCTTTTCACCTTCAGGACAAATGGTAGATGTCACATGGTTACCGTGTAAAAAGGATAACACCAAAAGCATTTGGTTGACCTTTTTTTTTTTTTTTACTTTTTTTTTTAAGGCTGCTATGGAACGCTGGGGTTAGAGTCCGGCGGCGTAGCGGATATTCAGATCTCCGCCTCGTCCGTGTGGGAGTGGAATGACATGGCGGGCCAGCTCAGCGTGTGGGCACCATCAGGGGCTCGGCTAAAAAAGGCGGGCCTGCCCTGGGCGCCCTCTCAGAGTGACCAACACCAATGGCTTCAGGTGGACCTGAAACGACAGAAGAGGATCACAGGTACTGACCAGGCAACCAAAATATTAGGCACACCACTTAGCTGTTGTATCATAAATCCTGTCGTGGATTTGATTGATTCACTTCAGCGCAACATCACATAATTTTTTTTCAACTGGGGATGTCAGTCGATTGAAATTTTTAATTGTAATTTATGTCAGCTTTAAATAATTAACTCGTGATTAATGGCATGCTATATCTGTTGTAAAAGTGCAATAAAATTTTCCCCCAGGTTTTTCATACTCGTGTTAATAATCATAATAATGGAAAATGTTATCTTTTAATTCATTGATACATTAATTTCATGGTGATTCATAAAGTTATTTGAAGTAAAAAAAAAAGATGTACTGTAAAAAGGAGTGTGAGACACTCATTTGTATTGTGGTTGTATTTCTGCCACTAGATGTCATTAGCGTTTAATTTTAGACATTGGTGACAGCAAAATATATATATTTTTATATTAACTCATTCAGTCCCAGCCATTTTCACTGAAGCAAACCCCTTCGCTCCCAGCTGTTTTACTGGATTTTGACTGATTTTGCAAGGCCCACAGAATATTGTGTTTTATTGCTTTATAAACATGGAACCTACCAGAAGAAAGATTAGTCTCTTTTTTTTCATCGGGAAAAAAGTATATTTCTATCTGTTTCCGTTTTGCAGCAATTAGCATTCGAATATAGCTAAGTTTCATCATTATTTACAAATCTGTTTAGAACTGTAGGTAAATGATCTTTTTTTTCAACATGGCCCTGGCTGACCTTTTGCTCTGCTGCCACCTGCTGGCCGTTTTTGTAATAACTACCATTTCTTCAACTGTTCTCTGCAGTTGTGAGGCTGCATCAAAACCTTCTGTATGCTCTAGCATAAAATGCCCCATAAAAAATATATAAATATGTCTTTGGGACACTTAAAACATTTTAAATAGAACATATTTTTACGTTTTTGGAAGCAAATGAGTTAAGTTTGTTAGTTTTGAACATGAAGTAACTTGTGGACATTTTGAAAATTGTAAACTACAACTTGACCCCCAGCCCCACAAATATATCATTAATTATTTTAGTTCAACCATCAGCAAAGTGAGCCATTTTCAACCCTTCAGATTGGTCAATAATTTGTAAAAACAACGCCAACGTGTGTGGACTGACTAATAGCATCGATTTTTGAAACAATATGGAATTGACCAAATTATGACGTTTCAGCCCAACGCCAACGATATGCATTGTTATATTACTGCTAAAATGTGTTATAGCGACTCCATTGTCAAGTTTTATACAGATGCACATTGTAGTGACGCAGCTTTCCTGCTCACGAACCAGAAATAACGCCGAGGTGTTACGCTAGCTATCGTCTTTAGTTGCTCAATAAAATTGTTCCAGCGACACGACAAGTATAGCGTACACTCCGAGAGTGACCGTGCAGGGAAGCGATGGTGGTGCGCCACTTTCTTCTCTTTACTTCTAGTGAAACGTTTCATTTTGTTCCATGAAGGCATCACCAGCACGGGCTCTACGCTGAGGGAGTACCCGTACTACGTGGCGGCGTACCGCGTCCTCTACAGTCACGATGGCCAGCGCTGGCTCTGCTACAAGGAGGCCAACTCCACACAAGACATGGTAACGCAAGCAGCTAATCAGTTTATCAATAACGTCACTGGCATCCATGTCGGGCAAATTGGCAGAGAGAGAAAAAAGACTCTCTGATGGCTGAGGGAGGGGGGGGGGTCGCACACTTGACTGTGTTGCCATAGCAACGGGTATTGATTCAGGGTTTATCTCAGGAAATGAGTGGTTTGAGTCGAGTGCTGGGATGAGCGCGGCTTTAATAATAAATGGATAGTGACTAAGTGGCCTGTTTTGCGAACGTCGCTGTTTTGTTGCGATTTCAGATTTTCCAAAGCAACATCAACTACCTGGACGAGGTGAGGAATAATTTCATCCCCCCCATCGAGGCGCGCTACGTGAGGATCAATCCAACCTGGTGGCAACAGAGGATCGCTATCAAGGTGGAGCTGCTCGGGTGCCAAGTGGCAGGTGAGAGCGCAATGCTTAACGGGTGGCAGTTTTTTGTTTTGTTTTTAACGCCATCTTAGTGTCCCATGTGCGCAAAACGACTCTGAACGAAGCTGTTCATTTTGGTTGCTGCGATAGAGTTTGGTATGTTTTCACCAATTGGTACGGTTTGGATTAGTGCTCATGACCAAGTCCCGACGCGAATGGCGAAAATGAAGTCATGAATGCCCACCCAAAAAGGTTAGTAATTGCCTATAGACTCCAGAAATGGGTGAATTTGTGAAGGCCAAATGGCTAATAAGCAGATTCACTGTTTACCTTGAATTATATGGGATATGATTAGGGATGGGCGAGTACTGGTAACAGCCTTATTTTTAGGCATCGGGTAATCGTGGAGGCTTCCGCTACCAGCCACCAATATTAAAGGTAAAAAAAAATCTGACATCGTGTACCGTTAAGTCCTCCTCGGCAGTAGTTGGCGGCAGTTTGACACATCTGCAAATTATCATCTGTGTCAGGTTTTGTTCACAATGTATCAGGCAGACACAAGATCAGTTTTTTTTGCAGTGTCAGGGTTTCTGCGGGTCATTAAAAAGCAATAAAAGTCATGGGATTTGCTAGAATTAAGGCCTTAAATGAAATCATGGAGCATTAAATATGATGTTGAGAGGCTTTATTTTACACCGCAAATAAGCACTTTAACATAATAATAAATGAGATACAAATGTATACGGTATACTGGATTTGTGGGGACTGGTGACAAGTTGTCATTTACAATGAACAAAAAAATGCTCATCTTGCAAATACCAATTGCTCTGAATTTGAAAAGAAAAATTTACTGTTCCTATCACCAACATCCAACATGAAACACTAATGCCACCTAGAGGAAGAAAATGCCCTCAACACAAACCTATGGCTCAATGTTTAACTAACTTCATGAATTACTATAAAATTACTGTATCAATGAACTAAATACAACCACTTTTGTATTTAGTACTCCTATTAGTCAATTTTTACGTTAATTAACAAGAGTATGAAGAAGATTTTATTATACATTTGGAACAGACATAATGTGAATCATTTCTGATTAATGATACAGTATATGTGGCCCGTTTTTGTGGTGTAATTGAGGAAAATAGAGCAGGAGGTCAAGTATGTCAATTTTTGAGATGTATCCAAAAATAGCCTCCTTTAGGTTTCTATTTTCTTTTCCCAGCAGCACAAAGGTAAAAAATTTCATAGAAGTGTATGAAAATAAGCAATTATTAAACACTATGCAAGTATTCATCGTGACTAGGGGAAGTGTTTTTAGCCTAGCTGCTAGCTAGGGCGTCGTGTCTTGGCCATTTGTTTAATAAAAAAAACAACCCGCATTTCTTTGCCTCAAGCGTCATTCACAAATAGTTTATATAAATGTTGTGAGGAAAAGCAGTTCTGATAATGGGTGGACATAGCAACCAAAAAAAAGTTGAAATACAACATTCATTCCGAAAGTGAACAGAACAGTCATCCTACCTCGGAGCAGAAGTATGTCGTCGTCAGTCAGGATGCCAGCCAATTGTAATCCAAACAGACAGAGATCATCTTCAATTTCTGTTCCTAATGAATCGATTTCTACTTTTAATTCAAACGACTACATTCGCACACTAAACCATGTCAGCAGCCGCGACGCCCCCCAGCGGAGCACAGTGAGCACATTGACAGGCTTCAGTCACGCCGAATGAATGAAAAGTTACCACATGCGCCAGCGCAATGAAATAATTCAACTTTGGCTGATGCCTCGGAAGCTGAATTGTACGATGAACGTGATCTTCAAAGTTGAGGCTGATTTCATCTGTTGAGAGGTCAAACTTCCAAAACATTGAAAGGGTTCAAATCTCGGACGACGGCCTTGCCTGCGATTGGAATTTACTTTCCTCTGATATTTTAACAGTTCCTGAAAATTTCAGGTAAATATATTTTTCCTAAGGTACTGGTTGCTATGGACATTTGAAAGATAGGTACATCTACGTATCATTTTAAAGGGAATTATGAATATCTCAATTTCGATTTTATTTAGTTTTTTTTTTTGGGGCACAAGGACTCTTTCGCCGGTCACATATGCTTATATTTGTGCACATGTAAATGCACTATGACATGGGCATTAAATTAGTTTTAAGGAACCCTGGGTAGTATAATGGTGGCGCTGGAAACAAAACCGTCTCTCAAACGTCATGTCTTCTGCCGCTAGATCAGGTTTTCCCTAAAAAAATGGATCCGTAGCACCATGTCTAATAGTAGCTTAAGCTGCGCTGTTCTCCACAGCGAGGAAGGGTATGGAGCCGAGGATGTTCCCGCCTGGCCGCTTCACCCCTCGCCCGGCACCACCGAAACGCCCGCGAACGTTCGGCAAGACCACGCCCCCTCCGGACATCAGAAACACCACCGTGCCGCCTCTCACTGGCAAAGGTGCGTTTATAACAATAAATATATATATATATTTTTAAAAACACTTCATTTGAAGTCAATTGTTTTATTTTTATTACTCAGAGGTGGCGCTGGCTGCCGTCCTGGTGCCCGTCTTGGTCATGGTGTTAACGGCACTCATCTTACTGGTGGTTTGTGCTTGGCACTGGAGGAGTCGGTCAGTATCCGCTCATCATGACTTGACCCCCACCAAAATCCTTGTTTTTATGACTCGGCATCTCCGTTTATAGGAAGAAGAACTCCGAAGGAACGTATGATCTTCCTCACTGGAATCGCACTGGTGCGTCATCATCCTTCTTTTTACCGTCTATCCTTTTTTCCGGCAACTTCCCAATTTAGAATTAGCCGCGTTGTCCTTGCAGACTGGTGGAAGAGTATGAAGCAGCTGCTGCCGTCCAAAATGGTGGAGGCGGAGGACTCGGTGCGCTACAGCAGCAGCGAGGTGGGCCGGCTCGCGGCGAGGGGCGCCGTTACGAGACTGCACGCCGAACCCGCAGGTACCAATTGTCGCGCTGCTGTTTGCCGTACTGACCATCAGATTGAAAGCATCACAATAGGTCACAAACGAATGAACTCCAAATATCAAATCATCTTTCCCCATTGAAATGAATGGAAATGCAATTGATCTGTTCCAGCCCTACATTGCGCTCCTTCTGGTGTGTGTGCCTTGGCCACCAGGGTGCAGTATAATACAGACATAAAAAGAACAGTTTCACAACTAACTCAGATAAAGACTATATGAATGAGAATATTGTTATTGTTGTCCATGTGTTGCTTCAGTGTTATAAAATAAATATCTGTTGCTTAAAAGATTACAAGGCCTGACCAATATGGATTTTATCGACCGATTCAAAAAAAAAAAAAAAACTTATATTTTGGTCCCTCAACCCTTAGAACAATAATGATAAAAGAAAATGTAATTGTTTTACATAGTTTTGTCATATTTCTTTAACAGAACAGTACAGAGAGCAAAATCGGCAAAAATCAGCCAATTTAAAAAGAAAAATCGAAGTATTTGAATGCTATTTTTGTCTTATGTTCTAATGTGTAAGGGGAAAAAAACCCAAATATGACAATTAATAGATAATATACTACTGTATATAATTAGTCAGACCCTAGTTAGATCACCGCCACTATCGAGGCTATTCGTTAGCCCGCCTGACATTGTGTATTAGCATTAAGCTAGCGGACATTCATAGGCTAAAGCTGTGCGATGTGTTTTAAATACATGTGCTTGAAATGCACATTGTGTAATTTTCTTGGTTTTATGTTTAGTTCCAAGTTTGTTTTTTGAAGTTGTTGAATATCTGCCAAACTGCTGCATTTTGTTGCATTCTGTGGCTTCAAAGCAGTCTTGCGTGAGTGAGTACAAATTATTTGTTGCTGTACTTGTGTAGAATTTTCATGTACAGGTATGTGTGCTTGATATTTTTTTGACATAAATATGTACTTTGACACATTTACGTCAACCATTTTCATTACTGCAAAATAAAATCACTGGAAATTGCTCATGACGCGTAAACTGTAGTGTACACAATTAGCTATTATACACAAATTAAACAAAAACAAATAAAAACTACTCACTTTAAAAAAAAGTTTACTTTCAATACTCATCTAAAATTCAGTTTATAATAAATGTCTACATAAGTAATTGTTGACTTCAACTTGAACCAAAATGTATTTTTGTGAAGATACATGTACTTGCTTACAAAAATAATTTCAACATTAAAAGGCTCTTGCTAAAACTGTGACAAGTCTGAACAGCATTTGAGGTGTTCTGGCTGCTCAACTGTTGTTGTGTGTAAAACACACCAGCAGGTGGCAGTATTCAACATTTTTATCAGATAAGTGCAGGGCAACTAAAGAAGTTGATTTCTCCCTTCCCCAACCTCTTTTAAATATGGTTGTCCAATAAAAACATGCATATTCAAATTTTATTTTAATAAAAAAAAAACAAATATTTATCACATTTCTATCTCTGTGTAAATTGTTTTGTAACATATTTCCATTGAATTGCATCTGTCCAGAATACGCGCAGCCCCTGGTGAGCGGCGTGACAACATTGGGCGCCCGGTCCACCTTTAAACCCGACGAGGGTCCCGACCCGGGCTACAGCGACCCCGACCTGTACGACGCCCCCATCTCACCCGACGTCTACCACGCGTACGCCGAGCCCCTGCCCGCCTCGGGAGCCGAATACGCCACGCCCATCGTGGTGGACATGGGCTGCCACCCGTCGGGGGCGGCGCCCGCCACTTTCCTGCCGACACGGACAGACGGCGGCCAGTTGGCGTACGACACGCCTAAAACCGCCACGGGACACGACTCGACCTACCAAGTTCCCCAATGTGGCGGCAACAGAGTTGAAGGGGGCGCGTGATTGGTTGATCTTTCGCCCGGAGATGTCTGTATCATGGTTGGATCCGCTTGCGTTGGCGCCATTCCAGTCGGATCACTGAAAGCGCAGAAATGAATGTTTTTGTTTGCGCGCCACACGGAGCTCACGAGACGAGCGCGCCGACTACTGTTTTTCAAAATCTGTGATTCTTGCTTTTGTGAAACTGTGATTTTTTTTTTTTCTGTTACAAAGATGGTGATGGAAAACAAAGAATTCCTCCCTAGTTGTAGTCCACGGTACATGTTGTCTTTGGAAGCGTGACTTGAACTTGTGTTACTGCTCGTGTGATTCCGTCGTTGCAAACCTCTTCGAATTCCCAAGTGATTTTTTTTTTAACTGATATTTATTTTTGAATCCTGCTGATGAGAAAGCCCACTCGCTGCCCAACCCACATTTGCTTGCGCAGACCAAATGTTGCCTATTTTTGTGTTTGTGTGTCGCAACTCAGCAGAATGAACATTTTAAAGTCTTAATGTGAGAAATAAAGAAAATTTTAAGGAGAGGTATGATGTTACTCTGTTTTGGGCATTGGTTATCAGCAGACCAGTTTAATGTCTGGTCATGGGAATTAAGAGTTTTACCATGTTCAATTTTTTTCCGTGTTCCCTCTGAAATTTAGAACACATTTTAAATGTCTCTTAAATTAATTTGCCAACCCTATATATTTTTATATTTTAATAATTTTTTTCCCAATATATATTTTTTTAAGCGCTTAATACTCCCTTTAAATGTTATTCACATTTATAATTAGATTTTAATTTTTTTCCTGACCCCTCATTTTTGAATTTTAATTTTTATGTTTAAGGAAATTTTTCCTTGTGCCTTTTTTTCTAAATGGAGTCTCGGTCCCTCATTTTATTTTTTCCAACTCTTCTTTACCTTTATTTATAAAAATATATTTCTATGGTCCTTATTAATTTTTTATTTTCAATTTTAATTTGTTTATTTTATTTGCCTAACCTTATTTTCTGGTACCTTTTATTTTTCTTTCAATTTATCACAATGTCTTGTTTCTGACAAGCTGTCTGAACAAATCTAAGAATCTTCTCAGACCATGCATAAGCAGTAATAATGATCAGCTTTACAACAAAACAAATATTTCCCCAAGATGCAGTGGCTAAAAAGTAGTCATAGTAGTAGTAGAAACTGGGAATTCATGACCACCAAAAACAACCATAAATCCCTATGCAAATATGAATATTTTTGTGACTGCAAAATAATAAAGTGCAACTGTTCATGTTGGACACCTGCATTACATGTTTCCCCTTGATTTAACAGCTTGTTTTTCACTCTTTAAATTTTTTTTTTTTTGCTGACCAGTTAAATAATCCACCCAAGAAAACGACAAGCATAAGGGTGCTCTGTGCGGCAGACTTGTGCACGTGCACAGGAACGATAGACATACTCGGGTCACATCCGTTACCATAACTAGATCTGGCAGGATGTTCTTGTCACAGTGTAGCAAGCTTTAAAAAAAAAAAAATTACAATCAAATTAGAGACATAAAATGGGGACAAATAGGGATGATCAAGATGAGATGATTTTTCCCCAAGACAGTTTTAACATTTAAGACAATATTTAATTTTTTTTGAAAATCGCAAAATCACCTTTTAAAATAAAAAATAATTATAGGTCAGTTTCTGTGCAAAGCGAACAATGTAATGATACCAACCTTTTGAAAACAGGATAAAGATCAATTTATAAAAGTTTTGGTGGCATCTTTGGCAACTTAAAACTTATTCACAACCACTTAACCACACTGTTATGCCATCCCTATGAAGAAGAAAATATTCCACGTCTTCTCAAGCCGCGACAATAAATAGTTATTTTTTTTCTATGAAATTGTTGTAAGTTCACCTCTGCAAAACATTGTAAACAGTGTTTCCCACACCATGTTAATACTTGGGCGGGCCACCCAAGTAAACTGGCCACCACCCAAGTAGATTTCAAGAAAATTATATATATATATATATATATATATATATATATATATATGAACAACAACAAAAGCGTGTCGTGACTAGATATACCGCATGTAACATTAGTTCACATTACAATAAATAACTGTACAGAAAAAAATTGAAGTGTATTAATTTTCCTGAAATAAATCAGTACCAAGGCCATCTACTGTAAAGGATGTGCAATTACGCTGTATTCTAGTATGGCAAAATAAAAAAAAGTCCTGAATTCAATGTGATTTAAAGTACGCTTAACTTTTGTGCAGATTAAGAAAATGTTCACAAATTTATTAGCGAATAAGGCCAATTGAAATCAAACAGAGGAAAAGAAAACAATGTTATTTTTTTAATTGCCATTGGCAGCTTTGAAATGTGGTCGTTTCCTGAATGACAACTTAAAATGTATTTTATAAATTTACAATCATAATCTAAAGCTGCATACAATCTGGAACTAACATATTCACATTTTACGTTGCAGCATTTCAAAATACATTTGACACATTAGTACAAAATGATGAGTAATAAATATGTACACAATTTGATATGAAATTACTCAAGTTAACATACCATTAGGTTTGTATCAACCAATATTTGGATCATATTTTGTTGTTGTTACATTGTCCCTGCTACTTACGTATTCCTCACTGGTCCATGTTCTTCCCGTCCTTCCCAAACTTCCACCAGACGACGGTGAGGCCGACGGCCGCCAACAGGATCAGACTGCTGGTGATTAAGTACGCGATAGGCAGGAACTGGTTGGGACCGCCGAACCAGTTCAGCGTGGTCAGGACCACCTGCTTCCTGCCACGGAAGTACTGCACGGGGTAGTCTGGAGGGAAGGGTTGAGAGTCAAGGCAAAAAAATAAAAATAAAAAATATTCAAGTGATTGAGACCCGAAAGGTCAAAGGTTCATATGGACGAAAGATGCTATACAAATAGTCTTGCTAATTTCTGAACACCTGTCTCTGATCAGGACACGCTATCAGGAGACCTGGAAACTGTATAAAAGTGCAAGGAAAAAAATGGCTAATACGTCTTGTTTAAGAAAGATACTGTAGGTTATCTCCACGCTGTAGTTCCCTTTCGGGAGGCCGCTTTGGAAAGGTTTGTCTGTTCGCAGCAAAACGCCGTAGAGCTTCTTGAAGTTAGGGAAGGCCGCCTCCCGCATCCACACGATGAGCGCCTCGTTGATGAAGCCGTTGTTGACGGGGTCGTGCGTGTCTAGGTTATACACGGGATCGTGCCAGTAGGGAGGCGGCGCCGTGCCTGTCGGGTTCACACACGTGGGAGCTGCCGTCATGGGAAATTACACAACATGAATGAAAAAAAAAGAAAGAAAAAAAAGGAGAAGATACCTTGGAAGACTTCAGCCAAGCTCAGGCTGCCGGACTGAGGGTTGCGGTACTTGATGTTTTTGTCCGTGTACCAGCTGATGCCGCTGCGTAATAGAGGCACGGGGTGATCAGAACTACCAGAACCAAGATATTGGAACTTGAAGGTATCTGTGAGGAAGTAAGGATGTCACTAATCAAAACATTAGCCACATAATGATCATAAATAATAATAATTTTTAATTATTGTTTTTTAAAATTCATATATAATTATTATTATTATTAGTAGTAGTATATTTTTTTATTATTACTATTATTATTATTATTATTATTATTGGTGTCAGCTGATCAAAACAAAAGGCGTAGTATCAACCTTTGGGCAATGTGCCACATGCTGCTTCACCAAACATTATTTAACATGTAGCATACTTGAAACAGGAAGTAAAATAACAACATTGGGGTAGTGAGTCAAATATTGCTTCACCAAGATATTACTATTACTTTTTTTTCCAGGTACATTTTTATTTGATTTAGTATTAGTTTTAGTTTTCGCCCCTTCCTAATATGGAGTATATTGAAAGATGAAAAAAAAAAGGTCACTAAAGATTGTGAAATAAAGTAAGTAAAAGTAAACTACAATTCCCAGACCACTTCGTTCTTAGTTCAGAAATAAAAAACAGTTTTAGTTTTAGTTGTATTTTTAAACATGGATTATAATGAAAGATAAAAAAGTTACTAACTATTGAGTAATAAAGTAAACAATTCCCACACCACTTTGTTCTTCTGTACGTCCCTACAGTAGTACTGTACTGAAATAAAAACAGTTTGTCAGTTTAGTAGCAGTTTTCCCTTCTTTTATTTTATTTTTTATTTTTTAAATTACACCGAGCGTAACGAAAGACAGTAAGGTCACCAACTACAGTATAATAAAGGAAACCAGTTCTTTCTTCCGTACATCCGGATAATGATATTGAAATAAAAATATTTAAAAACATATTTTTGCAACAAAAAAAATATTGACTTGAGAAGCTTCCTCTCACTATTGTTCAACTAGTTTGCTCTCAAAAGCAAAACAGCAAGACGTAGCTAGCCACATTCACGCACAGGCACATCTCTCCCCCAAGTCTATTTGGAGTTCAGAACATTCGAGTGAGTTCCAACAAACCGTGAATAATTCCTCAAAGCACACTGGTCATTCCACATGGTGTGTGTTTACCATTAAAGATGCTGTTGGCCACCGCGCCACAGGGAGCGATAGGCAGTCCTTTGTCATTGGTGGCGAATGGCTTGCAGTACGAACTGGGTTTCTGCGCCAGTGCAATAAAGATAACTTCATTCACTTCACATTCAGTAGACTTGTATTTTAAAAAGCAAACGTCATGCGAAAAGCACCTTTAAGTTGGTTTTCCTGCCGACCATCTGCGCGTCGTCTCTGGAGTCCATGTATCTGCGCAGGTTCTGGTGGAAGTTTTGGAGGCCGTAGTAGAAGAAGACGTTGCCCTGAGACAGAAGAAGACCCAACTTTGAAGTTTTAAAAAATGGAATCAAATAAATAAATACATTGGCATAATGGAATCAGCAAGCTTCTCTGCTCAATCCCATGCAATTCATCTCCTCTTCCTGAGTCTATTTGAAGTATTTTGCTAACCAAAACTGAAGTACCTACTGAGGTATGTAAACAGTATCTCAGATTAATTTTTAGTGTGTCGCCTCCCCGCCCCCAGAACAAAATGTTACGAATCACATCACCTTACATAAGATCATATAAGCTTAAATAACAGCCACCCCTCTAATAAACGGTGCATCATCAATGCCTCCCTCCCTCAAATAGACACTTCCTTCTTCCCCATCGAGTATTGCGTAGTCACAGTGCAATTATCTACACTATCATTTGACTCACCTATACGTGATTTTTGTCCTTTCTAAATTGCTCTAAGATTCCACAAGATGGTGCCATAGCCTTGTCTGTCTACATCGGAACTCGGAAGCATATTGAAGGATACCGCCTTAACTGCCAGAAAGGCATGATATGTCCAGGAGGAGCCCGGGGTTGTAAGTTAAGTTACATGACTGCATTCGGTAGTTACATTATCAAACACCATCAAACCACTTTCGCATGTGGCTCGTCAATAGTATTAGCTAGCATACTAGTTTAAATGTGTATGACATCACATGTCCTGGATTGGCCGGAAACCAGTCCAGGGTGTGCCCCGCCTACTGCCTGAAGCCAGCTGGGATAGGCTCCAGCAACCCGTGACCCTTGTGAGGAATAAGCGATTAAGAAAATGGATGGATGGATGGACATCACATGTGGAAAATCTATATTTATTTATATATAAACCTAGCACCACTTGCGGATTTACCTATTCAGATATTTTTCCCAATATTTCTTCGCAACCCTATTTTTTGTGGAAAACAATCTTAGATTTTTTTTTAAATAACTTTTAGGTTTAAAAAATATATATAATGTGCATCAGTTATACACAGATTTGCTATTAACTCATTCACTGCCATTGACGGCTATAGACGTCAAAAATTCTATTTGTTTAAATTTTTTTCCCCTTTTGTTAACAAGAGAATGAAAACCTAGCAAAAATGTATTGTACGTTTAGAACAGATATAAAATTTGTGATTAATTACAATTAAAATGTTCAAACGCCTGATGCCACTAATTAAAAAAAAGAAAAGATTATGAAAAATTAGGGGTGTCAGACGATTTTTTTTTAAAATTGTAATTCATTGCATTACTTCACTAGTTAACTCACGATTAATCGCACATTTGATATCTGTTCTAAATGTACAATAAAAAAAATTCTAGGTTTTCATACTCTTGTTAACAAAAGTAGAAACAATGTGAAACTAATAGAAATAGTATTAATATTGAATTTTTGACGTCATTGGCAGTGAATGAGTTAACAGGCCGCCCGGCCCCAGGACCACGCACTGTTTAGTCAATCAACTCACCTTTGGGTATTTACAGATAATAAAGCCATGTTAGGGCTAATTGTATCAACAATGTAGACAACGTGAGCTATTAGAAGATACGGGAAAGAAGCAGAAATGTGCTTAGGTTCACTCTTTGATGGTACACAAAGTGCATTCAATTTCCAACGAGGATGAAAACAAAATTCCACCAGTTGGCGCCAAAGTAAACAGCAAATAGTTGACATTTTCAGCAAATAACTTGCTGTATTTGCGGGCAGAGGGGCATTTTCATTTCGCTATTCCCGATAAGAGTTTGGTCCCTTTCACACACAATTAGCAAGGGATCGTATCTGTCTCTTGGTGGCCATTCTAGTTAATGTTTTACAGAAGTGAATACATCGGCAAAGTACAACAGATGAGATAAAGAAGGCGAGCTGGAATACGCCTCACCTTCAAAGCTCTGTCCACGTGAAAGTGCAGTTTGCAAGTGCAGCTCAATGCCGCGTTGCTCGCATTCTTACGCACGTCGTGACAAAGCGCGCAGTCTCCATTGTCTGTGTAGTCCACCTAAAATGACAGCAAAGATTTATGAATTGAAAACACACTTGTTCACAACATAAACTTTGACCTCTTCCTTCCTTCCTCGATGCTCAGAAGAGCATTTTTCTTACCGCCTTCCGCAGGAAAAAAAAGCAGACTCACCCGGATTTCCTGTACGCTCTGGACGGTAAGCAGAAGCCAAATTCCCAGCAGCAAGCATATGACAGCCATGAAGTAGAAGAAAGGCAGGACGGTGCTAGCCGTCAACATGGGCGACCAGGCGGGCAGACGCTGCTGCTTGAAGGCCGAGTTGTCGGGCCTCCGGGCCAGGGGTCCGCTCTTGGCTTTGGCCATGGCGGCGGCGACGACGGCGCGGGGGAACTCCGCTGGAGGTTTTTGTGAAAGGGTTTCGCGTCCTGTTACGATTCCTGTGGTATCACCACACAAAAGACGCACGCAGACAAACACGCGCACACGTCTGACGACAGGCCTGTCGCTGAGGGGAGAGACGCTTGACTTCTGTTATTGATTAACCACAATCAACCGCCTCTTCCTCTTTTCTGTTTCTGGCCTTTTTGTTTCTGTTTTAGACAACACATGCAGGACTTTTTTAATTACTGTAATTTCTAATGCAGTTTTTGTGGGCCTGTTTATAAACTCCACAGAAAGTTGAAGATCTTTTCTGTTAGGGTTATTGTATTTGGAATAGGGGTGTCAAAATTAGTGCATTAATTTCGAGTTCATTTGAAGTTCCTTTAACACCACTATTTTTTTAAACTTAATTGGAAAGCCTGTACTGGGGGAATTCCAGTCATAATGCAGCAGACACATACACGGCAAAATTTAGCAGTAATAAATGTAATACAATTAAATATATATAATATTTGTGGAGACTGGGGGGTCAAGTTGTATTTTACAATTTTAAAAATGTGCAGAATTTCCGCAAGTGACTTCATGTTAAAGATTAGATAGCTTTTAATATGAGAAGAACAATGCACTGAGCTGTCTTACAAATGCAATTATGCCATCTAGTGGCAGACAAATGATCTCAACACAAATCAATATCTTACTCGTTTTTTTTTTTTAACCGTACAGTACATCTTTTTTAAATTTTAACTCAATTTTATGAATTATGACATTACTGTGTCAATGACTATAAGCTGGAGCCATATTTCTTTTAGTTTAACATTTTATCCCCACCTTTATGTTATCAGGAATATGAAAACTTGGGAAAAACTATTTATTGTACATTTAGAACAGATTTAAAATTTGCGATTAATCACGAGTAAACTATTGAAGTCATGCAATTAATTACGATAAAAATGTTTAATTGCCTAACACCCCTAATTTGGAACAAATCTTTAGACATGGGGATCTCAGCGAAAATCGTGGGAAACAATGTCATCAGCACTTTCATTTGACACTCAATTTATTGGAAACATCTCACCGAGACAATGTGTTGAACAAACAACGTCGCACATTTCTACACAATAGTAAAAAGCAAAGCGTGGGCAAACAATCAGCAAGATGCAGCAGGACGAAGCTTTGATCTCTCGTGAGCTTGTTGTATAAATCACGAGCAGCGATTCAAGTTGACAATGTCGAGTTAAAACAGTCCAATTTTGACGTTAGCTGCTCGGCATCTGTCGAGGATGCAGCTCTCCAGCAGCTTGAAAACATCCAGCTTGATCTGAAAGAAAAGCAGAAACGCTTGGAAATACATAACACACAACTATGGAAAAGTATGATTAGAAAGAAACCACTGGTTATTACGAGGCTGCGTTGTAAACTCCCATGAACGTGTGGATGGATACATTTAACTGACATCATATAAATATAACAAATAATAACACAGAACCAAAGTAATAATCAAGTGAATAAAAACATGAGCACTTTCATCGAATGTAGAGTAGTGCAGTGTGATTTTGCGCCAACAGGGGGCGGTAGCCAACCTCAGGTATGTCCATCATCCTCCTGCTCTTCTGGTCTCTCCAGTTCCAGTCCAGAACCAGATAGCGCAACGCCTGCAAGCTCAATCCGTCTTAAGTGAAAAGAAATGACTTTATTGTTGTTGTTTTTTTTTCACGTGGCTTAAGTTGAGACGTGTGCAGTTAGTTACCTCTGTGAATAAGATCGCCGATCCTGCAAGGTGTACCCACCCCGATGTGAATTACGCCCTTCTGCAACATCTTCACCTGCTGCTCAATCTTCACACAATGACAAAAACACACAGTCACGACTATTACTACTTCTCACAACGAAATCGTACGCATAAACGCTGGCTGCGGGTACGAAAATGGTCTGCACCCCTGTTCCAGAACATTCACTAGCGCTGAAATGATAGCCAGTCTGTACAACCTTTATGTGTTTTGCAAACAGCTTTACGGCCTTGGCTTCGCCCTTGAATGTTGTCAGTTGTCTGGCGAAGAAAGAAAAACAAATCAAACAGTGATTTGCTTGATCCTACTTTTTCATTCAGGACAAATGAAAGATCTTACTTTATGAGCTCGATGGCGCGGAGGGCAGAGCTGCAGACGATGAGCAGCACCGCCGATTGTTTTTCTGTGTGTTGTTTCTGAATCTTGGCCCATTTGGGACAAACTGAGAGATAAAGAGAGAATCAAAGATAAGACATTCATGGACACCAGCCCTGTCGCAAATAGCAAAAAAACAACAACAACACATGACTAATTGACGCTGTATTGAACTGCAGATACCGTAAGTTATGATCCCAAAACATAACATCATTTCAAGCTCATTTTACAACATTAGCCTTAAAAATAAATTCCTCCAACAAGAATCAACCGGCTGAGTGTAATGATCTCAATTCACTGACATGATGTTCGGAAATTGACATCAAACGTTTAACTGCAAGGATGTAAACACTCCCTTAAATTAATTTTAAAAAGTCAAGTCTTATATGCATGTAATAAAGATGTTACATTATGTTGTGTGTGTGTATGTTGGATTTAAAAACATAACTCAAATTTCGCTTGACATAAATTGTAATAAATTTAGTATCATTTCAAAAAAACCTTCCAATAAAGTCCTCCCCTGCAATAAATGTCTCAACCATCTGCAATGGACTTGGACAACGTTTTTGGAAATGACTACGACCAAAAGGATGTGGAAAAACGTCACGGCAACGACACTCACTGTGCTTCAGATAGGACGAGAGGCTGTGCGTCAGGTCATTGCAGGTCAGGAAGCAAGAATCTGGAAAAAAATGCGCGAGGCATATCAGACAGCGAGCCTGACATGCAAATGCGGATTTGTGAGGACTCACCTTGCAGTTTGAGCTCCTCCTGCTCGATCACGGAGCGCTTGTCTGAGAAGTAGACTGTCAGGGAGTTCTGAAGGTCTGCAGGACAGCCTGGTTTTGGGTCAGAGGCGGCCAACACATCTGTAATGGTCTTCTTTTTCCTCTGGAAATACACTTGAAATATGAAGTAAGCACTGATTGAGTGTGGACATTGACCATACTGCTTTGGCCTACCTTTCGCTTTCTGGGTGATTTGGTTGATTTTTCCATCTCGCTCCCCTGCATGGGAAAGTTTGAAGCCTGAGACAACGCAGGTGTGATGCACTTCACATCCATTTTCCTTAACTCATTTGCTCCCCAAAAGATATAAATACATTCTATTTTGAATGTTTGCAAGTGTCCCAAGGACGTATTTATAAGTTTAAAAATAAAATAAAAATATAATTTCTTGTTTATGCTGGAGCATTTGATGCAGCCGCTCAACTGCGAAGAACGGTTAAAGAAATGGTGGCTATTACACAAACAGCCAGCTGGTGGCAGCAGAGCAAAAGAGATCAACCAGGGCCATGTTGAAATGTACTCACAATTCTAAATAGATAAATAGATAAATAAATGAAAACTTAATGATGAAACTTATCTGTATTCTCATGCTAATTGCTGCAAAACGGAGGAGAAGAGACTCTAATCTTTCTTTTGCTAGGTTCCATGTTTTTATAGCAATAGAACACAATATTCTGTGGGCCTTGCAAAATCATTAAAAATCCATTAAAACAGCCGGGAACGAATGGGTTTGCTTCAGTGAAAACGGCTGGGAGTGAAAGAGTTAAATAGATTAGTCAACTCCAGACAGGATAAGGAATCTATGTGATAGGAGGCTTTTAGTTGTAGTGCTGTAATGATTGAGAAAGGGTGACCTCTGCATTAGAAATTTATTCTGATGTGTCCTTCCATTATTGGTTCTTGTTAGGGCTTAATAATTTTGTCAAATAATCTCATTGCAATTTTTATTTTTGCTCAAGATTGCAATTTAATAGGCATTTTTTTTCAATGTCCACTTCCCATATATTGTTTAACAAACAACCAATATATTAATCCATAATAAACACAATCAGATTTATTATACATAAATGTTTGGGTTTTATAGGTTAAGCTTTTGCTAAAATCAAATCAAATGAATTAATATGAAAGACAGGTTATTGATCTACTTCAATTACAGTTGTAAACTTATTAAACACTTTGATTTGCAGTTTTGTTGTGTGTTCATTACGATATCCTCATAAAATTTTACCAAATGAGTATGGTGTTACCATAAATCTGTAAAACATAAATCAGATTACAACAATAATGCAATTTGACACTTTCTCACTGTAATTTATCGTTTCATGAAACAATGATACATAACCATGTGGACTGCATTTCTTAAAGAGGAAGTTTATGCAATAATGTTCTATGCACGCCCACTTGCGTAAACACGACATTCTGATGAAAGTTTGTGGAATATGAACTATGCAGCAAAAACCAACAGTTTTTTTTAGCCATTTTAGGGACGGCCCTTTTGCCCTTGACGGAAAATTACATCACTGTTGCTCAGGGCTCAGGTAGATGACGGCCAATCACGCCTTACCTGTTTTCTGAGTTTGGTCATGTCACGTTCCTAAACTGAACCGTGATTGGTCGTTAACTGAGGCCTCAGCAACTGTGATGTCATTTTCAGTCGACAGCAAGTGGCAAAATGGCCGCCCCCTGAGACGGATTTTGCTGCTTAATTCATATTCCACAAACGCAATATTAATCAGAATACTGTGTTTAGACTAGTGGGGGGCTGCATAGAACATATTATTGTCAAGAACATTTTGGTGTTGACTTGCACTTTAAGCACTGAACTTATCTAGACACTATAGAAATAATGAACAAACATATACGGTATATACATACATATTTTTTTTTGCTTACAGTTTTAGTGTATTACACTGCAACGTCCATCCGAAATTGATTACTGTACATGTTAAGCCCTAAAAAACCATTTTGTCAAGCGGCGAAAATAATACATCATCACGCTGTACAAGAAGACCACTGGACTGGTCTTACCTGTTTTTCATTTGATTGTTTTATACAGATATTTACATGCAAACTCTTTCTAACAATAAAAAAAAATCAAAATCAATGTAAATTGTTCCAAGTGTTTAAAACATATTACACTGTCATACCTCTTCATTTTTCTTCTTCTTCTTTGCTGTCAAAGTTTTTCCCGTTAATGTCTTCCTCTTCTCTGCTTTCTTTGATGCGTTTGGCTTTTCTTTTATTGGTTTGTTCTTGCTTTTCTTCTTTTCAGCCTCATCCTCCTCCACCTCAGAACCATCTTTTATGTATAGACAATATTCAAAAGAAAAACAAAAGACATTAATGGGTGAAATTCAAATTGTTAAGCTGCATAAGGGGGGGGGGGGGTATTATAAACATCGGTCAGGATGAGACAGTGCAGCACTCTAACCACAATAATAAACATATTGTTAAACGAATCCCTCTCAACTAAAAACAAAGCCTTATTAGTCTTGTAAATGTCGGTTTTTATCACATTGCCAGAAGAGATTGAGGAAGACATAAATGAAACAACAGTGTGAGAGGGGGAAAAAAAAAGTTGAGACTCGTGTTGAATTCCTGTCACAATCCTGACCATAATTACAACCACGCAGAAAAAAAACTCATTCACGTCTCCTAATTAGAAAACAGAGGAAACGGGAAATTGTGTGACACAATGTCAACAAAAACAGCTCAACATGGTCATTTTAATTATCGTTCTCCTCTTGGTTGCATTTTGCAACGACGCTAATTCGCTAAAGTAAATTAAGTAGCCTACTGAACTTTTTTTATTTTGAGATACAGTTTTAAAATGACACAATACAGTCAAACCTCCAAATTCAAAGGCCTCTCGACACATATGATTTGGACTTGAACATGTTTTTTTTTTTTCATAAGGCTCCAGTTCAGTGAAGTGTGTTTGACTGTTTCTTTGGCTTTTTTTTAGTGACATCAGCGCAGAAGGGTTGCAGGGAAAGTGTGATGACAAACACAACAGGAAACACAACTTATTGCGACACACCAACATTGTACGCACACACACACATAAATCACAGTAAGAAAGGTAACAATATGGTTGTGCTAAAAAAAAAATTATATGGGAATATTATATATCGTTGTGGGCCTCTTTACATTGCTCGTATTGATACAGAGGTGACAGATTTGATATCACAAATTTATTTATAAAGTTTACCGGTGCCCGCAGCTTCTCCTTGCTGTGCAATGCACACACATTTATAGTACTCCTCTGACAGCAGCAACCGAAAGTTAGCATGACTGTCCTCTGGCAGAATTCTTGCTTTGGATTTCATTCGATTGTGTTGGTGTACCTAATGTTGTGGCTGGACGATTGAATATAAACCATCAGCGCACATCTGACTCCCATCTTTGTCCTCTTATTTCTCCATCCCCCTAATGGATTAGTACCATCTCATCCATCATCATCACCGCCTCCTTGTGTTTTTCCTTGGCTGGGCTCATTACTGTTAGAGGCCCACATAAGAAAATGACAAAAGATGAGCGCAGGATGGTAGTTCACTATGACTTTTGGCACAGACGCAGCTCCACCCCCCCTTTTCCACTCCGTCACAGCCGGACTCATCGTTAGTCCAGAAGTGCACTCCATCAGCTCAACCCCCCCCCCCCCATTCCACCTCCACTAATTATCTGACGAGAGTGAGGTTGACGTGAGGACACTCAGATGCTACACACTGAAGAGCGTGAAGGGTCACCAATAAAATTATACAGTATACCGTATATCGGCGACAAATGGGACACCTGCCGTGCACGTAAGTCTCTTTCCTTGGACACTACTGTATTATTATTTTGGTTTGAGGATCACCCCCTCACCTTAACTGTGATTATTGCTACCTTTAGAGACATGTTGTATGCATTTATTTTATTGTCTTTGTTGTGCATTGACATTTAATAGTCAGAACAAAAGTATATGTTCAACATTTTGTGTTTCTGGGGCAAATGTTTGATTAATGGACAAAACAAAATGAAACCACATTCATGTTAAAAATTTAGTAATTAAAATTATTTTCGGAATCAACAAATATGGGAGTTTGAAGTTATAGAATTTGACAAAATGTCCTTGATCGACTATGTGAAAATATAAATGTTTTATGTTTATTAAGGTATTTGGAAAAACGTCCTTTGTGGACATTGGCAAAATGTAATGGTTAATTAAAAATAAATACATAAATTACTATGAATGGGCATTTGCCTACGCTACCTTAGTACCTCAATTAACTATGAAAATAATTTATTATCCATTATTAAAAATAAATAAAAAATTTGGGACGGGAATTTGAAGAAATGCACTTGATTGATTATTTATATTTTTTTAAATGTCAAAAATTCCTTATCCAACTATGATGGTCATTAACAATCAGTTTCTTTAAACATATACAAATCACGAATAACTGAAAGTGGTCATTGTGACAGCGATCACTCTGATGTCACTATGTTCTTTTATGTTAGGTTCTATCACGATATCAGCTGCAAAGCAAACTGTCACACACACATGAAACTAGCGCAGAAAACTAAAATGCAAAAACAAGAACTACAAGACACTCAGTCTCCAGGAAACCCCTCACCCTCTGAGTCAGAGGATCAGATAACAGGAAATCAATAGGAGTCAATGGGAATGGAGGAAGTCGACAAGATGGAAAATGGCTCTTGCCTTGTCATTTTTAACCGTTCCATCAATAGAGGAGACTGGTTTTAATGGGCAGTCAATGGCGCCTATTGGATACAATGACTGTTTCCGGGAAATTAGTTGGGTCTAGCTTTCAGGCTCAAAGTGGTGTCATTGAACCTGCACAATTAGTGGTGATTGGGTGTGTTGCACTATGCTGCCAGGCTGTCGGAGGAAAAAAAATACACATTTACTATAATCATCCATATAGAAAATAGTAGGCTTCGCACTGTTTATTCCAAATTCGTACTAGTTTACACCAAGACTCAGCTAAAAGATACCAGCTGTCATGGCGACCACCACAACATCATCCCTCCAGGGCATTGTGAGAGAAAGCACTGGGAATTCTAGAAATACAGATGGCTCCTGATGACAGACAATGACAGATTTAAAATGGTATGTTGCTTCTGTTGCTATGGTTGTTGAACATATGGAGGGCGTAGGAAGGACTGTCGGGTATCAGTTTCAATAGATACTTTGGATCGTTCACCATCCATTATGAGCACTGTCTAGTCAGATGATTCATGAAGTGATACGTTCACAAAAAGGTAGGGTGATACATGGATTCTATGAAGAAAAAAATGATCGACAACCATTAAGTTGTAAGCATTCTGAAAGTAGCATTTTTTAAACTACATCACATCACCAACATACTCGGACAGCGCTAGCATGAACAGCCAATGAAGCGATTGTATCCGGTCAGATTTAGGCTACTTCATCAATAAGGTAAGACTGACACTGCCAGCCGTCTAAACCCACGGACGTATCTAAGAACCTGGACTTCTAATGCTGCCTACTCGTCATAGTCATTGCCAAAGATTTTTTTTTTAACACCCCTACGCTATACTAATAATAACAACCAGGAGACCGCATATTCTCAGTTGAACTAGTTATTGAATGCCAGAAAGATTGAGTACACAGCTGTCGAGCTTTTTCTGCCGAATGCGGAAGAAGGTCCCATCTATTCAAAATGGTCTCTACTCTACTGTCTTGGCCGCTCACCCACACGGAGGGCGGCTCAGCCTTGCCCATATGAAAATGTGTGACCTGATGGTCTTAACTGGTTTCAACTGGATAAGTGCGGCAGAGTGCAGATAGATAGTTCAAGTCACCTATCTAATTATTAAGAGGCCTAATCTAACAGTTGTATCAATAAGTGTGGGAGAAGTGCTAAATGAACAATTCATCGGTACTGTGAAATGTATAGCTAAACTAGTTACGATTTTTGACATCATATGCTCTGAATCGTCGATATAAAATTGAGCAGTTTGTTCTTTTTTAGAGGCTCTCATCACTTCAGGGAACCTGGCGTAAAACATGCAGTGATAAAGAGTTTCCAGCGAAAACTCAACACAAGTTGTTTGCAACAGGGGTAATGTAAAATGTACTGCGGCTGCTATCTCTTTAAAAGTGTGCTAAAAAGTTGAATGGTACAGTTTGGCTATTTTGGGACAGTTAAAATAGGAATGCCTAAAATCACATTTTATTGTAGTGAACTGAACTGCTTCGTCGAGACGAGACTTGATGTAGTTTTTTTTGTTTTTTTTAATTGACTGGTTTAGCAACTATATTTGGGATTTCTTCTGCAGTACTCATCTTTATTTGCACATGTTACATTGTTAAACCCTCAAGTGACAGCAATCATGAATCACACTTCCAACAGTGATGCAGTAATTGTGGAATCTAGCATCTTATGAGTGAGTACGGTGTGTGCGTGTGTGTGGAGAGAAAGAAAGACGAGAGAAAATAGCAAACAGTAGAATTTCACAACCGTCCGTCAAAGAACTCTTATTAGGGGGGAGAGAGGAAGAAGAAAAAACTTCTCAGAGGACAGTTTACATCAGAGCCCAAAAATGTTGAGCATATTTATTACATTATGGAACCGGCAAGCAGTCATTGTTTGGCTTTCCAACTTGATGCCTGCCATGTGATTTATGGACCTGGGCAAATACAATAATGAATAGACCACCTACAGGCAAAAAGTAAATTAAAAAATAAACAGGAAATATTACAATTAGGTTTATTTTGTTTTGCAAAAATAAACTTGACATGTTTCAAGAAACTCAGATTTAGTCATATAGTGAAAAGAAAAGATCTGTCACAACAAACCAAAGTGAGATCACTCCCATTTCTTATTGCTCAAAAGGGTGCCGAAAGGAAGAAGAAGGTATGGTTCATGTACTAATGATACCCCCCCACCACACTATTTTTATGATTGATTTGGGCAAAGTAGTACCCAATTTCTCCGGTACCCATCGTCCAATTTTCAAAATTCTTGGTGCGTTGTACTCAGGTTGAAGTGGCCATTGCATTTTGACATATTGTCATTTGGGGGAAATCTTGACACGTTGCTCATGTTTGGTAAATAATAAAAAAGCTTTCGTTATGTGACACTTATCCCGTTAATGCAGTGGTCGGCAAACTCGGTCCTCGAGGGCCAGAGTCCTGCAGGTTTAGGAGGTTTCCCTGCTGCAACGCAGCTGATTCCAATCAACAGGATCATTACCAGGCTTATGCAGCTGAAGGAAGTGTTCCTTTAGTTTTGCTAGATAGCTACCGGTAGTTGTGCTGGACTAGAAATTGTTAACTTGGCATTGCAAACCATACTTAGGCAGCTGACTCCCATCACTCTACTCAATTCTATATTTATAGACCATTTTAAAACAACCACCGCTGTTTTATTAAGATGGAATCCAGGGGCAGGAGACACAATGAAAACAACAGGGGTCTAGAATTGAACCCTGCGGAACACCATACATGTGAATTCATATTGCACTCATTCATCCGACCCCTCTCTTTTTTTGCTCGACATATTACTATGAAGAAACCATACAACCATACCATCACAACAGTCACAAGTTGACTACTGAGTGCACTAAATTCCCTGCAGCAAAGATAAGATAAGTAATCTAAAATCGTGGTTAAATCATTTGCTAATTGATCAGACCGAAGTCAAGATAACCAAACCAGTGTTAGTTTGGAAGAAAGTTGGATCCGATTGACTAAAGTTAATTCTGTTTTGCACTAAACCAAACCAAACCAAACCAAACCAATCCATCCAGGACGAACTGAATCATTTGGTCCACAACAGAGTCTGATTACTGACCAGAAATAGAAACAGAAGCAATACCAGGTTTTACAATTCAATTAAAAAGGAGAAAAAGAGACAAGAGTCATCCTGATTGACATCTTATGAGGAGGTAGAGAACACACATACTGATTGATAACTTGAGAACTCAAACCATTAGATATATCTATATTAACCAAAGTTACAGTTGTCCTCAAGGAATTAGTCTTATTCCAGAGGTCATCAGCTTGGAACTATATGTCATGAAGTACGTCATGGCCAGAAAATATAAGTTTTCTCTGGGACCATCTTTCATTGCATTATCTGCAACACTGATAAATTACACAGTCTGTAACAGTGTTATGCCAAGAGGCCTGCTAATGCTGTTTTATCAGGTTCTTGGACTTACGTCAAACGATAAAAAAAAAAGAAGCTAAATGTAGAGTTCTCGTTCCCATTTTAATCATATATCAACTCTTCTGTTCCTCCTAGAATTGCATTCCACTTGTGAACGTGGTCTGCTTGCATACTGGAATCAAGGAAATCCCAAGAAACACAGCTTACACTCAGCTAATCGCTAACATCGCCAAACACGGCAAATTCCAGTTTCGATGAATAACAAGCAAGACAAGAGACGCAAGTGCGCGAGAAGACGTTTGGGAGGACACCTTTCCCGCGATGACATGTTGTTCCTGCTAAGTGTTCTGGAAGGAGAGCTTCAGGTGGGATAAACTCAGTCAAATGTAGAACATGACTCCTGGGCCCCATAAAGAACTCAGAAAAATGGTGTGAATTCATTGTTGTGCTATTCGTCATGCCAGGCGAGCGATGAAGTCATTGCAGTGCTGAAAACAGAGAGGACAGACTCGGCTCTACTGAAGACCCACTATGGTTTTATTGGACTGGATGGGGCGCTACGCTCCCTGCATGGAGACCGGCTGCGATGGCAACAACAGGACCACCTAGAGGATGCGTGCAAAACAGCTACTGCTGAGGTACCAATAATAAGAAACCCGACACCATAGGGAGTCGGTAATCAAATTTAATGAGGTGAACACAGCGCCATCTGACAAAAGCGGATTAATTACTGCTGCTTCACTGCACGTTGAGTAATTCTGTGCTGCTGGTGAAACAATTATACTGTAATGATTTTGCGCCCCCATTGGATTGTTTTGGTTTCACTTGATTGAGAGTACTTTGTTTCCATCATGATCTTCTGCTGTTAAGTGAGGATAAAAAAATTAACCACAAACTAGCCCTAATCTTGCTCAAATTGTATCCCCATGCTTGACATGTTAACCATATTGTGCTTCTTTCTGCATCTTATTAAATGTATACAGCCCCAGAAAAGGTCATACAAGAGGATGCAGGAGCAGCTTCTCGAGGTATCAAACGCTCACCTCGAAGCTCTCAGCAGAAATGAGGAGCAGCAGAGAAGCCACCGGGATTTCTTTCAAAAGTATAAATGCATTACAGCACTACTGGAGGAGGACCGAGAGAGGTTAGTCAGTAGATCACGTATTTTCAATATTCAACCATTTTGACCAGCATCGACCTTTTAAAAGAAACAAACAAACAAACCTGACTACTGATGAGAGATCAATTTAAAACTGTGTTACTGTAACTGCAAGCATTATTTATTACATTTTTCAGTTAACTTTATAAGAGATACTGCTGGGCCTGGGAACTCTCTGAGTCTTTTGTTTTTGTTTGAAATAAAAACGAAATAAGTGAAAGTTTAACATTTAAGTTATTTTGAAGTTTTGGAAAATTGTATTCACTATTACAAAACTATAGGAAGCTATTTACTCACTAATTATTCATTTAATTATACATTTTAAAACAAATATGTCTATTTTCTAAGATAAAAAAAAATCTACATACATTTGAAAAGTTGATAAATTAACATGAGCTTAAAGACATTTCAACAAAGAGTTGGGAGTTTGAAAAAAAAATGATGCGAATATTTTCCGTTTGACTGAAAACAAATATGGGCTCCACATATCGGTTATCTGTCTCCTTAACCACTAATAATCTGTGTCGGTATCGGCCGTGAAATATTCATATCGGTTTATCTTTAATATCAAAACATACAGTATAAGATTGCACAAAACAATTGAAATTCCTCAAACCCTTTGTGGATTACGGTAGAATTCATTAACTTTTGTTAAGGATAATGAATCCATTTCATGTTTGTATTCGGGCAGGAAATAATAATCAATTGATTTATCCTTAATTTCATGGTGTGGAATTGATTGTAAATTCATCGCAGCAATTGAGGCAAAATGGAGTGCACTATTATGTGACTGCAACCTGCACTATTAGTCTCACTTCGACATTAACACAGGCCTCCGCACGACACTGGCATGGAACAGGATTTCTATATACTCAGAATGAGATCCTTCCACCGCATAAAAAAAAGTAATCATTATAAAACAACAATAAATAGATTACTTACTTTTCCCAAAAGGAAATGTAGTCTTACGGCTAACATGGACAGATTAAAATATATATATATATTTGTTTCTAGTTTTGTTAACAGTTGGACCTATAGACTCACATTGTAGTTACAGATGATCAGATGACAGCATTGTTAAAAAATAAAAATAACAGCCAAGTGGCATTAAGATTTTTTCACACATTACTGTACTGCAGACTGCAGCCCAAACTAACACGACATACATGGATTCTCGACTTGAGTAAATATCCATCCTGTCCCTCTTGGTATGAACGATGTACAGTGATTTAAGTGTCTCAGCACACTGCAGAAAAACATCTGGACTTTCTGACGTACATGTGAGTCCTTTTAGCCCAAGTTCATCCGTAATGCTCATTCAAAGTTCCTCCACTTAGACAGCCCAGTGCAGCTTGGACTTGGTTGGGCCCCCAGTGTGTCCAAGTTCTACTTGCGCTTGTAAACACAAACATGTAATTACACGTACCATGCACTTTTGGCACCTGCCTGCCCCTTGGTTAGCTAGTAGCTCTTCTGAAGCAAATGGGAGAAAAATTGATGGTGGCTAAAACGTTTCCCTTTCCAAATAGTGTCTACGTTCAGATGTGGCCTGTGGGTATGGCTAGGTCTGTTGGTAGGGCTGAGCCGGCGGGAATGGCTAGGTCTGGTGCAGCTATGCTATTTGAGGCCAATGCTGGCTTCTAGTACCGCCAGAGTCCACTCTGTAATCTAATTATGGAGAATTTTTTGGAAGAGTAACCTGCATTTGTTGAAAAGAGAGCAAACACTTAAAGTGATCCACCACAGGAGCACATTGCAATTTAAGACCAAAAATAATCACGCCACATAAAACGCTTTGTTTACTGCAACTCTGTACAAATACAAAGCGGTCTGGACACCCTAAATAAACACAAATCTGTGAGTTTACATTGGCCTAATGATACATAATACAGTGAAGCCTAACGCCCTTGAGGTTTTACAATTTGGAATTTCTAATGTTTTCTGAAGAAACATACAGCAGTACAATGTACTCGGTACAATATGGCAACAATAACCTAACAAAAATATCAAACACGAAACCACACTTTTACATAGCTTGACGTCCGAGCTGGCCACTAGGGCCTAGCTAGGGCTGTCACTATCAAATCATTTCAGAATCTGTTATTCTATTGATTATTTCGTTGATTAATCAGGAAAAACTTGATTTTGCTATAAATGGTATTACGAAACAGTTCTTTTTTTCCGTTTAAGTTCTTTAGTTGTTTATTTACCAATTATTGTTGTTTATTAGGCATTGTTTAGTGGAGAGAAAAAAAACAGCAGTTCGGATAATTAATTAAGGGACTGAAACAATTACGCAATACACTACGAGAAGGTTTGTTGCTGTACTTACCAACATTCATGAAACTGATTCAGTTGCGGGTTCGGTCATTATTAGTAAAAGCAGATGGTTGCAAATGTCCTATTTTGATTAAACACAATACCTCATCAGTCAGCTTTCATGAAGAAGAACAGAAATCAGAGAATAAATACTATTACGAGGCTGAAATCAGAGGATTTGGACAATTTTATGGCTCTAAATGATTACTAAATTTTTAAAATAGTTGTTGATTAATCGATTCATTTTGACACCTCGAGACCGAAACCTAGATGAATGATCTTCACTCGCAAATTGTGTAACACTTCTTGATTGACCAATTTTTTTTAATGAATACTGTACTTTTATTTTTATTTACTCCCATCTGACACTGCAAGTGAAAAGAAAACATATAGCCTAAAGTAAATATACAGAAAATTTATGGAAGTGTTATATAATTTGACTGTCTGTGTCTACTTTGTTGCTTTTTTTTTTTTTAACTGATTGCACAAGTCTCTTCCAAATATGCACCACTGCTGCCAGTGTCAGTGATTAAATCAAAAAGGAAATTGGGCAATCCGTTAACGCCAGATGCTTAGAAACGAGCAGATATTAAGTTGCGCAAATCTGAATTAGAGCACAATGCTGGGAAAAAGAATGCACTGAAATCGTAAGGTGAACCGACCATTTTAAATTGATTTTCAAAACTTCTTCTGTGCTAGCTTGTAAGCCTAAATTTTCAAAATGTCACACATCAAACCCTTCAAAACTCTTTCAATCGGCTGCTGTTTCTTTTCAAAGAGTTTCTTCTAAACAAAGAGACAATCATCACAGCTTTAGTTTTTTTTTAATATTTTGATGTTCCACAAGCAGCCATGTGCAAAACAGATGACCCATGCTAGAAGCAAACTATACAGTGAATGAATTCCAGTCATTGCATATCATCTCTTACACTACGCGGATCCCTATTACATGTCATGCGCACGTTGCAATGAAACAATGCGGTTGTTCCGGCCTCTTGCCATCAAATTACGCACGTTTCATATGGTCATGGTCTGTCATTGGGCGACGGCATCCTCAACATTAAACACTCTCATGTGTGCACGACTCGCAAAAGACATAGGCCTACGTACTGTACACTCGATTGTCCGCTTCGGTTTATAAACTGTATTTAACCATTTCGTCCTTGAAAACCACCTTAAAAAAACTAAACTAAACTTTTATCGCCGAAAAGCATCTACTAACCTCCTCAAAAAGTGGTCAGGGGTGTTTTTTTTGTTAAACTCATCTGCAGAGTGCACCACTGCATTTATTTGAAGGAGGCCTTTAATTGTACTAATGCTTATGCGAGGCATGCTGATGTCATTTGATTGGCTGACGTAGGTTACGATGGAAACAAGCTATCGGTTTTTTGTTTGTAGAGGATAGGGACTGAACTCTGCCTATGTTAATAGTTAGAGAGAGAGAGAGAGAGAAAGAAAGAAAAAGGAAGGAAAAAAATTATGGGTTTTGATTGGGAAGGATTTAACGGGTTTTGTGGTTCTTGTTTTGTGCTTTGCTAAATTCACCAGCACTACAGCAGAGGCAACAATTTGAAGATATACAGCACATAAGTTTGGCTGTGCCTCATTTGTCAGAGGCTAAAAAGCTAAAAAATATATATATATATTTTTGGGTGAAATTACACCCATGGATGAAAATAGGACATTGGGTCGTCCTGGTACATGAGGCCGTATTACATATCATTCAACGCTTGAAGACTTTCTTGGAAAGGTTTTTGCGGGATGGGCTCATGCTTGTAATTGAGGACAAACGCTGCAGATGTCAGCTCTGCGATGGGAACGAGGACTTTGTGAACTCAGCAGCAAAAGTCGTGGGCGTGTGGATCGGAATGTGGAGGTCGCTTACCTTTCACAACATGAGCAACGTTTAACCTTCAGCCTTTGGCGGAAAGGCGGAAAAATCGCGCGAGTTAAAAACTAAACAGCACATACTGGAAATGAGCATTCCTTAACTGAATAAGGGGAAAATTAACCATCGTTACTTTGTGAATGTAGCACAACATTCCATAAGCTGACATCATGTTGCCTTTTTTAAACAGAAAACAAGTCCAGTGTGAGACAAGAGCAATGCTACAAGGCGCAGCCAACTGGCACGCTCACATTTTTCGTCAACGGCTTCAAAACGCTATTAACCAACAATCAATTACCGGTACACACAAACAACAGAATTCTTACCCAACTCTAACAACAGCTGGAATTTCTGTAAAAGCACACATCTTAACAATAGTATTTTAGATTTTACTCCTGCCAGAAAGCCAGGTCAACTATGGGGCACATTCAATATAACTACATTTTTATTATTCGTAGCTGGTGAAAAGGGATTTAACAGCAAGCATTCACAGGTGAAACATTGGCTTTCTTGCATTATTTCTCACACCTTCAGCGCGTTAATACGTTTTATGACGTGGCATACATGCCTCATAGTCTGTAAAAGGAATTTGTTTCATGGCTTGTTTATCTATTACTATTGGTAGTGTGCTGTGATTTAGCAAAACAAAATTTTCCATTTCTGGTTGTCTTCCGATGTGACTTTTGCAGGAAATGATGAAAGCATTACTGTTTATAGTCAATCCCCCCTGAGCCTGAACAGAAAGATGCGCCGAACGCTCGACGAACAACAGCACGCTGATGACGCCGCCAAGCAAAACTGCGGTTAAACATTTTATAATTTCATCCAATAAAAAGCTGCACCTGGATGAAAGAGAAATGTATTAAGAGGTTTGGGGAAGGAAGAGAGAAAGAGAGAAAAACATGTGGATGTAATTGTGAACCAACGAAGTGATGATGTCATCTCACAGTCAGTTATCAGGCCCCAAGCAAAAATGGCTAGGACTCAGACCAAAAAAAACCCCCCACCACTTCTTAAAACATATGTGAGAAACACATACACACACAAATGCACATGCACACAATTAGATGAACTACAGCTCTTTGGACATGCCAACACATTCTGTCCTTCCCATTAGCCTCTTTGGCATGACTACACAATGAGCTCATCTGGAATGGGCTCAACTCCAGCACAAACACACTAGCACTAACACACACAAAAACACATATAAACACACACGGTCATATTTCCATCACTTCAGACGACATTACAAACTTTCTTGGAGACTTAACTCTAACGATAACCACCACATGCCATAGCAACAAATCTCAACCGTACAATTCACGTTGCCAAGACTCTTTGTCGCCAAAATGATGGCCTGTGCAGTGTGTTAACAGATTTATGGTCCCACAGGATGAGGAATACCTGACACACACACATACACACACACACTCACACAGCAGTCTTGGCTATAACCATATAAGGATTGGCCCATGATGTAATGGGTGCCACTGGCTGCGAGAAAGAGTCCATGCGCAGAGCATTTCTCATAATGTTTGGTTTTCCGCATGGAATGTCCACATCACTGGGATCTCCGGGAAGGGAGAAGTGAAAGAGTTGACGCCAACTAATCCCTGAGGATTTGTAAGGAAAGGGACACAGGACTGCAGGTAGGACTATTTGAAAGCCGCGACTTGAGGAATTTCTGCTTGTGCTTTAAAAGTTAGATTGTCACAACGAGAGGAGCTGTAGCTGATGGAAAAGATGTGTGAATTGGCTTCTTGCTACCGTGTTAATAAATGCATAACAGCCAGAAAATATTAGACGCAGCGGGAATGTTTTAAAATACAACTGGGTTTTGGATAAGGAGACCCATAAATAAATTACTACAGTACAAAATTCAAGTGAGACAATTCCTACCTGGACACACACTGCCAATAAATATAAGAATAATATCACTTCCGTAGAGGCAGAACAATGGATATTGCATGGATCAGGCTCGTTAAAAGTCGTAGTGGATCCGTAATCGTCTGTGACTCAACAGGAATGCATGCCTTTCGGAGTCGCGCGTCTATTCGCAATGTATTTGCACAGCACAGACGGGCAAACTATGGGATGCGGTGTTAAGGGTACTGGAGGGTAAAGAAAATGCTTAATTAACAAACGCTACACGCCAAAGGACCATCTGCCGCGCTTGTGAAAACATCCTAAATCATAGTGTCTAAGAGAGCGCATGGATGACAATACTTACACGCATGACACAGTGACTGACATGTGTTAGGGTTTAAACGTCGATACAGAGGAGAGAACAAAATGTTCAATGTTCTCAAGTAAGGAGAGGAAAGTGATTCAGTCCTCCTTAGGATTTGAATAAATGTTTATGTTGGAAACAAACCACAAAGGAAATCATTTGTGTTTATCAGCCATGGCCAAAAATTGAGGAAGTTTAAACATTACCTCATCTCCTTGGTGAATGAAATACAGTTACCCTGTAAACCCATTCAAGGCATGGGTTGGACGTAACTAACGCTATCCCCCCCCCCCCCCACATTCTCCACAGACTACAGCTCCTGAATGTGAAGGAGCGACAATACCAGGAGTTAAAGAAGACTATCAGAGAAAAAGACATATTGCTTCTTAAAGAGGAGCTGAACCAGCTTAAGGCTTTTGCGCTGCTACTAGTGAAGGAGCATCAAAGTTTGGAGAAGCTGTTGGACGAGCACAGGTGTCATGTCAAAGAACTGAGCGCCATCGCTAAAGGTATTGACCAGGAGGCTAGTACGGCTAAAGAGAAGCAGCTGCCAAATTTGATGCATCCTGAGGTGGAGCGACACAATTCACACACCAACGTCCACCGCTCCCGTCACGCTATGACAGCTCAACTTGCCGACGGTGCAGCTCAAAATCAGCCACTTATGAGACAGCAGCACTCAAGTGTTGGCCGTCAGTCAGACGAGAACCGAGAAAGTTCTGCGAGGGAGAAGGACAAAGAACTGCAGGAGCCCAGTGGTCGAGAAGCTAGACAGCCAAGCTCGCTGTCAGAAGTGGAAGTACTGAGGAGAAGGGTGGTGGAGATGGAAGGGAAGGACGAGGAACTTATCCGCATGAGGGACCAGTGCCGGGATCTGGACTGCAGACTGGTGAGGGAGACGAAAAACTGCTTTAGCCTGAAGGTTGAGGTGAATAGGCTCAATGGGAGAATCAGTGAATTAGACCGCATAGAGGATACTTTGGGCAAAAGTAAACAAGAATGCTGCAATCTGCGGGAAAGTTTGGAAAAAGAGAGAAATGTCGGTAAGATGCTCTCAGGTGAGGTGGACTCCCTGAAGGTCAAACTGAGAGAGCTGGAGGCAAGTGAGGGCCAACTGGAGAAGAGCGAGGCGGCAATCAGACATGACCTGGCCACGCTCAGGTCTCTGACAGCCGCCTTGGTAGAGGACAGAAAGAGCATGTCGGAGAGGCTGCAGGAAGCTGAAGAAAAACTCGGCGGGTGGGGGAGGAAAAACTCTGCAGGGGGCTCTATAGACAAGGCACAGAGCTCGAAGTCAGATGTGGAAGAAAAAATAACAGGCATGGCAAAGGACAGGGATGAGCTACAAGCCAGGCTCGCAGTGGAGCAGCAGAGAAACATGGAGCTCGAGAGTAAAATGGTCATTATGAGAAAGAGGTTACAGGTTTTGGAGAACAGGAGAGAAAAGGAAGAGAAGTACATGCAAGGCTCGAGCAACACCAGTCCTCGCTGCCAAACGGAAGAGAACAAAGCCAAACAACTAACATGGGAGCTGGAGAGGCTACAAAAAAGACTGCAGGACAAGGAGATGATGGAGAAAGAACTGATGAAAGTAGAGGATGACTATGAGTCTCTGGGAAATAGATTCAAGGAGGAGCTGATAAAGTCCAAGTCTCTTCTCAAGGAACTTGAGTTGGCCAAAAAGGAGCTTTCCGGATACAAGCAGGCGGAAAAGCAGGACATCAACCAGGAACATGTCCTCCTTTGTCGTCTTCAGAAGGAGCAAGTCAAGTCCAGGCTGCTTGGAAAAGAGGTCATTGCCCTAAAAGAGCAACTCCAGCAGCTGATGGGCACAGAGGAGTCCATCAGCCGGGTCCAGACAGATCACACTGCGCTGCAGGGTAGGTTGACACAACAAGAAGCTAGGAACCGGGAACTAGCTCGAGAGATGAGGGACTTGAGCGGCGAACTCGACAGATACAGACGCTTAAAGAATGTTGCGCCAGGTGGGAATGAAGAGCATTATCGCCCCACCAAGGAGATTCAAACAGAGCCAGCGCCCAACTTGCCTTCTGACTGTCAACTGCCCTCCATAATTAACACAACATTTGGCGGGAAACACGAGGAGCAGGATCCAAACCATAATGTCGAAGTCATAGACAGCCGGGGCTCAACTCTCATCAGCAACCTTAACAGTTTGAACAGTGCCAACAACATTGTGAGCCAAAACAGAGGCCACGCAGCCAATGGGGTAAATGTGCACCAAGCGGCTAATGGTGACGTGATGATGCTAACGCACACGCCAGGGCAGCCACTACAAATCAAGGTAACGCCTCACCACATCCTCAACACGGCCACCCTTGAGATCAGCAGTCCCACCGCGGACGCCTCCGCCTCCTACACCAGCACAGCCTTCATCCCGTCCGGCGGAAGCACGCCAAACCAAAGAATCACCATCATTCAGAATAAGACGCCACCCTCGAGTCCCGAACGCACTCTCTCTCTGCTTAATGGGACGCCCGTCTCTCGAATGATGAGTCCGAATTCGTCCCGCTCGACGACTCCCGAACTCCCAATCCAGATTTTGACAGTCAGGACATGCTCACCGGAGCCGACCGACATCGGGAGCCAGGGCGCCTTCTGCAAGACTCCCGAGCGGCAGAACAGCTGGCATCACGTGTGCTCCAGCAGCGCCGACTCCAGCCCCAGCATCATCACCACAGAGGACAATAAGATCCACATCCACCTAGGGAATCCGTATGTCCCGTCTCATGGGATGCCACCGCCTGTCGGGCCGTACTATCTTCGACATGAGCAGAGGACTCAAGTACTTGCAAATGGCTGCCATGTCAAAGGTGTCGGCAAGATTACCAGCAGTATTACCATATCTCCTGCCACATCTCCCACTTCGCACTCCCCCATGTAAATGTGTGAATGTCTTTTACCAAATCCACATACGCTATTATTCCACCTACTTCTGAGACTGCACAATTTAATCAATACATGTTTTTGTAATAACACACCATAGTTTTCTGCAATACACTTACCTAATATTTGTTATTCAAATGATACTTTGTACAACTGTTTTTATTGTCTGTATGAGAACAACATAAAACAACTGCATTACAATCTCCTATCTGCACATGTGGATATTTCTTTCACTTCCTAATCTGGCTAAATTGTCAGCATGTGCTGTTACATAAAGGGTTACTTATTTTGTGGAGCCATCCATATAATATCGGGACCGCTTACCCTCACGGGGGTTGCGGGCGTGCTGTCTTTGGGCAGTAGCTTATAATAAAAATCGAAGAGCTGAGAAAAAGGTTTGGCCAGGTTTGACTGTAAATACAGGGCTAAAAAGGGAAGAGTGACATTTTTGGGGAAAAATCATAAACAAGTAGGATTAAATATGCTTGAGACCCAGAGCTTATGTGGAGTTTAATATTAGTTGGATGGTGAAAAGCTTTTTTGACTATAATAATATATAAAAATATATTTTATTTGTAAGTTCACAATACCGATTGTTAATTGTTAAAATTACCAAAAATAATATTTTTCAAGTCAGTAGTTGTAGTCAAAAAGAAAAACTAAATTCACTACACACATATTTTAAGTGTGTTTTTTTAAATATTTATTTTTCTAAACAATTTTAATGATTATAGTATAATGTTAATGGAAAGCCCAAATTCATGAATCTCGTAAGAAACAATCAAAATTATTTTTAATATTGAAATTAGATAAGAAAATATTTTTTCAGGAGGAAAATTACTGTTTAATTATTGTAGGGGATGGGATCTTAGTTTTACTTTTCAAATTGAACTACTGCAATAAATTAAATATACTACATTATTATTTGTTGCAGGGGTGGGCAAACTCGGTCCTCAAGGGCCGGAGTCCTGCAGGTTTTGGAGGTTTCCCTCTTCCAACACAAGCTGATTCCAATTAACAGGATCGTTATCAGTCTTATGCAGAGTTTACTGATGAGCTGATCAAACATCAGCTGTGTTGGAGAAGGGACACATCCAAAACCTGCAGGACATCGGCCCTCGAGGACCGAGTTTACCCATCCCTGATTTGTTGCATGTACTTGGAGGTTAAATTATGATAAACACAAATGTGGCATTCTGTTTGTCAATTTTTAATTAAAAGATACAATTTTGCATGAGTTATTAATTACAGTACATAGTGCTTATAACTTTTGTGTGACCCCCACCAAACAAACGAACAAACTTTTGGCTTGCACAACAACACATTTGTGCTCAGATTTTCTTTTCAGATGTTATAAAACATAATGAACAAGTGTACTGTTGAAAAACACAAATTGAATGTAACTATTTTTTTTTATTATATATTCAATAAAATAATTAAATTATAGTTTTTAAATGTAAGTGGCGTGTATTATCCATCCATCCATCCATACCTAGCTTGTTCTACCTCGCTAACCAAGATTAAAAACCACCGGAGTGCATGGCTGCCCTCTGTCGACCAGAAGGGTGAACTGCGCTTGGCAAGCAACAGACACTGGAAGGTTCCGCGTTGCATCAAACAATTACAAATAAATAACTAATGATACGGACTGTTTGAATGGAAGCTAAATGTGCAATACATAGGAGGTAAGTTACAATCTGTTTTTCGGAGATTTTCAGACTTTTTAAAGGCGTGTACTATTTACACGGGAATGCGCACGTGTGTTTACTACGTCTCAAGCATATTTTTACGTCCCTCAAGCACAGGGAAGCTTCGCAATCAAATGTGACTTCGTCTTCATATCTGTAATGGCTACGCTGTAATTGTGTGCTATTATTAACATGTAAATAAAAACTACGTTTACTTTTAACTACCCGCGAGTGTTGAATGGCTAAAGCTAGCTTACAGTGAGAACCAACATGCCTCGCGACAACTCCACACGAGACGTCCATTCGTGATGGCACAGAAAACATATTGCCGATGTTTTCGCCAAATAAGACATTACATGAAATTATAAAAAAAAAAGTCATATTTCACCTGATTTAGAGTCATGCTGCCACCACTCGTCACCCAAGTCGTCCCCCATTTTGCCCGATTACGTTTTGGACAGCTCGTCCAATCAAATCAACCGCTGTGCAAGGAGCAGGCTGGGGGTAGGTTCACGAACTGCACGTTACAAAAAAATCTAATAAAAACAAGAACAAAACCCCCCCAAAAAAACACCACACGCAGCGTGTTCAACAACAACCCGATGTATTCATCATTTAAATTTTAAGACACCCAAGTCTCTTATTTTCAACGAGTTTGTACATTTTAACGAGTTTGTACAAGCAGCTAAAAGAAACGTTGAACTTGGCCGCCAGGGCTGTGTTCACAAGCAGTGCATTTCAAACGACGTTAGGAGCATACTATACATACATACTACTACTACTACTAATAATAATAATTATTATAATAATTCTTCTTTTTCTTATTATTATTATTATATAGCATGCATACATACATACAGTATTCTGGAATATCTTGATGAAACAAGGCATTATTTTAGCAACACACGTAATTTTGTCTTCCTTAATTCGTAATTGCATTTTCCAATGATTATTTTAATCATCTATTGAGAATCACGTTCATGTATGTGCATTCAACAATTACTTGTGACACTCTGTCCTCTAGTTTGTTTTGGGCAATTTTTCAATCTAGATGAGGGGAGGATGCTGAAGACGTATTTGGAAGAGTGTATATATATATATATATATATATATATATATATATATATATATATATATATATATATATATATATATATATATCGTACGATATAATGACAATAAATTGCATTCTTTTCTATTCTATTCTATTCTATTCTATTCTATTCTATTCTAAATCAAGTTTATCACCACAAAAATACCTAATAACTAGATTTTACCTAAAAAAAAGGATATCATTTTTTTTGTCTCTTGGTGAGGTTTGTCATAACCATTGATTTCTGTTTTACTTTTTAAATACTTATCCACAATTTGCACTGTTAGCCAAGGTTTCTTCTTCAATTTATTATGTGCAGGTAAATAACCGATTCCTTATTGCCACCTAGTGGTCGAAAGCTATATTGTAACTGAGCGCCTCCTTGGCACTCACAGTCATATGATAAAGAATCACTGGTCAAGTGGCTACCATGTCTGCCTCACAGTTCTGCATCGGATTTCTCAGGGTACTTTTGCTTCTTCCCACGTTCCAAAAACATGCTTGTTAGATTAATTTAGGATTCTAAATTGTCTAAAGGTGCAAATAATTGTTTGTCCCTATGTGCTCTGATTCACTGACGACCAGTCCAGGGTGTACCCCGCCTCTCGATCAAAGTCCTGCTGGGATAACATCCTATACTGACCCACCATGACCCTAACAAGGTTAAGTGGTATAGCAAATGGACAATGGAAATTATATTTTTATGATCAATTGGATGGTTATAAATGATCACAGTGCTTTAGATACACGTAAACCAAGTGAATCAGAAAGTGAACAAGTGACTATGTTCTTTATTTTAAGTCAAGTGTAACACGATTTTGTTTGTTTGTTTGACAAATAACAGAGCTATTCTTCTTCACTGCACCTTTTCATTTAAGAAAGTTAACTTTATCTTTCTTATTTCTTCTTCAGGGGCCGCGAAGCATGTTGTGGGGCCCCTGTAAAGCTGTTAAAAATAAAAAATAAAAATTGGGGCTGTTTTCTGAAAACATTCAAGTATGACCGTCCCAGGCAATTATGCTATTAGAGCAACAACATAGCTTGGTATTATACTCATGAAGGTTTTAAATTTATTTTATACAGTAAATAATGAAATAAATATTTGCTCACTATTTTGCGGATTTCACCTATCTGTAATATGGGACCCCCACGATCAACGAGTTCATGTAATTATTATTAACTCTGATGTGCTTGAGACTCTTGGGAGGTGAGTCTCTCGACATTCAGACTAAGCAGAGCTGATTTTGCGTTGTATTTTCTCGCATTTCCTGTGGACTGTGGTCATTCCATTTTTTGTCTTTCCCTTTTGCAGTGCTAGATAAAACACACAATCCATACATAAAGGATAACACCTGTGGTGTTTACTCTTTAGATGCTCACTGAGCTGAAGACACGAGATTTGGTCGATCGCTGCTCTTTCATTGTCTGCCTGTTCAGTCGGGGCAGCGAGCCGCACTAGATAAAAACTAAGATAACAATGCTGTATACAATATGATTCGATAAGATGTTATTAATCCCTGAGAGGAAATTTTAGGATGCCTCCGCACCCTTACCAGCGATAATCTCATTTACGCTAACAACAGGAACAAAAAATAAACAGCATGGCTGCCAATAATGTGAATTAAGCATACTTAGCGTGTGGGGGAAAAAAGTTGTGATAGTTGAATATAAATTGTTCTTATAGGGTGACAGATGTTTGGTTGCGCCTCTAATTGCACACTGCAGTATCACATTTAATGTGTTTATTTCCTTGTAAGCAGCTGTTGCTCCTCGCCCCATCACAAAGAGGTATTTTTAGATGCCAGAGTCAGAGTTTGTTTTGTAAAAAATAATGACAATGAAAGCGAGGAAGAACAGAATCCTTTCAAAAAGCTCTCAAAATATGAATTTATGCCGCGGGCTATACTAAATTTATGAAAAAAATATGATGTAGCAATTGAATAGATGCTTATTATAGCAGCAGAGAGCGTTTATGGTAGCGAGAGGAGTCAATAAACTATTAGTGGTGTTGAGAATGGCGTTTGAAACAAAATAGTAGGTTGTGGAAGGTAACAGTCATAAATACAACATTGTGATGCGACCATGAAAGTAATCTGAATTCTAATCATTGTTAAATATGCCACCCCTGCAAAACAGAAGACCATCTCTGAAAATGTTAATAGTCCCTTCTATGATTCATCTCAGAAACGGTTTACTTTGGTAGGTGCTGCTGTTTTGGTGAGCAACAGATTGGTTGATCTAATAAATAGAAATAAAACCACTATTGGGGGGAAATGGTGAATCTCTGCACGTTAATTCGCCTGGGATGCTGTTTATGAATAAGCTGTTTATGATTTCAAATGGGCTCAGTTGTTCTCTTTAAAGTCCGTGTGTGAACAACAGCATCGATAAAGTGAGATTAACCCATTGACATATAGGGGGCAGTTTATTATGGCATGATTGTTGGCGTTGACTTGTGAGAAAAAAATTTGAGATAAAGCAAGCAATCTCAACTCATTTAACAAGAAGCAGCACTTTGGCAGATAGTAAGCAATTCTTAAAAAAAACGACTTCAAGCTGTTGCTGAGTTAACTCTATAATGTTTGTTTAAATCATACTGTATATGAACTATGAAAATAGTTAGACTTAATACTTGCTTTTGTCCACAGGTTTCTATTCGCCGAGAGTGGATGATGAACGAAACTGAGGCATTATTAGAGTCGATGGATGTATTGGGACTCATTATTTCCTCAAATAGTGAGTCTCCTTTCTTAAATTAATCGGAGTTACTATGCTTTAGTAGGTGCTGCTGTTTTGGTGGGCAACTGAGTTTAAATGGGCTCAATAGTAAAGTCCATTTATTTATCTATGATGATGATTACTTAATTTGATCAAAGGACACGCTGTACACTTTAATGTATTTTCATCACTGTAGGAAGTCAGTAGGTGCTGATTTTTTGGTTAGCAACAGCCACCCCACCCTCTCCCCCACCCTGACGGCAAAATAAAGGCTATCTATTTGAGGGGCACATTGAATTGACTTCAGTAGATGAGATAACTAATTTGAGCATTGCATCTATTTGAGTGAAAGCCACCATGAATGAGAATATGGCGTTAATATGAATTAATATAGATCCTCTTATAGACGCCTGGGGACGACCACTATTACATGGGTTGAATGTTTTACAATACCACAATTACACAGTGGTAACAGAGGCCCTCAATTGCATGACAACAACCTTTTAAAATAATTTTTTTGTGTGCTTTCATTTTCTCGAAGAGCGCACATTAAAGTGGAGGTGCACTGACATTAACAAGCGTTTCCCTAAAGAGATTATTTTTGTGCCTAATTAAATAATAATTGCTTTTTTTAGTTAAATTATGTATTGTGAGACTGTGACTTGCCTCCTTGCATGGTGACCCTGTCTTAAAAATAAAACAAACTCCATCCATAATTTGATGATAAGATGATATTAAAATCAGCAGCAGAAGTTAACAACAATAGTCTTTAAAAGGAAATGAAATATATATATATATATAAATTGTGGCTGTCATGTTGGCTTGCCACAATGTGAGCAGATGGGTGGGCGAGCTCGTCGGCGCTTTGGAATAAACAGGAAGTGACCTTGAGCTTTTCAAAACTTCACCCCACATAACATCCTGTGTCTCCACAACTTAACTGTATTCATGAGCATCTGGCCTGGCCTGACCTGCGCGAAGATTAGCTGCATTTCAAACACTTGGCAAATATTTGTTTCTTGTTCTTTGCGCCTTTTGTAAATGCAGATGGTTTTTCCCTCTCTCTCTCTCCCTCTCTCGCACTGACATTGATTTGAGATTCAAGTACATAAAGCAACATTATGCCCATTTTTTTTTTATAAATGTGTCACATATGGGCAGAGAGGTCTTAAATCTCATGACAGTATCAGTTGATATACACTCACACACAACACTAGGTATAATATATAACAATATCCAATAGAAGAGCTGTATATAAGGTGTCCTAAAAGTCACCATGCGTTTCATTCCAGGTATCATTGAGACAGATGTGAGGTCATCAGCATTTGACAGCTTAGGCTTTGCAGTTTTTGTAAGCATTTCATTCACTTGCCCATTGAGCAGCAAGTTTTTCTGTCTTTGACGACATTTCATTTACGGCACCAGTTTGAGAAGCTTTTCAGAAGTCGCACTGCTCCAATGCAGCACATACTACGCAGTGGAATGCATACTACCACTGATGACAACAAATTCTTAGCGCAGGCATTTGTGCAAACAAAGCCAGGGAATTCATATCCGGAGGGCTGCACTGGAACTCTGCATCAACAAAAGCTCGTGCAGCAGATAAAGCTTTACCTGTATTGACTAATACAGTATCAAAAAATGGTCTGGTCAGCCCAGGGCTAGACATGGCACACCAAACCACCAGCTGTGGAGCGTCTAATTCATGCTGAAGAATAGATGCTGGGTTGGATTTTTTTTTTTGCAAATAAGACAACTGAGAGAGATGAACCACACGTTTTCCAAGGGCTGAGGGTCATTTTGGTATGGTGGAGGAGTGATTCACACATTTTTACACAAGCATCCTAATTTGCTTGAAGCCTTTGAAAAACCTGCAGTCGTTACCGGTAAAGCTTTTATTACCCTCCGCAGCATCCGCTAAATGGAACATTTGTTGGCGCTGAGTTTCATTGCAGCCTCCCAGATAAATTTTACCAGAGTTTGTGCGAATGCCTGCACCTGGATTTCAGTGTCTTCATTAGGCTTACAAAAAGTGCACGTCTCAGCTGTCAAATGCTGATGACCTCACGGCCGGCTGAATGAAACCTGAAACCAAATAGAAAAAAGGAAGTATATTGAGACTTTTTGAATAATTTTTTTTTGTTGTGAAAAAAAAGACAAGGCTTGAGCCATCCACATGTTAAGTAGTACATACAGACATTATCACAAATTTCAAGACTTGACGGGGAGGATGAAAGGGGTTTGGGGGTTTGCGAATGACGGAACCCGGCTGAATTAGCAGCTCAGTCCACGAGCGCTCTGCAGCATGGGTGACCTCAAAGGAAAAGAATATGGGATCTAACAAGAACAGGATTGTTTGTGCATGTGTTATTGTGTATGTGTATGAGTATCAGTGTTCCCCGCTGATGCGCCAGGCATATCGTCTCATTGCCGCGGAGACAACCTTGATCGTCACTTTGGAAAACCACCGTGAGCGTGGATGAGAGAGCCCGGTGTCTATTTGTAGTTCTTTATATAGCGGAAAAGCTTCAGTTAGCTGAATTAGCACTGTGACAGTGTCAAACACCAAACTTCCTTAAGTACATCAGTATTTGCTATAGTACATTTGATGGCACAATAGATGTTGGGTGTGTGATTTTTTTGAATAATATTAAATAGTCTTATTGATTTATTTCACTCACGACCATTTTATTCCTGACGAAAATATCTATTTGTGGAAGCATTTATTTGTCCTGTAGATGAATCACCATGGACTTATTTGGGGAGTCGACAGCCACTCTTTGTGGAAATCCAGTTCAATTTATGTTGTATTTACGATATCATTCTAAGTAAGTAGGCATCAGAACAAATAAATCCTTTACCAAATATTTAAAGGGCAGGTTTAACCCCGTCCCCTTCAAAGTAAAAAAATAAATAAATCCAGAGGTGTGCATCGTCAAGCAAATGCTTGATAATGCAAAGCCTTGAAAAAATGCACCGAGTAAAGCAGGATTACTTCTGTCGATCTCGGTGAGTACACACAGTCCTTTTCAATCCGTGTATTTTTGTGAGGCTTCGCATTATCAAGCATTCGCTGAAAGTGCTGAAGCACACGCCAAAAAGGTGGGCACTTCCATCAATCATCAATTCCAGTCAATGACGATGCTCACCTCTGACAAATTCTTGACCAGATGTTCTATGCAGCCCCACTTGTCTAAATACGGTATTCTGGTTCATATTGTGTTAGTGGAATATGAGTTAAGCAGCAAAATCCAGCAGGGTTTATCAATATCAGAAGGCGGCCATTTTGTCACTTGCTGTCTAGTGAAAATGACATCACAGTTACTCAGGTCTCAGGTAACAACTAATCACAGCGCAGCTTCAGAAAACAGGTTGGCCGCACCCTGAGATGGATAAAAAAAAAAAGACTGGATTTAGCTGCATAACTCATATTCCACAAATGTAATTTAATTTTATATATGTAAAAAAAAAGTACATGTACAAATCCACCCCCCGACCCCCTCAACGCCACTTCCCCAGATAAAAATCATGAATAAAACACCCACTACATGCCTGGTACTCTCTGTAATTTAATAAATAAACAAGCACTACATAAATGATTAAATAAGATGTTTAATTACAACTATTGTAAAAGTATGGTATATCAGTATGCATCCAGATGGGACGAACAGTTACACAAGGATCAGTAGACATGCTGCAGGGGTCTGAGGTAAGCCAGAAGGCATTTCAGGGCAGGCATTGTTACGACGTAGGTCCCACTTAATGTCAACCCCACCAACTGTCGAGACACATGGGTCAGTCTGCACCTGATGGACGCTTTAAGGCCACGTTGCAAAGTGCTGGAATGCGCAATGACAGTGTAGAGGTTAGAGCCTCGTGTCTAAACGGGGCTTCTCAAATGATGTGCTGGCGTTTCAAAACAGTGCGGGGTCACTAAAAGTTACCTTAGACAGAAGCTGCATCTCAATTTTGGATGGTGACCCTGAAGAAAGAAGAGTTTGCAGCTGCTTTTTTCCCCCTCCACACTCAACTTACTGCTGATGCAGGCATCTTATAGCCGAGAAAACAGCTTAACTGGCTTTAAAAGCAATGCATTTGGAATAACTTCGGATAATGGGAGCGGGTTGGGATAATATAAGGGGTAACTGCTTGAATACAAATAAGCGCTAAACAACAACAATACGCCGTCATTCAGTCATGTGACAACACATTTAAAGATGATGTATCAGACTAACAATTTTTGATATGAGTAATGATTGATTAATTGGTCAAGTCCTTTCACACCAAACATGCATCTCAACCATAACAGGCATAGCATGTCCTTGGACTTTCTTCCATTTTGAGTCATCTAAGGACACTGAAGTATTCTAAAAGTACATAAAGTAGTTGTTTTCCAACACAGCTGTTGCCGGGCAACAGACATATCCGCGCTTTACCCGCGAGTTCATGACATCTTCTATTGTCGAATCAATGCTTCTCAATCATACATGAGTTACATTTCATTCTTTTTTTTTTTTTTTAAAGGCGAAAGCCGTTTGTGAGCTTGTTGAGGGATAAGTGTGATGTCATGTGACATTGTGTGCCCTCTCTAATAATGCTCAGCAACATGTAGAAAATGTTGCTACCATTACTATCTATGTGATGCATTCCGACACCGACATAGCAGAATTTGCTTAACTACGGTACCTAAAGGAACCAACCAAGTAACTGACTGACTGTCATGTTTTGGTTTTCAGCTGTTTCTGTTTTCCCTTGCAGTTGCTGGAGAAACAGCTGGAGGGCGGATCCTGCCAACACACCTGCTGCCCATTAGGTCATCAGGCCAAAATAAAAGAGGATGAACAGAGAGGATGGTCGGGTTATTCTGTCACGAGTGGAGTTGGAGGACCCAAATGCAGGAAGGCAGGAGAACCACGGCAGGGATGCATGTAACTCAATTTTAATCAACCAACAAAAAGCGCACAGCACGTGGACAAAAAGCTTACTCAACAAAAGGCGACGACTACAAAAAAGGTGTACGTCGTGGGCAAAAACAAGAAAAACACAAGATCACGCCGGAGGGCGGATAAAACAGAGAGGAGTGCGGGATACAAAGTAGATCAACGAAAAACGCTACTAGTCAAATCACTAGTGGTGTCCACAACACCAGGAAAGATTGCCGCTAGAAAGGTAGCAGTATCAAAACGTCAGGTATGGTGAGTAGCGTCGCGGAGCAATAACCCGACCATCCTCTCTGTTGCTGCCAGGCTTTTATTTTGGCCTGATGACCTAATGGGCAGCAGGTGTGTTGGCAGGATCCGCCCTCCAGCTGTTTCCCCAGCAACTGCAAGGGAAAACAGAAACAGCTGAAAACCAAAACATGACACTGACTAATCAAAATGATCTATAATAATATAGTATGTCTGCAATTGGCTGTCAACCAGTTCCCGCCTACTGCCCAAAGTCAGCTAGGATAGGCTCCAGCACCCCGCGACACTTGTGAGGACAAGCGGTTAAGAAAATGGATGGAATAAAGTATGTGTGCATTTCAATTCCGACCTACTCACAGTAAAAGTGATATTAATAGCACCGACCGGCACCTACCGACTTATCTACAGTAAGTATTTAACAAATGAACCAATTATAAATGTCGGAATAAACAAAAATCAAACAAACTGCTTATGTAAATCTGTTTGGTGCATTCCAACACCTTCACCACATAACTAAGGTAATTAATTAACTAACTGCAATTACGCACATTTTTGCAACTACAATATTAGCAAAATCATCCAGCCATAAAACAGTGTTACAATTATTTTGCTGTATCGCATCTCAATTGTTGTGAAAGAAAGAGTTTCATTCCTACAAATTTTTAAATGTATCACGTTGTTTTCAAGTCGTCAGCATGCATCCGCGTCTGTAGCAACTACTCATGAGATCAGCCTGGATTCGACTGAATTGAAGTGAGTCTGCGAGTAGTCCAAACTCCTCAAAGGTCAGCATCCATTGATTGCTGCTCAGCAGTTGGCATTTTCACCAATCACATTTTCATGTTGTTACAAAACTCTAACGCTGTACTCTCTAATGGTATGCAGGTGAATTTATGCCAGAACAAATGGATCCAATTATGTAACTTCGCAGGAGGCAAGATGGATGTAATGATAGCTTATGTGATTTTTCTGGAATTGATCCTTGCATATTGAAGCATTTGAGGCAACACGGTTGATTTACGGTCAAGATTTGTGCTGTGTAAAAAAGTATATGATGTCTGCTAGGGCCTATATCCATGCCACGCCACATTATTCTTTAGATGACATGGAAATAGGAGTTCAGCACTTTCAGAGAGAGAATCTACCATGCCATTTAAAAAGAATATTCAACAAATTGATTCATGGCTTATATTAATATCACTGACATCAAGCCGGAACCTCCTCTTTCACACTTTGGTGAATTTCACTTTTTTCTAATTAATCTATATTGTTGGTCAGCCCACACGTGTGGGTGTTATTTTTCAAAATTACTGATCTAAAGTGTTGAACATGACGATTGCAGATGCAATGTGAACAAACAAAAGTGATGATTTTGGAAGTACAAGGATTCCAACTGATGCAAGCGATATGTCCATTGCTAGTCATGATAACACAACACTCACCGACGCTTCATTAGGTACAGCTTAACACTATTCTGCCCTTTTATGTTGGTCCACAAGGTGCCCAAAATATTAGAAACTTAGTATGATTCTGTGCAATTTTACACCAATTGGCAATAATAAACAATACTACTCCAGATACAAAAATGTTAAAGAGTTATATTTCAACAACAAAAAAGGCGTCCCCACCAATAAATGGGTGCATAGTACGGAATTTATTTGTGCATCAGTGGCCAGCCACTAATGTGGGATGAGCAGTAATTAATCAACAATAAACATATTGCTAATTATTACTACACTTTCTATCTGACACTTTCAGTAAAACTTGGGCATTAGTTGCATCATATTTTTTTCTAAATCTGAAAGCCAAACTTTTGATCTATCGTATTGAATCCCATGAGGTGTACCTAATAAAGTGTCTGGTGAATGTGCATGGCCTTTTCCTCATTGATTTCAGTCATTGTTATTTTTAAAAATGTGACTCTTGCTGCTGTGCCCTTTAAAGTTGCCTCGCGATCCCCTAAATACGAATCATCACAGCCTGTCCTTACACAGAGTTTGAGTCTCAAAAGGGCATCCGGCAGCTAACCAGCCTGTTGATTATCAACACTATAGTTGTTGTAAAGCGGTTACAGGCATAATCGTCTATTCATCTCCTCCCGCATTTGCATAACAATGGCGAGCGTTTTTTCCCCTCAGTTGGTGGGATGCGGCCATGTGATATCGCCGTGCATGCGCAGCATATCTGCTGTGGTGTGCGGCTGTAAATGTGTTGTGGTTCAAGATGATTTATTTCCCCCGACGTCGCGTGTGCAACGCGGCTTAACAGCCGTGCTCCCGTAGCTCCGATAGCACCAGATAAACGCAGCCCAGACAATTATAATCTTCTATGCAAGTCGGGCATATTTCATTCTGAGTAACTCGTGATTACCCAAAACAAAGATTGGAAACATATGGTATGTTGGTCATGTACAGCCCCCGGTGAGAGCATTTGATAAAAATAGTAATTGCAACAATGTCAATTAATACAACCTTACTCGCTGACATTACTGTAAATTAACTACTGAACTCAATGACTAACCAAAACAGCAGCACCTACAACAGTCCACTTATGGCATGTTGTAAATGTGGAGCAGTTTTATACTTGATCTGCAATTATGTGGATAGTACATTTGCCTTTCAGTAGACACATAACCCAAATATAAAAAAAAAAAATCAGAAACATCCTGCAATGGCAAAACATTTGATCCATAGAATAAACGATGTTCAATAAATAGCTGTTAGGCCATTAACATTCTAAACAGCTGTCCATGTCATAAATGTGGTTGCAAAGTTCCCGTCTCAAAATACAATCATTTCAAAGAAGGACATCTTTTTCTATCTGTCTTTAATGACCAATAATGATAAAAGATGCGCCCACTAATCCTTTTAGGGTTGCCTCTTTACTCACTGAGTGCACTGAGACATCATTGGGGAAATGATAAGATGGCAGCAGAATGAGGAGCACAAAGATAAAGAGGAGAGAGATTGAGTTTGACTTGGAGCAAAGCAGTAAGAGGCTAAAAAAAATAAAATACAAAAATCACCATGTTCCGGAGGTCATGAATAAAGGACCAAAAAGGGAATAATTTGGCGCATTAAAAAAAAGTGAGTACAGAATGTTACATTTCGGATGTGGGAAGTTTTTATATATTTCGCAGCTCTCATCACACAAGCTGTTATCGACTGTATGCCTTTTTTAGTGAGATCATATAATGTAGAAACAAGCCAAGGTTAGCAATGTGAAATAAATGAAATGCACCGTACTGTGGTTAGATTTTGGCGAGTGGATGTTTCTATAACCAGCAGTTAATGGTGATGAATTACCTTTATTATGAAACCAAAGAACTTCAAAACAAAACAAAAATCAAAAAGCTAACCGCTCGGTAAGAGGGATGCCAACCTATTTAGTGATGTGAATTGTTGAAAAAAGTTGTGTAAAATCAAGTCATTCTGTCCGCTCTCGATCGCTGTGGGCGTGTCCCTTGAATGGGATGAAACCAATACACACTTTACTGTCAAAGTGTCAATTATATATGGTACTACTAGTAGGGCCTATTACTTGAAAAAAATGGATGCTACGTTGTTTGATGATCTGTGGCTAGAATATATTTCAGCGGGTTATCACGGGGCTTTTCTATGCTGTCACAACGAGGCACTCTAAAGGGGAAAATGCCAGCACGAAGCCCAGTTAGAGTCAAGTCAAACTTTTTAAATGTATTTTTTCCCCATTCTCGCTCTTCTTTCTTTCACTGTGTGACATGCGTGTGTACTCACGGCTAACAATGAGGCGCTCTAAAGCAAAAGTGTGATTTTTTTTTTTTTTAATGGTTAACCCCCTCCCCCAATCATTTCTATTCCGTCTTTTTCTGTGTGGCGTGTGCCCCATCACAGTGTACAATGAGGCACTCTAAAGAGGCCGCGCCAGCCAAAAACGTCTCTACATGCTAGCTGTCAAGTCTTGATTAAAAAATAAATAAATCCAGCAGCGATGCGTACATGACGGGAGCATTGTAACTACTTTTTGCCAGTGCACTGAAAACATGTGCAAAGACTAAAACTATGCAGTACTCAATTACTGTATGGAGATCTAGGGCTCTATTTTATTTGATCATTATCAGGCTTCTGCAAAGCTTGCTGATAAACTGATCATTAGATTCAGCTATGCTAAAGGAGGGAGACATGGAAAACAGGCTGGATAGTGGCTCTTGAGGACCGAACTTGGCCACCCCTGGTGTCTGATTTCCATGCAGGTGCAAACTTTATTGCGCCTCTAGGCTATATGACAACAGCAGGCATCAAACTCTCAGAATCTTCGTTAAAAATCAATTATAGAACACATTATTATTATTATTATTATTATTATTATTATTATTATTATTATTATTATTATTATTATTATTATTATTATTATTATTATTATTATCACCATCATCATCTCTACTTTTTATATCATCCCACTGGCTGGCATGAAGCTCAAAGGGGGACGGCACACTACCAATCGTGGGGGATAGATACATGAGGTCCACGGATATATTTAAAGTTGCTAGCAGTTCAGGTGCCATTAAGTGAATTCTTTGAGGTAGAATCATCCTGGCTGTTGTCAGAGAGTAAGATGGAGAATAACGAAGAAACTTCAGGACGCAGCTAGGTTGGTCAGTCAAATCCGTACGAATTCTAATGCACCACATCAGCAAATATCTTCAAGCATGTCTGTCACTAGTGAGTAGCGCTGTACAGAGTTCATGGGGCTCAGTCATCACTGCCCCAAATGCTAGTGAAACAATTAGCATACAAAAGCCACGCCCACCAAGCGGCAATAATGAAGTCAAACACGTACTCTCGGGACAAGATACATTCATTTCACATTATAACTATAAAATATGGTAAGATCAGAAACTGTACCAACCCCTGTAATCACTGTAGGGAATTTGCACGGTACAAATTAGCAATTAGCTTCACACTAGCCTCCTTTCTATTTTTGCGCTCTCATGCGTTGCTTTCCTGAGACACTTGGCTTGACTGGTACATCAACACTGTCTGTCATGCACCCGCTAATTGGCCCATACGATTGTTGTTGATGCCGAACAAACGCACCATGTTTTGCATTTCCGTTGCACTCTTAACAAACTATTTGATGAGGAAATAAATAATCCCTTTTAACGACTGTATATCATTTACAGATCTCGGTGACAATACGGCATTTGTGTGTGTGGTGTGTATGTGTGTTTTAAAGAAGATGTTTCTCCCAGGGAGATTTGTCTTGTCATCGCTTGAGCAGGCTTTGCTTATTAGCATTTCACAATCAGCAATGAGCAGCTGTTTCCATTGATAACAAATAGAAGGTAATTGCATCAAGATTTGCGTGGCTAAACTACGTCGACATCCATGGAATCTGTTTTTTTTTTTTTACCTGCATGTTCCCTCAAACATTGAGCTAGCAGGATGCCATAATGTGTTTTGCGTCTCCCTCCCAACTTAATCTCGGGGAAGTGTTCTCACTCGCTGTAGCTGATGGAAAGAGAGTTTTTACAAGTGGCTACACAAAAGATTTTATTATTGGCCGCTCGTTCTGCTGTCGGCGCTGATAAGAACGGGGGAAAAGCATGCCGCCAGCAGAATCGCGCTGCAAATAAGTTCTACATCCACCCAGCGGAATACAAATAATTGAGATTTAAGCTTCTCTCACCCTACAACAGCGGACGTTACGCAACATTGTCACGATGGATTTTCTGATGTACATTTAGACATCGTACACACGCACACGCATTCGCACACGCACAGCTTTTAAGGGTACTTTTAAGGACTTCTTTTCAGTTTGTGAAAATACTAGTGACAACAATCCATTAAAAGAACCCAATCAATAAAGGCTTTGTAATTATCTCATCTCAATTGCATTTGATCCATACATCCATTTACTGCTTATAGCCTATTGCAGCTGGAAGTGTGTATAGTTTAGTTAGTTATAGCTTTGTGCTACTAAAATAAATACTACTATCACAAAAACAAAACAAAAAAAGGCAAAAAAAGCAAGAAAATTGCAGTGCGCTGTATTTTTGTTTGTTGATTTTTACTATTACTACTACTACGACTACTGCTACTTTCAGGTTCATACGGAATTACAGCACGTTAAATGTTAGGATTACAGTAGGTGGACGGGACTCTACTATTTGGAGACCATCATAATAAAGAAGAGAAAATATATTTATTTTAACCGTGTGTTCAATTCAAATGGTACACCTTGCAAAGGCCCTCAAAGCGCTTAATATATTGACTACTCATTCATCTACTGATGACACAGCATCAGGAGCAACTTTCTCAAGGATATGTCGACATGGTCACGGGCCTGGGGGTTGTGAGACTACCATTGAGCCCCACTGCCCCCAAATATACGTTTGTTCCTGCATAGACATACATTATACATATGAACAAAATTTACATGAAAAATGGCTGATCTTTTGTCCATTCATTTACTTGTTACTCTGTATTAAACATAAAATGCATACAGGAAAGATCAGTGCCATGTAGTGGGAGTACGACATCACTACATGCATCGTCATACCACATGATGCAAAAGACAGTGAGGGATAGTTCACATAATTTCCAGCAGATGGCGCTAAGTTCCTCTCGGTCTTGAGAATGCGCACAAGCTGGTGCGAACATAATTAGTGTACTCTTTGATTTTAAGGTCAATTAGCCCGCGTGTGGTGTCTTCTTGAATTGCAGCATGGTCACTTGCGTAGATAAAGAGATTCCACTCAGTTTTGGAGGTCAGAGGACAGGAAGCTCACGTCTCCGTACCGACTTGGCAGCGTGGACGCTGCCAAGTCGGTACGGAGACTCTTTAAGTGGCATCCCTTTGCCTTCTCCTTACTCACACCTCCCTCTTTGTCTGGCCCAGCGCCCCCTTTCCATTATTTTGCCCGTCAGCCACCGTGGCCCTCGGAGCATCTGCGCCCCATCCGTGCTTACCATATGCCCCCCCGTGCCTTTAGGCCGGAACCAATAAATTATTTACCCCCCAAAAACATGAATTATCAATTCACTTATTTTCCATCCAATTCTACTCTTGACCTGCTTCTGTTTTTTTAAATCACGCAAACACACAGATGGCCTATGAAGAACTTTTATTTTTTTTGTCAAACTTTTGCTTTGAACATTTCAACATTACTGTTATGAAAGTGTTTCAATTCTATGACCAGAACAAAAAAGCAAGAAAAATATGTACTATGCGAACTCTTTTTAATTTAGTGAATGTTCGTTTTATCATTTTTAGCATCGATGAAGAAATGTATGTTTTTTTTCCGGCCTTTACGACTAAATCATACAATATTTTTTTAACATTCAAAAATGCAAAGATTATTATTTTTTATTATTTAGTGTAATTCGATGTATTAAGAAACGGTACTTTGATTTAGTATTCTCACGATGGCTTTTTTTTTTTTCTTCCTGTAAAGCAGTACATTTGAAAATGCATGGCAACAATAATTAATTTAGCTTTAAGAAGAGCTTTTATACACTGGTGTGTTAACCATTAAAGAAACTTAGCGATTATATACCAGTGCTGTTCATTTAGGACAGCTATAGTATACGCTGGGTGAGTGGGTGGGTTAAAAAAATACTCGAAAGCTCCTCCTTTTCTCCTCTATCTGCCCTTTAGCTGGGTGAGGAGGGGGGTTTCAAAGGGGGCTTGAAAGAGCCCAGGTAGGTGCTTTGACTGTCATATGCAAAGACAGACTGTCCCTTTAATCAGCCAAAGACGAACTTCATGTAGAGAGACAAACGCAAGCCACGTCGACTTACATCTCCGCGCTGGCTCATGGGTTGTACCTTGCAAAGGGCAAGCTGCGCAATGAGCTCACGGCCACCGTTTTCCCTCTGAGGACAATGTGGTGCCACCAGAATTCATCATCACCAACTTGAGTTCTAACAGCATGTGCGCCACTTGAATAAGAACGCTATTCTATTTAATAATTGAAATCAGTTTCTAGACAGTCTTACTAACATGTCCCTAACATGCGTATGTATGGCTAAGAAAATAATTTATACATATATTTTAGAATATCAAATAAAATGCTGTAGGGGCTTAACTGGGCCTACAGAGATCGCTCACAGACACTGAAGAATTCACTCTCTAGGCCACACCCCTTAAAGGCCCACAGCCCTCTTTTTTCAAACTAATCAATTAGTTGAGTGTTTATTTTCCGCACAGGTGACCAAGGAGCTTGAGTCAAATCTATACTATAAACAGTCGTACTAGCTCATAATGAATAAGTGAAAGTCCAATGTTGGCATGCAGTTGAGCAAACTAAAAAGCATCCATTTGTCACAGAAAAGAGAAACTCTTTCCAATACGCAGCAGGACACGTCTATACATGTAATCTGGAGGGAAGGCTATTCCAGGAAATGTTTTCATTTTATTCACCCGCATGTTATTGTTTTCAATATGCATAATTGCGCTACAATTGACCAGCTTTCATCCATTTTGAAGGAGAAAAAACATCATGCGCATTGCTTTACATCATGCGCATGAATACTTTGCATGTAGTTTGTCTTGAATGTGTGCTGCCTGCTACGATAGCTTTGAATGATGGACACAAGCATCAATTACAATATGCTATCCATTAGAACAGAAGTCACTGTTTGAGGAATGACATTATAGTCAACCACCACGGAATGTAAGGTTGATGCCATAGCTACCCTAACAATAATTATTGTGATGTTAAAAACTAAAAATAATCAGCAGCTGCATGTTTTATTTCTTCTCGTTCTACTATACATTCTTTCGAAGCCCTTGAAACTAACCCTACTGGAGGAGCAGGGTTGGGAGGGTTACTTTTAAAATGTAATCCATTACAGTTACAAGTTAGTAATGTAATCCAAGTACCATAATATTAAAGTAAAGTAACTGGAATACTTTTGGATTACTCCAATATTGAGTATGCTCATGAAGACAAAATAAAAATAAACATCACCACAATCATCCTGCTATATGCGGGTGATAGGGACCCGGGCAGCCTACAAATAGCAAAAATCCTTGTGTAATTAAAAAGCATGTAGGCTATTGATTGATTGATTGATTGATTGATTGATTGATTGATGCTGTTTTTGAACTGTCACTGAAAGCAACCACACCTCACAGTTTGATAGATAGATAGATTTGTTTGGAAGGTGTAACTCACATTATGGCTGTAGTCTAGCAGGCTAGCTAGCTAATCCCTTGAAGTAATCCTCATTTTTAATAAATGTACCTGTAATCTGATTACATGTTTTTTCCTGTAACTGTAATGGAATACAGTTAATTTTTTTTTGCAATCTGATTACGTAACGGCAGTACATGTATTCCGTTACTCCCCAAGCTTGTGGAGGAGCAGCTCCCCTTAATTGAATCATACCAACCTTGTATTCTAGTCTCCACCAAAGTGTTTTTCTCTGTCCTATAACAAGCGTGTATGTTGCAGCAAGTCAACAAAATGTATCTTTTAAGGGGACGTCAACCCCCAAATTTTCTTTACCAGAATATGTTCTATGCAGTCCCACTAGTCTAAACACGCAATTCTGATTAATATTGCATTTGTGGAATATGAATTAAGCTGCAAAATACAGCTGTTTTTATCCATCCTCAGTGGGCGGCCATTTTGCTACTTGGTGAAAACTGACAAAATGACTTCACAGTTGCTGGAGGCTCAGGTACAATCATGGTTCAGTTTGCCAATAGCATGACCAAACACAGAAAACAGGTGAGCTGTCATTGGTCATTACCTAAGCCCTAAGCAACTGTTGTGTCTTTTTTTCCAGTCAAACTAAAGTGACAAAATGGCCGCCCCCTGAAATAGTGAGGGAGGGGTGGTAATTTTGCTGCTTAATTTATATTCTACAAATGCAATATTAATCAGAATGCCGTGTTTAGACTACTGGGAGTGCATGGAAAATATTATTTGGAAGAACATTTTTGGGTTGACTTTCTCTTTAAATACCAAAACCTCAAAAAATTGTGACCCTTGTCTTCTTGTCTCTAAAGTTCTAATTACCCTTGAAACGCGTGTGGACCCCCCCCCCCCCATGCAAAAAAAACAAAAAAAAACAAATACTGTTTTGTTGTTAAAAATAAAAACCTTACTATATCTGAAGATTCATGCTAATTTCCCCATCTCTTCGGTTGTAGTAACATCCTACCTCTTGCATTATCCCTTATACCCTACAAACACCACTCCTTTCACCATCCAAAATCCCAACCACAGATGCCATATCCCATTATTTTAAGGGCAGGGTAACGACGCCGAGAGCTACATTAGCATGGCAAAGTCAGCGTGACAGCAGCTTTGCTACCCCGCTGTTATAATAGAGTATGAATATGAAGAATATGCTTGCAGTTTGGGCTGCTCTTGGGGGCGGGGGGTAAGAGCGGCCCCCCTCCAATGTGTGTTATCGTGTAGCCCCAAGTGATGCTGGAGGCTGGGGATGAGGAGGAGACAGGAGGGTGGGATCTATGGGAAGGAGAACCGCATCATGGATGAGCTTATTTCAAAGTTCAAAGCAGTGGAACGTGACTGCGAGCCGAGTGACGCCGGAATGAGGCGGCCGTCGGCGGGCTTGACAGTTGCTCTGCGCCCCGGCAGAGAGTGAAAGGGAGAATGACAGTGCCACGCTTATCGGGGACGACAAGGGGAAAACCGCAATCAGTTGCTCGCCTTGCTGTGAGGAGGCGATGCAAAGTGGTAGGTGAGGAGGCCATGTATTTCCTTGTTCTTCTGTAGGACACCATTAATAGTGGTCATGCAGCCACACATACTGTACATACTACACACACTATCTCGCAAAAATTTGTACATTTTTGTATATCATTGCCTTTTCAGACACACTGGAGAAATGACACTAGTGCAATGTAACGGTAGATGTACCGCTAACAGTCGAAGTTGCTGTCTCCTCACAATAATTCAACATCAATTTTTCCTTTAGGGGTGAACTCACTTTTGTTGCTGGCAGTTTAGACTTGAATGGCTGCGTGTTTAGTCACTTTGAGAGAACAGTAAATTTACATTAAAGCCAATTATTATTTCTTCATTGTTTTCCATTGTATGAAAAAACAAATGAAATAAAGTATATAGTAATGATAATTTATATTAATATATACCCATAAAAAATATAATATGTAACTTATGTAAATACAGTATTAACACTTATTACACATATAGCTGTATATAAAAAAAAAGATTTTAAGATCAATTAAGTAAAATTGGATAAATTGTCTCAACACCTGATGGTCTTATTAATGTGCCTTGGAATAATGCTTGTGAATTACTGCCTTACCATGCTGAACCCTAAAACAGACACGTGACCCCCACACACCACAAGATAATCATTCATGTCATCATCTATAGATCAACCACATTTTGCATTCACAAGACCTCCATTTTTGATGATGCTTGTGTCTTCGGGCAAATTAATCTGTTGGTTTATTTATGTGCAGGCTTAGGCAAAAACTACCATATCTTATTTAGCTATGGGATTGAATTTACAGTGCCGTGCAAAAGTATTAACCCTGTTTGAACTTTTAGATGTTTTGCCACATTTATTACACACAGATGGACACTATTTATGATCATTAGCTCATTTGCTCCCAAAAATGTATAAATATGTTCTGTATTTAAATGGTACTCGAGGACCGGTGTGCTAAAGCATACAGAAGGCTTTGATGCAGCCTCTGAACTGCAGAGAACGGGTGAAGCAATGGTAGTTATTACAAAGAACAGCCAGCAGGTGGCAGCAGAATATAAGAGATCAACCAGGGCCATGTTGCAAACAAGCTAATTACCCACAGTTCTAAACAGATTTGTGAATAATGATGAAACTTGATGAAGCTATATTCAAATGATAATTGCTGCGAAACGGAAACAAATATAAACATACTTTTTTTTTATGAAGGAAGAGACTCTAATCTTTCTTTTAGTAGGTTCCGTTTTTTTATAGTAATAGAACACAATATTCTGTGGGCCTTGCAAAATCAATCAAAATCCAGTAAAACAGTCGGGAGCGAAGGGTGTTGCTTCAGGGAAAATGGCTGGGAGTGAATGAGTTATTAATTAAGATTGGATCATTCAGAAATTATTAGGGAACTTTGGAGTCAGTTGGCTGCACTAAGAGAAAAAGGTGGTGAAGAATTTTGCACACCCTACTTATGAGTTTTAAAAAAAATCACATATAAATTGTATGCCACTTCCCAATTGCGTCCCACAAAAGGTCAACAAGTTCAAAGGGTGCATTTACCGTCACAAGGCACTGTAGAATTAATTAAAAGATGAATTGTTAGTTTTTCAAAAGTTGCTTTTTAATGGGATGGGGGAACTTTTTGATTGTTGTTAATCCGAGGTAGGTCGGTTACCGTTTATCAAACAGCCACAGAATCCTCTTTTTCTTTCAAATCCGCGGTAGAGTTTGCACATTAAATAAGCTGCATTTAAATTTGTTAAAACCTCCTGCTCAGATGGAGGTTTTAGGCGCAGAATTTTCTAACACCTCGTGGTGAAAACATGATTGCAGAAAGAGCACCTGCCTCTTTTAGTGCGATACCACAGCTGTGCCTTTCGCTTTGTGCTTGTAAATAAATAGATAAATGAATACCACCCATCGCTCAAATTGATTAGAGCGTTTATTGAAAGCGTCTTTTCTTCTTTCTTTTTTTTCCCACACTGGTGAAAACATGTAATTTCCCACACCTCTCCATTGCGGAACAACATAATTACACAGCAGAGTGATTAGTAAGCCAAATGAATGCAGCCACTCATTTGTTTTTCTTCAAGAACCAGAAATGGGAGTGTTTTAAGTGTCGTGTGATAGATGGAGCTAATGGTCTAAATAGGTAAGGACATCAACTAAACAAATGAACAAATTAATAAGAAATATAACATGCTTCCAAAACATAAAATTGATTCCAATTATACTGTTGTGGCATATGTTGTACAAAATAGCTCACAATGAGAACTAGTGTGAGTAAAAAGAATCGGTTCACTATATTTGTAACATCCAGAAGGGCTGAAGCTGACATTGGTGTCAAAAGTAGGACTGACTGGCCATAAAAGCTCAGAAAAAATTTAACTTAAAAATGGCGACAATTTGCCGTTATTAATAATATTATATGAGAAGTGCATGCAGGTATTATTTTTGTCCACTTGGGGCTGCCATCCTCGCATGCTACACTGTAATATCCGTGACATTGAATGTGTGTGGCTTTAAAAGGTGAGGCCTTGCCTGTTGAGTAACTTGGGAGTCAGCGAATCAAAGTGTAGAAGGACAAAACACACTCATTAACTAATATATTATTTATTCGTGGCAAAGAGGGTGGAGAGAGTCTGAGAAGTGGCAACTAATAAATAGTACTAATTAATGCAGGTGTTACCAATAAAAGAAAATAATGGTTTGGCATAACCTCATTGCCTAAAAAAAAACCACGTCACGGCACACAGGAAATAATTATCTATGATTTGGAGGATGAGCAGTTGGATCCTCGTATCGCAAGCTGGGAACATATGACATGACTCGTCATGATTCGTCAATAAGAAGCAGAGAAAAACTATTTGGTAGCTACAACACGCCTTTTCAAACTTCTTTCTGTACCACAAACCTTTGACCTCTGCCTGATTTTGAGAAATTTCCGAGGCTTTCTATCATACAGCAGGCCCATGTATAATGTTAAAATACAAAAAAGTAGTAACCGTGCTGACGGTGTGAAATATTGAAGCTTCAAATGCTTGCTTCTCCATCTGACATTTAAATTCTCCACTTTGAGGAATGCGTCAACACTTCTAGCTGGTGGGCTTGAAAATGTAATGACTATTTTTCGTCCCTGCCTGACAATTGTGTTTAAAATCTAGATAGAAAAATGATTCAGACTACAATCGCAGGTAAATCAAAGCATATTGCTGGAATGTCACCACCACGTGATTTGTCTCTCTTTAGAAGTCGCATGCAAGCCTGTGAATTTGCCTCAAAGGGATTTATTAACATGTCCGATGATGTGTCAGCGAGCATGGATTTCATCATTCATTGGGAATACTGCAAGAAAGAGCATCATTCTTCCAAAATATGCAGTATATAATTTTTCAACATTTGCCGTGAGCAGGTGATGATGCTCATTATAAGGTAACATTAAAAGCAGCAATGCACTCCTGGATTGTAAGTGTCCTACATATTGAGAGATGAGGATTAGCATTATAATAAATTAGCATTGTCTTTGTGCTACGGGGTCTTTATGTGATTCTTGTCCGTACCTGACAATACTGCACCCTTTGTGTTCTCTACAAAAATGTGTAGAAAAAATTGGAGGATAAACTTTTTGCAGTTTAATCTCGGCAACCTGGCGCAAACAATAGAAATATGACAATATAACAGGGGAGTTGTAGGGCTGTCAAATAAAAAAAAAATGGAATAAAGTATATTTTGTTAAAGAGCAATTGTGAATACAAAAGAGACAATAAAACATTTCACTTAATAACAAATGATAAATTGGTTTCCTTTATTATATAATCAGCAGTTTATATTTCTTAAATTCACAATTTCTTACGTGATTCTCCCATTCAGACCGCTAACACACCCACCATGCATAACCTGGAAATATGTGCGTAACCACCAAAAGAAGAGTGATTCGGTCAAGTCTAAGGTAGGGTGCACTGCAACCCCATAGTTTTGTCGCACTTTTATGCAGGTCCCATCTGGCATCCTTTTTTTCATTTTTCTCCCCCTGCATTTGTATTTGCATTCTGGATTTAATGAATGCAATCAAAGTAATTTAATCAGAGTACTGTACTCGTGACTGAATGCACGTTTGGAGCCGTTGCACCAGTAGAAAAGCGAGCGAGGCAGCCATTGTATAGGCGTTGCCTAGCAACAGGTCTCGGCGCACACGGGGTGCTCGTCAATTGTAGGGATTTTACGACTGGCATAAATTAAATAAAAACAAATGATTCAAACTGCAGTTGTTGTGAGCGGCGCTTTCAGACAAACTCAAAGCCATTAACATACGTTGTGCAACTTCACTGGAATAACGAGCACTTTAGTATGTGACATATTATAGTAGCTTTTATGAGCTGAGACCAGTTGACAAGGACTAAAACAAATATTCTTTATACTACTAGAAGTTTTGCAAGTGTTCAAACTAAAACGAAGGAGGGCACAAATATTTCCTTCATTCGACTTAAGCAAAATCCTACTGCCACTTGGAATGCTACGCACTGGCCGTTCCTACACTGAGGAAAAACCTCTACTTTTGCTTGCTAGCGCTGACGAGCGGAGCGTATAGTCCTCGTGTCCAGTCACAATTAATACGTTTACATGCAGTCAATATTTGGGGTTAAGGTCAGAATTCCGTTTTCTGAAACAATCGAGGTAACACGTTTACATGCATGGCGGAAAGAATTACTCCCGCTGACATGCTATTCGCGCTCAATTGGAATAACCCGTTCGGACGCGCGGACAACGTGATTATGTAAATAACGTCATTTCCGCTTTTAACTTACTATACGTTCAATAAAAGACATTATATTTATGTCACTCACCACGCTAAATAAAGTAGTCGGTTTCCTCCTCGCTCCAGAAGTGTGGTTCTTTGCTGCGGGCATGTTTGTTGACAACGGCTTGAGTATTTCTGGTGGGTTACACACCAGAAGTACGGACTTATATACTTGTATTTACTGTATGTGTATATAGGCACAAACTGTGGCGTTTTCGCCGTATATTAAATATTGATCAAATATTAAATAACGCATGGGAGAAATCAATGTATCCTTTAGCAAATAGGACGGAGCTGCGCAATACAAGTCGTGACTACATAGACCAAGATTCTTTGCGAACCAAATAAGCAAAAAAGAAGAAAGACGAAGAAGAAGAAGAAGAAGAAAATAACGTCCCCATCGGTTGAGGTATTCCAAATGTAAGAATTCCGGTTATGAAAGGAGTAACCCGGTGGTCTTATTACCGAATAAGAGCATATTCGGGTTATTGGGCATGTTTACATGGCCTTACAAAACTTGAATATAATATTCGGCTTTTAAAAGGGTTGCCTGCATGTATACGTAGTCAGTGGTAAGTCTCCGTCTGGTCGAGGGAAATTGTAAGTGTTCCCTACTTTCACCAGGAAATGTGAAAAGTTTCTTACCTTCTACCAATCAACACCATTACATTATTTTCATTACTAATTAGCTTTTTTTTTGCTTCTCAATCATGTTGCTATTTGCTAGGTAGAAGTTAGCTTAAGCCCCCCGGGAATTCCCCCCCGAGCCCCCTCACTCCTGCTCTTTCTAGCACCCCCAAACCTCTGATCCTAGCATTGCCTCTGACTTGGTGTACCTACGAAAATATCCAGTGTGTCTTTTCTTGGTGAAAGTTTTTGATTTTTGTGGCCTGTTTTGTAATATCAGTAACAACTGCTGCATCTTTACACCACTGTCATCACTTTGCACTTGACTCCGCTGCTGACCAGGCAATTGTGAAGAGCCATTAACTCCCTAATGCAAATGAAGAAAATATGTTGTGTCACCCTTAGAGTGTTGCATTAAGCCTGTCAAGGTTTTATGTAATATTTATTAAATTTTTTAAATATCAGATAGCTACAATGTATTACTGTCCACCTGGAGCTAATATAAGCAAATTGGAAGCCTGCAAAAAGGCCTTAGTTGCTCATGTCTACCATGAGTAGAACCGAAAATAAATAAATAATCAAAAACCCATACCTCAAAAACACTGTTTTTGTTGAAGCAGCCATTTAAGGATTATTTTTAAGGCTATTTCCAGCTGTCCTTAAAAAACACGAACACCACACAAATATATATAAAAAATATATATATAAAAAAATAGGTTTTCATTGGAGCAGGGTGGCAAAGTTGAATAACGTAAAATTCAAAACCTGCCCCTTGAATTCAGTTTTATTTGGCGCAAGACTCAAAATAAGCGGTTGCGCATCGCAGTTTGCGAGTCAAAATTCGGACTTGCCTCATTAAAACACATTGAATAGGAAGATTGAAAGTATTTCCATGGCAACGGCCGATGCGCTTCCATGACCTACACACGGGAATTCTGAGGAAGCTGGCAACGACTCAAGTTACAACTGGCTAGCTAGTGCAGCTAGCTAAACACGTTGCGCAGTCTCTCCTAAGTCAGTAATCACCGCCTCCTTGATGGCAAATAAGCTATACTTCTGACAAGTATCGTTCTCACAAAGTGATGACGAGGGACGACGGAGAAGCAATGCTAATTGCTAAGCTAATGTTATGATATTTTGTCTAAATAGGTGCCCTACTTCTGATGGATATGGGTGCTATAACTCTCCTGACACTCTAATATCCTTCAAACTCTGTACATCCAAGCCACGGTCTGGCGCACACCTCCCAACTTCCGCGCATATAAACATTGAAAAAAAAAAAGAGCTGGCTCACGTCTCTTCTCACAAATCAAACCTTTTCATTGTGTCCTTTCAGACACTCCGCAGATGTCTGCAGAACCACTTTGCAGGATGGAGGCCACGTCCATTATATCCCGCCCGCTCTCGGCTGTCACGTCGGCTGCATTTCTCTTTGTGCAAGACGACGGCCGTGAGGGCGACGGGCACAACAGCCGTCACCTTAATGTCTCCCTGCCTGATCATGAGACACTCGTAAAGATCCACCGGCTCGCTCACAAGTAGGCCAATCTCCGTTGCATACATCCGCTGCAACAATCGTGGTTGACCCACCGGTGGATTAACTAAAGCTTGTATCCATAGTTTTCATCCAACATAAGTGATTTTTTTTTGAGCGTTTTAAAGAAGAAATGAATGAAAATGAATAATCTGTCTCCAGGTTTATTGGCTTAATTAAAACATTTTAACAAACACTAAAGACAACAATTACAACACTTGATAAGCAATATATAGAAATGGTAGTAAAGTAGTCATGGCTTCTGCACCATGAAGCAGAAAAAGGACAGGGAAACATGGCAAGATTATGAGAATCACTTTGGCAGATAGTGAACAATTTTGCAAAAAAAGAGGCTTCAACATTCCACACCAGTTGAATTTTACAAACAAAACAACCAGAACTGCATTTTGTATTAGTATATTAGTAGTATAAATTCATAGTTTTGCTTTAGATTAGTTTGTTTAGCCTAATGCTATCAAACAATGCAAAACACCATAGACAGGCTAATGAATAGCATCTGCGTTGTGGTGGCATATATTCTTTATCCTCTGTGAATAATGAGTCAAATGACTGGCAGAAAATTCTTTACTTTCTATTTCAATGTCTCATTACTGTGTTTTTGGGGAGGCTGGAACAGATTAATGGCGCGGCCATTCTTTTTAATGGGTAAAGATGATTTGAGATATACAAGTGGTTTGAGTCATGGAACAAGTGAACTCATATGTCAAGGCGCCGCTGGATGTGAATTCACGAATGCCCAACCGCTTGCAAAGTGGCACAGACTGATTGCGAGATGAAGAAAAGGCCCGAGAGACTCCAATAAAATAAAGTAACGGTAAATGGGGGAGCATTCAACCATTGTGGGCGTCACTGATTAACAGCGCATACATTGATGGGTTGCCTTTCCGCGCTATTTATCCGACACGTGCGCTTGTACAAAAGCAGATATTGTACGTGATGGAGATGGAGGGAGAATGAGGGCAATTTGGATCCTCATTAAATTTTCAAAAGTCCTGATGGTCCTCACAAAATTGAACCAACTGTTCCAAAGCAACCTTCATTTTATGCTACAGTAACTGCAAATTAGTTTCGCAAAACTGTTTTAATCACATACACTGCAGAGTTAATTTGCTGTGTGCTAATTTCCCACACTCCCTCTTAGATGACCATCAGTCATAGAGCACGATGGCTTGACTGATCGGCGCTCGTCTTTTCTGTTCTGGCCCCATTCTTTTCCAACATTCCTCCGCACATGTACTGTACCTGTCTGACTGTACCATAACAAAAATAATAATAATAAAAAAAGGTTTTTAAGCTATGTTCATCATCCATCTATACATTTTCTGTTCCACTTATCCTTACTGTTTCATTTCCTCCCCAAATCAGTTACAATTATCATTGATTAAAAAAATATATGTTGGTATGTTGTGTTTTGAAATGTAAAACTTTTTCAAAGCTGTAAAGTGAGCTAGGGTTTGAGTCAGTTATTGATTAATAGAGATAATTATTTCCATTTTATTTTATTACTCGACTGCATTCTTAATTGCTTATAATTTGTCTTTAGCATTTTGAAAAATTATTAAAGCTGGGTTTGAATCACGTTATAGATGAATCAAACCAAGTTTTTACATTTTGTAATTATGTTTTTAAATCACCCTACATTATGTTTATGATTATTTCGTTTAGTTTTAAAACATGATTTTTTTCAATGCAGTTAAATGTAGTTGATGAATAAAGAAATTAATAAAAATACTTGTATTGCTTTTTAACAGTAACTGTAATTGATAATGGGTTTAAAAAAATCGATTTAACATGATAACGTAACAATAAAGAATGTATGTTTTTTTTAGCTTGTGATATTGAGTGGAAATCATTTTTCAAAGCCGTACAGCATATTTGAAATAAATAATAATCTAAACCAATTTATATATATATATATATATATATATATATATATATATATATATATATATATATATATATATATATATATATATATATATATATATATATGTATATATATATATATATATATATTATAATTAATAATGTATCAAAATCTGATTTATTGGACAAATGTATATATATGTGTGTGTGTATATATATATATGGGTAAATATAAAAAATTTAAAAACTGAAAAAACAAAAACAATGACCAACAGGGGGAGACAGAACAGGAAGCCTGACGGTTCGCTACTTAGTGCCCCGAGTTTCTCACATGGAAAGGAAAGGCATGAGTGTCAAGGTCAAGTCTATGCTCGGCTATCCACAACGCTATGTTTATGTAAGATAATGGACCTACCATTAATTTGTATAGGTAATAAGCTATTTATACATAATATATAATATGTAAAATTACTGTGATAATTTCCCAACTTTCTATGGTTATATTTGTTATTTATATCTTTTTTCAAAATAGGTAGGATTATCTTAGTTAAAGTAGCACTAAGGACATTTTCAACTTTAATAAAATTTTCATAACTCTGCTGATGAAACATCGACTTAAAACTAGTTGAATGGTACTTTTATCATGGCCTGGGGGGTTTGTATAATTTTTACTGTCGCTAAGCAACTTTGAGGAAGACGGTAGGAACACTGTCACACAAAAAACTGCAAATGTGCTGACTGCTTTATGGCATACGTCAAAAGCTGCCCCGGATGAAAGGACAGTCAAGAATCAACTTTGGCCCGGATTGTCTTCATAGCTTGTCTTCATAGGAAATGCGGTCTTCCTTCAGACATAACAATACCGCTTTTGTCCATATGGCGTCGCCATAATCAACATAAACGGAAAGTTCCTTAGTGTTGCTTTAAGGCTCATATTAAGGAATGAAAATAACAATGATTTGTTATCAAGATTTTACATTATACTAACTTATTCACTACACAGAAATAATGTCATTTCCATCACCGGAGAAGTTTGGCAAACAGTTGTATTTTTCTCTCTCCACAAACGCTCCATGGCAATCGAGTGGCATGCAAACAAATCGTGTAAGTCATCGTGACATTTTCTCCCATTGAGTTTAAAAATAGTTGCGTTGATGACATGCCAGGCGCGGAGCCACTGAATGGAGCGCACGGCTGGCTGAACTACAGTGAAACCCCCTTTTATTTATTTCATCCTTGAGTCCGTGCGAGTGGCCATTTGTCAGTGCGCTCTTTCCTGTGCAGACACGAAGGCCGCTTCTCTCCATCTTCTGCTTGTATTCTCCCTTAATGAACACCACTATTTCCCATTGTCATGATAATCAGTGCTTATTTGGCAAAGGAAAGCCACCATTACCGCTCCTTGAACAATCACATAAATACACTGTAATCCCTTTTGAAATCATAGGTTAACTTCCTTATTTCGTTTGACAGTTATCTTGGTCTGTCACCTCTATTCGCCGTCTCTTTATCCATTTCTGAAAGAAACTCATTGAAGAGCTGATTGCAGAGTGCCGTAGGTGGGGGCCATTCAATGGCACGCTACCTGCATGGAAATTACTTTTAATCGTCCCCAGTCATTGTACCGGCGAAAGTGGTAATTGGCTCGAGCCAGCAATCAGAAAGGGTCATCTGCGAGAGACATGGACTAAATGTTGTTGCCAAAAAGGGTCGGAATTATGATGGCACTGACTTTAAAAATTATTATTCACGAATTTCAAACATGCTTGTTCCTGTTTTAAAGCTGATGTGGCAATATTTGCCCACTTGTCTTTGCAAAGAATATGACAGATTGCAAGGGCGGCTCCTGTGAACTGTCTTAAGATCACGTCCCAGATGTTCTATGAATTTTTTTTTTAAATTTCCACAGACTAAGGCTCCAGTTCCAGGTGAAAAAAAAATGCCCGCAAGTATGATGCTGCTACCTGCATTCTTCACCGGAGATATGATTCTTTTGGCAAAGTTTTGTCATGTTCTCTGTACCAAACATATCGTTTAGAATTATGGCTATAAAGTATGCCTAGGAGACTGAAAGTGTGTTTTTGTAAAATGTACCCAGGCTTGGAGGTTTATCTTTTATTAAGATGAGGCTTCTGTTGTGCCACCCTACCTGTCATGTTTGGGTTCTGTTTTCCTTGAGTGTTCTCCCTTGGTCTTGTTAAGTGTGTAATCCTGCCCTTCCTCGTGTGAACCAATCAGTGCCCTCAGCCACTTGTGTCTTGCCCCAAGTGTGTCTTGTTGTGTCATTAGCGTCTGTGTATTTAGTCTCCTGTCTCCCCCTCTGTCTGTGTTGGTTCATTGTCTTTCCCTCATGTCATGCTGCCCGTTTTAGCCTTGTTGTCCTCCCCATGTTTTGTTTTACCTTGTAATTTGGAGTTTGCTTTTTGTTTTGTAGAAATTAAAGTCCCTTTTTTCACTTCACCTTCACCTCCTTGCCCTGCGACTGGGTCCTCCACCAAACTTTACCCTCTTGACACTACCACATACATTACTTTCTTCATGATCGTGGTCCTTGGTCGGAAAAGGGTGGAGAGCCCTCTTCGCGTCTGGAATAAGATCCTGCCCCAAGTGGAGGAGTATCTTGAGTGATGGAAGAATGGAGCGGGAGATTGACATGCGGATTTGTATCGGCTCATCGTGGTGAAGGAGCTGAGCCAAAAGGCAAAGCTCTCGATTTACCTGTCCATTTATGTTCCTACCGCCACCTAGGGTCACATGCTGTGGGCCGTGACCAAAAGAACAAGATCCTGGATACAAGTGGACTAAATAAGTTTCCTCCGCAGGGTGTCCAGGCTCCCCCTTAGATATAGGGTCACTAGGAAGGGCCTAGGGGTTAAGCCGCTGCTCCTCCACATTGAGAGGAGTCAGATGAGTTGTGCCGTGGCCTGGGGGGCCCTGTGGGGTTGTGCTTGCTCTGTCCTGGCCGTGGTCGACGTCTCCCCTCTTTGGTGGAGGTTTTCATGCATGCCAGATCCACCACACCAGCATCTACCGAAATTCAAATCAATATGCTTCTTCCTCTGGTCGTTGAATCGGTGGAAGCTGATGTCTGTGGATCTCACTCTGCTTCATCTATCCTTCCTTCCTTTCCTCAGTCTCTCTTGAGGTCTCCCTAATTTGTTGGAATTGAGATGTTTCTGGGGTTGGTGAAAGACTGGTTGGTAACCCGGTGGGTAGTAGGTGATGTCTGGTCGGTGCTGGATTTCACTTTCCTTTCCTTTCTTTGATCCTTCCTCGGGTCTCCTGACAACCTCACGACTCTAGCTGGATTCTGAAGTATTCGGTTTAGGTGAACGGTATGGGATTTTTAATAGGCTTTAGGTGAATTAATGAGTAACACACTCAAACGCACGCACACATGCACATACAAAATAAAAAAATAAATAAAAAAAGAGAGAGAGCAATGATGAAGACATGTCGAATCGGTAAAATTACCGAATGAACAATACAAAGCCCCCCCTTCCCCCCCAAAAAAGAGGAGTCAGATGAAGATGATTAGGATGCCTCCCTAATGAGGTGTTCCGGGCACGTCTCACTGGGAGGAGGCCCAGGCAAAGACCCAGTATATGCAGGAGTTAATTTGTCTCTCGGCTGACCTGGGAATGCCTTGGGAGCTAGACCAAGTGTCTGGGGACAGGGAAGTCTGAGCCAGCATAAGCTTAAGTAAATGGATGGATTGATGCTTGCAGAAATCACTAAACACGCCGAATCTTTGGTGCTAATTGGAGAGGCCAGCAGCTTTTTTTTTTCTCTCCTCGACTGAGCAGAGATGGGAGGGGTGAGCAATTGCACACAGGCAAGAGGAGGGACGAGAGCACACAGAGATGCCTTTGTGCTAGTGGTGCAACGAGTCATCATTGATCCGTGGTCGGTTCGGATCAGGCCCCACGGTTCGGATCGCGCATGAGCCGAAGATTGGTGGAAAAAAAGTACACATTCACATAAAAGCAACATGATCAGTCCATATTCACTATAACAGCAGGAGAGGAAGTTGAAAACCCTTGTGGATCACCTAAGTCGCATGTATGGGAGCATTTTGGCAACTTTGGGTGAAATTAGTCCTCAAATTTTTTTTTCTTCTGCTCTTGCCCACGGAGCTCCAAGCTCAAAACGTACTCAACTTAACACATTGAACTACGCTAAAGCTAACTTAAAAATAAAGATGACCAAATAATACATTGATGGCAATGCAAATAGCCTTAGTAGATTTTTGTTGGCCCACGTCATGGCGTGACTTCACTTTTAGGATTTCTTTGTTAAAGTTTTGATTGACATTAAAATTGCGACCAGCATTAACACAACGCTATCCCGAACTTATATTCAATCACTAATTTATGATGCTAAGAAACCGCTATTTAATTACACCGTTATTGTCTGATACGGCAGAAGTCTCAGACATAAATGGCTAGCAGTTAGCTGTTAGCATTACCTACGTGTGCCTGCTGTTAGCTATAAAAAAATTCGTTTGACAGCTGGTACCTGGCCTACTTGAATTATTTTTCAATATTCTGGACCAAGGCTACCTTGTAATTAACTCTCCATGTTTAAAGGAAGGGAATGTGCTTTAAATTACACTTTGAGCCTTTTCATAAAAAAAGATAAATAGTTTGTTGTCTTCATTTATTTGATAAAACACTTTTGCTCTATAAAAAAAGAAAAACATTCAACTCAAATGTCAAACATAGCCGTGTAGATCTAAGAAACACAACTTTAATCGATCTGGCCTTGTTGTTTTACACATGGACCATGTATAAAATAAGAATGTTTCTGCCTCGTATTGCACTTGAAGTTGTTTTCCCAAATCCTAAACGGTTATATTAGACATTTAGATTTTTAATTTACCAGTAATGGGAAAACGTGTTTTACAAAATAAATGAAAACAAACTACTATTTATCTTCTTTTTTTTTCTGATCCGAAAAACAATCCGATCTGTGACTCAAATCCATGATCTGATCCGAACCGTGACTTTTGAGATCCTACTTTTTGCTATGTTGATTAAGGCGCGCATTGTCCTCCAAAACAAAAACATGGTGCCAGCGGGTACTAGTTAGCCCCAAGTACAAACATGAGCAATCTATGGGTTTGTCTAAAAATGACTAAATAATAAATATTTATTCCAGGAACACCTGTAAAATACCACTTGGTGATGTGCGAAGTATCAAACACGTCTCAATTAAGTGTTTTTATTTTCTGTCTAGTGAGCTCACTATTTGAGTCAGTGATTCACTTTTATTCATTTTAGCGTTCTGATTGCAGAATGTTCGGTTGTGTTAAAGCACTTTCAGATGCGTCACACGCCTTTCCTGGATTCTTTATAAACGGCAAAGGCAAATAAAATGCTCTAATTTGCCAATCTCTGTCTCAGGCTTAACTAACACACCAAACAACTGAACTGAGAGTTTGGAAAACAAAACCTCTCAACCCAACGACAAAGTATTTCAGATGTCAGTGTTGGTGCTTATACAAGATATTGCACTTACTTGGAGAAGCGGCACATATGTTCCCCAAGGCGGGATGAACGGCTACGCCTGGGAGGATGCGGGGAGAGTTGTGGGGGGAAGAGGAATGAATGTCTCCATCTGTCTGTTGGGGGCTAACACTAGGGTGGGGGGTGGGGGGGGGGGATCACAGACTGGCACAGGGGTAGACATCACACAACCTTCTGGCCTGGGAGTAAAAAAAAAATAAAATCTGCTTGTGGACATGGAAGAGGCATGACTTAAACATTATGAGTGTGTCACTGAGCGAAGTTTGACACAGAGGAATTGACCATCTCACAGGCAAAGACAGATGGCATCTGATCTAGGGGGCTTAGAGATGGATCGAGTGCCGTCTCACAGACCTGTTCGTGTGACTCCCCCCTCCCTTCTACTGGTTTCGGGCGGCTTTAACAGATTATTTTATCAGTGGGCCAAAATCTAGCAAAGACTGATCATTACTCTATTGGGCAAGGATCCAAATCAATATCCCATTAATGTCAAAGCTGCTAGGTCGGGATATGTCCCGCTAATGTGTCCTTGGTCTAACTACTGACGAGACTTCATTTAACAACATTGAGGGAATGCAGTGATTTTGCGTTTAGGTGAGGTATGGATGTATGAATGGGCAGTCTATGGTACAGTAAATATATGTATTAACAGATGGACAGATACAAGAGATAGACGGAGAGATGGAAGGGCAGATGACAGATATAGTATTTGGATGGATTAATGGACAAAAGAAGGGACAGACAGATACAGTACAGTAAATGGATGAATGGATAAAGAGTGACAGACAGACAGACAAGGATTTGTGGATGTATGAACAGATGGCGAAGAAAGTTGATGAAGGAGAGAAAAGAAAGAGAAACACTAGATGGATGGTTGGATAGAAGGATAGATGGACAAGGCTGGATACACAGACAGATGCAAGAAGTATGGATGGCTGGATGTCTGACGCTTGGATGGACATGGATTGACTGGCACAGTGACAAATGGAAATGGTAGATACATGGATTGATGGATGATTGGTAGATGGGCAGACTGCCAAAAACGGTAGGTGGTCTGATGGGTGGCTAGACTACAATGGACAGACAAATACAGTATATGTATGGATGGAACAAATGGGTAGATGATAGATTAATTATGAACAGACTGAAAACTGATGGCTGCACCAACAGACAGACTGGCAGATAAAGTAGAGATGGATGACTAAAGGATTGTATAGAAAGATGGGAGACACAAAGAGTAGATTTCAAATATGGAAAGACAATAGGGGAATTCAAATAATATATTGGATGATTGTATCACCACAGTTATAAAGGACATTGATGTAAACATCACAACTAATGCAAGGAACGGTGCTTGCTGTTGACTTCACAGTCCGCAAGATGCAAACGTTTCTCAAACTGTGCTGCCAAGTCAAGCAAGCAAACACTGAGGCAGTCTTGCATTCATAGACTTCCAGAGCGAGTGAGGAAGTGGAGATGAAGGACAGTTGATAGGTATCGCAGTGGCTTCCTTGATGACTCAGTCGCGATGGAGTTGTCATCGACTTCCTTTTGAATCACAAGTTACATGCCAGCGTGCCAGTTGGACGCGATCCCTCGGCCCCGCCCGCGACACTACTCATCAACGTCAGGCATCTGTCTCCATGTTCGCAACATGAACACCTTCACTGGGATGTAGTAGACGCCATGCAGCTGCACTGCCATACAGCTATTAATAACCCAAATGCTCCAGCACGCTGTAATTGAGTTGTGCCTGTCATGAAATACTCAATGCCGGAGACAGTCACTGAGGCCTCACCTTCAATGTCATCATGGCTTTGCTCTTTTTATACTGGGGTTACCATAAAAGATGACTAAAAAAAAAGTGACATCATAACCAATTAGTGATTTTGTACAAGGACTGACATGTAGAGTTCCCAATATTTATTTATTTATTTTTAACTCATTCACTGCCATTGACGGCTATAGACTTTTGTTAATTACTTTTTAAAAATCTTTTCTTTTTTTTTTAAAAAAAAGAAGAAGAAAAGATTATAAAAAATTAGGAGCGTCAGCTAATTATTTTTTTATTGCAATTAATCGCATGACTTCACTAGTTATTTTTATTATAAAAAAAAGAAAAGATTAAAAAAAGAAAATATTATTAAAAATTAGAGGCGTCAGGCGATTAAAATTTGTAATCGTAATTAATCTCATGAGTTCACTAGTTAACTCACGATTAATCACAAATTTTATATCTGTTCTTAATGTACAATACAACAACATTTCTGTTCTTAATGTACAATAAAACAAAATTTCACAAAAGTGGGGAAAAAACTAATATAAATAGTTCAAATGAATTTTTGACGTCTATAGCCGTCAATGGCAGTGAATGAGTTAAAATGCTTTTATTGACATTCAAGAAACATATCTTGCATAGTTACCTGACAAAATCTTTCATTGTTCATTTTGAAGATAAGTACAACAAAAAATAACAATAATACATAAAATAGACATTTTACATGAAAACAGGTCAACCATCTTTGGATATTACACAATTAAAACATCATAGAAAAAAACAACATCTGAGAGATTTAACAATTTACTGCTTTTCTTATGGGGTAGATACCACGACTTCCGACACTCGCAACCCCCCCGGCTTTATTATTAATACAATATCTATAAGTAAAAGCTACACCTTTTTCCAATTTATATCCGTAATTTTAGAATTCTAGAAAAACTTTCCTCGAGGTACAATTTAGTAATTTTTTTGTAGAATCTGCACAGACCCCAAAGTGACAAAATGTAAAATATTAAGGCGCTTTGGGGTCGGTGCAGTGATTGTTTGCTTCATTTTGTTGTATTTTTATGTGACTTTATGTGAATGTACAGGACTGTGTTTTGAATTATGTTTAAAATGAGTCTTATTGTTTGAGAATGTTTCATTAAGTTATATAGGGGTAGGAGTTAAAAAGTGTTTACTTCTTTCTACTTTTTTTTCGAACAAGTGTATCGGTTATGTTTTTGTTTGATATAATTTTATAATTAATAGTTAATCTTTGAGTATTTTTTTTTTATTCATTAATTCTTCTATGTTTTTTTTTCTCTCTCAAAAAAAAATAAAAAATCATATATGTTTATATTCCATTTCATGCAGAGTGCCTAATGAACATAGAAGCTTTGGCCGAGTGACATCACAACCAATCAGTAGTGCACTATATATTGACTGACCGCTCAAAAGATGCTCAAAAAATTGATGTATGACCACCTAATAATTGTATTAAAGTCGTCCACTGAATGACACCATGACTGATCAGTGGTGATCGGAATTGTGATTGACATATAAGACAGCCAAATGATGCATAAAGAGTGACAAAAAATCCACATGCCAAGTGACATTTTGATTGACATGCTAAAGCTCCGTCCACAGTGCCGCCACGACTTTTTTGGATGCCTGAAGCTTAAAAATGTTGATGGTGCCCCCCCCGAATTTTTTTTGTCATAGTGGTGGATGCACGTCGGCAGCCTGTGCAAACTCCTCTCGCATTGTCAGGCTTTCCACATGTTGCCCCCCCCCTACCTCATTCTGATGATTCAACACGATTGTTATGTTTCCTGTTTTTGAGGACTTAGCTTTGGTGATGCCGACCCAAAAATGACTGGGAAAGACAATCTTGTTGAAACGATTTCCTCTTGGGGAGATCCCCACAGATGATGGTGCACTCCCCACTATGCATACTCTGCGTAATGGGAGCGGCGGCCCTGTCCGTCCACTAAGTGACATTACAACCAATGAGTAATACACGACAGTATAATGATTGACATGTAAGATCACGAAATTAAGTTACCATAAAAATCATTTTCTCATGCTCACAAATGTATCCCTTGGTGTTCTGTTTTGATCAGGCTTGCCATTTCCCGCTTTACTGTTTATTCAATTTCTTAGTTTATGTGTGGCAAGATCTAGTCTTGCAATCTTGCGTCTCTGATAAGAGAGTGAACTTTGTCGACTCTGCCTCGCCAGATGTTCATTTGCATATGCGTGGAGTCAAAACACTTCCGGATCACACAAGAGATCTGCGGGGAGTTGGTGCTTTGGCAAGCTGCTGGTCGTATGCGAAAAAAATCAGGAACTGTCAGAAATCCTTACACGCGTAGCATCGCGAGCAAATCATCTGGAAACAAGAACCGCTGAAAAGGTTGAGTGCGAGGATAGGAGCGAAGAAAATTACAAGCTTGGGTAGGCTGAAGCCTATTTGGAACCAGTACAAGAAATTTGGAGGTGACTTGATGACCTGAAGAGCTAAATTAATATCTACCAGTGTGGATCTTTTGTAAGGGTGATAACCAAATGTTAGACTTATGACTATAAAAGTGTTAAGCCCCACCAAGTCTTGGTGTTTGTTTATCCATCTGTTAGCATGCTACTTGTGTTGCATAGATGGAGAAATGCTACAAATAGGGCTAATGATAATCATTGTGAGCTGGACCTTTCCATTCAAATCTTATGTGGAGTACACAAATGTGATTTTTTTAAGCATCTTTAACTGATTATTATTATTTATTTATTTTCTTAAGAGCTCAGTCAGTTCATTCGGTAATCTTACCGATTTGACAAGTCATCATCATTGCTCTCTTTTTTTATTTTTATTTTTTTTATTTTGTATCTGCATGTGCGTGTGTGCATGTGTGCGTGCGTGTGAGTGTGCACTCATTAGTTCACCTAAAACCTATTAAAAATCCCATACCGTTCACCTAAACCGAATACTTCAGAATCCAGCTAGAATCGTGAGGTTGTCAGGAGACCCGAGGAAGGATCAAAGAACGCAAAGGAAAGTGAAATCCAGCACCGACCAGACATTACCTGATTATGTCTGATTTAACAGATTTTTTAAATGCGAGAGGCCATGCACATTTTGTGGGGGAAAAATTGTATATGTATATTAAATAAAATTTACAATTGTCAGCCTCATCTGGTTTCTGTTAAGCTCGGACATGAAACTCACTCTAGTCTTACCACACGTTAAAAAAGGACAAAGGATAATCATGAATTTTGTAGGTACGTTCCAAAAATCTTGCTGAAATTATGGCCTGTTATCAGTGTGTGTGTAGCTCGCATTAGTGTTATTATTTTATCTGCCATTTTTAAATTTAGTCTCAGTTTTAGTCTAGTTTCAATCAATTAGTTAACCTCATCTCGTTTTTAGTATTTAGTACTATAAACCTAGCATTTTAGTCTTTTTTTTTAGTCCAAGACAATTTTTTTTCCCCCGTCTAGTTTTAGTCAACAAAAACTGTCAACGTTTTAGTCTAGTTTTAGTCATGACAATCATTTTACCCCTGTATATATTTTTTGTCAGCAGATTATGTTGAACATTTTGGATCTAAAACTATTTCACATACAATTTTCTTTTATCTTTTTGGTGAAAAACAACTTCACACACAATTACTAAGTATATCAGCAAGCGGCTACTATGACGCCATGCTATGAGCTAGTAAATTAGCTAGCACTAGTTAGCAGTTGGATTAACATTTATTGTTGGAACGTTATAACCGTTGGATTAATGTAATTTTACTAAAAAAAAAAAAAAAACTTTTTTACCTTTCACCGTGAGTCTACCTCCGGTGTGCAGATTTGAAAGGGGTGTGTCACATGACAGTGTCACAGAGACAAGATTTTACAAAATCATATCATTTTCGTCTCGTTTTTGTTCATGAACTAAAATGTCCATACATTTTAGTCCAGTTTTTATTAAGTGAAGTACATTTTCATCTCATCTTTATTAGTCAACAAAAATGCATATTGATTTAGTCCCAGTTTTAGACTGGTGAAAAATGTGTGTTGACGAAATTTTTGTTTAGTTTTCGTTGACAAAATAACACTAACTCACTTGTTTTGTTGTCAGCATAGTTTTTCTTTTTTTTTTGAATTGGCACACCAAATCACAGATATCTACTTAGCTCGTATAGTTGGAATCAGAAATCAACACTTTGTGAGTCTCACAGCTAATTATTAATTGGTCCTTTGGGCAAACAACACCATCAATACTTGCTCTGATCAATGAATAAGTTAGGGAACTTGTTTGTGCCCTCGTGCACTTCTGTTAAATTCTGCTTGATCTTAGGACGCTTCAGCGCTTTTAAGCATTGGTATATTCTTTACACAGGCTGCACGTCTCCTGCAGACCATTAGAAAAACAGCGATGAGCGCAATGCCGCGTTCGTCGACAAATTAGCGCCCCGAAGACAACTGCGGTGTTATTATTTTGAAGCGTCCACCGCGTGTTCATTAATCTTCATTTGCGCTTGATAAGTGTGGCAATCAAATGAAATCATATGCCCCTTGGGGTGGGGAGGCGGAGTTTGATCGCAATGCAGAACAAGTCCTTCTGCAATTTGAAAAAATACTGTTGATTAATTTTGTGTGATTAGCGGCTAAATAGATCACCGGGCTCTCGCAACACCATTAGCACAGCCAACAACGGCGAACATCACAGCGGATGAAATGCAGCAGCCGCGAACGCAATCAAGACTTTTAAATAATGAAAGGACAGCACATCGCACTGTGGCGATTGTTGGATCGTGCCAACGTGCCAAATCTATTATGCTCTCTGTGCGATGCGATCTCGGGCTTGGTAATTAGAAGGTATGTGCTCAGGGCTCAGCTCTGTGGCTTTAGATCACTATAATTGCCCCTGATCTCCTTTTAAGACATCACCACTCATTCCCCCTCGTAATTACCCGCACATCTGCCTATGACATCATTGCGCTCCGCTCTAGATCACGTTGACGCTGCATTTACAGCATTATAATTGTGTGACTTTTACCATAGAAATAATGCAAAATAGTGTCCGGGGGCATTTTATTACTCAACTGTGGATGGCAGCTGGCATCAGTTCGTCCGTCAGGAGGCAACACCTTTTTGGAATAATATTACCTCATTCACTCCCAGCCATTTTCACTGAAGCAACCCCCTAAGCTCCCGGCAGTTTTACTGGATTTTGACTGATTTAGCAAGGCCCACGGAATATTGTGTTCTATTGCTATAAAAACATATAAGTATATTTCTTTCTGTTTCTGTTTTGCAGTAATTAGCATTAGAATATAGCTAAGTTTCATCATTATTCACAAATCAGTTTAAAACAGTGAGGGCCCTGATTGATCTCTTATACTCTGCTGCCACCCGTTTGCCGTTTTTGTATAAACTACCATTGCTTCATGCATTATCTTTAGTTCAGAGGCTGCATCAAAGTCTTCTGTATGCTCAAGCATAAAACAAATGTCTTTGGGAGCATGGTAATATTTAAAATAGAACGTATTTAAACGTTTTTGGGAGAAAATGAGTTAAACTAAATTAGGAGTTGATTACAATTATGTCAAGGGGCCCTAGAATAGCTTGACCAGAGAAACTGCAAACACCAAGGTGAGATTGGGTAAACTAATACGTTGAATACACATCCTTGTGGAACGACCGCATGCCAATAATAATAATAATAATAATAATGATAATAATAATGATAATAATAATAATAATAATAATAATTGTTAATACTGCGCTGGAAGTTGACTACAATACGTGGTAATTATCAAACAGTGACTTTAGATGCTGCTGTTTTGGTTAGTAGTAAGATGAATAGTTAGCCCATCATCCAACATAAACCAGGAAGTGGCTTGCTAACAGAAACAACACAGATACGGTGCTAAGTGGTTCTTTTTCTGACTCGACTCCCTCAAAAGAGCATCAACGAGTTTACAATTCTGCAACTCGGGTTCTGACCAAAACAAAGAGATCACAATGTATTACTCCAGTCCTAAAGGATTTACACTTGCTCCCAGTCAGCTGTAGGATATAATTTAAAATTATGTTACTGGTCTATAAATCACTAAATGGTTATACAGTGGTTATACAGTATAAGCCACAAGTTTGGGCACACCTTCTCATTCAATTCATTTGCTTTATTTTCATGGCTATGTACATTGTAGATTCTCACTAAGGGCATCCAAACTATAACAATAACAATTTCACCATTTATTTTTATGTACATAACTCCACATCAGTTCATACATCGTTTTGATGCCTTCAGTGTGAATCTACAAAGTAACCAGTCATGAGAATAAACCGCATTGAATAAGAAAGTGACCAAACTTTTGGCCTGTAGTGTATAATAGCCTTGAGTTAAAAGCAAACATGGTGAAGTGGCATTTAGCTGTGATGCTGCATGCAAAAAGACTAAGATACCAACAAAAGTGACAGAGTTGCCTTGTGTATGAAATGTGCTATATCAATCAAACTGCCTTACCTTGCCCTTTTCTCACTTTTGTTCAGGGAATTTTGTTTCTCATTCTGGCATTTTTCATTCTTTTTGAATCAGTAAACAGGCTTAGCGAGAAACGGAATACATGTACCGCCGTTACGTAATCAGATCAGACAAAAAAAAAGTTACAGGAAAAAAACCATGTAATCAGATTACAGGTACATTTATTAAAAATGGGGATTACTTCGAGGATTACAATTTCTACGATGAAAGAGAGTGCGAGAGAGCGAGGGCGAGAGAGAGAGAGAGAGAGACAGACAGACAGACAGAGCGAGAGAGCGCGCATTCACGCCTGCGCGAGTGGGACCGTTGCTACATGTCGGGGAGGTGGGGACGAACAAATTGATTAGTCATGTCCTCCACACACAGGCAGTTTGAAAAAGCTTCACGGACGGGAGAAGGAAATGGCGATTGGTATTCACTGGAACTTACTCGGAGCAAAAGTTTGAGCTGAGAGTCCAGCAGCATGCTACGCGCTGTAGCTTCTTGCTAGCTAGTCCGCTAGCCTACAACCATAATGTGAGTTACACCTTCCAAACAAATCTTCCTCCCACCAATTCACTATTTAAACATCATACACAACATATACACGGCTAAACTTGTGACTGGGATAAAAGTTCATTTTGCAGTTGATGTCACTATCTAACTGTCAACCCTATCAGTAAGTGACCTGCTAATGAACTCACACACACATACACACATTCAGTTATTTTATGTCATGCTGTGTGAACCTGAAAGTACATTGCATACTACCAATACATTCCTTTGTCTAATAATCCTACATGAACCAAAGGTCCATTAAATGAAGCACAGGTTGAAGCAGTTCATTGGCATTGACTAGTTAATGACCGGTCAAAGGTGGAGGACATGAATATTCAACATTGGGGATTTTATCGGTAAATGGCCTAGGTGGAACAATGGACTTAAATCAAATGAAGTTTCCCGATGAAAGGGACGAGTGTCATCATGACGCTCGTAATGAGACATCCATTTATAGACGTAACAATATTCTTTCATATCCTCATAATAGCCACCAGGTCAGGAAGTGAGAGGAGCTTTGCTTTAAAGTGGCATAAATGTGTCGCTCAGACATACTGCGTGGAATATTCACATGGTCTATCACGTTGTCTAATATAATCACTTTGTGCCTTGAATGAATACAGCGTCATTCGGCATGGCATCATGTTTTACTAAATTAAAGATATAATGGTGTATTTTCACTGAGCATGCTCCCTAATGTTGGTGTACATTTTAATGGAAGGACACACTGTCTTTTATATAGACTACTGATACAATTAAAATCATTATAAAATAATAAAAAATAATTAAACACTGTCAAAACATGTATGGCTATATATATATATATATATATATATATATATATATATATATATATATATATATATATATATACACACACAGTATATCATGTAAAATGTTGCTTTATGCACTTCTTGATTAAAAAGTATCATAATTAATCGCATTACTTCAATAATTAACTCACGATTAATTGCTAATTAATCACACCTTTTATATCTAAATTTACAATAAAATGTACAATTTTTATTTTATTTTTTATTTTCATACTCTTGCTAACATAAAAGAAATATGGTTGCATTTTTTAGTCATTGTTACAGTAATTTCATAACAATTCATAAAAAAAAATTCAAATTAAAAAGATGTACTGTACTAAAAAAAACAAGCGTCACATTGATTGATACATTGCATAATTGTGTTTATAATACAATGGTGACAGCTCAGTGTTTTTTTTCGTTTTATATTAAGAACTGACTAATTTTTAACATGAAGTAACTTGTGAAATTCTGCACATCTTTAAAACTGTAAAATACGACTTGACACCAGTCCCCACAAACATATGCATTATTATTGAATCTATTACTGCATAATTGTGTTACAGTGACTCATTTGCACAACGTTCAATGCTTTTATTTTGTTAACTTCAAAATGGATGCGCATTGTAAAATGACGCAACTTTACTGCAAACGAATCAAAAACGATCGACGTGCTCTTTTCATATTAAGACGGATCCCATTTTTTAACATGAAGTAACTTGCTTCTGCAATTTATAAAATTGTAAACTACAACTTAACGCCAGTCCCCACATATTTATATATGCATTATTATTTAATGTATTACTTCTAAATCTAAACGGTGTTGAATGCTTTAATTTTGTTAAGTTCTCGGATGCGCATTATAAAGTGATGCCGCTTTACTGCAAGATCACATCGATGTACGTGTTGCATTTACGAGCTATTTTTTTTGCAGTTACTGAATTAAATACGCCTCACATCAAAAGATCAAGTGGCTTGGAGTCACTCCAAGTGACCAGACGGGCATATACTTAGGTCTTGGCTCTCACTGGTGTTTGAGAGTGCCCATGGACACCTCTTGGAGAGCTGTAGCAAGTTAGCAACCTAGCTCAGTGCTAACTGCTAACACCGGCGCTGCCGAGTGCGTTCTGTCAAAACAGGGAACCGGAGAAGTGCGACATAGTCCAAATGGCTCCTCCACGCGAACATTCCGCCCCTTAAACTTTGTGTATTTTAGCTCCAGTGCAGTACAGAGCATTTCTATTGGGTAATTTTGACAAAGACGTTTCTGCTGCGTCGCCACTGGAATTCCCTTAGTAGAGACTTTCCAAATAAGGTGCAGTCGTTAATTGAGCTTTAAAAAAATGTGTGAGGTTCCACGTACTCTGGCTTCCTCCCGCATTCCACAAACATGAATCTTAAGTACATTGTACAAACTGTTTCACCTTCCACGGCCCTAATGAGGACAAGCTCTATAGAAAATGGATGGTAGGAAGCGACTGTACATCACATTTCTACATACATTTTGAATGGCCCAATCGGGTAAGCAATTTGCACCATTGCTATAAGCGTATGTACAGAATAAGACTTTAAAGATTTTTTGGGGGGTAAGAAAAAAGCAGGGTGAATGTCTGCTGGGAAGATTAATAAAGGTTCCGGCTTTGAAACGTGTCCAGCAATAACGTTTGCGCAAACTTTTCCGACAGAGACGCGCCATTTCCATAACCTTTGCTTAATCACCCAACTGCCTTCTTCCATTCAGATGCGCCTTTTCGACTTCACCTCATGCTCAATACACCTCCGCACTGGCCGGGAATCTCATTCATCAATGCCACTCCACACTGGATATTACTGACCCTACAGCGGGGTGTGTGCGTGTGTGTATTATCTCTCCTGGCTTTATAAGAGACTTGCCTATGTAAGGGAGCTATTTTCACAGCTGATTAGGGCTTTTGTTTTGTCTACTTTCACTCAGGAAGTCATTGTGTTGACCTACAAGAACTTTTGGGCTATTGTTCCCATAGAAACTCGCATCTGCCGTGTGACCTTTTGTGACTGCACGCACAGCTAATTAATTACACTTAAAAGAATAAAAAATGGATACAGTTTCTAATGCAACAAAGCAGAGAAAAATTGAACTTAAAAATGATAATTAGAGCGGCTTGTTCCATTAAAGGGCACTCATTAAATGACTTTTGGAAATGCAATGTTACATTTCTGTGGGCGTGCCACGACTGCCCTGCGGGGGTGCCAGAGGACTTCAGGGAGGTGCAACAACTTTTGAAAAACAAACAAACAAATTGCTAAATTTACTGTAGGTATGTGAAATGCAACATGGCGTGCTCAAAATGTATTGAAGTAAGGCTTTTAGGTAAGTAGACTACAATTTGTGAATGTGGAGAAATGTGTAGTTAAGTGAATGTAGTGGTTTTTTTTTTTGTTTTGTTTTTTTACCAGTAATGCTTTCAGTCCTTCAGAGTGAATCATTACACATTTTAGCCAATTACCCGGGTGCATTATAGGACTTTGTTTTTGTTATTTCATTAGATTTTTAAAGTACAAATGTGGAAACATGGGGTTGAGTGTAACAATAGTGCTTTTAAATATCAAGTTTGGAGTCCCACTGAGTGGAATTGCATCTCTCTGAAGGACATAATAATTTGTTATTTTTGTTGCTTCTCCTGGCCTACACAAAGCAGACAAGCTTGATGGTTGCAAAAACATCATTTTCCTTTATTTGGCAACATAAAACTAAACAAGCCCCCCTCAAAAATACATTTAATTACAAAATTATCCATCGTGAAAATAAAATCAATTAAGACAAACCGTTTTTTCACATTGTGGAATAAGAGTTATGAAACAAAATGCAGCCATTTTTTATCCATCTCAGGGGCCGGCCATTTTGCCACTTGCTGTCAATTGAAGATGACATTGCTCAGGGCTCAAGCAACGACCAATCACAGTTCACCTGTTTTCTGAAGCTCACCTGTTTTCTGAGTTGTGATTGGTTGTTACCCGAGACCTGAGCAACATTGATCTCATCTTCAGCCGACAGCAAATGACAAAATGGCCGCCTCCTGAGATGGATAAAAACGGCTGGATTTTGCAGAAATATTTTCGGAGGGTTGATTTCCCCTTTAATACATAATTTTTACCGTAATAACAAACAAAAACACGCATATACCTCATTCTCAGGCAGCAGCTTTCCCGCTAAATCTGGCACTTTTTTTCTGGTGTTCTTACTCACTTGTTGCTTCTACTCAACTTCTTCTTCTCTCCTACAGCGTCCATTACTGTTAAACGCAAATTAGGCAATGATGTCATTTAGCGACTTCTAGCGTTTTTTTAGGACAGCCAATAGCTACTTTCCTTACTGGGGAGTTGGCAACACTGCTCCCTGGGTCAGACGAACGGCTGCCCCTTCAACATTAACTCATTCACTGCCATTGACGGCTATAGATGTCAAAAATTCATTGGAACTATTTCTATTAGTTTTCCCCCCCACTTTTGTTAACAAGAGTATGAAAACCTAGACATTTTGTTTTATTGTATATTTAGAACAGGTATAAAATTTGTGATTAATCGTGAGTTAACTAGTGAAGTCATGCGATTAATTACGATTACAAATTTTAATCGCCTGACGCCCCTAATTTTTAATAATCTTTTCTTTTTTTTAATCTTTTCTTTTTTTGAATAATAAAAAATAACTAGTGAAGTCATGCGATTAATTACAATAAAAATTGTAATTGGCTGACGCCCCTAATTTTTAATAATCTTTTCTTCTTTCTTTTCTTTGAAAAAAACAAAAAAAAGAAAAGATTAAAAAAAGAAATTAGCAAAAGTGGAAAAAATGTTAAACTAATATAAATAGTTAAAATAATTTTTGGGACGTCTATAGCCGTCAATGGCAGTGAATGAGTTAATCTATTATCCATCTACAACGTACATACCAAAAATACATTTCCGTCAACCTGGGAGGGGTTGGGGACTCCCCATTAGTCCTGACCTCTGAACGCCCCTGCTGCTGACACAGGGCGCTAATTAACTTGGTGGTGTTGAGAGTTCATCAAACGTGCATGTTCATTCAAATTTAAAACTTCGAATGTGGACCATTTTAATGCAGAAATATGAATACTATTGACTATTATGTGTATTTGATGAAATATATGCAAGTTCCTTGGAAGCTAAAGGTTTAATCTATCATTTCTCCCATGCTGTGGTTATCGTCCTGAGTATGGATTATGGATGTGGATTATGGTAAAGAGCGTTAAAGTCAACCCTCATAGGAGTTTTCCCTTTTAAATCTCTGCCCGTGTTCCCCTGCTGGAGTCTCACCTCGTTTGTATTCCCAAAGCAGAACCTCCTCCCGTGCCCTCACTGTAAGGGTGGCATTATTGACTCAGCAGGGGGATGAGTGCAGGTCACAGCCAGCGTTTAACCCTCTGCCTCCCCAGCGGCCCCACTACCACCTTCTTGAAAGGCCTTCGACTAACGGGTGTCGCGCAGAATTGTCTCCATCCTTTTTTCTGTGTAAAAAATATAGTGGGAGGGGACCATTTTCCAGAGCTGAAATGGAGTAATTATTTTCTTTAGCTAGCAAGAGGGTACGTTTGGATGGCAGATCATTTTATAATGTTCGTAAACAATTAAACAGCAACACAAACTTACCAATAACAAACCCAATATATACCCCAAAAGGTTTAGTTTATGTTTACATGTCCTTATTAAAAAAAAGAAAAAACGAATTTTTCATCCAGTAACCTGTTGGCAAGGAGGATAAATTTAATGTTGTTTGGAAATGTTGTACATAGTGAAAAATCGGTTTGTTGTTGTTTTTACTTAAATTTCTAAATGGTAAATGGACTGCTTTTTATATAGCGCTTGGTGCCCAAAGCGCTTTACAATGCCTCACATTCACATACACATTCATACACCAGCGGTCGGCTGCTGCCACGCAAGGCATTGCCAGGTCCACTAGGAGCAAATTGGGGTTCCGTGTCTTGCTCAAGGACACTTCAACATGGTCACTCGGGTTGAGGATCAAACCCACAACCTCACAGATGGGAGACGCCCACTCTACCACTGAGCCATGCCACCCACAGTAGTTTTTTTTAAAAATGTTTGAAGTTTATTTTTATTTTTATAGTTTTTTGGTTGTAGTTTTTATGTGAAACCGATCCGCGATCCATAAAACGACTTAAAGCATTGCTTGTACAGTTTCCAGACAAATTATTTATTTTTCTGTTATTTTCAAATTGTTTTTCTCAAAATTGGAACAAATCAGATGTCGACCCCTGTTAAAAACATTCTCGTGTAAACAGCCCCTGAGTGAACTAGAAGAGTCCAGTGGGAGGAGTTCTAGGGAAGATCTGGGTCATGTATAGCTAAAAGGTATTGTACACTAGATTTGTGTGCGTGTGCGCGTGTGTGTTGTGTGTGTCCTGCCTCTGAGGGGAAGCATTGTTTTTCAATTTGTTCACCAAGAAAAATATAGTTAAATGTAGGTTTGTTGTTGATGATGATGATGTTTGATCTCCTTAGAACTACATTTGAAACGTGGCAAGCATGGGCAAGTGGCTAGGACAGTGTACTGTGTCAGTTATTAAAGATGCATTGTGCCGTTAAAAGGTTAAAAGGTAATGTTAAAGCTTTTTCCACATCATGCATGCTCCACCAATGCCCAGATGAGTACAAAGAGCCCTGGCTGTTTTACTCTGACTGCACCTATCAGCTTTTATCTTCCCTTTATAGTAGAGTGTGCGGACCCTGCACACAGGGAGGGGAGGGGAGGGGCGGAGTTTTTCTTACCTCATTTGAAGTCATGTCTTCATTTGTCAACTGTGGCTGTCGCTTTAAGCTTGTGCACGTACTCGCACGCGCACCATGAACGAGCCTGACACAGATGCTGCAGTTACGCTTTGGGCCAGAGGTGGCAGTTGCGAGTTAAAAAGTGACAAACTGCACAAAGATCCTTTAATCTTGTGTTAATGAGTATGTTTTTGTGCTTTTAGCTCCCAAAAACGTATAAATACGTTCTATTTTAAATATTACCATGCTCCCAAAGATGTATTTATGTGTTTAAAAAAAGAAGTTTTTTTATGCTAGAGCATACACAAGGCTTTGATGCAGCCTCTGAACTGAAGAGAATGGTTGAAGCAATGGTAGTTATTACAAAAACGGCCAGCAGGTGGCAGCAGAGTATAATAGATCAACCAGGGCCAAGTTGCAACAAGCTTTTTTTTTTTTTTTTTTGCCAGTGTTTTCAACAGGTTTGTGAATAATGGTGAAGCTATATTCTAATGCCAATTGCTGCAAAACTGAAACAGATAGAAATATATATTTTTTCCTGCTGAAAGAATTAAGAGACTCTAATCTTTCTTTTGCTCGGTTCCATGTTTTTATACACAATATTCTGCGGGCCTTGCAAAATCAGTCAAAATCCAGTAAAACAGTCGGGAGCAAAGGGGGTTGCTCCCATGCAAATTGGCTGGGAGTGAATGAGTTAAAGACTTTTGAGTTCACTTGTAATATTTGTGTTAAAATGTAGTGTTCTGCACCATCATGGGCAGCATATTTGTAACAGCCCCATTTTTGTTTGTGGATAATGTTAGCGCCGTTAGACTGTCTGCGGTGGTGAAGCTGCGAGCGTGAGGCTCTTTGCTAAATCATTTTGAATAAAGTTCATTTTTAATTGACCTACTCACAATTTTTTCACCAAATTTCAGAATATCTCCTCAAGCTGAGTGATTTTACGGCTTGTGTTAATGAGCAAACACATACAAAGCATTGGCATGTTAGCATTGCAGATGTTAGCTTACAAGAGTTTGGCTGTTTTGACTACTTTTTAAAGACATAAACTCCTTTTTGTTTTCGCTTGATTATTATTCACTTGAGTACTATTCTGTCTCAAAATTTAGTTTATTCTATGAAGCTCAGCAGCGGTACTGCTTGCTAATGAGCAAGTGCAGACAGCATTTGAATCTCGGCATTTTGCCTGCTTGCTCTACTGACAGTTAGAGGTTTTTTTTTATGATTTTTTTTTCTTGATTATGATTCACAGCAATTTTTGTGTCAAGATTTAGTTTATCCCATCAAACCAAGCTGTAATATTGCTTGGGCTAATGAGCAAAAAGCCATACAAAGCATTTAAAAGTTAGCCAAGTCAACTTTATTTATATAACCCTTAATCACAAAGGTGTCTCAAAAGGCTTCTCGAAGGCCCACAGTTCAAAGAGATCAACAACTAGAGAAAATCCATTTTGGGAACGAGGAAGACACCTTGTGAAGTGATCACACATGAAGGGATCCCTTTGCAGGATGACCAGGCTGCAATGGTTGCAGAGTGGGTAGCCTTAAATTAATCACATATGATCAAAAGGCTACATAATATTAAACAGCACAGGAGTCCATTTAATGAAATGAAGTGTCAAAAGTAGCCACCTCCAAGTGGTCCTTATCAGGTCCTGTCCCTGTCAGTGGATAGAGGACCCTCCAAAGCAACAGAATTGTTGGCATTAACCTACTAGAGTTTTACATTTGTGTGTTTTTCCACAAATGTCCTTTCTTCTGGATTTTGAGTCACTTGTCAAATTCCAAAATATTCTCTCAAGCTGAGCGATTTATACTGCATGCGCTAATTAACAAAGCTGTACAAAGCATTGGTTCCGATGCTAACAAGTGATTGCCAGTTTTCCTTATCATACTGAAACTGCTTTCTTGCTTGATTATGATCACTTGAATGCCATTTTGCATCAAAAGATCAAGCTGTGACATAATTGTTTGAGCTGATGGACAAGGACTCGAAAAGCATTGTCAATGTTAGCTTAGTTGGTGTTAGCCTCCTAGAGTTTTACAGTTTTGTGATTCACTTTGAGAGTCAATATTAAACCAAGCTGTCATACTGTTTACGGAAATGAGCAAAAGCAGGCAAAACATTGGCGTTTCAGCATTTTTAGTTTTGCCTGTCTGTTGTCTTTAAACACTTAGAAATCTTTTTTGCTTGTTTATGATTCACCTGAGCAGCGAACATCATTTTCTGTCTACACTTTGAATATTGCCGACGTACAAGCTAGTGACCTAGTTGGTGTTAGCCTCCTTGGGTTTTACAGTTTTTAGTCAAAAATCACAATATCCTATCAAACCAAGCTGTCATACTGTTTACGCTAATGAGCAAAAGCACAGAAAACATTGGAGTTTTATCATTTTTAATTGAGTCTTTCTGTTGTCTTCAAACACGTAAAATGCTTTTTTACTTGTTTATGATTCACCTGAGCAGTGAGCAAAATGTTCTGTCTAAATTTAGAATATTATCAACATACAAGCGAGTTACCAAAGTGTTCACTTTCTTACAGTTGAGATGTAACCTTTGCTAAAGGCTGTTTTGAGTTCACAATTAGCAGTCTGTCTTTCTACTTTTTAAGATTTTGAACAATTAACCATTACAGAAATAAGGCAGGGTTATAAATGAAGCATTTTACTGAAATCTTGATTCAACAAATGCCTAGCGTGTTTGTGTGTTGCTATCGCTTGCTGTTGATGTTAGTAGCTTGGAGTGAAATGCCAGCATGTCTCTAAGCATCAAATTCTGCCACGATTTGCAAAAGATTAAAGGTGCGCTTATATTGCATCTATCCTGGTTGCTATGTGGATAAAATTAACCTTTTCCCTTGATTTATGCCTCTGCTGATGCATCGTGTCAAGCCTACTTTTCAATTTTACCTCCTGTCATTTGTGCCGCCTCGCGTGAATTTATTGAGAATCTCCGTCAGTTATTTCACGCAGAGGTCAAAGGGTGAAAACCTGCTGTCCTGGACTGTCATCACATGACCCGTGAGTGACATCTCTTGGAGAGCCTCCGCTGACTCGACGTACTTGAGCTCATTTCCTGTCGGTCTTGTTGGCTAGGAGGGAGTCTTTCTGCTCCAAGATTTTGCCGATATGTAGAAATGGCGCTAATTGATTTTAGGCAAGCAGTATGTTCTGTTTGAATTTTGGAGAGGAATCAAGGACTCTCTATTCCGAATGTTTCTCACAGAGACTCACCTCCTGATTGTATCTTGTAATAGGAACAGTCGCAAAGCATACACTCATGACTAATCCGATTTTTGGAAAGATGGCAAAAAAAAAAAAAACTGTGTTCAGTTTTTAATTATTCATGTGTTTTTTTCTTTACGCTTTCACACTTTTTTCCTTTTGTTAAATTGGCAGTGTTTGAATATGTCGATGGTTGGCATAAATTTGCTGAATGGTGATTGGAGGGAAGCTTTGTCAGTTCACGCAAGGCTAACATTTTTCAAGAATGACATTAGAGCTGTACATGCCGTTCGACTCTATTAGGGCAGGATGGAATCAAAATCACAGTATTATGAAACAATAGTTATATTTTCATGACAAAGCTGTAGTTTAAAGCTGCTCAACGCAGAAAATCCCATTACGAATCTTAACTTCCAATTGTGGCCAAAACTGCACACACCCTTCTTCACGTACACAATGCGCACGACACCACATCCACAGACCTAGGGCGGGAAATTCAAACCCGAATCCAGTCAGAAAACTATTGTCCAGAGGCTTGCAGGAGTACCCATTGTGAACAGCTAAGGTGTTAATCTACTAATTTGAAGATGTTTCAGTCATAAATGGTCAATTAAAAAGGCTATAGTAAAGATATTTTTGGGCAAATTGTTACAAAGAGCAGCTTTAAAGTAACACTAAATGCCTTTTCAACCTTCAATTCATATTTTCATAATTCTGCAGCTAGATTCATGAAACCTTTGTCATGGTCGGAGGGAGTCTGTATCTCTTTTACTGGCACTAAACAACTTTGAGGTGGATGGTGTTGAACTCTGCCACACACACACACACACAAAAAAAAACTACAAATGTGCAGACTGCTTTACGCCATATATCCTTTCCTCAGTCGTTCCAGACGGTAGTCGAGTCAAACGCAATTACTGTTACCATGGAGAAGCTGAAAAAATTGCGTGTTTCAAATCACATTAACGAGCCAGATAGTTAGCGTCCACACCAACTGCACGAACACACGGCTTAGTTTTAAAATGCACCTTCTTCAAAACTATTAAGTGCATTTGACTGTTTAATAATGGGGGATTTCGTCTTTGTGCTTGGAGTTTTTCACTCTGGAGCCGGAGTCATATTCATGAAATGACCGCATAGCTTGCCACTACGATAGTCATTTGTTCCATGCTAGTAAAGATAGTAACATAACACCATCACAGCGTTTCAATATTGAACGGACTGTGTGGAAATAAGTCAGGTAGCGACAAGCTTTTGAATCAGCCCCGGTGTAAAGAGAAGAGACGGCATTGACTACATAATGATAAAGGTCGTGCGCTGTGAATTCCGGCAAAGTCGGCGATTTGATTAATTTGGTAAAAACAGCAGGCAACAGAAGGTAAGGGGGCTGTTTTCAAACTAGCGATCTCCAACTTAAGTAAATATCGCGCTCTATGAGTCCAGACTAAATGTGCAACTTCACGACGACACGGCTACCCGACATTGTTGTTGACAGACTGACGGTTCGCGCGCAGTCACGCGAGAATTGGAGCACACATCATCAAATTACGACAATGCGAGGAGTATCCTGGATATGGTGTCCAGATGGACGCGTACGGGGGCGCGTTTTGAAATCTTTTCACTCTGGAGCCCAGTTTCAAAAGTGATCGGTTTCAAGCTCCGAAACCGCACCATCGTGTGGACGAACGGCCTAAACGGTAAGAAACTTGTGAGGATAAATGGGCTTTCGTAACATGAACTCAAACAAAACTCAAAACATGACATTTTCCATACACTTTGACCGGAATGCTCACTTTTCTTACACACTATATGGACATCAATATTGGCCATTGAAGTTCCAAAAAGTGAAATTAAGACAAAATATGTAGTCAGTCATTTCATAGCGAGAACAACATCCATTTTTCTATTTTCTCCTACGGAAACCTTTTCGACGCCACTCAACGGTTATGGCTGCGCACCAACATCTGTGAGCGGTTGTGCTGGTTTAAGCTAATGTTTTAATTGGTTCCTGCGAACAGAGGGCGAGTCAAATTGCTTTAGAGTCCCCAGGGCTTACTGTCTTAATGAGATATTCTCTCCTCTCAGGGATCACAGGGGTCCTGACCCATGTTGTCACTTGGATATTATCATAGACCGCAGACGCACAGAAACAGCAGAAATGAAGTGGATGTCTTTAAACACATTGGGGAGTGTATGTATGTATAAACTTCTGTGAAGGAGATATCTGAGGCTAACTTATGTGTGTTCAAAGTCTGGCTCGTGGGTGGCCTACGGCATGCTTAAAAAAGGAATTCATGCAAGGCTGACAAACATTTGTCAAGGTTCTAAGAACCTTGGTCCTCGAGGGCCGGAGCCCCGCAGGTTTTGGATGTTTCCCTTCTCCAACACAGCTGATATATGATCAGCTCATCAGCAAGATCTGCATAGGCCTGATAACGATCCTGGTGTTTGGAATCAGCTGCGTTGGCGCAGGGAAACATCCAAAACCTGCAGGATTCAGGCCCTCGATGACATAGTTTGCCCACTACTGTTCGATACCACTTTTTTTTCCCATATCAACACTAGTATTCACTTTTGAGTAATCACCGATACCAGGTACCATTATGACTAGTACTTATTAAAGATACAATTAACACAATGACAGATAATTATGAACAAGGGCCTTTATGTTTTTGTGACACACATGATGCTACACCGATGTGTCAAACAGCCACAGTGTAGCACCAACTACTGGCAATTTATTTTTGCCTTGCATCCCTTGTGGGTACTGTACTACATACCTTTAAATAAGGCCGTATCGGGCCGATACCTGATGTCGGTACTCGCCCATCCCTAGTTCTAACAATGCTTATTAACAATAAATCGACACCTTTGCGAAGTCATTTTATTTCCCTGTTAAATGGTGCCAAATTTGTAGACTTTACCAATTCCTCTCCGCCTTTGCCAAACGTCTCACTTTGCTGTTACCGTTGACTTTTGTTTTGACCTGCGGCTGGTGTCATTTGACAACACATGCACTGGAACCTGAACATGTGGAGGAGCACGATGTTCAACGATGAGTCCAGATTCTGCCTACGGCATTTGGATAGTGAGGTCAAAATGAGGAGACGAGGCGGAGAATGCTATGCTGATTGCCGTACTGATAAAGTAACAACTTTTTGTGGCGGCGGTGTGATTGCGTGGGGCGGTATCTCCCTCACCGGAAAAACGAGGCTTGTCATCATTGGAGGCAATCTCAATGCAGACAGATATCGGGATGAGATTCTGTAACCAGTGGCAATCCTATACATCCACAGCCTGGAACCAAACTACAAACAACAGCCGCTGTCAGCGGTGACAGCAAAATAAGCTGTTTGGTATTGGCAGAGAAAAAATGGCAACAAGTTCATGGGTTGCATTCAATTGATTATCGTCTCCAGAAGTTGAGAATCACGGCTCGAAAGGTTCTACTTTCAAGCCAGCACGCCGAGATGTCCTTGTGAATATTCTTGCTAAGCATTTTTAATGTTCCCCTCTTCCTCTGCCGGTTAATATCACAGCTAACAATCACGACGAGATGGAGCGCAGCAAGGTGACGTGGAAGCTGTGGTCGGCCGCCACAAAGGCCCTTTTGATAGCGGCCGGACGAGCACTAAAGATGGGAATCTGTTGGGACCGTCAGCGTTTCATTTTCGTAGCCTCTTCACTGTGACAAGCAAAGAAAGAGAAGTAGTCGATGCCGCTTAGAGAGCCATTTATTTTTCTTGCCTGCCGGCCCTTTTTTTGTTCAAAGGGCCTTTTGTTTTGGCCAATAACAAGAGATATAAAAGATAGAGCTGATAGCAGCATATACAGTATGACACCTACATCCTTCCCACCAGCGAGGCAAAGATGCAGCAAAGATACCTCTGTGGGGGTGCCTCAGGCCATGTACCTCCTCCTTCTTGCAGAAGCCTCCTGGGGAAAAAAATGCAATTGATCGGATACGCCTTGTTTAAAACCCCAAAGGATGTGTAGGATTAAGCTGACAATCTTTAGCTATAGAACATAAAGAAATGACAAGCGCGGCCTTCTGACGAGGACTGAAAATTGCACAATAACGAACTTTTCCATTGAACAGAACAAAAAGTATTTCTCAGTAAATTGTGCGTGTTCATGTTAATCTGCATATTTTTCTCATCTTTCTGTGATGCCCTCAGAAGCCTGCCAAATGTCCTACTTAGTGTAACCAGATGTTCACATTTGAAAACGGGACACTTACTTTTTTCACTGTAAATGAAATTTTACATTTTGTCAAACTTTGGTATCGGCCTTTTTTAAACAATTGTCAGACGACAAAAGATCCATTTAAAACGGAATTAACCTCAGAGAACTCCCTGAACTTTTTGTTAGAATTTTAAAATAAATATGTCTATCGTCTAATCTAAGAAAAAAGCTTGAACATTTTGCAAATCTGAGAAGTTGTTAAGAACTGGAATTTGTATTTTTAAAAATGTTCACGCCAATTTTTGTTTCCCTTTACTGAAAAAAAGAATATCAGCTCCAAATATCGGTCCTTTGCTACTAATAATCGGTGTCAGCCTTGGGAAAAAACATATTGGTCTATCTCTACTATTAATAACAAATTTAATCGCTAGTCTATCTATAGGACTTTAGCTAAGGCTAAATGCTAGGTGGACATTTCAACAGCGCTAAACAAACCATTGCACTCACCTTTATCCAACCATTTTGGAAGCTGGCTGTGCTGTATGTCGCGCCAGTCCCACATTGTAACATTGTAAATATTCCACCAGAAAAACTCAGCTTGCATTGGGTCTGCCCGGCAACCCATGATTCTTAGGAAAGAGAAGCAGGAAGTAGTTCTAGTTCCGGTATGATGAAAGCATGACAAAAATGAAAACGCCGGGACGTCACCTATGTACAAGTTGGACAAACAATGCCGAAATCCTGCAGGACTCGGGTCACAAGGCTAAAAAAACGGCACTGTCCTGTTTAAACCAGAAAGTCAGATCATATAGCCCCGCTCTAATGTGCCATGTTAGCAGAGGTGAAGCTAGCAGCTATCCACCAGCCTGCCGACGAACAACGTCCAGCAGCATGATGTAAAATTTTAGCAGATGTCTGAAAAACCGACAAGGTTCTTCTCAAGAAGATGAAGAGATAGGAATCTAGTTGAGAGTGAATCAGCAGCACCTATTCTGGTTGAAGCCAACTGATGCTAGTGCTGCTTTTATTTGTTCATATCCACTAAAATAAAAAAATGCTGTCACTGCAGTCATTGAAACTGCTGATGGGTTCTTCAATTGTTGCTGTTTCATATCAGTGACAATAACTTTCAGCTTCAACAAAACAACCGATGCACCTATTGTCTGCTATTCTTTTCATCCTTTTAAAAAATTGCCTCCATTGCGGCTCTGCGACAGGAAGCGCCAACGGCGCCGGGCCCAGGTAGCCGCTTTGACTGACAGGCCGATTTACCGTCGCTGTTCCTCTCCAGCAGGCCGGGAAATTTAGATCTACATTCACTGTGCTAATGTCAATCAAGCCGCTCCGTTGCCGCTCGCAGCACTGCGGTACTCGTGCGTGCGTCCCGAGAGTTTGTGTCAGCATATGCGAGCGAATTAAGTGTGCGCGCGTCCACGAGCCCTGCAGCCCGCAAAAAATGAGTGTGGTGACCTGTGAAGACGCACAAAGCTCGTCACACTGCAGAGCCATCGAAGAGGGGGTTGTTGCCAATCTAATAGTACTCATTGATGCCCAAGACGTGTTAGACCAACTGGGGTTGAACTGTGGAAAGGGCAATTTCATTCAATTACTGATTCTTTTTTTACTTTTGAAATTCATTTTTGCTGAGGAGCAGGGGTTCTGCACCTTTCTGGGATGTGTGTTTCAACACAGAATTGGTGTGTTTGTTTGTAGACCTATTATTTATTGGTGAGAGCTCGACACCAAAACTCCAAAAGCTTAATGCCCCCGCCCGCGCGTAGCGCATATTAGACTTTTGATGACGTCAAGGTCGGCTATATGCGACCTGGCCAGACTGCGGTCGCATTGGAAAAAGTCAGATACGTATCCGATCTAGCACCACATATGAAAGTGACCCAGGTCGGATATGAAAAAATCGGAATTAAGCCGTTCAGACTGACATAAAAAAGTCAGATACAGGTCGCATTTGCCTGCAGTGTGAACGTAGCCAAAGTGAATCAGTAAGCAGGGTAGTCTTTATTGCTCATTGAAATTGTCATCGTGGCGGTGTACAAAATCAGTCACCAAGGTCGCAATCTGGCCACTACATTTTGCGAAGCTTCCACACGTGGTAACGACTTTTTTTATTTTTATTTTTTTTAAATAAGGAGCTAGCAACTTGAATTCATGCTAATGAACAGGCTTAAGTGCAATAATTTTTTCAATGTAGCTAGCTAGATGATGAAGGCTACACTGCTCCTACTGACAGTGGGGCCACTGCGTACAGACAAGCTAGCATTGCCAAGTTAGTGATCCGGTCGCTATATTTAGCAACTTTTTCAACCCTTCTACAGACAGTTTGTAAAAAAACAAAAAACAAAAACAACGAGCGACTTTAATTGCCACTAAGAAACAGACATGAGTGGAATTGTTTTTCCATTGTTTTCATTATGACAAAAAAAGGAGTCCAGGGCAAGGCAACTGAGTCAAATGCATGAAACATTGCCAAAGACATGTTCAACTGAGTCAAGACTTAAGGCTCAAAACTGATACTGTCCCTGTTAAACCGAGACGTCTGGTCAATCTATGTCATTTTAATGGCACAACTGGAACCAGACACTGCAACGACATGTCGGGACTCGAAAGTCACCCTACTAGCAGACTTTTTAAAAGCTAGCTAACACTATTTGAGCTAATATTAAACAAAAGACATAACAAAATAATGTATCTGTTTGATTTTGGTTTTGACTTTTCCCAGCTATCACTGTGGCGCTGATGATTTCTCCTGTGGTATTTTGGGGTTAATCAGACCTGGCGAGTTGAAAGGCAGAGCAGATTGCTCGTCAGGGAAAGTCTCCGCTTCGGCTGGCCCGCTCTCAGTCTCATAACCCAAAATGGCTGCTTGCCTCATTGGCTTGCCATACAACTGCCTCTCACAGCCAGGCCCTTCCGCATGCATGCACATTTGAATCCCAAGTGCTGTTTGCGTATTACAGTCATAATGTAGCAGAGTTGGGGCTGCTTGAGCGACTCGGTGGTGCTCTGCCAGGGAACGTCACGGAGCAGCCCCATCCAGAAACTGCACTGCAACTCACAGCTCTGACCCAGATCCCGTCTGAAGAAGGCTTTTTATCTTCTCTTCCTTTAAAAATAAAATAAAATCAATATACGTTGTTTTTTTCCCTTCAGAACAAAGACTCAGCCAGCTCTCAGATATGTGCCTCCACTCCCTCATTTGCGCATTTCCATCCTTTTCTATTTCTGTGTTTTTTGGTTTTATAAAGATGAAACCTAGCTCGTTGGGAGGGATGCTCTCTGGGGTCTGCGTGATGAAAAGGTGTCAGCCGAGTTTGCAAATGGAGAAAAAAAGAAGAAAAAGAAAGAAGCGGAAGAAGCAGTTTTCTTATTAGCGACAAATGTTTGTGTTTGGTTGGCTTTCTCGGTCGAATTTGTAATCAAACGGCGCACTTCCATTGGCTTAACCTTGTCCAAGGGCCTTGCGTGCGTCGTTTTCCCATGATTCCTCCAATTATCCAATTAAATGAGAAGTTTGATTAACATAAAATCAATTAATGCAATAATTAGAGTTCTTTTAATTAAAACAGCAGTATGAGTTTTCCTCACGATTATTTACTCCATAATTAATAAGCTGTAATTAGCATTGCCAATACCACAGTTAAACACGGCGATAATCCCGCTGAGTGAAGTAGGCGCTCTAATGCTCAATTGCAAGATGACCAGACCTGTACTAGCGTAGTCTTGTGAATCCCTGTTAAAATTTAAAAAATAAATCAACATAAAGCATGGCTAATTGTTACCATGCGAACCAACATCATCTGAAATGTAGTAAAGCTTTAACTTTGAAGATTCATTCTTAAAAAAGAAAGAAAGAGAGAAATTAAACTGATTTAATGCGGATACTGTTGTTTACCAAATGCTCCTAAATGAGGGTTGTCAAACTCATTTTAATTCAGGGGAAACTTTCATCCAAAAAAACTGTATGCCCATGGCTATAAGTAATGATTGGTCAAAATACAGTACAGTACCCCCCCCCCCCCTCATTTAAATAATTACACATACAAATAGTGTAGTCCAATTTATTATCTTATTTCAGAGAAATATGAATTTTATTAACAAAAATGAGCACAACATTTTTGCATCAAATCTTAAATTAAGGGCCAAATTTCAGAATGTCATTTAAGTGGTAGTCAATGTGCCATCCAGTGGACAAATTCAGCAACAACAGTTAATTTGATGTAAAAACTGCAGTTTGTGTTCCAAAATGCATACTGACGTACCACTAGGACAGTGCAAAAGTCTTAGCACACCATTAAACTCGTTTTAACATTGTCATCATGACTATACATAAAAAGGCCACTCAGTATAGTATAGACCTCCACCAAGGTAGAACTATTATCAAAAATTAAAATAAATCACAGAGATTTGTTTAAAGTTTGTTGGTGCAACTGTTTGTTTGCTAGCAGGCTACCTCAAAATGAAGTGAGAATACGCTGTCACGTGGCAGAAAAAGGCATGCTTATTTACTGCTGCGATCTGTTTTTCATTTTAATGTTTCATTTTGATGGCCTGTACATGTTTTTCATACAAGTATATAGGCTACTGTGATGAGGAGAGGACCTGTGTTCAAATTTTCACTACAATTCATAGACATTGCCACTGTGGGAATGGAAATCCAGCATAAACCAACATTCCAAGCTTGTACATTGTAAAACTCCTTCTTCCCTTGACACGCCTTGGTCGCCACAGCTAAACCGATTTTCTCTGTCTTGTCTCGCAGCTCAAGGTGATATGGCAGCTAATTAGCCGAATTATCAGTGACCCCGTTAACAAGCCCTTCATTCAGACTCGCGCTTCCCCTCTGAGAGCCCAACGCCGCTTCCCATGGCGCCCCGAGGAAATGTCGGCAAGGATGTATTAAGAGTGAATAACCCGAGACACTTAAAGACAGAACGAAGGAGGGGAACATGATGACAGATAACAGATGGCTCAATCCCACGGAACATTTTTGCCGAGGAAAGAGAGCAGCGAATAGGCCAGAGTAATGATTTGAGTGTAAATGAAGCTGGACAGTCCGGCTCCTCCTCGCGGCTCACAGCATACAGATGGCACCGCTAATTGCACACTGCAGCCAGCGTTCCTCTGATACGCAATCTCAAATCCAGCTGATGGGACCAGCGCCATTTTCTGCTTCTGTCTCGGTGACGGTCAACGCGGCTGCTGGCTGCTGGATAGCTCATTATCGTCCACAGAGATGCTGCGACAAAGACGAGTACTGCTGCTTGTTGACATTTAGCAAGTGTGCACTACGGTGCATGTAGTGTAGTTAACATAAAACAATGGATGTCGAATTAACTCATTCACTCCCAGCCATTTTCACAGATGCAATCCACTTAACTCCCGGCTGTTTTACTGGATTTCGCAATGCCCACAGAACATTGTGTTCTATTGTTATAAAAGCATGGACCCTACCAAAAGAAAGATTAAAGCCTCTTCTTTAATCAGGAAAAAAGTAAATTAAATCTGTTTCCGTTTTGCAGCAATTAACATTAGAATATAGCTAAGTTTGATCATTATCCACAATTCTAATCAAATCTATTTAGAATTGTGATTAATTGAGGTTTTTTTTCAACATGGCCCTGGTTGATCGCCTTTGCTCTGCTGCCACCTGCTGGCCGTTTGTGTAAAAACTACCATTTCTTCAATTGTTCTTTGCAGTGAAGAGGCTGCATCAAAGCCTTCTGTATGCTCTAGCATTAAAAAAAAACAAAAAAAACCCACCCCCATTAAAACGTATAAATATGTCTTTGGGACACTTAAAACATTTAAAATAGAACATATTTATACGTTTTTGGGGGGAGCAAAGGAATTTAAAGGGGAATATTTTTTTGGACAATATGTTCTATGCAGCCATACTTGTCTAAATACGTTATTCTGGTTAATATTGCGTTAGTAGTGAAATATAGGGCAGCAAAATCCAGCAGTTTTTATCTATATCAGAAGGCGGCCATTTTGCCACTTGCTGTTGAGTGAAAATGACATGGTAGTTGCTCGGGTCTTAGGTAACAACCAATCACAGCTCAGCTTCAGAAAACAGGTGATCTGTGATTGGTCGTTGCCTAAGCCCTGAGCAACTGTGATGTCACCTTCAGTCGACAGCAAGTGGCAAAATGGTCGCCCCCTGAGATGGATAAAAACGGCTGGGTTTTGCTTCATAACTCATATTCAACAAATGTAATATTAATCAGAATGTCATGTTTAGACAAGTGAGGTCACATATAACATTAATTGTCAAGAAATGTTTAAGGTTGACTTCCTATTTAATGCTTTTGTAACCCAAATGTACAGCTAGAGGGATGATTTTAGCATTAGCAAGCTAGGATAACGTTGTTGTCTCGTTGAGTCCATTGTCACAGCTAATACATGAGCCACATTCAGCCCATTCTGTAGCTAATAAATCCAGCACACCCAATATTTTAATGATCAACAAACAATTCTTTGCATAGCCAAAGTTGGTTGAGTAATTTTTTTCATTTAATAATTTCATTGAAATAACGTGTTAATTAATTTCATGCATAAATTATAGTTGTAAAATATATAATTTCAAATAAAAATAAAATTCAAAATTAACGTGGAAAATTTGGGATCATAAAGCGAAAAATCGGGTGCATCTTCACTTTTGTGTTGGGACGAGTTTAGTGTAGCGTGTTTGTGAATTTGGTAGACCACATTATGCCTCGATAGACGTTCCAGCGTAATCTATAGCAAGCAAAAGTTTTGTAAATTTGGGATACATATTTGCCAATTGTATGAATGACACAACCTCAAACCAGTGTTTGGGAACAATACATTAACAAAATAATCTACAGTATATCAATATCATTAATGACTTTGGTAGGCGCAAAAAAAGTTAAACCTTCTATTCATGCTGGAGACGTTATTGCGGCAGGCAATCGTGCTACCTCATGCATATGCAACTGTTACTACCATAAAATGATAACAAGATGGTGGAGACTTGAGAGATGCATCTTGTGCTGTGATTAAAAAAAATAAGAGGCTTGAGCAAGGAATACAAATTATTCATGTACCAGTAACCCATTTAGTTGCATAACTAAAATGATTATGTATGCACCATTGTTTCAGATGGAGGTTCGGCATGTTTACGGGAAAAACTTCCACTTGTAATTCCCAAAACGCTTTTGCTTCTTTCTTTTTTTTAATCCCACAGCAAGTTTGATTTGATGTGCCATGTTTGTTTTTGGCGACACAACCACTCTCTTTTTTTTATCTCCCCAAGATGAAAATGATTATATTAAAGTGTCATTAGGCTATTACATAAATTACCAAATTGACATTAACATAGACATTGAAGTGTGTGCTTCGTTTGCAACCAGCGTGTCGTTATCGTTTTCAGTACTATGCAGCATCACTGTGCATTATAAAGTTTGTACTTCATCTTATGAATAAATAAGCCAAATTTAAACAAACATTCAAGGTCTGTTAACTTGCTAGCTGTCCTCGCAATTAGTTTGCTCCATCGTCATGGCAACAAGTTAGTAATGAGCAGAAAATGTGTGACATATATACAGCCCCCGTGGCCAAAGATGTATAAGTGCCCCTGTCATAGTCTATGGATTGGATGTGACGTTCAAAGGCCAGCCTTGAACATGGCTCTTACATAATATTCCTACACATTTTTATCGTGTTGCTTTGATCTGATGCAAGTTGCCGCTGATGCTCTGTACAGTTTGTGATCCATCCTCAAGGTGATAGTGCAGAATAGTTTGTGGCAAGTGCTTTCGTAATGGATTCTTTGTCTACGGAACTAAACCCACCAATTGTGTTAGTCCACAGGAAAACATATCCACAGGCTCCAACAGGTGGCCATAAAAATGATAGTCGGTTTTGTGAAGGACAACCTAAAAAACGGAATATACTGTGCAGAAAATGTTTTCAGTAACATTTGCATATTAGCTGCATATTCAAACCATACTTTGTTCTATCCATCCATTTTCTCAACCGCTTGTCCTCACAAGGATCGCGGGGGGGAATGAATGAAAACTTAAATCAAGATAAATCACAACATAAAAGTAGTAAAAATGAAGAAGGTAAAACAAAATGGTAACTACCGTAATGGTTGGCAAACGGCCAAGGAATGCACCGCCACATTGATGAAAATATTTGGAACAAAAACTGTTTTTATTCAAACATGAGAACACAAGCGGGTAAGACAACATATATAGAAGAAACTGAGAACAGCGAGGAGAAACGGCCCTCATGAAAAGCTACAATGATATGTGGATTCCAAAACCAACAAGGAAAAAAAAGAAGGTACAGGTGGCGCGAGCAAAAACCGAATCTATCTACACAAGAGAAAAAATTAGAACACAAAATCATAGAAGTGCAGAAACAGAAACAAACTTCTGGAACTATTACTAGTGCTGGAAGGAATAATGGAAAACAAAAGTCACAGAAACACTTAATAAAAAAACAACTATAAGTATTTCTGAGCCGATGGTGAGACAAAATCCTAAATACACAAGACAAAAAGTACAAAACCCCCAGTGGCGACAGGCAAAACACCTTCTTTCCACTAAAGCAGTAGGCTAATTGTAAGCAGGTGCGGCTCAAAAAAGAGGAGCTCTCCAGAGAAATACAATAAAAATAGAGGACACTCGGCCCGAACTCGAGATACTTAAATGATACTCAGTTTCCTCAAACATGCCATACATTATAACTACAAATGAATAATGACGTGATGTTCTCGATGCTCAGAACAGTATTTGAGCACTCAGGAGTGAGGTGTGTACAACTGTCTATCTTTTTAGAAAAATAAAATACTTTTTAAATATATACAGTGTTTCCCACACCATGTTATACCCACCCAAGTAATCTGGCCACCACCCTAGAAGTTTTCAAGAACAATTATATATATATATATATAAATATATATATATACATATATATATATATATATAAGGGTGTAACAAAAAACGATTTGACCTGGAAACCCGGTTTTGATTTAAACGATGCAAGTGCGCCGGCACACGGACTAATGAATCGGTCTAAAAATAGCTTGAATCGGCTGATGGCCCAGTCAACGAAAAACGATTTTATGTTGCTGGTACAATTACAGGGTGCGCGCTCCCCCGTTCGCCACGTCGTCAATGACGAGGACTGGAAAAAAAACATGGCCATATGCAATTTGCATACAGTAATCTCACAATCCTCGATGCGGCCAGTGATATATATATATATATATATATATATATATAAAATGAATGTTAGTTCACCGTCACTCACTTGTTGATCGTGAGGCTAGAGGAGACGTAGTAACAGGGCTGAGACCCTCGCCACACCGGAGTCCACCCACCCAAGTAGATTTCAAATCTGTGGGAAACAATGGTATAACAATAATAACAAGCACACACAAAACCGGCCTTTTTCTCCCTACACTCCTCGCGATGGACTTGGGAGCAGTCACGGTAACTACACAATAAACTCCGCCTCTTATTTGTGTCATGCCGAAAACTGGACATTTTCATTAATTTATTTAAAAAAAATTTTTGTTTTTTTTTAAACGGAAGCGCCACAGGAAGTAAAAAAGCGGGCATGTCCGGGGCAAAAGAGGACGTTTGGTTACCCAGGTGATAGGGAGATAATGGTGGACATTTTGACACAGCCACAGAAATGAAAGCTCATCGAGTTCAATCCCTAAATGGTGAAAACACGACATACTATGTTTGACCTATGAGAAGGCAACAGAGATCAATAAAGTTTCAGTCAGACAATTTGAGCCAATCTCTAGAGTTCACAAAGTTTGCTCTGAGTTGAGGGGCATAGCAACAGAATGCTGCATAGTTTTGTTTGTTTCGAACACTCATTCAGCCTGCACTTAACATCCTGATTGCTCTGGTTGAAGTCTCATCCGGAACTAACATTTCTTGACTAGAGCTTTGTAAACCAACAGGAAGATTTTAAAATCTGTTCTTTGACTCACAAGAAGTGTCGGAAACAATTTCTTGATTACTGTCTACTGTAATTTTCCATTACGTGCTGCTTCTTTTCTAACCCAAGACCAGTTCTATGTACAGGCGACTGACCCAACTGTACTTGTGTCTAATACAGCCAACCTGTACTACATAGAGTAATAGATTTATCAATGCAGTTGGACTTTGACTAGATATAGAGGACAGTTGAGAGGATGGTCAAGGTTGGGTCACGACGCCACTGAAAGATTGTTGGGTCAAGGGCGACCACTCGGGATTGATAATGAGATTCGGAGGTGAACAAGCACCACCTCATTGTCCGGGAAGTGTGAAAAATTGGCACTTGGCGCAAAGATAGAGCGGCGCAGTGATGATGAAGGATTTTGGTTGGGTGTGCTGGGCACAAAGGAGGGGGGGGGGGTGATCAGGACCTTGGCGAGAGGGCCCGGCACGGGTGAGCCTGAGTCATCCGTCAACATAATCAGCAGGACAATGGGAGGTTAGCCCACTGTGGGTAATTGGAGCCACAATGCCTCAGCTTCCTCACATGTCCCGGTAGAACGTCCTGCAATATCTTGTTCTTCGAGTTGTTGTTTTTTTACTGTATATTAAAAACTTGAAAGATAGACATTCTTTTTATCTGAGCGTGACATTTTTCATGCTTGATATGATTTGTGGAGGTAAGCACAAGTCAAGTAGCTATTGTCTTGCTGGAATAAGCAGAATCTTCCCATGATATAGACTCCATCTGGGTGGTGGCATATTGTCCTCCAAAACCTGTATGAGCTCTTGTTTTTTGTTTTTTTTGCATTCCTTCACAGATGCGCAGGTTCACTAAGATGCTGTGAGGTGCTAACACAACCCTGAACCCACGCAGTGACTGCATTTTCAATTTTGACCTGCTAACAATCTGGAGGCTCTGTTTAGTCTGTAAATTTTTTTTTTGGGGGGGGGGGGGGATGTTCTCAGGTATGAAATGTCATCAGTACACATAACGTCATTAGATATGTTATAGTGTTGAATGTATGAGATAGGCTAATGTATAATCACAAAAAAAAAACATATTTCTGTAGCTGGTGGTAGGATTTAAGGGTAGGTTTAGACTAACGTGTTATGGTTACAAACGTACTATTAGACTTTATACCAACCTGATAGGCTGATAGTTTACATATGATGCAAAATAGATGATTATATTATATATAGATAATCTTTCACCTTTTTATTCCTTAAATTGAGCTGCAGTGAATAGCCACATCCAGATGGTACATTTGTATTACTGTTTTTGTTTGGTTGTTATATACTTCCTCTCTTGTCATCCTTGATATATCGTTCCATTTTTAAATGAGGCCAGGCTCGCCAGGTGGTTTCCAATAATACTGCGGCGTGTTCTCCGCTATTTTGTCTTTATTGATCCATTGTAACAGGGGAACGTTGGCAGCTGAATCCACAAAATTATGTGTCACGAGCGTCTGAATGAGGCAGCGGGAAGGAGAAGCCCGGCGGGTGAACCGAATGTTCCCCCCCCCCAAGGTAAAGGTGAGAAAATCTAGTCTGGAGTTTGTCAACGTGTGCACAGAGGCAACGCTGTGAAAAATGGCCACAGAGTCAGACCACTCTTGTCGGATTAAAATTTGCAGCTCAGAACTCTTGAAGGAGGCTAAGAAGCCAGGAGAGCTTTGCTCCAAAGTACAGAAAAGTTCAACTGTGGCTACAAGCTATGTTTGGCTTCAGGACTCACCACCCACGGTCTGTATTTCATTTAGATGATTTGCTTATGGAACTGCTACCCATTCCGGCCTCGCACCCCACATCCTGATTTATATTGTTTTCTTCCTTCTGACCTGCTGCTACTTTCTAAACTGACTTCAGAATAATGACCATGTTTTGTGGGCATCCTAAATATAATGCAAGTGGGATTTCCTAAATCCAATGCAGTGGGACCTCAAAGTTTGACTAAAAACCCTGCCAAAGTTTGTCTTTCTTTCACTTTCTGGACCTGGATTTCCCATCTCTGTTTATATATATATATACTCGCAAATACGTTCAAACATACCGGCGAGTACGTTCAAATGCACTTGTATGCTAAATGCTACAAACATATTTTCAAACAGTCAAACATGTTGAACATTGGCAGTTCCACGCTTCTGTATGTTCTTCTCTCACCTCTGTCATCTCCCCAGTAAAAATGTTTTGAAAAGCCACAAAAATGTAAAACGTAAATTCCAAACAAGCATAGAGCTAATCCTTTGCTGTCTGAAATGACTCAAGGTCTACTGAAGTGCACTTTTAAATTGATATTCGCTGCTAGCGGTAATGCTAATCCAAACTGAGCAGAAACTGATGAAAACGCAAGATGTCTGAAAACCACCTGAAGAAGACGCGGCTTGGCTTAAAGTGTCCTTCGTCCACACTGCTTGCAACGTATTGCATGCAATTTGAGCCCTGCAAACAGTTTTCTAACTGTGTCAAATATGTAAATTCACAAGGCTCCTTATCCTCAAAGCTCAATCCGCCTCTGTCCCACGTCTGACCCCGAAGCACAAACAGCACAGTAGACAAGCCTTAAAAGAACGAAGTGTATTCCTGTAATGAAGGAGGGTTTGTGTGTTGTCTGTTGGAAGACGAACAGTCATTATCACACTGCAGCAGTAAGAACTTCAGCAGCAAAGAGTCATCATTACCGATAACATAGCTGAATCAATTCTCCGTCTGACATCCATCAACAGTAAACAGTGAAAAATGTTTTATAGCACATTTAGTATTTACAAGCAGAGAGCATTCCTTGGCAAAACACTTAATCTACCTCAAAACTGTCAGGTAAGACTGTATTGAAGAGCTGGGACGTTATTTATCTCTTTCAATATGTTACAGACATTTCTGCGTCACACTAAAAGTTTTTTTTTTTTTTTATGAAGGTGGAACAACAGACAGAATAAATTGTTTTGGAAAATGTTCACATACATACAAAGTCAAACAATGGCCATTCATTACTTCTTCTTCTTCTTTCTCTTTTGGCTTAACCCAATTTAGGGCTCGCCTTAGCAAATCAAAGTCTTGCATCTCTCTCTGTCCTCTGAAAAGATTTTATTTTTCTCTGATTGAGTTGTACTGGTTTTCACATTAAGGAACACGTTTTGAAATGATTTATTTGGTCTTGTTTTTCACAAAAAACAACCATTTCAAATGGGGTGTTTAGATTTGATATACACTCACTGTACATCCCAGTCACAGCAGCTCATAACATTTCTATTTCTAATTAATTTCTATTTCTTCCAGCTTTATTTCAGTCTAGCTGAGTTGCATTAATTACCAAAGTCTTCCTTTACATACACAGGGTATTCAAAAGACCTGCTGGTACAAGCAGCCGTTGAACTGAGATTTTTCTTGAAAGCACAAAGATGAGATTGTTGTTGTTTTTACTAGGTTGTTGGTTCTAAACCTGCAATGCCTATTAACAATAAAGTAGGCTGTTGTGCATGTAATCAGATCCGCAACGAGCTACTGCAGGATCTCCATGTGACGGTTGGACAAACTACATATGTTCAGAGAGAAACGTCTTGATCGAAAGATTTTATTAGATTTTTGTCTTTAGATATGCTGGGTTGGTTATTTCTGTATTAGGCGTTCTTTGTAATTATAAACAAGTTGCATGCATTGATCACGAGTTTCGTCCTTTACTAGAGAGGCGTCATAGAAAAAAAAATTCCCAAGCACCACAAAGTATAAATTATTCAACCTGTGACACTGTGGTCCGCCATTGTTGTTTTGTTTGTGGTATACTCAAAGTATTGATTTTTTAAAATTCCACCCTGAGAACCTGGGTTTATGAGAACAACGTGACAGTGTCCTTAAAAAAAAACAAAAAAAAACTTAACGGACTCCTTAAATGACCTGCACGTGGGCTTGCGAGTGGGAGGGAGTCAACAGTGCGTCTCAACACGCCCTCCAACACTCTTCCTCTGAGGGAGCCACTGGCAGAATAAAAATGTGGGTGGGAGACCAGGCCACAGATGGTGGCACACACACACACACACGCACACCCCCACCCCCACACACACACACTGAATGCCTGAAGGACACACTTGCCAGCGGCACCATGTGAATCCCTCTTAAACTCTGCCCAGCACCCTCCAACCCCAAAAAGACCTTCTACTGTAAGAATGGAAAATGTTCTATATACACTGTGGATTATGTATTTATTCATTTATCTGTCTGTAACTGGTAATTAGCAGATGCAATGCCACCGATAACTTTTTACAAGGGACTACACATTTTGTTCACATGGAAGACACATTCAATTCAATTGTATTTATATCGTGCCACGGACAACAGGAGTTGTCTCAGCGCTTTACTCACGGGGCAGTTCAAAGACCGCGCTCCTCATTTATCAAAAGACCAACTGAGCCTCAACTGAACCCCGCATAAGCAAGCACTAAGTGACGTACGCAAGGAAAACCCTCTTGGGAAGAAACCTGGAGCAGACCCAAGATTGAGTCTGAGGTTGGGTTTGACAGTAGAAAAGGAGAAAGACATACTGTATCTGTCCATCAGTCCATCTGTGTCTGACACTTGGGGCATTAAGCCACAAAAATGAAAACGGCTATAAATGATTTCTGACCATATGCTTTAACTTAAAATGAATGATTTAAGTTTGCTCTAGTCTTAAACAAATAGAGAATGTCAGCCATGCAACAGGTGACTGATAACTGAAAATTCGACCTCCTGTTTTTATTGTTATTTTTTTAAATGCCAATTCTGGGAACCACAAGTGAATTTTTGAGCAAAACCGCTCTAATGGGTTTGTAGAAATGATTAATGTATCGTGGTGCTTGATCATTTAGTGCATCATATGTCAGCAGAAAGATTTTAATTTCAATTCTAAATTTCATGGGAAGCTGAACATATGGTCTCTTCTTGTCCTCATAAGTTCTTGGGCTGCCACATTTGAGTTGATTCTTTAATGACTTCCTGGCGCAGCCTGCTACGAGAGCATTGCGGAACACTGTATTGCTTGGGACAAGCGCAAAAAGAAATGTAAAGCAGCTATGTCACTAGAAATTGGATTTGACGTCATGGGAGCCAAGGACAACTACTTCATTTTTACTGGCGTTCAATAGTAGGAAATTATCAGTTATTCAACTTTGGATTTCTTTCAGTCATTGCTGAAGATTGGTTAACTGATTAGTTTCTTCAGGTTTCGTAGATAGGTAGGTAGAACTGTGTGTCATCAGCATAGCAGTGGAAATAGTATTTTCTACAAACCCAATTCCAATAAAGTTGGGACAATATACAAATTGTGAATAAAAACTGAATGCAATTATGTGGAAGTGGCAAATTTTAATATTTTATTCAGAATAAATATAGAGAACAGGTCAAAAGTTTAAACTGAGAAAATGTATACTTTTAAGGGAAAACTATGTTGATTTGAAATTCCATGATGTCAACAAATCTCAAAAAAAGTTGTGACAAGGCCATTTTCACCACTGTGAGGCATCCCCTCTTCTTCTTACAACAGTCTGCAAACGTCTGGGGATCGAGGAGACACGTTTCCCAAGGTTAGAAATAGAATAGCTGCCCCATTCTTATCTAACACGCGTCTCTCGAACTGTTCACCTGTCTTGGGCTTTCCTTGTTGCACCTTCCCCTTTCAATACCCGCATTCTTTTCCTACGCAGCCATGATGTTGTAATTGGCGCTGCATGTGGTCTGGCATTATCGTGTTGACAAATGCAAGATCGTCTCTGAAAGTGATGATGCCTGAATAGGAGCATATGTTGTTCTCCAATCTGAATATAACTTTCTGCATTGACGATGCCTTTCCAGATGTGGAAGCTGCCCATGCCACACGCACTCATGTAACCCTATACCATCACAGATGCAGGCTTATAAACTGAGTGCTGATAACAACTTGGGTTGTCCTTGTCCTCTTTAGTCAGTATGATATAGCGCCCCAGTTTTCCACCAAAAACTTTCAATCATGTTTGGTCTGACCACAAAACAGGTTTCCACTTTGCCACACTCCATTTCAAATAACCCGTGGCCCAGACAAACGCCTGCGCTTCTTGGTCTGCTTTAGAAATGGCTTCTTCTTTGTACTGTCGAGTTTCATCTGGCAACGGCGGCTGGCACGGTGGATTGTGTTCACCCACAATGTTTTGTGGAAGTATTGCTGAGCCCTTTGTGTGATTTCCCTTGCAGTAAGCGTTCCTGTTTGCGGTGCAGTGCCGTTTAAGGGCCCGAAGATCATGGACATCCAGTAGGATTTTTCGGCCTTGACCTTTACACACAGAGATTGTTCCAGATTCTCTGAATCTTTGAATGATGTTATGCACTGTAGGCGATGATTACTTTTTCGCTGGTAAACACCTTTCTGATATTTCTCCACTATCTTTCTGCGCAACCTTGGAGGAATTGGTGATTCTCTACCCATCTTCGCTTCTGAGAGACAGAAGCTCTTTTTATACTCCAATCAAGTCGCCAACGGACCTCATTAGTGGTAACTGGTCTTCCAGCTGTTTTTTTTTTTAAGTGCAATTGACTTTTCCAGCCTCTTAACCTGTCCCAACTTTTTTTTTTGGATTTGTTGGCACAATGAAATTTACAATCAACATATTTTTCCCTTAAAATGATACATTTTCTCTGTTTAAACTTTTGACCCGTCATCTATGTTCTATTCTGAACAAAATGTTGAAATTTGGCACTTCCACACAATTGCATTCAGTTTTTATTCACAATTTGTATAGTGTCCCAACTTTTTGGGAATTGTGTTTGTAATAATACTGCACAAGTGAATAATCTAAAGACTAAAGGGGACTGGTCCATCTACGGATCCCTGCGGAGCACTTTGTTATTAATATTTACAAAATGTAGACAATCTATTGATAAGAAATGTAGACGCTGTATTTATCAAGTTTGATCAATAGGCTTACACCGACACACTTGAATGCATGCGCGCACATGCACTCATTTTAGATCTAATAATAGAAATAAAATGACGACAATGTTGTAGAAGAAAAATCCCCATGAGTGTGGAAAGTCAATTCAAACACATTTACATAATAGCTGTCATATCACATTCAATTTTTTTTTTTTATCCAACTCTGCGTGCGGCCATTTTTCCACTTGGAAACATCCAATCAGGGTTCACCTGTTTTCTGGATTTGGTCATGTCACAGTCGCAAGCTGAGCTCAAAGGTATTGTCATGTCATTTGCAGTCAACAACAAGTGGCAAAATGGCCGCTTACTGCTGATGGATAAAAGCGGGTGTATTTTGCTGCTTCATTCATATTCCACAAATGCAATAATTATCAGAATATTTGTGTTTAGTCTAGCCGGGACTCATAGAACATATTATTGTAAAGACAGTGTTTGACTCAACTTCTGCTTTAACTAATTTAAAACAGTCCAACTGTATTCACAGTATTTTATTTTTGTCTATCAATAAGGAAAAATTAAATTGAGAACAAAACAGATCAACTGAAATTGCTACAGGACTGTTTCCACGTTTCCACTCCAAAACAAGTAGCACCACTTGCATCATTTCACCTTTGCCCTCGGGCACTGCGAACTGTAATTTATCTCTTCGCGAAAAATAGTCACTGTCGTGAGTGGTGTTACAAGTGCAATCTACCTGCCATCCACAGTCAGAACATGCCATGAATGTTTCATCATCACAGCATTCTTCTGAAGCCTCACATGGTACGATCCTTTCAACTGATTGTTCCTGGAGAGCGTGTAGGCTTTGACAGCGAATGCTCTTTGGGTATCAATAATTAAAGCGCTATAGGGTCGCTGATGTTAATATTCAGGTCAGTATCTCCCGGAACGTCTCTACCTCTGATCTTAGCCATATTCCACCCACAATGAGGGATCATATGAATTCTCACTCATAGGAGACTTAGTCCTTATATTTCAAATATACTGCAGCAAGTTATCAATTCCCGGTACATTCATCAGCAACAATACATCATTTTATTCGGTTGTTAGCTTTGCTTCCTTGCACTTGGGTCCTCCAACACCACAAAAAACAGTTAGTGACAAACATGTTTATCATAGCTTAATCTTTGTATCACAAATATGAATTAACGAGGATGAGCCAAAAATATTGATATCATAACGTATACTACATTTTTCTTTTTCTTTCGGTGAAGAGTTCCAACGCTAAGAAAATTGCAAACTTTGGTTGTAATTTGCTGATGAGTGACTAATCAGCTATAAGCTAATTATCAGCTAGCTGTAAAAACGACTAGTCAGCTATTCAGTCCACTATTCAACCCCTGTTGACAATTCCGAACTTGTCGCAAGTCAAAATGGCGTTGATATGCTGCATTCAAGGAGGGTTTGAAGTCAGATATATCCCACTCAGAGTTTCCCAGTTTCGCCCTCAAAGCATTTAAGGCAAATGTAAACAACAAAGATGGCTGATTCCGATAACTTCTTTGCTGTTCTGGTCAACGCGGTTATTCCAAATCATATTGTGTCACATGAACATATATATGTCTTGTGTTTACATTCACCTCGAATGATTTGAGGTCGCAACTGACACAATATTAGTGGAGGAACATTTCACGACATTATTGCATGACGTTTATGCATGAGCATCAGTACTTTAAAAAAAAAAGTTTAATTAAGTACCAGCAGCAGGTGTTCCCAATTAGTCTGCCTATTTTCAGCTGCCTTGGAACTTGATTAATGTGTCATCAGAATGTTGGATGTGCGCTTAGTTTCTAAAGACGAGAATTTCACGCTCATCTCGGTGAGCTAATTTGATGGTTGCATGTTTATCAGTGTTAGATTCACTCCCTTTTCCTCTCACTCGCCCAGTATGATCCTTGCCTGTTCCACGCACATCTCCCACTCATTTTAGCGGAAATGTCGTCACTGGCAAGTGAAACCTACCCTTTACGTTTTCTTTGGCTTATTTTGCAAGGAGCACTCTCTGCGACGATGAAAGGTCTCTTACGGCATGATGCTATAATTACACCTCAATCTGTCCACCACACTCTCTCACAAACAAGCATCGAGTTGTTTTCTGAATCCACTTTGGGGAGATTAAAGGGTTTTTAAATACTTTGCGGTGCTTAACATCGAACTCCTCATCATCAAACAATCAAATGTAATCGTAGTGGAGGGAGAGAGGAGTTCACTTTCTTGAGCAATCTATGTAGAATAGACACAAGGGGCTAGGGAATGGGAATCGCAGAGTAAAGCAAATGTTGAATCTTGGATGTTTATGAAAATAGTGGTGTGTCGTCTTAGATGACAACCGTCAATGTTTAATATGTTCAATACTTCCGATTGCAAATACTTGGACTATCGAAACTGTGATTGTGACAGGAAATGAAATGATGGCAAATACGGTGACCTGAAACTTACACTGTTTCTGTAATGTCATTTTAGCTTAGCAATTAGCATCGCTTCTCTGTCTTTCTCACCTTCCTCCCTTGTGATAACAATACATGTTAGAAGTGTAGCTTATTTACTTCCATGAAGGCAACGATTCGTGACTTGTCCACTGGATGCCATGTGAATTTGCTTAGCATTGTCATTAGCCATGCTAGCTAGCAAGCCATATCTTATAGAGAGCTGGGATAGCATAAAATAACGTTCCTGATAGGAACAGTAAAACATGGGGAGTTTGGGAAACTGTTCCAAGTGGGCGTGTTTTTTATTTTATTATTACTATTGTTTTTTTATTATTCATTCATGAAATGTGTACTAGCCAGCTTCTTTGTGCCCTGACAGCGCCATACTAGCCACAGTTAGTGTCGGTCGGATGCTTGATATCTTGGGATACAAACACTGATGCTGGGAGCTATGTGAATCTTTGGGTGCCAAAGCAAGAATTTTCTACACACGATTCATAAGTGATTCACGTTTTTGTGTGTTAATAATATTTCACATGGTAATCAAGCTACTATGTCCTTCTTGTCAATATGAACCAACTTCCCTTTGGGCTCTCCCAGCTGCGTCTTGGAGCGTTGCATTTTTTAAATTGTTTTTATTGCTTATCTGATCCTGATTTACAACGGTCTCAACATCTTAGGCTTGAGGTAATCAGGAAATTGTTGTATTTTATGCTACATTTCCAACATTTCTGTCGGTATTCATCTTCCACATTGCCTCCTGTTGTTTACATCCCATTGAATTATGACAAAATTCAATAAACCAATTGCAGAGCAACCACATTCATCTAATGTTTTCTAATCACATCTTACACCAAAATGCCTTATGTTTTCTTTGATGACATTGATTATTTAACGCCGTGATATTAAATATGTAAATACACCCCATCTGGTGAAATTCAAATGTTGTCCCATGTTGTTAATGAAATCTCATGCTCCTGTTCTTTTAAATGTCTTGGGACAGCTGCTGCCAGCTAATCCTGGATTAGTCTCAGATGCTATGTTAGCTAGACCTCTTTTATGGGCAGATAAGAAAGCAGATGACGCCCCAAGTGGAGAAGAAAAAAAAAAAGCTTGTGGCAGGCAACTTTTTTGGATTAAGTTTCCTGTGGGAGTCCTTTGTGGTTATCAACTAGAGTATGGGGAAGAGATGATTTGCCGATTCTGATAACAGCCCTATGGTTTAAAAAAAACAACAGCAAAAAAGGCTATTACTGGATATAGAAGAAGACATATTTGGTGTAGATGCAAACAATTTCATTCAATCAACCATGTCAAAACAGTACATAATGGGAGACAAATGTGTCATGTAAATACTTGGGAGTACACGAATAATTTCTTGGCATTGGGCTTTTTGATCCCTGTTGGAATATTTGTGTCTTCTGTGTTTAAAAAAATAAATAGTTTATGTCCATGGATGTTTGTTTATAAAATGGGAACAACTTAATGCATTTCTAATTTGGGTCCTCAAATAAAAACGTTCAGGAAGCCATACTCTATGGGGTTTTGGTAGTATCACAGTCAGATGAAAATCTTGGACTGTATGTCCTCTTTAGGGATGAATTTGAGACTTTCAATTGTTAAAGTTGTTGGATATTGGCAGAAACCGGAACACGCTGTCGAATATGGTCATCTCGAGCATCCATTTGTTGAATTTTTACTACAAAATACTTACGGACAGTGATGTTTTTTGTGTTGTACACAAGAAATACACAAACAAAATGAAAATGATTACTAAAAATAATAAAACATACACTAAAGCAACGCATAAAAAAAGTTAAACTAATACAAACTGACAAACCTGTTCTAAAAAGTAATTAGTCAACTGAATAAAAAAACTAAAAACTAACTACAATGAAAATTAATACTAAAACTAATCAAAACTACTCTAAAACAAAGCATAACCAAACAAACCTGCTCTGAAAAACAATTAAAACTAACTAACTAACTAACTAAATAAATAAATAAATACATAAATAAATAGATGAATAAATAAAGTCAAAATTAAATAAAAACTAACTATAATGAAAATTCCCAAACTATTATGACCCTGGTCCAAACCTGCAACCACATCAACATACACACATACACACTGGGGAAAGGACGACGTTTAGGGTACAGAGACAGCAGACTATACATGACTATACAGTACATGATTACATCATGAATAGTTCATATGAGCAATCTATCTGGAGCTGCTGTCTCTTGAGACTTGAGAGATTTCTGTTTAATGCGCCAGCTAATGTGATGTCAGCTTGACTGTGTCTGTCAACGATGCGGGGGTCTTTCAGCAACATGATCTCCCCGGACTCTCGTGCCTTTTCATCTGCTCGCAACTTTCTAATGGTGCAAACACGGTACACACGTTGCAATAGCTTTGATTTTTGATAGCATGCCTGTTGTACAATATAGCAGATCAGCTCCAATTTTTTTTCCCGCCTCCTACAGAAATACGCCAACACGGAACTTCTGATGTCGACAGCAGCCTCTTTCTTGGTTTTAGCTCCTTTTCCACAACAGCGGGCTCTGCGGAAAAAGTTGACAGTCACAAAGCCTTGAAGGTGGAGCTAAGAGAAAATAATGAGCCGCTTGCGTTGTCCCTCGGAAAACTACCTCGATGACCGATGCCGCGTTTGGATTACCACAGAGATCTATCCGCCTTTGTCAGTCTACGCTACCTCACAAAAACTTGTTTCACCGTTTACACGCCAAGGTCTTTATGTAAAACAAGTTATTTATTTTACCATTCAGGACATATATGAGCTGCATGCATGTGTAACACACTGCTAGTGAAGTCATAAAAGAAACATCAGCTATCATTGTAAGCCTTGGTTACTATTGCTGAAGCATCTATATTTTATAACCACATGCAAGGCGGGCTTGAAGGTAGTGGTAAGGAAAAATTAGGTTGTTGTCGTAATGCCTTCAGTTTTGATTTAAGTAAGGCTCAATTCAAATAATTTCAATGGACACAATTCTTAATTAGTGGCATAGGTTGAATATGTTGTACAAAGTGGATGGAATCGGGTCATTTTTCAAATGTGGATTAAAAGTGTATATGAATTAGATCTGCCAATGTGATTGCTGCATCAGGGGATATACAATGTGAGCGTGATGTCATAGAAATACAGTGGAACCTCGGAGTTTGAACGTCTCGGAACTCATACAAATCGGATTTCAAGCCAAAAATCTGAGTAAAAAATACCTCATTGTTGTAACTCATTTTCGGAGTTCGAACACCCAAGCAAAGCAAGGTAAGCCAAACGTACCTTGAAAACGGGTAGCCGAGTGATGCCAGCGAAGCCGAGCAATGCCGAATGCTCACGTTGCGGTAGTTAAGACGATGCACTGCTCATTTCCAGTCAGTTTGTGAATACTCCCGGAGGTGCTCTATACTCGCGAGCACATTTTGATTTTTCCACGACAATTTTCTTTGCCATGGGCCCAAAGAAAGACAACAGTGCCAGTGGCAGCAAAGAAAAACATACAGTGCTACGAACCACAGTGGAATTAGGAAGGAAATTATCGCGCAGTTGTAACTACCGTGACTACTTCTGTAAATACTGGCACGAGGACCCCCCTTAGCTTTTCAACAAACAAACTCAGCACTGAACTAAAGCTAGCATTAACATAGCATTTATCGTCCACTGATGCCATCACACCACAACAAAAAAGGTAAGGTATTTTTTATTATTTAAATACGGTACAGGGTATAAATGTAAAAGACATAGATAGAAATTAAAATAGGAATTTTCGGTATTTGGAGATTTGGGAACGGATTAATTGCATTTACATTATTTCCTATGGGAAAATTGTTTTGGAGGTTGAACAATTCGGACTTTAAACACTTGGCAGTAACCAATTATGTTCAAACTCCGAGGTACCACTGTACTCCATTCAATATTTTCACACGGTGGGAGTCTAAACAAACAACATCTCCACACTGGCTGAATAAAAAGACTGCAGTTAAAAATAAAATCCATCTGTTGTTGACCTATACCTTTTTGTCCGCATAGAATTTTGATGACGGTGCTTCAACTCTCGGCCTAGCCTCTGACCTAAACCCCATCAAACATCTTTGGGGTGAACAAGAACAGAGATTGCAGGGCAGCGGCTCTCGTGCAACGTCACCGACCTTTTGCTAACATGAAGAAACCTTTGAGGGAATGGGCAAAAAATCCCACCAGCACACCACGCAATCTTGCGAATGGCCTTCCCAAAGGATTAAAGGTCGGAGAACAATTCATTCTAGGATGCTGGTCAAGCTCAGATTTGTTTAGTGTTAAAAAAAATAATTTTTTAAAATAAAAATTATTATCTGTAATGCAATTTAAAAAGGGCATTTACACCTATATCTATGGAAGAACAAATGTTATGATCAATGATAAAGGCGTAATGCCAAAATATAACAATCCTTCTTATACTGAGCTCTATTCTTATTCTCTAAGGGTTTTGTCCACTACTTGTTTTCAAAGGTGGCAAAATAACCGCAAATGAGCTTTCAGAAGCATTTAAAGAGTAACTCAACACTAAATCCACCTTCTTCTTTTTTTTGCTGATAAACTGTAAAAAGTGGTGTCTACAAATGCTGTCTACATCTCCTGGTCATTATTTTGACATTTAAGTGCATGTGCATTCTCCTTCCTTGGCAATCACACAATCACATGAGGTTTATTTAAAAAAAATAAAAAATAAAAAATGGAGCGTATAGCATAGCATAGCATGGTGTCTTGGCTGCGCTGCCTTCAGTCGTTTATGGCTAAATTAATTTTCAGGATCCACTATTCAAAAAAAATAAAAAATAATAGGCCAACCAACACAGTTGCTGTTTCAACCTGGAATTATTAATTTTTTTGGGAGGGGGGGGGGCACTTTCAGATTAGCATGTATGAGTGGAACAGTTGCTTACACAGAAAAGAAAGGATGTCTGCTGCATCTGCATCAGCATTAGTGAGTATGATGTTTTTTCTTGAAAGATTTTATATTGAGAAATATTGATTGAAAATGAGTTCAGCAACTGCGATGTTGCAGTGGAGAGGTTGTTTGGAGCTGATATATTGGAAAACATAAAAGTACAGTAACTGTGTTTCAAGCTTCAATAGTTTTCATCCTCCAATACGTAGAGTGCCTCTTATAGTTACATATACACTAGTATAGCATTTTTGTACATTATTTAGCGACGTGATGCTGTTATTGAAAGAGGGATTAGTTCACTTAACTCATTCACTGCCATTGACGGCTAAAAACGTTAAAAATTAATTTGAACTATTTTTATTAGTTTAACATTTTTCCCCTCTTTTGTTAACAAGAGTATGAAAAGCTATATTTTGTTTATTGTACATTTAAAACAGATATGACATTTGTTATTAATCGTGAGTTAACTAGTGAAGTCATGCGATTAATTACGATTTAAATTTTAATCACCTGACACCCCAAATTTTTAATAATCTTTTTTTTATTTTATTAATTCACTGCCATTGACGGCTATAAACGTAAAAAAATAATTTGAACTATTTCTATTAGATTAAAAAAATAATCCACTTTTGTTAACAAGAGTATGAAAACCTAGAACTTTTTTTCATTGTACATTTAGAACAGATATGAAATTTGTGATTAATCGTGAGTTAACTAGTGAAGTCATGCGATTAATTACGATTTAAAAAATGTATTGCCTGTCGCCCCTAATTTTTAATCATTTTTTTTTTTTTTTATCAATTTATGGCAGCGAATGAGTTAAATACCCACTCAGCAACAGTTAACAGTTTTGCAGATCTTTGCCGTGAGGTGCTATGTTTCAGTGACCAGTATGAGAGTTTGAGGCCCCGTCCAGATGGAAACAAAGCCGGCTTCATTCCTCAAACAAATCTCGTACACACAGAAGCATTTCAAGACTTGCGTGATTTAAAAGAAGACGCTGAGGACGTTTAACGGCTGTAATGTATATGCCAAGTCTGGAGTGGTGGAAAATTAACACCTGTTGTCAATTTGGACATTTTCATTTAGGGGTGTACTCACTTTTGGTTCAATTTTTATGGAAATAGAAAGTGCCCTCTTTTTTGTGTGGAAATGTTTATGTTCATATTTTTTTAAAGTTGATGCCTTCACATTGCTCTTGGTTTAATTGCCCAAAGTAACAATGTTGACGTGATGCGCTGTGGCAGCAACAATGCACATTGGCTTTCTGTCGTTTCTCGTCAGCATTCTAATCAAGAATGGAACAATTCCACCAGCTAAGTGAAAATGAAAAGACAACGCTCGTTTCAGCACGTCAGCCTTTGCAGTCCAAGAGCTTTAGCTGTGCTAATAGCATAGCAACGCATTTAATTACAGCTTCGCCGGCAGCAGAAAATGACAGCGGGAAGACAAAGATGCTTCTTTGTTTCTTGAAGCTCCGGTGACCAAACACATTGAAGCAGTCGGCTTGACAGTAATGACTCTCTTGTCACAAAGCCCCAATAGTCGATGTAGCCGCCCTCCACCTCTGCTGGGCAGCAGCCAAGCTCGGCTGACAAATGTGAACCAGGGTTATTGTAGTTTTGGAATTTTTCATTTTAGTTAGTTGTTATTTTGTTTTAAGTTTTGGTTTTTAAAATTAGTTAGTTTTAATTCGTTTTCAAGGTGGTTCTGTTAGTTTGTATTAGTTTTAGTTATTTTATAAATGTTTAGTTTTAGTTTTAGTTAAGTTTTAGTTTAGTTTCAGTATTAGTTTTAGGTTTTAAAAAAAGTGTGTTACTTGTGCGCAATATTTAAAAAACACCATGCGAGCAACGTCATCTGAAGGTGCTTTTCTATTGGCTGCTGCTAGATGATGTCACTTTTGTGTGACACACTTTCAAATGTCCTTATTGTGGTTAATATCAAAATAAATCTACTTAAAATCACATTTAAAATCATCCACAAAGGCTCATGCATTAAATTTATTACCAAAGATTAAAACGAAGGACATTTTTCCTATAATTATAGTTAGTTTCAGTTAGTTTTGTAAACATAAAATGAAGTTTCAGTTAGTTTCCGTTTTTTTAAAAAGCATTTTCGTTTTTATTTTATTTCGTTAATGAATTTATTTTTTTCAGTTTTAGTTTTTTCGTTAGTTTTAGTTAACTAAAATTACCTTGATGTAAACATGAAAAAAGCACCAGCTCTTAGTGACTGGTAATGATGATTCCCATCACGAATTACACAGTTGATGAATCCAAAGTATTATGTAATCACAAATCTGTTGATGCAGTGCATGTGTGTTATAAGTAACTTTCTTCAAAAGTGGATGTTGCTCAATTTCCCACGGCTGATGTCATTTTGGCCTTGTTAGACAGCAGACTAGTTGGGAATGACTAAACAGCGCCTCTGCGAGTTGCACTCCAGGAGGCTATTTGATCTTTTATTTGTTTGGATTTCTTACTTCCCCCATAACAACTCACAACAATAAAATGAATCAATTCCAGGGCTAAAACTATAATCCGTCACACAAATCTGAAGAGCTTTACCGGTCATGTTTTAAGTAACATTTACCATTGTTTTTTATCGTCATGTTTACCAGGAAGCAGCGAAGTGCTGTTGACTTGGTTACCAACCTGGCAACAGCACTTTTAGCACTTTTCGCTATACATAAGAGCCAGGACCGACTTATCTTTCCTCCATTCCTCATGTGCATGTACTTTAGTAATGAATATTAGTAAGTCTGCACCCCTTTTGATTCATTGGAAATTTTCTGTCCTTAACCTGAACAGGACCTTTCTGCGCCGTTGAGCAGCGCTCATTTTCTGCAGAGTCCTCTTCAAGTGGGGAACATTTATTAACGTGGCTGTTAAACTGCTGACTGAATGATGGAGCTTCACAATCCAACTCTTCATCATCCTGAAAGCGAGCTGTCTTTTCCCATCACTGTCCCATTCTGAGAATCAATGTATAAAAAAAGTGTTAAGGGGGAGGTGTAATCTGTTACAATGATCTGACATCTCAGTTAGTAGTTACGTAACTGTTTTAATATGTTTCCCTTCCCTTGTCCAGTGAATATAATATTTATGATCACCATCATCAACTAAAAAGTGTCAATTTGAACTTAGTGAAGTCAGTAAAATCCTTCTTGAGGATAATAAAATGACTGCTGCCTTCCTGAATCTGCATATTTGAGTAAGATGATGGACGAGTTCACTGCATTTCTCATGCAATCGGGGACCATCTGCATTATTATGATAGATTAACCATTTTGATGTCTTTTTAATTATGACTTAACAATAACAACAGCGCATCCCAAATATATACAGTATATATCAGGTTTTTATGAAACGTTTGAAAGCTGCTGAAAATCTTGGGGCCCTAAGCAATCGCTTGTGTATGCCTGCCCTTGCCAGGAAGTTATGACGAAAACGTTTGGCGAATTTTTTTTTTTTCTAAATTCTTCTTAATTCAAAATTTGATGAGAAAGATAGGAGCTGCTTTGATTGGCCGAGAGGCTAGTCTAAACGGCTCGTTTCTCATTTACAAAAATTCCAAAACAATGGAAAACTCGCCCAATCAGCACCAGACTTGCGCTGGGTATGAATCCAGAGCACCTAGAGTTATTGTTTCTTTTTCATTTTCACAAAGAGAAATGATGCGTAGTTTTTCTTTCTTGTGTAAGTACCACTATCGTTATCTTTGACTTTCATAGGCGACTTATTCGTGCAGTGTACCCAACAGGTTTTTCTCTGATATTTGTGTCCTTCCTGTCACAGTGAGTGTTTCCTTGAGGTCCCCAACCCATGATTGGGCTTACCACGTAAAAAGTTTTCAGACAAACCCAGATATCGGAAGCTCATTAGAAAGAGCTTTTGCTCGCTCTAAATCTTTGATCGTTTCTATTTTTCTACCATGGGGAAAGACAAAAAAATAAAAGTGCAGGTTGTCTTCGTAGTGTTTGTCAGGGATGTGTCACCACAGCAGTAATGCTCTTGCCGAGTGGGAGGTGAAGGCGAAGTGAGGTGCTAAAACTTGTTCAAGTAATCCTTAATAGGCCCACCAGGACATGGAAGTCGAGGGGATGCAGAATACTTAATAGGAGTTCTGAAGGCATCGCAAAACTTTCTGGGACTAACCTGAACTAACCTCCATTCCGTCTCACTAAAAAGTCTTGATTTACCTTCCTGGGACCGTCTTTGTGTCCTCAGAAAGAAGACTGTAAAGTTTTTTTTTGGGAACTCACTAATATGTAGAAACCCGTCTATGCTGTCGAATAGCCGTCTCTTTTTTTTCAGTCTAACTGCGCCTGTGACTCAACAGCAGATGTTGGGAGAAATGATGATGATGTACCAGCAAAGGGCAAACATTGTCCTGACTTAGCGAACAGTTGGTGCAGAGCGTGACACCAGTCTGCATTCCCGCCCAGCAATATGTCGTTACCTCGCAGGGACCAACTTCAATCTCACTCCGGCAGACGTTCGCACCGTAACCGCATCTGTCACAAATCACCGAGGCTTAAACACTTTTGGAGGGCAAACAAAGGTGCGGAATCAAAGCTCCTGTCCGTGGCTTTCAAAGCAATTTGCATTTGCTTTACAGCTAAATTGATGAGTCTTACCTGTCATTCTGCCATCACTGGTAGTCACTCACTGCCCCATTAATAATCATCCCGATTGACTCACGACCTGTATGGATGGATGATTGTTCGAAAACTACCCCCAAAAATCCTAGGTCTGTGACTGTAGACTATTGGTCACCAGCATGGAAGCCCCCACGGTCAACATGAGCAGCATGCAGTTCTGTTGTACACGTGTGAACACTTGCAAACGTTTGTTGATGCCAAAAAAAAAAAAAAACTAAAACTAAGATTGAGAAAACATTTTCATTATGCCTTATAACAGAAACTACTCCAGATATAAAAATAAAAAAAAGACTAATACAGCCTCCTGTAACGTGCACAGTGATTGCAACTACAGTACTTGGGCCAGTGGAGACAGATTTACATGCCTCATTTGCATTTTATTTTATATTGTTATGTATGACACCCAATAGTAAAAACAAATCCAGTTTTGGACAAGAACCAGGTGATACACGTTTCCTTACAGCATGGGTGTCCAAACTCAGTCCTTGAAGGCCGGAGTCCTGCAGGTTTGGGATGTTTTCCTGCTTCAACGAACATGATCGTTATCGGGCTTATGCAGAGCTTTGTGATGCGCTTGAGGTGTGTTTGAGAAGAGAAACATCCAAAACCTGCAGGACTCTGGCCCTCGAGAACCGAGTTTGGACACCATTGCCTTACAGAGTGATACTGGCATCCATTGGCCTGCAACGCCCGCACAGTACATTTTGTTGAGTAATTAAAAAAAAATTAAAAAAATCTCAACAGTTGAGGAACAATCACAAAACCTTCAGGTTGGGAAACAGCCAACTTTGTTGAACCATCTTTCATCTTTAATTTCCTTTATGTAACCAAAAGCATTTGTTTTGAGACATAACACCCATGATGTTATCAATAAACTTACTTGTCACATGCCACACCAAATTGCAAATAATCTTTTAATTCACACAAAACTATGAATTCAAATTTCCCACTGCGGTATTATGACCTCATTTAAACAAGGAAATACTACAAGGAGCAACAATAAAAGAACCAAACTTTGGCTGATGCCTCAGAAGCTGAATTGTAAGATGAATGTGATCTACAAAGTTGAGGCTGATTTAATCCGTTGAGAGGTCAAACTTCCCAACATTTTAAAGGGTTCAAATCTCGGACGATGGCCTTACCTGCGATTGAAATTGACTTTCCACTGATCTTTTAACGGTTCCTGAAATTTTCAGGTTTAATATCTTTTTCCTAAGGTACTGGTTGCTATGGACATTTGAAAGATGCAAGTACCAAAAACTAGGGATTTCGACCTTCTAAAATTAAAACTGCTGTAACTTTGTCAATTGTTGAGGTATGTTCATGTATTATATATAATTTTAAAGGGAATTAAGTGCAGAATTCAATTAGAGCAATATCTCAATTTTGATTTTTTGGGCCCGTTTGCCAAAGACGGTCACGTATATATCCCAAATTAACAATTAGTACATTGATTAACTGTTAATTTTCCTCCCCCACATTTTGACAATGTTGTCGTCTTTTGTTTCTGTATTTGATTTGTGAGTAGGCCTTTATATGTTAGTAAGTTAATACATTTTCTAAAATAGTATTTTGTTGTTGAGTTTTTATTACACATTTAAAAAAAATATTTCACACTTGAGAAATAGCCTGTATAAAAAACTAAAACAAACACAAAAACTAATAAATAAATAAATAAATAAACTAAAACCTTATTTCCTCCCACAAAATAATATAACTTTATTCTGATAATATTCCCACTTTTTTTCTTTTTCTTTTTTAAAGTGAAATTGTTTTGCTGTTCTCGTAATAATATAACATTGTTGTGATAAATTGGCAGCATTTTTTTTAAATATTATAGCCTACAGTTGGCTGTGTGATATTGTGCACAGTGCAATATAAACATGTGTATCACACAATATAACCCTCAATCATTTATATCGTTATTTCGCTGTGTGGGGAATTCGATTTGCACTGGTGCTACCATGTCACGTCCAAGGTGTAGGGCGTTGACTATGAAGTCATTCTTTGACAGATGAAAATTCACAAATTTGGGGCGTCAAGAGAGAAGTTTTCGTATTACTGTCCTTTTTTTAACCATGTTTTTTGCCGTGTTCTTGTAATGTAAATGTACCCCAAGTCTGGTTTTGCCCAACATGGCGGCAGGTCGTGTGTCCTCTAGTCAAATGACTCCCCCTGTGGATGCGTCAGGCGTCAGCCATGTTTGCTCGGGACACGGCGCGGTATTTACGCCCCCCCTGGGGTGGCTGCTTTAATATGTCAAGATAAACGAGGCGGGATTGAGTGTCCCGCGGCACGGGGCATTTTTCACTGCTCCCACTCCCTTCCGCCTCTTTCCCTCGACTCAAGGTCCAGACGCTCTTTTTCTGGCCCGTGACGAAATCTTAACAAGGACGTGCGGTTTTCCCAGCTGATGCTGTTTTTTTTGTTTCTTCTTCTTCCTGAGCAGGGGAACATTGCAAAGGGCAAAGCAAGGAAAATAGTGGAATAAGGTGCTTGGACAGGCAATCAATCTTTCATCAGTGCAGGAAGTGACTTTTCATTAATGGAGTCCACTTGAGTTTTAGTTCCTAATTGCTCAACTGAGCGTCCCTTTGGAATATTAATTATATCATCTCCAGTCCGTTCGCTGCTTTATGTGACCACCCTAGATGGTTATTGGTCACCTGAGTGTCCGATTTTGTTCTTTTTCACTCAAAGCCTTCTTTTGTTACCTATAATAGCTGATAAAAGATGAGGATGGTGATGTCCTTTGCTGTAGTAGCACATTTTTATGCATGGAGGATTCCAACTCCTTGTGATGTGATTCTGTATAGCCTTCATGTTGCAATCTAGGTCTGAAAAGGCCTTGGAAGCAAGTCAGTGGAAGAGGAAAATATGCATACAGTTTCCGTTGCTGGTCGATTTTCTTTTTGTTTGGATATAAAACAGCGTTTGCCAGTGAGATTAATTATTTGAAACAGTGTTGTGACCAACATTCTGATGTTGATACCTGCATAAAGTACCCTGACATCAGTATTTAAACAATACCACGGCAAAAATGTAAAACATCAGTAAAAGTAGTGGGATAAAAAGTGACAAAACTTAAAATTATTTTTATTAATTAAAAATATTAGGATATCTTCAGAAAAATAACAATCCGTGCCCTCAGCCACTTGTGTCTTGCCCCAGGTGTGTCTTGTTGTGTCGTTAGTGTGTGTGTGTATAGTCTCCTGTCTTCCCTCTGTCTGGGTCGCTGTCACCACTGGTGTTTTGTTGTTACTTTGATTTTTGGTCTTTTCAGATCTTTGTTGGTTTTATTCACCCAGTACCCCTGGTAGTGTTTTTGTTAAATAAAGCGTTTTCAGTATTACATCCATCCCTGCCGTGGTTCTCCTGCCTCCCTGCATTTGGGTCCGCCAACCCCACCGTGACAGAATTAGTACGGGGTACCTTGTGCAACACAACACAAATTCGAAATAGTCAATATAACGGCTATATACAGTAAAAACAGTAGTAGTAGTAGTTAACAAGTCCAGTACTACATTTCAACGTTCATTTAATGTTAAAGAATTAGGAGAAATGATTTGATGCATCTAATTTTCATTAAAAAAAAAATTTTTTTTAGATTCCCTATGTAAAATGAAACCGACCATTAATGTATTAAAATATAATGCATACATACAGATTAATTAAACACATAGGAAAATACTTTTCAGTTGGCCAATTACTCTTTTTTTTTAATGTAAAAATGAGTTTTATGTACTGTAATGTTTGCAAAACAAAATCCAGTTTTACTTTTTTATTCTTATTTATAGAGATGCACCTGTACTACATTTTTTTAAACACAACTACATGCTCCTTGTCAAACGTCACAAACAAACAAACATCAGTCACAGGAGATTCAAATCAATGATAATTCACAAAAACAATGATGGTGGTGAAAATCCTGCCAAATCAATGGCAGTGGAACAAAGACTGTTAGTCAAAAACTACCAATATAAAACACTTAAACAGCGGTAAACACCCAATTAATCATTTGCTGATGGCTGAAATTCAACTTAGTGTGGTCACCCACCATGACATGATGTTCAAGAACTAAAGTTCCACAGTATTCAATTTGTTCCATTTGATGAACGTCAGTTAACAATGATTTGACATGGCTTAGTTTGTTCTTAAAGGGATACTTGACTCATTGAGCCGTTTTCAGCAGTAAAAAGTTAATATTTTGTCCATAAATAATTTGATAATTTCATTATTTTTTTTACGTACAAATAATACCATTAAAAACTAATTTTACCATTTGCTGTCGACTGAAGATGATCACCTGTGCTGAGGAAGTAGGTAGTTCTAGGATTCTCTGTCATGCTCTATGTAGCTTGTTTAGCAATGTGTCTGAGCGATTGGCAGGTAAAGGCCAGCATCAGGCAGATTGAATCAAAAATGGATCTTTAAATATGAACCCATATATTATAAAGGAAATCAATGGCCAACTTGACCTGCAGATTTGACTTACGATGTCAACTCAAAACAATTTATGAAAGTGTAAAGCTAAAGGTTGGTGGGCTGTGGTGATGGAGGTCAGGGGTGATTTATCTGGAATAAAAATTGACTTTCTGTCTTATTACAGAATGATCCGTTTACATTTACTGCTTAACATTTTACAACAGCGGGAAGCTGCAAAGATTTGTACGAAAGTCGACAGATGGACAGGTTACTGCAGAGAGCAGGGTAGTTTTATAAATGGAAAGGGAGCATGTTATCATCTCACTGGGAGTTATAGGGAGTGCATACGGCTATGTAAGGTATACACGTGATTTAGGCAGCATTTTGATACCATATTTAAAGTAGACATATTTTGTCATTGAGCTACAAAGTAAAACCATTCCCATGTCTTGTTTTGAAAGCTCTGTTAAAATCAGTTTTTTTTTTTGGGCAGCGCGGTTTAGTTACCCACTGTGTACCCCTCTATCGTGGGGTGTGTCAATGTGAATACCATTTTGCATTATCATGGCAACTAGGGGCAGAGGTGTATCAAGTAAAAAAAAATCCAGATTTGACTTTCAAACTAAGAAGCCAAATGATGCTAATCTGTGTTGTCTGGATGTTGCTTCCTAGAAAATAAAATGCAGAATCTTCTTCCAGGTAAGCCTTGTCATGGGTAGAGAAATTCTGTGATGGGATGGCATTATTGCAAGGAGAAATCGGACTGGCTTGCGTGCGTGTGTACTTTCGTTGCGCCCTGTCCTGCTCACGAAATCATGCCCACTTGTTTGAAAGTAAAACAAAACCCACTTAGAATACCACCCTCTCCACAACTCCCCTTCTCCATGTCTTTCCCACATCCTACATGCCCCAGAATTTAACACACTTCCAATATCAAAAGTTACCTAATCAGGTCCACATGTTGTAGGGAGTGCATACAGGCACATGCAGGGCATAAACACCATACTGATTTGATTTTGGTCTTACAAACAGCCAGCGTGCTTCTGTCCTTCTTTCCAAATGTCCAACCTGTAACTGCAACGCCTTATTGATGAGGACATGCTAATAGAGAACGCTAAAGTGAGACAGTTACACATTATCTTCCCATTGTGTGAGGAAAAGTTACAAATCTCCAACGACCAATCCATGGACATGCAGTTTTACAAATAAAGGCTCTGTCAAATAGATGCTTTAACCAAGATGGATAGAACATTAATGGTCTAAAATGGATGCTAATTAGAGGTCAATTCACTGCTATTGCACTCATCTGTACTGCAGTGTTGTGTCAAAAAAAATTAATCAATTGTGTTAAGTGAAGTGGGGTCAAATTCAGGAGGAGGGCAGACAGTCGTTTTACACCCCCACTCCTCCCCAAAAATCGCTGTTGACTGTTCAAATCCGCCCAGCGGAAGTGCCCAAAAAAACAGAGCAGCAGTCCGCATGGTCCAATTCAACTGAACTTGATAGATTAAAAAAATAAAAAAAACACCCACTCTGCATCCCACATAAGCTTCACTCAAGGCCAATTTTCCCACACTTCCAGCGGAATTGGAGCAGCTGAAGGATTGGATTTGGGAGAACTCCTTGAGCTGCTGGATGCTTTCATTTTGGGAGAGAGGGGCTTGTCTTTTGGACCAGTGGGGGGTAGTGGGAATTATACAATAGTTTTGACCAGACTTCTGGTTGAAGACGAGATTTGTGTGTACTAAAAACAGACTTTCCGTTTTCTCTGCTTCCCGTCAAAAAAACACACTCCAAAAAGATGTCATAGTTGAACTCAGGCATCAGTGCAGGGAGGCGAGGGTGGAAGACAGCACGTTACGTCTTCATCTCACCGTCATGCATCAGCGTGTATGTTGCTGAAAAGGGCGGGATGCTGATTCACTCTGGCAGAAATAGACCAAGCATTGGGAAGGTTGGTTGCTGGGGAGGCGGAAAGAGTGATCATAAAATGTCTCGGAATGTGTGGTGTGAAAAAAAAAAAACAGTCGATGATAGTCATAAAACTTTGAGTGACAGTAGGCACAAAGACGTGAATCACAGCACAGGATGTGATTATTCAGTATTTCTAGTGTGACACTCAGCAGAGCACAAACCTCATCCGATAATGCTGTTTTATTTCTGCACTAAACATGGGCGCGAGAGGTTGTTAATTGTTGGGAATTGACTCAATTGTATTGCTTTGTTTCATTCCCAAGATTTCCTGACATCTCACATGACGAGGTCTATTTGTTGGAATTACTGTCTCTAAAAACAATACGTTAACACTTTGTTGTTCGCTGAACATTGGTCAAATAAGGTATGCTGATACTCGTCCCGAGGAAAAAAACTAAAATCAGGAGTTCATCATTTATTGCTTATGAAACTGTTGTCTTGTTCGGAACAGTATATTGCCAGTGGCGTTCCACTGTAAACTCGCTGAGAATTGGCTGGCTGTCTTTTGGAATAAATATCCCAAAAAGCCAACAAAAAAAGTGGAACGTATCGTCGTTGCTATGTGAAAAACACTTATGTCCATTTTTCTCTCTTCATTTTTGTATTTTTAGGTTTTTGAGATGAAACTGAATGCAGACATCCCAAAAATGTGAGTAAAAAAATGGGCATAAGTGTTTTTCACATAGTAGCGACGATATGCTGTCTTTTGTTTTTCTCGTGCATTCCATTGTAATCTCTCAATTTCTATTGTTTTGGAATGTGCAGAGAGGGTCTCCAACTTCCTTTCTTCCTGTTCCTGCTGTGCAAATTGAGGGCGTCCTGTTAACAAACAATTTAGCGTCAGCTATCTGGGATCTTTGGAAATCAGGCCCTAACTGAAAAATAGCAACGAAAAAGCAGAGGATTTTTGCGATGCGCTTAAGTTTCAAGATTTGGTTTCACTCGAACGACGGATACTCTAAGTTGTCCTTAGGTGTGAATGTGAGCGTGTCTGGGTGTTTGTTTACATGTGCTCTGTGATTGGCTGGCAATTAGTTCATGATGTACCCAAAGTCAGATGGGATATGTTTCTGCACGCCTGCAACCCTAGTGAGGATAAGAGGTTTGGATGAACAAATGAAACAATTGGAATTAGCCAAAATGATGTGGTTGGATAGTGTACTATAAAATTTGGATACTGTCCCACATATGTGCAAAAGACAAATACACTCAAAATGTTATATTAACCATTTCGAGTGAATTGCGTTTGTGTACCGCCTCGTGGGTGATACAATTTGCGTGTGCGTAAAAAAATTAAGAAAAAGTCAGAAACAGGAAGTGCTCACAGTAACGAGCGGACAACTCCACCCTAACTTTCTCTTGGTTCTTACTTGCTCAAGCATCCATCGTCTTTAAGTAATCTGCAATATAACTATGCGTAATGAACATGCCACAAAATGGCATTTTGTCGACTACAAGTGCTAATCACTAATGATGATGGCTAATTGTTAACATAAATTTTGTTTGCTGTCCACGATAATTCATAATTAAATGTAAGTATTGCATATATTGATTGTATTTTAGGTTTCTCGTTGCAGTTTCGCAATATAAATAGACAACTTCACTGCACACTGCAGAGTTATTGTGGTCGCACCACCCAGATGAGAGCTGTTGGGGTATATGAGGTAAGACGTGGATTCTTGTTTCCATGTATCATGGCAGTAAACATCACTTAGATGCCAAGAGAGATGCTTGCAATGGACTGAATGTGAAGTGCAATGCACATAAACGCCAAATAAATGTTATATCCATTTCGCTTGATTCCTGTTTATTGTGAGGTTAACAGTGACGGCTGAGGAAGTGTGAGTGTGTGTGTGTGTGTGAGAGAGAGAGAGAGAGAGAGAGAGAGAGAGAGAGAGAGAGAGAGAGAGAGAGAGAGAGAGAGAGAGAGAGAGAGAGAGAGAGAGAGAGAGAGAGAGAGAGAGAGAGAAAAGAGAGAGCGCTATCAATTCCGGGGTCCACAATCACAGGAGTTGTCATATTCATTCTCATTCCTTCACACATATTGAAAAAAAAAAACACCACAGGTAGCGCATATAGATTAATGTTGCCGTGGCTGGAGCGCGCAGTGGGAGTGTGATTGCGAGGTGTTTTCCATCCAACAGTCTGCTCGCTCATCTAAATCTTCGGCAACCTCCTACAAGCCCGCAGGGAGACGCAGAATATACAGCCTGCCAGAGGAAGACAATAGAGAATGGCCGGGAAGAGTATCATCTCATCAATCCCAGCCTCCCTTTATGCTTTTGAGTCGCACTCAAGCGGAAACAAATGCTTTTTTGCCTCTCTAAATCGTGAAAATTAGACTTGAAATCCCGCAAAGTTTGTCAGCATTTGAGATAAAAGACATTTAGCATCGGTATTAAAATCGGCTTAGCGAGAAAAGTGTCAGACTCAAATGCTAGACGTATCGTCGGCTGCTCGCCATTGAAGGCTGATCATTTACTGTGCAGATAAAAAGGCAGGAAGAGTGATGCGCTTGCTTGAAGTTTAAAATGACACTTCATCAGCAGCCTGCACTGCGCATCTCGGCGGGTAAAACAGATCTCCTGTTGCGCGTCGGCAGAAGTGGGCACTCCTGCCGCAAAGTGGTGCTTTGGATGGTGGATTTAATTATATCCAGGCCTGAGTGGCGACGGTGCGCTACTATGCGGCGCGGGAAATGCCATGGAAAGAGCAGGGTTTAAATCAGGTGACCAAACATTCTTTGGCTTTGTCAAGACATTGTCTGATTCAGCAGAGTGATATCGTTGGACGTTCTTGTCAAAGTGTCAAGTTAGAGGATGTGTGTGAATTTTAAATGAGTAAGAACTCCAAACCTCTAAAGCCTGGTACGCATTTTTGGGAGACGCCACACATAAAGATAGAAAATCAGTTAATCAACACATTTGGTTGTAGTGTGTGTGGTCTGCTTTGATAATCTCAAAAAAGTCAGCAAGCCAATTGTTTGGGACATGTGTATATCAATCACACAGTTGCCATAGCTATTCATACAACAAACTAAATTAAAAAGAAATGTATTTGTTAAATTCCTTCCTATTTACTTTCACATTCTAAAACAAGAACTGCTACTTGCTTCTGTGTCTACGAATCATGGGAAATGTAGTCCCGCTAGCCTAATGTTGCGGTCACCAGTCCCAGCCAACACAAGTTGAACTTTTCTGGCAGCATATTCTCAATGTTACAATGTAGGACCACCACGAATTCAACTGAAAAGCCAATAGGTGTCTTTACCGAGCATGCGTGAAAATCAAGTTTAAAAAACAACAAAAAACTTGCTACCATAGCCATCATCTGAATGACAGAGATTAGAGTGCTGAACATGTTTGCGTAACTGCACACCTTTATGGAGTTTGTAGGCAAAAAAACCCCAAAAAACACCATTGCAAAGCTCGAGAAGACGGAAGTGTGCGCTTGTAAACCTCTGTTCACTCTTCCCACTTTCCAGACAGAAAAAGATCCAAATGGACGTAAAGAAGGCTAAAATGGAAAATTTCTTGAACACATTTATTTTGCATTTTATTGCAAAATACAGTGAACCCCCACGAAAATGTATGCGTAATTGACCTAAAATGCTTTGTAACTGCCCACATGCCACAAGGTGGCCCCAAAGCACTTTATTCATTAGACAAGGATATTGCCTGCCTAACTAAAGCTCCTCCCCTTGCATTCACATGTACTTGCCCCACAGATGCCACAAAATGGTGCCAAAGCAAACATTGTTGTATTAGACATGGCTTTGGGATGACGCAAAAACAATGAATCAGTAATATCATTTTTTCAATAAATAACACAAATCTGCAGAGACAAATGCGATGATTCACTGTATAGAATTGTCATTAATTTCACAAGATTGTCCTTTATTGCAAAAAAAACACAACAATTTTTCTCGAGACTTGAAACCGTACATTCGTATATGAATACTTTTTTGTGTGATTTACCACTACAATCATGAACATTCATCAGCAACTCTGTTTAACTGCAATCATTAATGTGAAAACTAGCAGCCACCGTTCACTGCCCGATTTGATCTATGCGCTTAATGTTTATGTGTCTGCATGCATGATCCCTGTGTCAAGGCTTATCTCTCATGCTGTTAATGAAAATGCACCCGAGCCGCAAGGACGATTGCCACTTGACGTCGTAAATATATAAACAATCCGTCAAGTAGGAGCCGTCCAGGCTTCCTTTTTTTTTTACCTGACACCAATGCTGGTATTTTGTTACCCTTGAAGAAGTGAGGAATGAAGGAATTTATTCCCAAAGTTATCACCCCCCCTTTTTTTTTTGTTATTACCTTGCCACTGTTGACTTCGATATTACCTTGAATTGCAAACATGACTGTGTTAATATAGCGTATAATGTGACACTAAATATTCAGCGCAGTACAGCACAACACCTGATTCCACATCTGAGTGTCAGAGTGCCATCTGCGGGGTCACCTGGTGCCCCCCCTGCCTGATGGCACAGCGAGTGCCGATTGGAAGTGTGGATGTGCGGTGGTGGGGGGTAAACAACAAAAGAGAGAGAGGTCAAAACATTCATTCTGATTCATACAAATAAACAAAGATAAGTGTTTCAACTTTTCAAAGAGCATTTCACATCGGAAAGTTGATAGAGTAGGCCTGTTTAACATATTTATTGAAATGAAATGAGTTTTTTTTAAGCAGCAAAGATTGGACAAAATGTTTTCTATTGGGTTTTTAGAAAATTAACTGTGCTGTAGTTCATCATTCTGATTTTTATCATAAATGATAAGTTCAATGATAAAAAAGAAGAACATTTAAATAGTCATATGAATGTACGGCGGCGTATTAGGGCCACGTATGAAAAAAATTATTCAGGGGATGGTAATATTCAAAGAAAAAAAACTTTATTAAGTCAAAAATTTGTGACTTCATAAAGTGGCAAATTTGAGAGAAAAAATCTCAGAAACTTATGACAAATACACGTAGCGTAGCTATAGTCCAATGTGAGTATTTGTTGGTGGTTATTGGGACACTGTTTATAAAATGAAAAGGCAGGATGGAGACAGATTTATTCTTAATTTAAACTTTACTCGTCATACACGGCAGCCAAAGCGACAACACTTCCTGATCCCTATCAGCTGACTAACACTAACCAATCAGAAGCTAGCCTACTTTAGGTAAATGCAAGTGAATGATGGAGAGCAGCAGATTCGACACATCAACTTAGCTACTTGTACAAAAAATACCCAAATGTATGAATGTGTAGATAATAATTCTAGAAACTTAAATGTACAAGTAAATATACATTTTAACAAATGTACTTAAATGCTTGATCCTCAGGGTGTGGACCTTCGCAAAGCGAGGCGTCTTCGTCGCTGGCAGTACCCAACGCTTCAAAGTGTGAATGCTTAACATGATATGGGTCATCACTGCAAAAGCAATTACTATCTCCTAATTTGAAAACCCTGATCGAAAAGTATTGGCACAATCATCCGAGTAGCACGCTATGTGAATTGCTCATAAAAAAAAAAAATCTCACAAATCTGCCACTTTATAAAGTTGTTAATTTGCCACTTTATAAAAGTTTTTCTTTCTGAATATTGTCCCCACCCTCTAAAAATTATAAAAAATAAATGTATGTGGCCCTAATACGCCGTCGTATAAATGGAATGTCTAAAACAATATTTTATTTTTATTTTATTTTTTTAACTATTTGAGTTTAAAGTGATAGCTCGTTTATTATTATTATTTTTTTTACATGAATCTGTATGGCATCCACACCCTCAGTGGTGTGCAATCAGCACTGATTTACCGCGAGATCTGGTTGGGTTTTGGTTGAAACGAATGTAGTCCAGTTAGTTGGCTATGGTCACGGAAATAAAGCGTTTTTCTTCTAAAAACAGTTTGTGTTCAAAAGAGTGATAAAATTGCATCCCAAAACCACAAACTAGAAAAAATTCAGACTCCATTACCGCCTGGCACTATTTTTCTGTTCGTATCACTGCGCGGCATCCAGCTGACAGATGCGCACAAATCAAGTTATTTGGAAGTGTTTAGATTTTTTTTTACAGGTACAAGTTACTTTTGTACTCTATTTACCTCCATACTATCTTTATACATCATGGTGAATTGTAAATGCACCAAAAAGACCTCGACCCCTTTGCATGATTTTTTTTTTGCCAATGTGTATGTTTACAAGTGTTAAGAATGATCATTTGAATTTCACTGCAAAACTTGTTTTAACAACACATGGGATACTGTATGTACAGTATAGGATTTAGAAATAAAAACAGCAAATATGTTATCATGAACTCACATCTTTTTTTTTACTAGAACTAATTATATATATTTTTTATTACAGGTACAAGTTACTTTTGCACCCTATTTAATCTATAGGAACTCACCGGTACGGAGCTCCGGCACTTCTAAAAATCTCCATTGAGCGTCCAGGTACTTCTCAACGTGCAAAGAACATACTGTCAGCGTTCCGGTACGCTTGACAATGAATGTTTTCTGATCCCAAAAAACTGTTCTGGTGAGCGCCGCTAATCCACGGATTTACATATAGTATGGAAGTCCTGCGCTCATCAAATCACCATGCGCACACTTAATCCAGTTCCCCTATAGATCTGTGTTGACGAGAGAAGCACGCATACGTCATTCAAATCGGCCGCTGTAAACGTGATGCTAGCGGCTAGCTCAATGCTAGCAGACCCCAACGCGTGTGTACAACAATAACTCTTGAGTTAAGACAGTGAAATTAAAACACTTCCATGCTGTCCTGGCTCAAAGCTTCAAAAAGACCACGGACTCTGGGGTGGATTCACAGGCTGATATGGATGTAAATAATAATAATAATTATAATAATAATAATAGTAACCTTCTCATGCTGAAGCAAGGAGTGAAGCCAGCGGCGGCCATCTTGCGTTGCCACTTTTCACGTTATTTTGTTCCTCCCCAGCGAAAATACCACCGTGTGTGGCGTACGGTTGTACGAATATGTATAAAATAAGTGTGGGAGAAGCTCTAATTGCAGATTTCCTCAGTAAGAATGTGAATATACATTTTCTCTCATAAGTTATTTTTCCGAGTGCTACCCAAAGAATGGTCTGCATCATATAATCAGACATGAAAGAAAAGCACACAAGAAAAAAACAATTGTTGTGAAATGTAAACCTATTTTTCCGAGTGCTACCCAAAGAATGGTCTGCATCATATAATCAGACATGAAAGAAAAGCACACAAGGAAAAAACAATTGTTGTGAAATGTAAACCTAACTTATGCAAGTCACGATTCACAATACTGAGATAATACTCTGTTGCAAACAATGAAGTTCGTTCTTTGCTAGGCTCTCATTATCCCATACAGGGACCCTGGCGCATAAGTGTTTTCACTCAGTGATTAAGAGTATATTTTGCTTTGAACTGACCTGGATTTGACCTGAGCCTGCAGACCTTAGAGCGCTACTGAGTGTATATACCACTAGCATTTATTTAATCATGTATTCCTCAGGACCTTAACCATTTAGTGATTTACAGAATGAGCTGCAGCAACACACAGAAAGAAATTCTGGAAGTGAATAATTTAACCTCTTTTTTTATTTAGTCAAACATCATCTGGCTTGAAAAGGTGCCTGTGTTCCCAAAGATATATAAACATCGTCAATGAAGTTCACTGAATGAACAGTACACACATCTTTTAACCATCTGTCAAGTGCAACATTGATAATTTAAGATAATGACAGCAACAACTTGTCATGCTAGACTCTACATTGAAAGACCTTAAAACAGGCTGGTTAAATAAATGAATTACCATTTAATATTTATGTATTTAATATGGATTCTGTATTAATGTTTAATTTTTGATTCATTATAGATTGAAGTATTAAGTGTATCATACTTGTGGCATATCTTTAATGGACCACCACAGTGCCTCAATTAGACAAACACCTCCCTTTCCCAATAGGGAGCACAAAAAGTAAAACATTCTGGGTCCCCATTCATTCCCTAAAACGCGTCCCTGCAGTGCCATACAAGCCACAACAACATTATACAAATTTATGGTTTATAGTTACAAATTACAGTTAATAATTAATTTAGTCTTCACTTAAGAGGGTTATTGATTGTGGGGAGCGTGGATGTGTTTATAGGTTCGAAGCAGTGTATAAAACCAGATCTCTCAAGTCTCGCGAAATAGCTGAGAGCAGTCTCAGAATATACGAAAAGGGCTTATTTCTATTTTATGTAACTATTATAATCTATATCTTGTTCATAGTGAGTTAATGTTTTATTATTTGTTTTCACTTTGTATATTCCTGCTTATTCATTTTTCTTTTTGACTAGGAAAAAGACACAAAGGTTGGATATGTATTAATTTCAATATCATCATTATTTCAATTCAAATTACCACTAAAACACCATGACATCACATTAATTATTGTTTCCTCATTTTTTTTTGGTCTTATTTTTTATTGTGGCTGCATTTTTAACAAAGATGGTTATTTCAGATTGAAGGGTTTGTGGTGGAGTTGTACAATTGGATGGCGGTGTGAGTGTGTGTAGGTTTATTTGTGCTGTTGACCGTAACTGCTGGGAAACAATCAATAAATAACATGTTATTGATCTGTTTGCACTTCATTCATTCTTCATTCACTCGCTAGGTCTGTACCACAGCTAACACAACAGCGTCCACTATGCTAACTGCTTACTGACAGAGAAGCTCTTTTGTCCGCATAGGTTGGGACCTTTTACACGTACCAGTAAATAAAGTAGTATTATTTACGCATTGAATAGTATTTGTTTTACAGCAAAGGAGAGAGCGACAAGAGTAGTCACACTAAACAACAGTATAAGCTAGGGTGACCGTATTCCCATTTCCCCCCAAAAAACAGGACACTTGCCCGCCCTTGAAATTGTGGTACCAGTCGCGGTTACACAGTGTACTTCACCTCTTATTTGTCACACAATGCAAACCGGACATTTCATGAACTTATAAACTCCCCGGACGCCCGAACAGGAAGTAAGAAAATGGTCTGTCCTAGCATAAGCTAATGCTATCTGCTCCTGCCAAACTCTTATTTGTATTTTTATTTGTATTTATTTATTTATTTATTTTCACCCAAAAATTATTTAAAAATCCCATACTGTTCACCTAAACCGAACACCGCCGTCAGGAGACCCGAGGAAGGACCAAAGAAAAGAAAGGAAAGTGAAATCCAGCACCGACCAGACACCACCCACCGGGCCACCAACCAGAGTCCTTCACCAACCCCAGAAACATCTAAATTCCAACAAATCAGGGAGACCTCAAGAGACCAAATGAGAGAGAGACTGAGGAAAGGAAGGAAGGACAGACGAAGCAGAGTGAGATCCACAGACACCAGCCTCCACCAATTTGCCAAACTTTTTTGAGAGAGAGAGAGAGAGAGAGAGAGAGAGAGAGAGAGAGAGAGAGAGATGCCTACGTTTGAGCCATCTTTTCTTCTCCTGTCTTTCCTTTCTCTTCTCGCAGCCTGATTTTGTCTTTGCGGAGAACATGACTCATTTTTTTTCATATAACTGACATCAAAATGAATGAAAAAAAAAGTCTTGCTGCCCTTGACTATCGCTATTAATTCAGATACAGACAATAGAGCGTTACTGTAGCTGCTGCATTTGAAAAAACAGCAAATATTAAAGCCCGTAAACAAACTCAGATCAATCAAAACATCGTTAACACCACCACACTTATCTTTGTAGACCCACCCACGGTAATCTACACCACGTCTTAACCAGCTACCAGTTGCAACGTCTACTTTTTACCCTCACACAAAAAAAGTGTAATTACCTCACTTCCTAATGTTTATAGATGGTCAGTTAATAGTTCACTTGCTAGTCAAAAAAGCAGTACCTACAGAAGCACATGGACAGTCACTCAGATGACTCAAGATGAGCATTATATGGAGACAGCCCTTTTAATGACAATTAGTGTTCCAATACAGTCTGACGTGGCCACTCTGCAATGTTGTGTGCAATGTTAGTATTCTGTGTAGCTCCATCTTATCAGTTGTTCACTTTGATCAGATAATATAAACCCAATGTAAAATATAGCTGCTTTTTAATGTATAATTTTTCCACTTAAGGTTGCCTAAAGGTATTTATTTATTTATTTTTGTTACTTAAAGCCTGTTGAAAGTGCGAGCAAGCGCAATAAATCAAAGCAACATTCACAGGTAGAGTGAAACACATTATGTCTTGTTCAGTGATTTGCCAGCCATTTGTGAACTGCTAAGAGAAGCATCAGGGCATGAAAAGAGAGGCTGTGCAGTGTCGGCAAATGTATTTGACGCTGTCAGGTGCTTTTTTTTTTCTCTCTCTCTCTCTCTCTCTCTCTCTCCTCATTTATTTTCATAGTAGTTGATGTTGCCAGCAGCCACGGGGCGTTTCACATTTGCATGCTCTGAGCGGGCATGCCTCCAAGCGCTGGCTGTGGCCACCACACCGGAACAGATGTCACACCTGCTTTGTGTGATCGCTGTTGTTGGGCTGACCTCTTGATCTCTGAACAAGAACCTTGTCTCGCAACCGAAGAGCCTTTGGACTAGAGTATCCATATATGATTGAACCCCTCCTGTAATGTAAAAAAAAGTTGTCTGGTGTAGTCTATAAGCAGAGATGCAGACAAGTGATGTCTGATGATGTGTGAACATGGTCCTGTATACGTTATGATGAGTTATTAACATTGTTTTTCAGTTTCAATTTATATTTTAGCCGTTTTGGAGTCATTTAGTTATAGCTGTGTAGCTCAATGAATAGTATGGTCTATTGTATTCTTATCTGTCTCACTCTCCTGAGAAAAGAAGGGAGTATAGCCTGGTACCGGTCTCAGTCAGAAGAGGGGAGGGACAGGCTGATGTATTATTGTTTTTCTCTAATCTGATTTGTATTCCTGGGAACTTGCTGAACTTGCTGATGGCAGGAGACTTTTCGTATTCACCCACTTTTCAATAAATAATGATGTGCAGAGGAAGGAGGGGCACACTTTTGAACAGACCACTGTTTGGGTGAGTTCAATTGTTGTCACCAGAAGCTTCTGATACCTTTGCAAAGGGACTTCTTCACCAGAATCTCACCATTCAGTTAATTGAACACGCAAAGAGTACAATACTTAATATTGTCTACTCTAACAGTTACAAAGGGTTCTCGTTTTTCAAGCTAGTCAATCATTGAACGATGCTTTTACAATACAAAAGTTGTTAACAAATTAAATTGCTCTATGGGAAACTCTTCTCAGCCATACAGTAAGTATGTATGGTGGTAACCAGAGGTGGGAGACTCAAATCACATGACTTGGACTTTAGTCGACTGAAGTTTCTAATTTTATGACTTGCGACGTGCTCGGCAAAATCTTATGGAAGACTCGACTTGACTTTGACCTAACAGTCATGAGACTCGAGATGACTTGTGTCATGCGTGCTACCAAGCTAGCAACCCCCAGCTACGTTGGCCACCAGTATACACCAGACACAAGGGCTGAGGCAAACTCGTCGAGCAAGTGTCACCAAAAAGTTTACATTTCAAAGAAACCAGGAAAAAGACAATAGCAACGTACAAGGTTTGAAACTTGACAAAAAGAGACAGAACATCTATGCCATTTACTTTCATCTGTTAGACGCAGGGAAGCTAGCTGTGTGTACTATGGCACTGAGCTAGCTAGGTTATAGCTTGGCAGTTTGGCTCACCAATAGCATAACATTTGATAATGTGGCAACTTCATAAAGTGCCAACCTACGACACTACACTACACTAATAGATCTGGGAAGTAGATTGGCATCATAAACAACGTATGTAGGTTTAAGTCTGATGTTTATACGTTTACTCCCACATTCAGCAGATTTCAATATTCATCACAGTCACAGTGTGACACTCATACACACATTATTATTGTGTGCCTTTTTATGGCGCACGTTTTTGTGTTGCTTGTTCTGATAGATGTCCCAGCCATATAAGGGAATTGTGTCTCTTTGTCAAGTTCAGAGTTCACTGACGTAGGCTCGGCATCACTGTTCTCGTTCATCACAGTTGGGTTCTTCCACTTCAATCTCATGTCTTTTTTTGTTGGCCTCCTCAAACTGCAGTTAGAAGTATACAATGCTAATCCGTATTTAGGATTCAGCAAGGAGCTGAAGGTGTCTATCTAACCGTTGATTGATTAGTTAATTAAGACCTGTGTCCCTCTGAGGACTTTTCTTTTTTTGCTCTATATAGTGTCTTAGCATATATAGGCTTATAGAGTGATAAATGAGGGAATACACACAAAGTGTCCCTTGGCTTCACACCTCCCCCTCGAACGCCGCTAGACAATGGCGGTATTCCTGCTTGTCGTCTCAACGGCATCGGAAATCCCCTCTCTCGGTCTCTCATTCTCCCTCTCTCTCCATCTCCTCTTCACCTCCCAACACACACTGCTACAAGACTAATCTCCCTCCCACATTCTATGCGAAGGATTCGGCTGAGTAGCTTCTCAGAAAATTAAAATATAAAGCGTAGCGGAGAAAGGTGGGTATTTTCCAAGAAGTAAGGACAAGTGCATAATAGAGCTTGGATGTCAAAAGATCATACAAGGCAAAAGAACCGTGAGGCAAAATAAGAAGGGAAGCGAAGCCTGTCACAAGTGGCTTCTGATCTCTGCCTCCACTTAAAGCTGAAGAGAGTTTGTCTGCACAACAAGGGATCAAGCGTGAAAGCTGTGTAGGCGCCGGCCTGCAACACAACTCCAAGCTGTGATGAGTGCTGCTTGGATACATGAGAACAAGCACAAGTCGAACACCTGAGGGTTTGAAAAACTTTTGGGGGTCTAGGGACCTCTTGCAGGGGAATCTTTTTTCCAAACACCCCTAATGCCAATCAAACAACTCGTAGCATGAAAACCCATGAGTGCTGTATGTTTTGTTATGTTTCATACCCAACCAATTTAAACTTGATTTAAACTTGATTAAATTAAATATTAATCCATCGTCGTGCACTGGTTCCACCAACATGGCTGAAAACAAAGAATGGCTGGTTTATCAAAGCACAGTCAGTGTTGCCAACTTAGCAATTTGGTCGCTATATCTAGCAAATGTTTCCAACCTATCTAAGACTAGTTTTTAAAAAGTAACTAGTGAATTTAACTCCGGCTAAGAAATGGACAACATAAATTAACCGTTTTCTCACAGTTTTTTAAATATAGGTATATTAAGCCAATCACAAAGTCAATTGCCAGACAATGTAATGTAATGTATACTGTAATAGCTTTTCATACATTGCAAAAGCAGTGATTGAACTTTTGACCTCAGTTATGCGATACAAATTGGGGTTCCCAAAAAGGTGAGTCTCTTTGTGAATTGGAACGGCTGTGTAATTGCTGAATCGACCACCTAACTAACTAACTCTTTTAATGAACAAAGAAATTATTTGAATCAGCTAATTGCAGTGTTATCTTCGCTAGCTATTGTACTTTATTCAAAGTCGTGTGACCAGACGTATCGTTTTTGGCCGGGACAGACTAATTTTTCAACCTTGGTTCCCGCGTCCCTGCTGACCTTATTGTTTTGTCCTGATATTACGCTCAGTTGTCATAGCAAATCATATGATAAACCCATTTAAAGGGAATTTAATTGTCAACTTCCTATACTTCCAAATTCACGTTTACATCTAATCGGTAGAAGGACAGATTTACATAGCAGCCGCTGACCGGAACTTGAACTACTTCTAAGAATCATGGGAAAAGTAGTCCTACTGTGGTCACCAGTCGCAGGTCAGACAACGTAGCGGCGTATTCCCAATTTTACAATGCGTGACCGGCGCAAGGTAAACGGCACAGCCAGCTTCCAAAAGCTGTCGTGAACAAACAAAAAAGGTTGGATAATGGTCCGCTGTTGAACAGTCAACCAAGAGAGCATTTATCATTAGCAATCGATGCGCAAGTCGGTCGTCTTTCGCACCCCCGCGCCCCGGTTCACAAAGATTGACTAGTGATGAATTTGGGTGAAATTGATGGTCTATTATCTGGCGTCTCAGAGTGAAGTTTGAAAACCTGTTCACCGTAGATCAAAGGTAGTATCCTATGATGTGTGTCGATTTTACATTACAAGGAGTGGTTGAGTTCAGTTTACTTTAATAAACGTGTGACAATTATTAGCACTCCTCACCTTTCATTGTTTATAGAGTTTTATTATTTCAAATGTGCTATTGAATTTGGATAACGTGACTAACTAATTTGTGCTACGGTTATAAATGGTACTCACCCATAAAATGAATTCAAGTTTGATAATGGCGTACGATTACCGCTTTAAGGGACCTCTGATTTTTATTTTTTATTTGTTTTAACATATATTCATGTACAACATTAAGTACGTGTGTGTGTGTGTGTGTGTGTGTGTTGCTTCATCCTGGCCACCCCCTCCCTTCTCTGCTGTTGTCCTACGTATGTGTGGACACGGCAGGCTGTATTTAGGAATGCGTGGGACTGCAGGGGGCAGGGAAGGTCATCGGGAAAATGTAAATGAGTTGCATGAATCAGCCCATCCAATTGTTGGCTGGGAATTTATGTTATATAAACGGCATGAATACCGATAGTGAAGTGGACGTGCGTCTCTCATGACAGGTGAATAGATTGTCAGTGTCTGACAATAAATGCTACATTTTGGAATGTTTCTTCATGTGAAAAAAAAGTGACGAATAATTTCAAAGAAATAACTACATATTCCAATATACCATTTTTCCTTAGAATTGTATGAAAATAATGGCAATTTTCTATTCCTCTGGTTTATTTCCTGATCTTAGAGCCACAAGAGGGTCAAAGCCAGTATCAAATAGGAAAACAATACTATATGTGAGTTCATCGTTTGGTTATTTGTAATGGTAGAGTGCAAATATATATTGAGGCATCCCAAAAATTTATTTTCACCATACACATCATGAACAAAAAAAATATGATCAAATAAATAATTATGACATATAATACTCTCTGGGTGACAATATTGGGTTGTTTACTGTTTTATTCCTTAAAAAAAATTCAGTAGGCCTACAGTAATGCCAAACTACTGTTACCGTTATCATTTTGATAGTACTCTTGGACACATAGTACTATATTTGTTCTATTATATAGCCATACAATGTATAAATAAAGTAAAAACGAATGTGTATTTTAGAATTATTTTAGTAGTAAAAAAAAAAAGAAACAATAATACAACATGAAAGGCCAAGAATGTGACAAAAGATCATAGCTCTTGCACAGGTAAAAGTACTTTTACCTAGATCCTCCCTAAAGCTTTCACAGGCAGTTCCAAGAAAAACATTTTGACCTTAACTTAAGGTCAAGTTCTGAACACTCACAGAGCATTACGACCTTGAAGTAACAGCGTTTCCTCAGGGGTGGCGTTGCTCCAGCAGAGGTGAAACACGAGGCTTCCGTGACTGTTTCCTGGTTATAAATACGCACTTAAGCGACAATCAGATTAAAAAAAAAAAGAAATTGGGCTGTGTTGAGTAATTGGGTTATAGTGTTTTGTGATGGCGAGTGACTCACGCGCTACTGGGGAAGTTCATTAATTCATATGCAGTGAGGCACTTTCCACAGAGACGAACAAAAGCCTGTTCTAAAATTGGAGAGGGGAAAAGCATTCACTGTGAATTGAAATGGAAAAGGATCACTACATAAATACTTTGTACTGTATAGTTTGCTTTGTTGCTGAACACACTGGTGGTGGTGGTGGGGGATCATCACATGATGGAAAACATGCTGCATATTAATCTGTATGTACACTGGAGTGGCATCACTTTATGTTGTATCTCCATTGGTTGCCCGCAGCGTCCTTCTGCTATACTGTAGATCGCTGCGAGTTTGTATTAATGAATAAAGCACAGACAACCTTGGACAATGTAATGTTTTAAGATAATGAGCATCAATATAGACCAAATATAAAGTCAGGACACTGCCATGAAATTTTGGCATTGAAGATATATTTTGGCATTGGGGAATAAGTTGTATTCATATTCAAAAAGAGTACGTTATGTCGAAAGTTCTTGGTTTTCAATTTCCACTTCCCAGGTTTCGCATTTCCAAGTTTTCTTTTTATGATTTTCATCTTCACGGGGAAGGCTATGATTTAAGTGTGTGAACACGCTTCAAAGCTTTGAGGAGCTTTTGCTATCCAAGCCACTCTCAGCTGGATTTACATTCTGTGATTCAATAATGACACCTTTCCGTTGTTGTTGTTTAAATCCTAACAGCCAATATGTGCCACAGCCCTCCAAAGAGAAGAAAATGCATGAGATCAAATATCCTCAAATTGGAATCAGGCTTTTTCCAAATATGGATAAAAATAGGACGTGCATCAGATAGAAATGCAACTGCAGCATAAACGCAGAGATCAGTTAAACCCTGCCAATACAAGATTGACATGAATGAAATATTCTGATTAGTTACTGTACGTATACAGACCCACGTCACACTTGACATCACTTTTAATGGATCAATATGTATGCAAACAGATAGAATATAATGCTCATTTATGCTCCCAGTTATGTAGCAACATATTGCGAGATATTACTGTGGCCTTGACATACAAGTTCAATTCAATATGTGAACACGCTTGTAACCTCAAATCGTTGCACTGTATGTAAAGTTCCAGTATATGTTCCCATTGAAAAAAAAAAAAAAATGCTTATAATCTGTTCAAGCAGCCCCAAAAACACAGACACAAGTCCTACTAACTTAAAAAGAATATCTTATTTGATAAAAACATACAGTAATAACACAACTTGATAGAACGTAAAGAATGAAACTGTTTTTGCATCAGTTGGGCAGTATAATACGTATATAGAGACGTAGAGGTCGTTTTGATGACGAAGATCAGACGATTGTCTCAACTAAGTATAAATAATCTATGTCTGAGTATTGTTCTAGGCTGCATTTGAATTTGTCACTTCTTCTTGTGTTCAGATATAAGTTGTCATGACAACAAGTCTGGCCCTGTTTGTACATCTAAAGGCGTTTTACATTTTCACATAAAGTTATTGTGCTCGGTCAAAATATACAATGTGTAATTATCTTTGTTTATATTTTGGTATACAGGAAATGTCCAGTGGAAGTGGCCAAATAGACAAGAACTTCATCGTAAGTCATATCATATCATATCATATCCCATATCATATAATTTGGAGGTACCACTGTACTTTTATGTGCCCATTGCGCTGGAATGATAATTAAAGAGACATTGGTCAGATGAATATACAGTGCATAACTTGATTGATAGTAATTTTTTAGTTTAGCTGGGGGAAGCACTGCAAAGTTGGAAAATACACCTCTATATTCATATCGTATTTTATTTATTGCACTTGTACAGCAACATTTTTGATCAAACTGGGCATCCATATTTGCTGCTAATTACGGAAGTGACATAATGAGTGTGTATTAATACCGGGATCTTATTTCTAGTGTTTGTTGGCGATCACAGATGTATGTTTTACCAGACTAAATTGGTTTATTGAACTCAGCAATTTGAGTTGAAAAGATGGAAGTCAAGCATACTGGCCAAATCGCCAACTTCAAAATAAAAACCTAGCAAAGTATTATTGATTGGGTTTTTATTTTGAAGTTGGCCTTCGGCACGTGCACGTTCACTGGGGAGAAAACCCCAAAAAAACATTCCAATTTATTTAATTTAAATGTATCTAATGTACAGTGGTTGCACGTTTAAGATGTGATATCTGTTAATGTAACACATCAAATCTGATATTTTTTATATACTGTATCTCTTTTCATACGTTAAAAACGCAACACAAAGTGCTTTACGGAGATACAAAAAGACAGTTAAAATAGCCCTAAAATGTCCTATCCCAACATATCATTTGATTATTTTGAGGTGTTGAGGAGAAAACCATGTCAGTTTAATCATGTGCAAGTGAAAATCAACTACTTTTTTCCTTCAGTGTGTTAAGGCGTGTCGTGGTGCATGTTGTGAACAGCATTGTGGCAGCTGGCTTTACTTGGACTATTTTTCCGTGCCTGAAGACACGCCGTGCACCAGTGCTTCTTTTCCTCATCTGATGGAAGATCTCTCTCTCTCTCTCTCTCTCTCTCTCTCTCTCTCTCTCTCTCTCTCTCTCTCTCTCTCTCTCTCTCTCTCTCGGCGTATTTGGTCATGTTGGTTTCAAAGCGGTCTAGTCCGCCCATGATCACCGCGAGAAGCATTTGCATACATGCTCAATACTAATTGTGCTTGTCATCTGAGTGACTTTTTTGCGGCTTTGTTTGGCACACCTAAAATACATACACTTTTGCCCGGCCATGTTAGGGCCCCCCAAAAGCTGATTAATTCCTCAAAAGTTGCAATAATAAAAACCACCAGGCCCTAAAACAGCAAGAAACATTTTAAGGGCTTTTGACTTTGGAGGTTCCACTGTATATTAAACAACATCGGGTTTTTTTCTTGACCCGCCTCATTTATTTCAAATATCCATCCCTGCCTCCCCCAAATCACATCTGTATCAAAACAGCGCATTACGAAGCAATTAAGAAATACATTATAGGAACAATGCCTCTGTTAGTTATGTTGCTGTTATGGTTTCAGTACATTAAACGCCGTTTTCATTATACAGCAGTTAGGGCATGTACAATATAAAATGTTACAGTGTGGCTCATTAAGGTGCTAATACAATAGATTTAGTAGAACGACAGTTGCGGTAGAAAAGGACGTCCAAAAAAATCTAGTAGTGTTTTTGATGTTGACATATTGCAATCAGTGCTGAGTGTTGAGAGTGAAATAGCTCCAATGTAATTTTGCAGTGTGTGTAGAGGTGATGCAATAACTCGTAAGAGTGAATTCTATTAGCTATAAACAAGGTTCTCTGCATACGGCATTTGGGCACAAGGGTTTGTTCGCTCTGTGAACGTGTGATTGGATTTCATCTTCGAGATGTTGCAAGAAGTGAAACCAGCGAAGAACCTTGCACGTTGGATGCGGGATTGTAATTTATTTTTTATTTTTGCCATTTGTGCGTTTGTGGGCCTGTGTGTGTGTTGTGCAGTGTGACTGAGTCAGCCTTTTTAGTCAACGCTGTTTTGTTTGAACAGCCTACAAGTGCACTGATACCTGCTCTATGTACAATGCTCAGAAAATGAATTGGACCATCACCCAATGAAGGTTTTTTAGCTTTAGCTTTAGTAATTAAAGTAATTTCTGGACTATAAGGAGCACCTGACTATAAGCCGCGCTAGCTAAATTTGGGGAATACTTGAGTTTGTTACACATAAAAGCCGCACCCGACTGTAAGTCGCAGGTGTTTTAATGTTACCGCACCGGGTTCCTGCTACTTTCTTTTCCATAATGAGGGCGCAAATTGTCTCGCTTTTGTTCGGTCTCTCCTACTGTATTTGGGCTCACTTGGTTTGTTTTGCTCTACCTGACGCTTTTGCGCTTCCTTTATAGTGCGCCCCCTTGTGATCTGATGCATAAGCTGCACCTTTGTATTAGCCGCAGGGTCGAATGCAAGTGAAAAAAGTAGCGGCTTATAGTCCAGAAATTACTGTAGTCAAATATTTTTTTAAATCTTTGTTTCATGATTAATACACTTTTGTGTCTTCCCGCCTAGCCCCTTTTTTTCTTTTTTAACTTTAATTTCATGTGATAATTAAATTTTTCCTAAAAAAATAAAAACAAAAACAAATTTTTGCTTGAAACTATGACTTTATGTTGGTATTTATTTGTATTACTTTTTTCACCTCAAACTACCGAAATCAACAATACAGCAATATACTAGTAAGATTATGGCTTTTCTCAAAAAATACTCTTTCCCCCATTCAAACATATTACTATTTGTTTTATTACTATTTTAATATATTACTTTATCCCGTTTACTTTTAGTACTACAAGTACTTTGCTACTTTTCCCCCCATCCAAAAACATACAAATAACAATGACTACCAGAGGGAGACAGAACGGGAAGGCTTGCATGTCAGCACTCACAGTTTCTTTGATGAAAAAATAAAACATAAAAAAGTTGGAGGGGGAAAAAAACAAAACTTTTGTCGTGTACTACTTTTCTTGAAAATCTGCAATTTTTTTCTTGTGTGTGTGTGTGTGTGTGGGGGGGGGGGGGGTTCCTAGTACCTAAAACTCAAACATAGAGAATTACATTTTATATTGATATTGATATTATTATACACATGAGATGATAGAGGTGTAGAACCTGATCAATGAATTGTATAGCTGTCTATCTGCCTTATATTTGCCCCAAGTGGCCAAGGTGGGCACACCAGAAGGAACAGCAAAATAGCCATCCAATTAATTCAGTGAGAGAAAAACAGATTATTTCTTTTTATTACCATGTAAATAAATTAATGAAATTTCTATGCATTTCAGTGGGAAAAGATGAGTTGAGATATGAGTGTTTTGAGTTATGACTGCTCACAGAATAAATTATATTTATATCTCAAGGCAGCACTGTATAGATACAACCCATTTCACAAATATATAACTTAATTCTAGTATGATTACCACTTAATCCTGTGTAATTGTTTTTCTTTTAGTGTGGCCCTACTATTCCTTCATTAATTCAAACTGATTAATAAATTCAAATAAAATAAAATGTATGACGACTTGACACCTACGAATTGCTCCCTTGTGTTTAATTGACATGTCAAAGTACAGAAAAGATAATACGAGTCATTGTGGCGTGCCTGGTGCCACACTGTTCTTGTTTATGAGCGCTTGAGAGTGGACATCATGCTGGCAGGTGAATCGATGCTAAAGGTTGGCGGCTTCACAAGCATCTTTTTCTCTGTGACATTAAGATGACCTCTCATCTCCAATGCTTTCATCTGTACCCCCCACCCCCACCCTCAACATTTGTATCTGTGATTAGCACAAAAGCCCAGTTTATTTGAAATGGAGTGGTGAGCTAAAGGTTGAATCAACTGTGATAAGATGTCCCACCACATCTGTATACAAATATCATTTTCAAGACGATTCAAAAGGAGCAAAATAAATGCAGATGGTCGACATTAATCCTGGTACGTCCCCATAGCATCGACGATCATGTGACGCAAGCAGAAAGACATGTTAGGCACTTTCTTGACGCTTGCTTGTGGCTGCAATGTTGTTGTTTTTCTTCATGAATTTAAGAATTCATGGTAACGGGCAAACAGCAGCATACCCTATATTGCCTTGGATGAAAAACATTTTGCATCAAGTATTTTTATTTCTTCCTGAGGTTGATGAGAAAAGGCAGTGAACATCATATCATGCATCATCTTGATTGGATAATTTTTGCATGATTGTGACATCATATGATACAAATTGGCACGCAAGCAGCATAACATGCACTGTCTTGAATACAAAAGCTGACTCCCAAGACGATGACATCAATTCCGAGTATCCTTCTGATGTATACCTCATCGGCCTAACTTTTATTTTGTCATAATTATTTCTCCATAGATTCGTCCATATTTTGGGTTAGAATCCCAACTAAAAAGAGCCATGTAAAACTGGAGCCTGCTTCACCTTCATTTTAGCCAATCACCTAAAAGCCCTTTCCTGAAATCACGTGTGACCGGCGTTGTGATGCAGCACCACAGCTCCGGTGCGATGCGTCTAGCTGATAGTGTGCCGGCGAGAATGGGGAATCGCTACAAAGACGAGCGGAGTGAATTTTATGTAACAGAGTGGTGCAGTTCAGAGAAGAGAGCATGACCTATTTTTGAGGGCTCCGTGGACGCAATGTTTCTGTTTCCCCAGCACTGTGGGAAGAAGAAGGACACGTGACAGACACATCATTATCGCCGCTTTGCGGTAAAAGTTAAGGTGCATTTAAAGTCATTTGAATCCAAACCAGTGTACTCGCAAGACTTTAGAAGAGCATTTTATTCACTCAGAAATGAGACTCATGCTTAGTACTGATAGGATGAATTTCAATTGATTTTGTAGAATTCATATGTCTTTAAATTATTACCAAAAAGGGACTTTTTAACTTGGTTGGATTCAGAGTTTGAAGTACAGCCACCCCCGAGCTCATCATGGTTAAAAAAATCCAGACTCCATATCTGCACTTCAACCTTTAACGTTATAAAATGTGAGAAATATTATCTGGTTAGGCTATGCACAAATGAATTAACTGGTGTCAAAGTGAATATGTTAATTCAGTAAACAAATAAGTTTGGTTCAGTAACTAAAATGTTAAGAAAATAATTTGGATCAAGGAAAAAAATTAAGGTTGGTTCAAGTGAAGAATTATTGTTTACATCAACATGAAATGATCAGGTCATACAAAGTCACTCAATTTAGTTTCTGTGAAGTCAAATATTTTAGATGTGATATCTGGACATAATTTTTTTTTAAATTTAGTTTAAGTGGGGTTATAATTTTTTGCAGTGTAGGCCACAAGTAGTACACACACATTGCAAAGCACTAGTCTCTGATAATAGAGCCTGCAGGTTACTCATGCTCGTTCCATTTTTAGAGAAGGGATTGTATTTAAAATATAAAATGTTTCTGTATAAAAAGGGAAGCTTTCATTAGGTTTAGCTGACAAACTGAAAAATGAGTCATTTTAATTGGATAAAAAAAAAAAGTCCTTTTAATTGAAAAAAAAACTGAAAAAAAAATGTCCCCCCCCTAAATGAAAAATGTTATCCATTTTGTGACATGCCCGAACTATTTGTTAAATTAAAAAGGGAGAGTAGACTGTTGTATCCTAAAAAGGGGGTCCAAATATGGCCGAACAGGGGTGAGAAAAATCAGGAACAAGCACCACAAGCGAGGCTTGTGTTGTTTTGGGCGGCATTGTTGATGTTCAACAGCAAGTATATGATACTGTATTGCTGCAGCTGCCCTGATGATGTCTTTCTTGAATTTCGCCATTGTTTATGTGAATTTGGAGGGGAAATGAAAAAGATGTTTGCAAGTGTAGACAAGCCTTGAGCTCTCAAACAGGCTAATTTAAGCAAAACAAAAAAAATAATAATATAGAAGTCTGATTGAATTCTTGATCTTTGGGGTATTGACCAAAGTGTGTCATAGACATTTTAAGACTCTTGGGAAGTAGAAAGTGGAAACAAATAAACATAAAAACAGAAACAAAAACCCAAACAGGAGAGGCGCCGTTGTTTCTCTCTCTGGTAAATTAGTTAAAACTATGACAGCGTCATGGTTACGTATATCATTTTATGCTAATTCTCTGCAGATTTGTGGGTACAGCTTGTTCTTTTTTATTTTCTTGTCTCTCTGGATCCAGCGAAGCAGAACAGCAAGCAGCCATATTATGCAAAGTCTTGAAATAAGGATTATCACAGTCACATACGCTGAGCATGCGATGTGACATACAGTCAGCCAGGCTATTACTGTATGCACTCCTTCCATAGTTTGACCACGTGACAGTGTAGATGGCCTACAAATAGAGCATCTCTATTCCTCTGCAGTCTTTTCTTTCCAAGTTTAACCAGGCATAGCAGCCAGCAACATATCATGCACTGCATTGCCTAAAGAAGCTTATTTCTGTGACAGTGACCTCAAAATATGACAATCCCCGCATCACGCGTACAATATGATGTGAAACCGTAACGTGACTTTGATGAGGATCCCGGAAGAATCCTTCTGAGGCGTGGCAAGGAAGGCTGGAGAAGTGCGTTAAACTCCAGGGATTACGTCTAAGGGGAAAACTTGTAGTTGGTAGAATCTTATGTGCATATTAGTGGGTACAAAAAAAGTGCAGCCTATCTTATAAAATACTTAAATATAAATGACTGTTAAAGCTCTGACCACTAAAATTTGTACATACAAAGGAATGTCATTTTATACGCTCATTATATATCAACAACTAAGTGAAGCACAGAGATTAAGCAAAGACAACTACTGTAGATCAGTGTTTTTTTTTTTTTTTGTGGTTTCTTCAAGTAGCGAGTTGTTTGTGTCTCGAAGGGATGGCCATTTGATTAGGGATAGCAGCAAGGCTTGCCACTGTGGTTTTGCACACCAGAGGTTGTTTGTGGAAGGTACAGAAAATAAATTGATATCCCCAGTAATTTGGGAGAAGCCCGCAACAACATAAAAGCCATGTTTTGTTTGATTGACCTTGCCCCGAGTTCATGCCGATCCTGTGTAACATTAGAACTTGAGACAGTCCGAAAAAGTGCTTTGGGAGAGACCAGCACCAATTGTTACTGTGCACTGAAATCAAATGATCCAATCATAAGAAAATGCAGAGTTAAAAATAGTTTTGTTATAGGTGATAGGGCATGACGCCTTCTTATGATTGCCAAGTAAGCCCTAAGATCGTGTAAAAGCTCCAACATTACATTGCTGGATGTTTTTTGATTTTGAAATGTTTATGTGAAAAGTCTCCCTGCTTTCTCTCATTTTTTTTGAGTTGAGCTGAGTGTAGTATTTGCATTTACTCCTCCCAGAATGTGCAAAATGAACTGCAAGTTGTGTTTGGAAGGCAGAATCCTGAGTGAGTGAGTGAGTGAGTAGAGTGAGTGAGGGATCAAGTTTGCACCCAGTTTTGCCTGCTCAACCCTTTAGTAAAGCAGTCCCTTAGTCTTTCCTGTTTAATTAGATTGTGTAGAATAAAGTGCCCGGTGAAATTATGAGTTTTAGAGTTGCTGCCTGATTTAATTTGTATACAGTTAGCTGTTATTCCAAGTCTATAATGAAGTCAATAAAAATAAACTTCAGTGTTTGAGAGCGTGCCAAACTTTATCCTCAAAAAGTTTAACTGACAGTCAGCCAAGCGAACACAACAAAAGGATCACAGTGCGACAAACAAAACCGCTGTTTGAAATGCTGAATATGAGTATAACACAATACATGTATTCATTTAATTAAAATTCACACCCTCATTGTTCTCTTAGCTGACCTCCGTTGTGCGAGCCTGTAGGTGATGGATGAGCTCTAAACACAAAACAAACCGGGCCCACATGGCGTTTATGAGGAGAAATTGCAAGATTTTCCACCTTTTATTTTGTTTAGCCTTTACTTAACCTCAAGTCCCTTGAGATTAGAATATCTGCGAGCAAGAGAAGACCAGTTAAGACTTTAATTGGAACAAAACGAGAAAAATAGAAGCCAAGAATTATTATTGCATTATATATTACATTTGTGGTCAAAGTTGCCACTCATAGCTTAGCAACACACTCGTCTCATGAAGGATCGCTTTGACGAGTAAGTGGAAGGGCCACTTGCAGAAAAGTTTCTCTGCAGCCAGAAAGCTTTCCTGGCATTTTGCCCAATCTTGGCAACCCTTCGCCACTTGATCTGTTTGTGTATTCCCCTCTGGAAGAAAAAAAAAACAGACAACAATTTCAAGTGTTAAACTTTGTTCAATAATCTTAATGTATTTTTACTTTGCAATATCTTGTTTAATTTTTATTTTATTTTATTTTTTCTGGAGAGCTCAGTTCATTCGGTAATTTTACCGATTTGACATGTCATCATCATTGCTCTCTTTTTTATTTATTTATTATTATTTGTTAATTAATTTTTATTTTGTATGTGGGTGTGTATGTGCATGTGCGTGTGTGCGTGCGTGTGAGTGTGTATTCATTAGTTCACCTGAAACCTATTAAAAAATCCCATACCGTTCACCTAAACCGAACACTTCAGAATCCAGCTAGAGTCGTGAGGACGTCAGGAGACCCGAGGAAGGACCAAAGAAAAGATAGGAAATATCTTTTAAATGTTCTCCTGTAGTGCAGATGGTGCGGTTTTGATTCCCAGCCAGTGCCCCGAAACCCACCCACTGCTTGGAGAGCCCCAGTGGATCTTCCTGTCCAGCCAAACACATCAGGTGTGCCAACATACAAAAACAAACTGTATTTTTAAGAATGACTTGAGTATAGAAGCGGCCGAAATGAGTTTCCTCCGCAAGGTAGCCGGGCTCTCCCTTAGAGATAGGGTGAGAAGCTCGGTCATCCAGGAGGGACTCAGTATCGAGCCGCTACTCCTCCGCGTTGAGAGGAACCAGTTGAGGCGGCTCGGGCAACTGGTTCGGATGCCTCCTGGACGCCTCCCTGGGGAGGTGTTCCGGGCATGTCCCACCGGCGGGAGGCCCCGTGGACGACCCAGGACACGCTGGAGAGAGTACGTCTCTCGGCTGACTGGGAACGCCTTGGGATCCCGTCGGAGGAGCTGGCTGAAGTGGCTGGGGAGAGGGAAGTCTGGGCTTCCCTTTTAAAACTGCTGCCCCCGCGACCCGGCCCCGGATAAGCGGTAGAAGACGGATGGATGGACTTGAGTATATAAAAAAAATAGTGGCCATTGTTCCAATTACACAGTAAGCTCCCGCATTTTTGCAGTTCAGCATTTTTTTTTACCCATCTTTCATTATTCTGTGAAAAACTCACCTATTTGCTTTTTCTGTGCTTACCAAAGCAATTAAAGTATTACTTTACCACCTTCTTGTGCCATCTTGGTGCTAAGGACCAAAATTTAAGTGAATTGAGGAGATCATTTGGACAAAAGTAGTGCTTTGCCCCAATCTTTGTAGCACAGAACTATGATGAAGTGACCTGAGGACTTTCGTTTAGACATAAGTAGTGATTTGCTGCCGTGTTGTGTCATCTACAGGCAATTAAATACCTTTTTAGGGGACTTCACTTGAATTTTCAATACTCTCAGCAGTGATCTGTCTCTATTCCCCACTAATAGTCGTGAAATAATTGTCGAGAATTCTAAAAAATGTCTGAGATAAGAAACAAATGTCAATTATAGGGTCAAAGGAGGAACACGTGATTAACAGAAAAAAAAACTGGAAAAACATCAATATTGGGCAGAGATTCTAGGACTAATAAATCACGACACTCTAGAACAGTGGTAGGGAACCCTGGTCCTGGAGAGCCACTGTCCTGCCTGATTACCATGTCTCCCTCCACCACTACACCTGATTCATGAATAAGATCGTTATCAGGCTTCCACAGAGCTTGCTGATGAGCTGATCATTTGAGTCAGCCGTGTTGAGGAGGGAGACATGGAAAACAGGCAGGACAGAACATGGCTATGGACTCAGACAACTTCATGGAATGACCACACCATTCAGATTTTAGAATGTTAATCATTTGTAATCATTCACTCGCAGTTTAACCCCCTTTGCTCCTGACTATTTTACTGAATTTTGAATGATTTTGCAAGCCCCGCGTTATATTGTGTTCTATTGCTATAAAAACACGGAACCTACCAAAAGAAACATTAAAGTCTCTTCTTTCATCAGGAAAATAAAGTACATTTATATCTGTTTCCGTTTTGCAGCAATTAGCATTAGAAAATAGCTAAGTTTAATCATTATTGACAAATCTGTTTAGAATTGTGAGTAATTGAGGTTTTTTTCAACATGGCCCTGGTTGGTCTATTTTGCTCTGCTGCCACCTGCTGGCCGTTTGTGTAATAACTACCATTTCTTAAACCGTTCTTTGCAGTTGAGAGGCATCAAAGCCTTCTGTATGCTCTAGTCTAGCATAATAGAACATTACAAAAACGTATAAATACATCATTGGGACACTTAAAACGTTTAAAATAGAACGTATTTATACGTTTTGGGTGCAAATGAGTTAATACTGTGCAGAGCACTGGAATATTCATTCACATCTGTAGTTGCTTCTGTTTTGGTTATCAAGTGAATTTAAATGAATTCAAATATGTTTAGTACTCAGCGCTACGATAGCAATGTGAACTATAGCAACGTTATTATAATCTCCCCCTTCAATGGTGGAGGCTTTGATTGGAGAAGAGGCATTTATTTTTGCTGAAGTGCATACTTTTAACTTAGACATGACGTCTGTTAGTGTAATGGTCGCATTAAGTACGGAAGTACGTTGTATAATCTTTTCTAATGGAAGTAAGAAGTGGTTTGAATAATGAGCTGTGTTTATGCTATCTCTGGTCAAGTCGTGTGAGATGGATTTGAGTACTCCTCGTTTCCATATATATATATATATATAGTACTCTGTCTCTTCTTGCGAGTCCGCCTTGATTTTTCGTCCCACTTGTCTTTCACGCATTTGTCTCATTCTTTCTCTCTGCGCTTACATAAAAGCCGCGTGAAGGCCAAGCTGCGCGAGCTTGTCAGGTACCTGTGAATACCTCGTCACTTTGGGAATCTTTCATTCACCGAAACTTTTTCAAGATCGGCAACCTTGTAAACCAACTCAGCCAGCTCAGAGTGTTGGGGGTTATTGGAGTGCAAAAGACGAGTCGTCAACCTACTGTCAATAGTTTTAGGTTGGAAAGTTACAGCCATTGGGCCATTAACAGCCCAAAAACAAAAACTGCTAAACCTAAGAAGAAATGGGGGGGAGGGGGGTAATAATGTAGGAGGAAGGCGAAGTAGCCACCCACGGAAGGACCGAGAGAACATGCAAACTACCAACGGAGATTCTAACCCAGGATCTCTTGACTGTGGGCCAGATGTGCGAACTACTATTCCAATGCAGTGTCCACGCTCAAAGTTTGTTTGACGTCTTTTTCTGAATTTAATATTGTTCTGAGGGGACTTTTACAAAAGTCCCATTCTACAATTCCATTCTTGAAAATAATGCATGCTTGACAGCTCTCTGGATGGCGTTCAAAATTAGTAAGGTTCTTGCTGGGATTTGGAACAATAATCCCAGAAGAGGATCAATTTGGGAATTAAGAACAGTAGTGTGCTGATAAATCTGTGTTGGTGGAGTGGATCAAGAGTAAGACCTAATTCTCTCATGCTATCAATGCATGGACCACAAGCAGTCAAAGTGGAACATGACTGAACCATGTCATGATTCACTGGTTCCAAATTAAGCCTGTTATGTCTGAGCTTTTTATTTTTATTTTTATTTTTATCATTTGTATGAATGCCTTTATATCAAAAGGGGTGGAACAAATATGGAAATTGTGAGGGATCTTAAAGTTTGCTGTCACGGTAAATTATTCATACACCAGTGTGACCTTTGGGGCACCCCACACTAAATTGAATGTGTTCTGCAAGAACATAACTATATAACTTATACTTTACTTATTTGCATATTTACTTTACTTATACTTTACTCTATAACTTCCATCTGTGAAGAAGGATCTAAACCGTATCAGAGAGGCCAACCAGGTTGCGGAGCAGCTTTAATAAAACTCGGTTGTGGTTGTTGGTTGTGATAATGCTGAGCCCAATATGCCAATCAAACTGCTCCTCCCTGAGACGCCGTTTGTGTAAATCGTCGGGAAACTGATGTTGACAGTGAGAAGAAAAGAACAACTCTGCAAAAATAGACCTTAAAGCGACCGCTCCAGCCCAAACTCCAGGGAATTCGTTGGGTTTCATGCCAACGTTATGCTGCAATTACATAATAAAATATTTTTTGCAGTGTTTCATTGTGTGTGTCATTGCAGTTTGTTAGTTCAGTTAGTTGGTTAGAAAACATGCTAAGCCATTTCTGTGCAAATTGCGGAAGGGTCGGCTCCGAATTCAAAGTTCAGCTCAAGGATGAGCTTGATAATCAAGTAATTGATAAGAATTTGGTTGATTCACGGAAATTGATTGTTGATTGCCTTCAAGCCATTGAGGCTAAATAGAATGCATTACTTGCATGTTCATTCACTATCAACAACTTTGTTGCCGAGAGCAAAACATGATGTCATCAGCGGGAAGATGGAGGACACTAGCATGGAAACTTGGGCTGGGCATCGATTCTAATCTCCTCAATCGATCCGATTCAGATGTTTTCCGATTCGATTCAACTCAACTCAACTTTATTTATAAAGCACTTTAAAACTAGCCTTGCGGTATACAAAGTGCTGCACATGGAACATAAATCAGTCATGAAGTAAAGATAAGTAAAACAAGAACAACATAGCAAACATTACAAGTCAACAAAGTTTACATCAATAAATTAATAACAAGAAGTATGCAAGTGAATACATTAATAATTAATTTATAAAATAAATAAAATAAATATCAAATTCATAACACACAATGCAGAGACACCACAGAGCACTGAGACAATGCTAAGTCTCATAATGAGCCAAAAGCCAAAGAATATCGATTTTAAAAGTAGATAGAGAGGGAGATTCAATTCAATCCGATATCGATTACTTGTGGCACATTTCTTCGTAAATGTCAAGGACATGATTAACAACTCCACAAATGAATTCCCAAGCAAAGTTTGCGGAGGCAATAACTGGTCAAATGATTTAGTTAGTTGAAAGGAACACGTGTTAAACAAACATTGACATCAGCAAGGATGAGATGAAAATATTTGTTATAATCTATTTCAATAATTGTAAATAAATATGAATTTAAAAGATTCTGAATTGTCTTAAAGTGCAACAAGTCAGTTCTTTCATAAATGTAAGAAAATACTTTTAAATTCATGTGAACAGTAAATTTCAAGAAAACAGTTTGGCCGTTAAAATTCTATTTTCTTAATAATTTATGGGAAAAACAGATGTATAAAATAATTGATTCGTGGTTTTATGAATCGATATTGGGCTTGAAAATCAAAATCGATTCAATATCGATTCTTCGATATTTTTTATTTTTAATCCCAGCCCTAATGGAAACAGGAGTTCAGACTATTGAAATTATTGTTTTCAAATTGAATGAATAAAAGCATTCCACCTTAAATGCAACCCCGACTGTAATGACCAGTTTGCTCTATACTATTTATTTGGTTGTTACTAGGAACGTACGCTGCCATTGTTATTTACGTCGCAACGCATTCTGTGCGGTTGGCTCTCTGCCGAGCAATGTGTAACGCCTATCACAAAAGCAAGGTAAGCCTCGTAACGTTCCTAAAGAAACAGCAAGAGAGTCACCCTTTCCCACACAGGTGCTCTCGTTATTCACCAGACGCATTCAAAAGTTTTGACCGCCCCTTTAGGAACGCTATGGAGACTAACCTTGCTTTCTTTATGGGCGTTAGACATTGCTCGGCAGAGAGCCAGCCGCCATTCTACGTCAGTACGCACAGAAAGCGTTGCGGCGTACGTCCGAATAACATAATACAAAATGCATTAAACTGGAAATATTTTTTGAAAAATGAAAAATGAATCTCATAGTTATGTTAGTAACAACCAAATAAATAAAATAGAGCAAACTTGTTATGACAGTCATGATGTACGCCACCGACTGCCCGAAGACAGCAGGAAAAGGTTGCAGCATCTCCACGAACCTTGTGAGGGGAAGCGGTTCAGAAAATGGATGTTTGGCTCTTCCATCAACGAACTGTCCACCTTCTATGATTTAGATACCAATTGACCTTGGTGGAAGGATGATGTTAAATGTATACAGTATGTGTAAATCCGGTAGATTCATCACTGTGAATTCATATGAAACTACCAAATTTTCAAGGCTAAATATGTATATTTTAGCAATGTATGTTTGTGGAGTGCAATGCAACTATTTTGCACAGGCGCAATTAAGCTCATTGTTGTGAACCTAATACACCTAAAATCTCTCAATGATTTCATGCTTTGCAATATCACGTTGAATGCTCATATATTAAAAAAATTAAATAATGTGGTTAAATCCGCCTGATGTACGCTTGTATAAACTAATAAAACACTAAGGAAGGAAGCAGGGTTTGTAAAAAGTATGAGGAGCACATGGGAAAAATAAAGTGGCTCACAGCTTCCTCTCTACAACAATGAGGCCATGGAGACCAATCTGAACTTGACAATTTACAAACGTCGGCAAAGTATAAAAGAACTGAACCTAAAGTCACACATTCAACTTTAAGAATCTGTCCATGCGGCTACCTTGACCACCTGGAACTAAAGCCTCGTTTCCACCGACGGCATCTACCCTACTCTACTCTGCTCTACTTGGCTCTACGCCAAAAAGCAGTGCATCTCCACTGCCACCGCCACCACCCGGGTGCCCCTCCTCACCTCGCCGGTGACGTCATGCTAAAGCGACCGCAAAAACAATGGAGAGCGCAAACAATGGTTTGTGCCTGTTTATTTCAGCCTGAAGACATCGAATGAATATTGCAGCAACCAGAAGACTGCATTCAATAATGTTAAAAAAAGGTTTGCACCTTCCCAAAAGTCCAAGCATTAATCTGTTTGGAAGCCATTGTTGTCGTCTCTTCATCGTTAATGGCAGCTGTTTTCCCGGGGCGGTGGTTTGCGCAGCTGCACATTGATGACGACATGTCTCGAACCAATCGTTGGCCTCCAAAATATATACGTCACGTTTTAAAACTGGGCTACTTTTTTTTTTTTTAACCGCAAAGGAGCCAGAAAAAGCGAGTAGAGTAGAGTAGAGTAGAGTAGAGTAGAGTAGAGTAGAGTAGAGTAGAGTAGAGCTGGGTAGATTTGTTGGTGGAGACGCCGCTTTTGCAGAGTAGAGTAGAGTAGATACCGGCGGTGGAAACGAGGCTTAAGACCTGTGGCCCAGATATGGGGCCTGGCATGCAATTTTACAGGATGACTAGGAGGATTTCATTAAGTTACAACCCAATGAAGAACAACACCTTACATCTTTGTGCTTAGACAGTTTGAAGGAATTTGAGTTTGAGAATATATACATTTCTGCCTTTAGGGGGCGCTGTGACTCTAATCAAAGTTCACCAACCCGCAATGACTAAAATTCTTTGCAATTTAGCACTGCTCATTTGTCTGGCATATGCGGCTCAAATGTGACAGCAACCAAACAAAATAAATATTTATGACTTGTTTAATTTTGAACGACCCCTGCAAATGGCCAACATGACTTATAAATGGTTGTTTCAAAACCAAATGGCAGACTTCCTGAGCTTGTTTTTTTGGACTTTTTTTAAAAAAAAAGTTAATATATACATTCAAGTACATCCTCTCATGATAGACCTGCCTACATTCATCATCTACACTATCATGTTTATGTGTGAGACTGGCTCCAAGGCTGAATTAAAAAAATGTATATTACAGGATGCTTTGGAGCCAATTTGGCGGCCATCATTTCCATATCTCATCACTAAAGCAGGTGAAAAGGAGGGGGAAAAAAACATTGAGGGAAGATAACTAACAAAGTTTTCTATGTGCAACCAATTACAAGCAGAGCAAATCATCCGCCGTGAGTCATCCGACAAATTCATGTAAAATCATTCACAGCCAAAAATGATGAAGTGCCAAACAGCGGCACTCCTCCTTTTGTCACTTTAGGCTACAATTATTCTCCTTCTGTCCTTCTCTCTCTCTCTCTCTCTCTCTCTCTCTCTCTCTCTCTCTCTCTCTCTCTCTCTCTCTCTCTCTCTCTCTCTCTCTCTCTCTCTCACACTTCCTCAGTCTGTCTCTTGACCTTAACACCAAACGTTCTCATTCGTTTTTGGCAGGCATTTGTACTCAAAACTTTTAAAACCCAAACGAAAAAGGTTCACGTTTGTAGTAGAATGAAATGAAAATGATCAAGTTTGTCATCATTTGTACAATTTATGTCACATGAAGTTGCCCCTTAACATTTTGTTTATGGGGTTGAATATGTTTAGCTTTAGTATATAGTACAACATAACAGTCGGATTATGAATTAATTTGTTCTTCCATTTTGACTGAAAATACAAGCAAACAAAATTCACTGGATTATTCCTCCAAAATTCCATCCAAATCAAAATCTTTGTCTCTTTCTTTCACACCGGTCACCATGGGCGAGCTATAGGGGTCCGTTCCCGCCCACCAAGATGATTGTGCGCCACCCACCCCATTTGAGGCATGGATCTTTAAAATGGATCTCCTTTTTTTTATATTATAGTTTTCATTGACACTGTTTCGCACTCTTATGTCCAAGCGTCAGTAAACGCAACGCAGGTCTTGTGGTGTGAAGGAGGTAAATTACGTTTGTGTTGGCTGCTTGTGTTCATTGCTGCTATTGCTCGCCGCTCGTGAATTGTTCTTGTTTTCGTCGTCGGCTACGGCCAACAGTCGCCGTTTGTTCAAGACAAATACAAAGAGTGACATTCCCAAACAACGTTTTCTGGCGGCATTCTTGCAAGACGTCACAATATGAAGAAATAGTGGTGTGGTAGTACGATACTACAAACTAAATTCGTGTCGGCAACTAAAGAGCCTCTTGAAAAAAAGAAACTACGGGAGCCACATATTGTTTTGGCATCTAAAATGAGGTAGGATTTTGCTTTCCTTTTTTCTTTTTAATTCTGCTACAGACACCGTTCAAACAGGGGGCCCGTTCGAAGCGATATGTCAGTGCGTCCGCCATATTGGATGTGGCAATTGTATTTACCATTAAATCGGCAAATAATTGAGTTAGAATGGGATAATATAATGAATTCATCCAAATATAAGTTAAAGCTGTCTGTAGGTTATTCATATAAATTGCCCCCCTTAAACCTGGGCTCTGGCGACGGGTCTGCTTTCTGCTTGCTTTCTTTCTTTCTTACTTTCGTTCTTTTTTCCTTTTCCGGGATAATTCAACTAACTCACATTTATGCCCTTGGATGAGCTAATAATTTACGTACACCTTTCTAGGGGCTAACATTATTCCATGATGCACCACCTAGTCATAATTGTCTATATGAGTTCATAACCCAATTTTAATCCAGCAAGTTATTTTCATTTTGGAATCCTCCAAATCATTTGATCATTGACCAAATCATTTTATGATTCACCGATCATTTTCCACCAAGTCGTTTTATGATCCGATATCTCCACCTTCATGATTATTTGATAATCCACCAAATTGTTTCATGAGCCACTAAATCATTTTAGAAGACTCCAATTATAATCCACCAAATCGCATCATACAACACAGTCATGTATGCATTTATAATTGACAAATGTGTTGTATAATCCATCATGTCATTTAATGAGCCACAAATTATAATCCACAAAATCAATCTGTAATCCACCAAGTAGTTTGGTCATCTTAATTGTTTAATATCCTAACAAATGACAACTCAATTCATAGTCCAGCAAGATGTTAAATAATTTTCATAGTTGTTTCATAACCTTTAATTATTAATTAATTAATGATCTTTAAAGAAAAATAATGTCCAGACAGACTAATAATATTCAGGATTATTTTTGTATTCCTGGGCATAAACAATGAAATGGAAAAACAATCTTGTGATATCGAGCAAATAATGCAGAATGTAAATGTGATGAATGTTGGCTCAATCACGCAACAAAGACCGCAATTATGCAGATGCAGTACAACGACGACGATGAGGATTGTCACTGACTAATTACGGCAGGGCTGCAATTATGGAGATTGTAGGTGGCGCGCAATCGGGGGTGCAGTGACAGTACAGCCATCCGTTCCCTCATTGGCCGGAACTGACAGGAAGCGCTGAAACGCCGATGATTGCAACGGCGGCAGCAGATGTTCCCACAGCTGTCTTCAAGTGCACGCTGCAATGACATCTCCGCAGGAATTTTGTTTGTTTCAGGCACGACTCAACATTAAATAATCCTCCCCCTGTTCCCCCATTTGTTCTCTTTCCTTCTCTTGTCTTAATAATTAAATAACAGGATGAGTTTAAATGCGTCTGTAATCAGTTGCTTTTACTAGTGTTGAAAAATACTGGGGATGACTTTTGGTCAAGTGGATTTCCTTGGTTTGAGAATGCTTTGACAAAAGCACATAATGTCATGCTTTAATCCCATTAAATCTCACATAAATATTGCAAATACTGCAATTTGTGTGGTAGTAGGTTGTGGACGCAGACTCTCTTGCTACAATAAATTAAAAAAACTTAGGATAAAGTGGCATGTGATTTGCTTTCTTTTTTTGAGCATCATATTAAAAATGTGTTTTGAGTTAGTCTACTGGTTCTATTATCAACAGTATTAGTCTATATCCCGCGGTATGGCTAATGCTGTGTGGATGTCGACATTGTCAATTAAATCCTTCTAAAAACCAAGGTAGGTTCTAAATGACCTTCACTTACCAGTAAAATTAATTGGATGTTGCCGTTAGATCATAATGCTACTAACATCAAACTAGCTACTGTCTGTGGCTTTAACAAGCTAGGCCCGCTAAGATAATGAGGCTAGGTTTTCTCTCTTTTTACAAAACCCAGGTACATCTGTGTCTAGTTAAAGCTATGTGGTTGTCAGATGAATCTATTAAAAATCTATAGAAGCACTTTATCTAACATGGTATTATCCATAAAATAATGCCATGCTGCCTTCCCACTTTATTAAAATGCTTAGGTGAGGCCTGCTCACTATCCATGCTAAGGCTTGCTAAATGCTCCTGGTTGCAATGCTTATTTGCAGGAAAAGTTAACCCAAACTACAAACTATGGGTTTCCCTTTTCTATTGTTGGCCAGCCTACAAAGAGAGCCTGCTGCGTTTGCTTCTTTCAGTGCACGCAAAGCGGCAACAATTGTGGCAGGATAAATCGTGACTGCTTCACCATGACAATGCACCTGATCACACCGCTTTAAGCATCAGACCTAATCCAGAATAACATCGCCTAAAGTCTGTTAGACTCCAGTGAGGATTACTCCAAAGGGGGAAATTTGTAGGACTTATTTTGTGACACTAGTTCTGGAACTGTTTTGACACACCTTGCAGGCCTATTGCTGTAATAGTAAATAGAGAGCTGGCCAGCATTACAAGTGTTACCCCGAGATTACACCGCATGCGTGTGCGTTGCGGATCCGCTCCGTTCCGGCAGCGCAGCCGATTCATTTCCATTGTATACGTATGCGCTGCGGATCGACTGCGGACCAGTTCCGGCAGGCTCAGGCACGACGAATAGACCTATTTTCTATTTTTGCCGGACGACGCATCCGTCAGCATCCGTCAAATGGCAAAGTAGCACAGAACACATCGAGCGGGAAAGGAAGACCGACGCAGTTTCAAAATCAAAAATTCCGGTTACTTTTCACAATAAAACACTCGCCAGATCCTATTTCGCAATCATGTCAGCAAAACGTCATAATGCTTAATGCTTAATACACTGTTTAAACACCAGCGAACATGGACGAGGAGAGATTTATAATGGAGGTGGAAAGCACATCCTTTTTATAAGGACAACCTAAAAAAGGATGCTGCATGAACAGTTATGGCAGAAGCTATGAGTGGATGGTGAGTTCAATCAAAGGAAGTCCACCTCTCTTTCTGCTTCTATGTTAAGCAGACTTTCTGTGTGTTTGTCATTGTTTTTAATGGCACATTATCGTGCTCGATCACGCGAGACACGGCGGTACGTTGTCGGCGACGGAGCTGCCGGACCGCAGCTGCGCGCAGCCGGTGAGTTTTGTCCATAAAATTGACGTGTCCGGAAAACACAGTCAAGACGCAGCGGAGCGGATCTGCAACGCACACGCATGCGGTGTCATCCCGGGGTTACTCCTTAAAATCGTTGACTCACTTTTCATCTATGTTGGATTTAATGACACTATTTCAGGCTGGGAAAACAGTAGTTCGCCAGATCTACAGGTACAAGTTGTATCTTATTATCAATCCATCATACTGTCTAATTATACTGTCAGATTGTGAACGCGGCTCATGCCTAGTCTTAGTTCAAGTGTTCACCTGTTTAGGCGCGGACTAGACAGATCCTAGTGACTTTGTTCTATACTGCGGAGGAGACCCGTCCTCCCCTGTAGGAGCGCATGTGACAGTGTTGCTGACAGTTCCTAAAGAAGCCACAGAGAAAAGAAACAGCTCCAGCAACGTCTGCCCACACCTGTCACGTCGAAATAACTGCGTCGTTTAGCTTGAGACTGAATAAAACTTCTTTCCTGTTGTTGAAAGGAGACACAGTTTGTCCTTTAAAGCACTCAAATTATTTCCGTTATTGCTTTTTTTTAAGTGAGTGTGGTCAAAAGGTGCAATTATCAAGACATAACCCTAACTTTTATTACTGGGGCTTGTATCATTTTACACCAGAGAGCAATTGGCTGAAGCATTATCTTCCTGATGGAAGTGCAGGTTAACCTTGAGCCTTTTTTACGAAGCCATTCCAGGCCAGGGGAAATCCTACCAGAAGGAAGAAGAGCAGAAAACAGATCTTCAGCTAGGACTAAACTACTGGTCTCGTGAACTATATCAGATTTAGTGTCATTATTCAACACATTTATTTGTATTTTTTTGCAAATTGAACACAAGTTATGGATTCATTAACAAAATTAACAAAATATACAGGGCATGTCAGAAGGGTTCCAGGACCCATGTCACTAAAGTTCTTTTTCAACAGAATATATTTTGTAGTGTTTGCTTCATTTAGTGCGCAAGAAGAGGCCCTAGTTGTGTTAGGGCATCTCGTGGCTGCTTCTATCATGCCTACACATAATGGCCTGAGCATCTGACAGTCCCTGGCAGGAAGAACGTCAAAATTGAATGAAAATAATAAGACTCACAATTATTTATTGATTGAGATATCAAATTCAAGTTCTTTGCTTGCATTTATTGGATCAAACTTCAATAAAAATAGCCTGAATTCCTCATTCCTGTTCAAAGTGGCCAAACCTTGAGACTGCAGTACGCATTAAAGCACTTGAAGCTGCTGGATGGTAAAATGTTTATGACAGTTGGTGTAATACATTTGCCATTCATGCTCAATCCATCATGTTCGCAATCCAAGTTCAAAATTCAGTCAGTTGCTCTCGTAGTCTTCTTCATACGTGAAACTTCAAAACCAAGTGAATGTTTGTTGTTGTTGTGGATTTCTTTAAGCGATAGCCTTCTTTGACATACTTTACAAGTGATATATCTGCCTGCCTTACAATTTTCTGGATTTATACATAAACTCTTAAACTCTCTGCTCTATAAACAACCGAGGCAGTTTTGCTTGTACAATCGGTGCGTGAGGCACAGTAACAGTTTAATCCTGGTACAAGGTCACCTTGACACTTTCCTATATGGTCTTGGCGCCTTGATGTTCAAATCCCAAGACATACGTTAAGCACCTCCATACCCATGCCACAATGCTTGGCCTGATTCCTCATGCAGGTGCGTACGTCATCATTAACAGTTGAAGCACACATAAAGCTCAGATGTCCTTCTTTGGCTTATCTGTAAACTTGGAGAAGACGAACTGCGCCCGTGGCAATGCATTTGATTTAAATTTCCATACTGAGTATAAATATATACAGTGCGCACGCTGTCAATACTTAACGGCGTACACCATCTCCTATAATTGTTTTACACTCCAAGTTGATGTCCTGCAGGCTTCTGAGCGAATGTTAGTGTTCCGCGAATGGGTTCTGGCCCGCTTTGCTAATAATAATAGCGGCACTTAAAGGGCCGGGGCTTAATTAGCGGCTCTTGGCTGACCTTGCTGTTTGAACTTTGCTTTAGATCGTCAATTGTGGCTCATCAATTTCTATGTTAATGAACACCAGAGGCTATGGGAGTGATGGTGCAATTGTCTCCAGACACAGTTGGCTTCCCGGGGACCAGTTGAAAAGGCTGTTAGGTCAAATTTGTTAACTGTGAGATAAAAAATAATGAAGTACGCACACCTGTCATAAGTGAACTTTAAGAATGGTACGTTGACTTGTCACTAGCGTGCTACTCTAAAATGTAGCGGTATCTTTAGGTATGACACCACAAATGTCATACAGTTTTGAGTGGTAGTGGACAAACATTTTGAAAAAAATATTCCTCTATATGGGTTGGCACAACTAACGTCCACATTTGGCAAAAGTCGCAAAACGGAATGAAAAGCTTTCTTCCATTTCAAGTTTATGATGGATACCTATGAAAAACATGTAGAAGTATTAAATGTCGACAATGTCATTTGTTTTAGACAATATGGCAGCACATGAGGATGACGGTGACAACGACAAAATGTTGGCTTAATAACCACGTTCGAGTTTTTCTTTTTAATCTTAAAATGGCTCATCGACCTGAAACCGGGTTACAAATGTCACAAAAGAAAATCCGCAATAGAGTAAATCCTCAATAACCGAGTTGCGAAGTAGCGACGAAAAAGTGTACATCTACAACGACAACAAAAATGGTTTGGGTTTAAACTTTATCATGTCATCAGCACGTAGTTATCGCCGTGCACAAAGGAAGTCCTCCACCCTGTCTTTTGGTTTGGTCACATGACATTATTATAGGACGGGATGATGTTTGAGGTTCTCTGGCCTTCTCTTATGGAGCCATATGTTCTTCCCATGCTTGTCTGGGTTAAAGCTTCCTGCCACATTTTAAAAACATGTATGTTATATTCATTGAAGACTCTAAATTCTAATCTAATACTCTAATGCTATCTTTCTCTCTGTCTGTCTCCCTCTACCTGTGCTTCGCAAGCATTGTGTGATGGCCAGCCTAACTTTACTATATAGCTAACACAGTCGTTCAACTTTACTGAAGTAATGAATGAAAGTATAATTAGAATAAACATAATCCAATGTAGAGTGAATAGAATAGTTTTTGTTTTGTTTGCAATTGTAACATATATGACAGAATTTTAATCTCCCAATGCCCACTGAGTTGTGCAAAACAAAGCATACAAAAGTCTGAACAAAAATCAAATCAAACTGTGACTATAAAGAACGTGAAAATATGTGTATCTGTAAAATATAGCCAATTCAAATTGCACTAACCCTCAATAGAATGGCGCAGTAGCAGCATTTGCCATTTTATAGCTTTGTTCGTTGTGTTGGGTCAAAACTGTCATTGAACCTGTTTGTCCTTCGGGTTTATTGCCCCGTATCATCAGCCTGATGGCAGCAGTTCAAAGATGGAGTGACCGAGGTGGTAAGTGTCCTCTGGAGCGCTTTCCTCTGAGACGCTGTGTTGCTGTTGACCCACAAATATGCAGTATTTGATAAATGAATGTGCATGGCCAAGAGGCATGATTCACTGAGAACCGAGTAGAACAAGTACGAGTCCAGCGCATGCTTCTTTTCAACAAGCCAGTCCCATTCCACTGTAATCATATTTTCTTTCACAAAAACTCATCTTCTGTTTAAATGCCGTTTTGCACCATCTGTGAAGTGAAACTCACTCCAAGCACTTCTAAGTGAGCATCGTAAACAAATGGCAAAAAAAAGAGAGGTCCGCCTGGACTGGTGTTACCCGCCAATAAAATACTCGGTTAAAATGCTGTTATCGCCAACTCACCATGAGCCTTTGATCAAAACAATACAATGTTTTCTTCAGTCTCTCTGTGCAGCCACACATGGTGAAATCATTTAGCTTTGTAACTTGACAGTGGGACAGTGGGGTGTTGGTGGGTAGTTGTTGGCTGAAGAGCTGAGCCTTCAAGTCAACAATCTTTTTTTTTTTTTTTTTTTTATAAAGAGCTCAGTATTGTTCATTCGGAAATGTCATCATCATTGCTCTTTATTTTTTTTTATTTTATTTTTTTATTTTTTTTTATTTTTGTGTGTGGGTGAGTTTGTGTATGTGCGTGCGTGTGTGCGTGCGTGTGTGCGTGCGTGCGTGCGTGCGTGTATTTGTTAGCTCACCAAAAACCTATTAGAAAAAATCTCATACCGTTCACCTAACAAGTCAACAATCTATACACCTACAAGTGTTGGTGTATGCCAATATTGGTATGCTGTATGCAATATATATATATATATATATATATATATATATATATATATATATATATATATATATATATATATATATATATATATATATATTGTCCACTCATGCTCACTGAAAACACTTATCTGTGGGTGTTTTACGCAAGGGATGCCTGTATGGGATAATGAGAGCTAGCAAAGAACAACCTTTATTGTTTGCATCAACCATTAGGAGTATTATCTCAGTATTGTGAAACGTGACTTTCAAAAGTAAGGTTTACATTTCATAGCAATTGTTTTGTCTGTGTGCTTTGCTTTCATTTCATTGTTGCTGTTTCTGATCTTTGAGTAGCACTCAGAAAAAATACCTTATGGGAGAACTTTTATTTTCACATTCTTACTGATTAAATCTGCAATTAGAACTGCTCCCACACTTATTTTATACTTGTTGGCACAACTGTACGCCACAGTATTTTCGTTGTAGAGGAAGAAAATAAGGTGAAAAGTACGCAGCGGAAAAGTCAATTTGTTCAACTTACTGTAGGTGTAGCAACGCAAGATGGCTGCCGCCGGCTTCACTTCTCGCTACAGCATGAGTAGCCTGGGTTATTTTTACGGCCATCCTGCGAATCTACCTCAGAGTCTGACCGTGGTCTTATTTGAAGTTTTGAGCCAGGACAGCATGGTAGCGTTTACATTTCGTTTTCTTCACTTAAGAGCTATGGTTGTACACGCGTTCGTTCGGCTAGCATCGGGCTAGCGGGCGACTTGAATCACGTATGCGTGCATCTCTCGCTAAACACAGATATATAGAAGTTCTGGATTAAGCGCGCGCATGGTGATGAGCTCAGGACATCCATACTCTATGTAAATCTTTGGATTAGCGGCACTCGCCGGAACAGCTTTTGGGGATCGAAACATGAATTCTCAAGTGTACCAGGAGGCTGATACTACGTTCTTTACATGTTGAGAAGTACCTGAACGCTCAAGGGAGATTTTTAGAAGTGCCGGAGCTCCGTACCGGTGCGTTCCAGCCCACTTAAAACACTGGCTGTATGAGACTATGTTAAAAAAAAGAAGAAAAAAATGTCAGGAACAGGATTTCAAAACACCTGATAGAATTATTATTATTATTATTATTATTATTATTATTATTATTATTATTATTATTATTATTATTATTATTATTATTATTATTATGTGTGATGTATATTGTAATAAATACTAGCAACAGCCTCTGGCCGCCCTTCACTACAGCCACCCATCTAACAGACTTAAGCTAGTGGGAGAATCTTCGCAGCAAAAAAAGTGTGTACCTTTTCCCTTACACAGATCGGCGAGTATGACCCTATGTGAGGAAGCTCTCAATGGAGCACCTGTAGAAGGACACCAGTATTCTTTGGGTGGTGATGTTTTTCTCCACTACTCCAAGAAGGTACAGTCTGTTTTCGGCAACATCAAGCGGTTTGTGCTGAAGTTCAGCTCCTCCTTGATGTGTACCTTGGAAACAGAAGTGCTACCCTCTGCAACCCTTAATTGCACATTCCGATTTCCTCTGCTTCGAGTGCAACCCAGATGTTTTTCCCACCCACCAATGTCTCAAATACCCATTTGGCGTGAGGATCAAGCATTGAGGAGGTAACATTGACTAACCAAAACCAAGGAATAACTGATTGTTTCTTTCGCAAAAAGTATTTTAGCTCCTTGACACTCACATAATGTACCTACAATATTAATCATATTTGGGTTTAATTTATTTATTTATTTCCACTTAAAAATAAAGCATAAAGTGCGCGTGTACTGAAAGTAATAATTTTGCTAGCGAGACGATTGATATGCGACAGCTTTCATTGACCCCTCCATGAAATTACGACTGAGGAGTGTCTCATTTCTTAAAACATTTGTTTCTCCTTGGTTGTTCTCCTTTTCACCTTGATGGGATCTATGGTGGGAGGAACAAACATGCAAACAGAAGTATGAGGATCGGCAAATAAAGGAATAAACTTGGGCCACAGTTTCCACCGATGAGTAATCAGTCAATACCAAGCAAGCTCTTTGATGTTTGATTAATATTGTAGATGGTTAAACACTTTTTGCCACAGCTGCCTGCTGTTCCTGGATCACCTTACGGTTGTTAGACTTCTTCGGGTTGTCTGAAATTGTGCTTTAAGAGCCTATAGTCATCACACCTGAAGGCAGTGCTCCTTTTCTAAAGCACCCACTGGAGCTCTTGTGTCCTTAGCTGAGATAGACCCAAATAGAACTGTTGACTCGGACTTTGACGAGGCAGTTTTTAATGTAGCGCAGAACACTGTTGGAGAACATTTTCAGGTTTGGATGTTCCAAAACCTCCTAGTTGGTCCTATCCTGTAGCTACTGAGAAGCACCATGTGGCCAAGTCTTAACATACTCAGCAGTCAAGAAACTTAACCCATTCAGTGACATTGGAACACTCCTGCAGCGCCTCCTCTGTAAAACAACATTAAAAATCAAAAGCCGTACAAAGCATGAGAAGTGACAACACTAAGCTGCTACAATAGTCAGCGCCACCATAACTCCTGTAATACTTGAATAATGTGACGAATGCTGATCAACCTTAGAGGCACACCTCTGTACTTTTCTACCCGCTACTCTTTACCTTGGTACCTTTAAGTTCACCGACTTGACCGTGTGGGACAATTTAATTCAAGCACAGAGCACATACTGTTCATGCATCTATGTGTCCTAGATGATAGCGGAAAAGAAAGATGATAGCGGATGAAGCTTTTTATTCTTGTACCTGTGGGATTCCAACACCCCACTGCTATCTTTCTTCCTCTTCCATTCCCTTCTTCCCATGACTTCATCTTCTTCTTCTTCTCTCTCTTCTTTCCTGTATTCCTCTAGATAGGGGGGAAATGCTGATCCTAAGCCCAGTACTCTGATTAAAAGGAACTGTCTCAGCTGGGGGAAACATGAGCAACGCTCCCGTGACAGCTTGGAATGCCGGCTCTGGATTGGTTGCTTGATGTATAATTCAGGTTAGAAGTGAGATCTTAATGAGCCGGGATAATGATGTTGACAAGTGTTTCGGCAAAGATGAAAAATGCTTGCGGATGCACAGTGGCTTCTAAATGAATTTAGAGTGACAACACGTCGCCAGATTGTATGAAACGCATAACCTGAGGTACGAAATAGGAATAAATGTCCTGGATTTCCAACTTTGAATGCAAAAACAAACAACTCTTTATCCCGAACCCAGGCTTTTTCATTTGTTTACTCATTTGCAGCATACATTCTACAAAAGAGAGAGAGAAAAAAAGGTGTTGACCACCATAGATGGGGTATTCAGGTCACGGAAATAAAAAGCCTTCCACAGTTAGGCTTCAGACACAGGTGCTTCTACTCAACCTTCCGGTTAACAAGCTCGTTTACCTGCCGGTTGAGTAGAAACACCTGTAGTTAAAGCCTATGGAGGACCAAAATGGCCAAAATTCAAAATAATTAAATGAGTAAATAAATAAATACATAAATGACTAAAAGTGAGAATAAAAATGGGTATAAAAAATATATAATTCGAAATTAAAATCCCCCAAAATAATTATAAATGGAAATAAAAACAACAAAAATTATATATAGCGTATACATAAATAAATACATTTGTATTACATTTTTGAATTGTAGTTTTTATATCAGTTTTTATTTTCAATTTTAGTCATTTATTTAGTCATTTATAAAAAAAATAATTTGGCAGTTTTGGTCCATACTGCCATGATGAAATGTTATTCAAATGAGGGGGCGGTCCTAAGCGTGCCTTGGGTTTGACTCCGCTGTTGCAAACTGCCTTTCAGTTTCGTCTTCGACTTGGTGTGAACTTCTCAACAATTTCATCTTTATTTGGTATTAGCTATTGCGGCTTTGACTACAGCGGCAGTTCTTGCCTTTGATCCAGCAATCACACCGTCTCCAAGACTCGCCCTTCAACTACTAGGCTCAGGCACCAGAAGATGGTTGGTTGATAACCTGCTATAGACTAAAACAATGTCGTTAAGGAGCAAAAAAAAAACGTACCTTAGGTCCAAAAAATATGACTGGATCCTTGCGAATTTGCTTCCAACCACTCCGTAAGTGTGACCTTGACCAAGATGTGAACATTTCACCCAAGCCCCTCGCTCTGAAATGTCTCACCCTTTGCGCATGCGTGTGTATGTTCTTGTGAAGGGATGTTAAACTTTAAAACAGTTGGTCAAGACTACAATCGACTGTATATCGCAAGGATTCTTGACTGACTGTTGTCAGTGAGGTGGATTTGCTCACGTAACTCCTCCGAGCTTCTGCGCGAGTGTGCTACTTGTCTTATTTCCAAATGGCTTTTCGCAATGTAAGCTGATGCTGCTTGTCAGCATCCTCGCCACACGCTCACCGAGCTGCTTCCCTCCTGCTTTTCTTTCATGCCGCCATGCACGCTCGCACCGTTTGCTACCTGTAAAACCGTCAGAGCCTCGGAGGTAGGTAGTTGTTGAGATGCAGTGAGATAGAAAGAGAGAGAGAGAGAGAGAAAAAAAATCTAGATTCCTGCTGAAATATTTAGTAATGCTCGACATGCTGGGGGGAAGGGGAAAAAAAGACACCACGTTCTGAATGTTTTGCTTGCTTGTCGCTGCATTTTCAGCGGGCTGTGAAAGACAATGACAAATATAGCTGATTTAGTCCACAGCCTTTAAAAGCAGATGCATATTTGTACCTGATGTTGCATTCTTTTAATTATTAACACTTTTCGGTGCCAAAGGAGCTGCTGCCCGCGAAGACCCAGCAGTTGCCGCTTCCACTCTTGTAAAAGCTCAGACAATTTGTACCAAATCTCACCCTCCTGAGAGGCTCTGATCCCCTCTCTTTCCTACCCCTAACTCAATGACTCGGCTCAAATCTGGATTTAAAGCGAGCGTGGCTGGCAAAAAAAAAGACAGGGTAATTCGTAAGGACTGTGAGGATGACGAGAGCTTTGTGGCTGGTGTCAGAGGAGATGATCACTAGATCCAGGAATAGAGGAATCGGCCAACTACACCGGATGCAGACTTAACTCGCCGCCATGGAATTTTTTTTTCAAAAGATAACATAATGGTAAAATGTTATTCTGATTTCAGTGCTCTGGTTGTAAGAGCTTTTTGAGGTTTGAACAGATGCGCTTGGCAGATGACTGGAGGCAGGGAAAAGCATCATCTCTGCAATTACGGAAAGGTCACAACCTACAGTTGTGGCAACTGCTCGTCATCTGTTAGGAAAACTACTTGGCAAGGGCAAGAGTTGATACCACTGCCTAGTTGCAATTAGTTAGTGGCCACATAGGATGAAAAAAAACAACGATGTGTTGTGACACAAGGTCGGGAACCTTGACTACTTGCTTGGGCAACATCGTTGACTAGTGATTAGCACTTTGTCCACACAGTTCTGATGTTCTGGGTTTGAAACACAGAACCAACTTCCCTGTATGGAGTTGACATGTTCTTACTGAGTTTTTTTGTGGCTCCTTCAGCTTCCTCACACATTCCAAAGTTGAAGAACGTGAGAACTGTCCACAAATGTGAATGGTTATACAGTGGTGGCTTGGCTTACAAGTGTTTTGTTCTGTGACCAAGCTTGTAACTCAAATTAAGGTGTTTCTAAAGCTTGCTCCAAATTAAATTTTGACTCACAATACAAGGTAAAATAAACAAGCGATGACTTGTAACTTAATGCGTAGGCTGGGGATGATATAAAAAAACATGTTGATAATAATTATAATCATTAATAGTGTGTTTAATGAATTGGCTTCAGAGGTTCTGATGCCCATTGTTCACATATTTATGAATGAAATATGCCTGACATCCAACACGTGTCCGCAGAGCTCGGTATCTATCTGCCTGTGCCCTTTTCAAATTTAGCAAAATTGAATTAGATCAACTGTCTATCCTGCGCCAGCACTAAGACATAGTCTGAGCAGGTGTAACTTTACCAATGACAAGCATAAAAGGACATGGATGAATGCATAGCTTCACAAACTCTAATTTTTGCCTCCATAATGATGTGAAGAAAATAAAAACAAAAAAAAACATTTAACCATTTAACTTACATGTCCAATTGACCATAAATTAAAGTAATATTTGACAAACCTTGTAAAAAAATTAACTCCGTTTGACTACCCCCTAGCTTGCTTTTAATTTATTTAAAAAAAAAAATTGTTGCTATTTTGAACATGTTTTTGGTCGACAAGGAAATTTGACCATAGCAACAGCTTAGATCAATAGAATAACACCTATGTTAAATATGCAAATACGGTAGCCTACATTAGAAGTGCATGTACCATGATTTATACTACAGGTGAGAAGCTTGGATCCCCTTTCTCATGCCATTGAAGGGGAAACTGTCAAAACTTTTGACTGGTAGTGTAAATACGATGCACATGATACATTCGTCGTACTTTAAATGTGATGTAACCATCCATCCATCCATTCATTTTCTTATAGCTGATTAAATATGGTCCAGTAAATATGTTGGGAAATGGTATTAGGAGTGTAGAGAAATTGAACATGGTATAAATATGGAGCATTAGAAGTGTATGGTTTACTGATATACAGAGTAAATGTATATAGAGAGCAAAATAAGTCAAATATAGGCACTAAATAAGAATTGGGCGCTGCAGTGTAAGCATCAGTGCTGTCTTACTTTAATATGAAAGTGCTGGTGTGCATGAAAAAAGATTATTTTTTTTCCCACCTGCTTGTTTTTATTGTTTTCATTGTTGTTTTTAAAATCACAGGAGCATCCCCCATTGGGGAATTAATATGTTCTAACAACTTTTTTTTTCTTTTTTTTACACATCGCATTGTTTGTATGATAGGCAAAAAAGAAAAGCAATTATACTTTCCTCTCCAGGCTCCCTGCTGAGATATTTCGGTTCCCCTTTTGGTTTGTCTTATTTATAAAATTTCCTTCAGATCATATTGGAGAAAAAGTGTGACAAAGACTCTGGAGCCACAAATGGAAATGATTGTGCCTCATAAGAGGAATACATTTTTAAATGTCATTAATAGAAACAGCACTATGTATGCGATGCTTGCTTATAGTCTTTTTCAGGTGTCTTAAATGTGTGAGTGGTTTTACTTTATTTCAGTTATATTATACAGTGCCGTTAAATTACTTGGCCATGTATCAGTGTTAAAGATTTGATTAAAAAAAAAAAATTCTCTGTACGGTTAATAAAGGTTTTGTGGCTCTAGAACAATTAATTACAATTAATCTTTCATTATTTCTTTTAGTAATTTTCAAGGATCAATTTTTATTCCATGCTAATTTTCAGTGTGTCATTTTATTAGTTTATTTAACAGGGACAATGCAATCAGATATCGACACTAAGCAGAGCTAGCAGCTGATGTTGAGCATACAGAGTTTAGCAAATGCAAATTGACGTCCCTGGTTGAGCTTTTACACTTAATACACAATGTAAAACACATTCAGCAAAGCCACCCCTAAAAATAATAAAATCAAATACAGTAGGTGAAACCAATCACATATGCTGATCACGAGATATGTCAAATTGCTAACACATTACAGTAACGCTTAAGCAAACAACAACTCACGTTATAAATATCATTTGATTTAGAATTAAACAGCTTTTTTATGATCTGAGTAACTTCGAACTCATTTACTTCCTCTATACGGAAGAAATCAGTAGAAGGTAGTTGTGGTGATCTGCCTCCTGTTTCAATTTCCTTAAAATATTTTTTTTATTTCTTTCACCGACTGTAAAGTGCCATGGTGGCAGAATCATTAAAACTTTTGCCATTTATTGTAAGTTCCCTAATTGTTTTTGACTTTGTTGATTTATTAGTCAAATTATTGAAGTGTTTCCATAAGGAATTAGTGTTGCCTTTTGCATTACTGATGAGGATTAGTATAATACAAAGTTTGAGCTTTCCTGAGTTCCTCTACTACTTTGTTTCTTAAACTTTTGAATGATTGATGATCATTAATACGATTTGACTGAAGAGACTTCAGAGCCAAATCTCGCTTTTTCATGAGTTTTCTTATATCTTTATTAAGCCAAGGCAAAGTATGTTCCTTTCCTTTACTCTTTATTTGAATTGTAAATGTGTCCTCGAGTTGTGTGATGGCTGCACGCATCGCTTTGCAGCGCACCTCTGCATCTTCAAGTGCCAGTTATATTGCTTCAACTCATCCATTGTTTCTCAAAACGAATAACTGAATGCCGCTCGGGGTGTCTCACAATTAAAAGCTAAATGTCGGATTTAGATGCTGCCAACGCTCTTGACCAAAAATAATTGCACCCTATGTGGTGTCATAATAAGCTCAGATAAACTTAGATCAAAACGTCTTTGAGAAGAAAGCGGCAGACTTTCTTGTCTGCATCAATTTGTCTCCTTGCCTTCTGAGTCCTTTTTAGTTTTGATTTTGTGCTTCCTTTTTCATGAAACGGCCCAATATTCCCTTTTTTTCTTCTTTTTTTAAACTTTTTTATTTATTTATTTTAAACCTGATTGCATCCTAAGACAAAAGTTTATTTCCGTCCATGCTTGGAAAAGTGGGGCAGGATACTAATTCAAGAATTTTAAAACAAACTCGTTGAATTCTCACAATGGGCCATGTGAAAAAAACAAGTCATCCTCTGTCGTGGCTCGTGGGAGTCGATGAGGGAGGGAGGCGGTGGGGTTTGTCCTGTGATCAGCCTGGAAGTTTTTTTTTTCTGCAGGCCAGCGAGGTGGAGGTGGATTTATGTCACGGCTATATTTTGTGCATGACAAGCAACTTTCAGGATCCTACTCGCACCGTGAAAGGAAACAAGTGTGGAGGCAGGCGCGCACTGACGTCCTTCCTGAGCACTGCACGGGCTGCACGGCGCTTATACAAGAACATTCCCTCCACATCCACACACACGCATACACACTGCACATCCTCACACATGCTGTATGCAAGCTGCACTATGTTTACTAGGAAGCCTAACAGCCTACTATACTCAAATTATGAAACACATTTAGAAGAAGAAATTGACATTTTTGACTATATTTTCTCAAGCGCAGGTGGGGGTGGAAACAACAGGATTCGGGATTTATATTAAAACATATGTGACTCATGTGCCCCCCACCCCCCAAAAAAAAATCCAAATTGAGATCTTCACATATTTAAAATTCCACACTTAATTCCCTTTGAAATTCTAATTCTACACTTCCTTTCAAAATGATATCTAATACATGAGTGTACCAAAACAAATGACAAAGTTACAGCAGTTTTAATGTTGGAAGGTTGAAATCCCTAGTTTTGAAAAAGAAAAGAAAAAAGGGTGTAAAGTTTTGGTACTTGCATCTTTCAAATGTCCATAGCAACCAGTACCTTAGGAAAAAGATATTAACCTGAAATTTTCAGGAACTGTTAAAATATCAGAGGAAAGTAAATTCCAATCGCAGGTAAGGCCATCGTCCGAGATTTGAACCCTTTAAATGTTTTGGAAGTTTGACTTCTCAACAGATGAAATCAGCCTCAACTTTGAATATAACATTCATCTTACAATTCATCTTCTGAGGCATCAGCCAAAGTTAGGTTATTTTATTGTTGCTGCTTCTGGTATTATCTTGTTTAAATGAGGTCTTATTACCGCAGTGGGAAATGTGATTTAATAATTTTGTGTACATTAAAATATGATTTGCCATTTAGTGTGGCCTGTGACAAGTACATTTATTGGATGTTATGTCTAAAATGCTTTTGGCCACATTAGGAAAACGATGGTTGTCGTATTATGATGTGCGTCATTCTGTTCACTTTTGTGCATGGTCATCTTATTGTGGACTTCGACTTTTTTTGGTTCCTATGTCCATCCATCCATCCATCCATCCATCAATTATCAGAACTTAATTTATATAAATCATTTGTGAAGGACGTTTAAGGCGAGGAAATCCAGGTTGTGTCAAATAAACAGGTGCCCAAGACGCTAGGCTAAAAACACTCCCTAGTTACGATGCATACTGTCTAATAACATTATTTTCATACACTTTCATTACAATGTTGACCTTTGTGCTGCTGGGAAATGAAACCAGAGACCTCAAGGAGGCTATTTGTGGAGAAATCTCAAAATCAACATTTTTGTTTAAACTGTAAATTTTCATGGTGACATATTGTTGGTACAGTATCGAACCCTTGCTAGTCGCGTATGTTACGGACCAAGAGCGTGCACAAAAAATCCTTCCCTAGTTTGCAGTTTATAATTGCTCATTTTGATTGGTTTATCAGTGCTTTTTAACTGCTAGGTTGGATTCCAAAAATGGGTTACAGACCCCATGGGTGTGTTTTTCATACAAATATTTACTGTAATTGTTACTTTACTGGTTAGTCATAGGAACCATGCTAAGGTCTCTTTATCTCACCTATCTAACGTCTATCTAGTCACTGCGTCCTTGTCATCGTAGTGATGTCTCCATGGGAAACTGCATTTAAAGGGAATGACGATCCACTTTTATTGGTGGTGAATCAATTCGGCTGTGCTCACGCCTACAACGGCGCAAACCCTACTTTTTTAAATACATCAATTTGCGTGCTTTGCAAAACCATCAGCACCCAGTCTAACGCGTGTCAAATTGTTTGCGCCAGTCACTTTTCTCGCTTAGCAGTATATTTTATTGTCATTAACAAGTCAGTCTTGATGTTTTAAAAATGTCTTACTGTCATAAACATATCTAACAGTGAAATGTCATTACAGTAAAACACTAGCACATCTAAAAAAATAAATACAAATGGAGGCATGATATCAGTGAACAACAGAGGGTGGTCTTCCTGTGGCAGCTGCGCGGGTTCGAGTCGCCAGTCATTACGACGACGCAAACGCGTCTACAAAGCGCCATCGTGGCGTCTGTTGTTCTGCTGCGTGGAGACGGCGCCGCATGTGTATGGCAGGAGGTTATGTTTGTTTGCTCGATGGTTAGTCAGTCATTCATAAGAATGACACTCAAACTCGCACTCAACTTTGTAAATGGTTGAAAGAAATGGTTGGCAAGAGAGCAATTCTGTCATTTATGAATGAATACCGCATGCATGTTAATGTGACAGTAAGTAAGAATGAGGGGTGTGTCTTGCCTTGGTGGAGGTCCCACGCCATTACAAGGCGATGTACACAAAACACTGAGATGTTTTGAAAAAAAAGGATCCTGACTAGTTGCAGATTATAAAGAACTAGATGGATGACATGCATTCGAATAGATTGAGAAGAAGAAAAAGGTCTAGATTGATTTAGAGAATATTGAATGATGGATGAATGGATCAATTGATCAATCGATAGATGGATTGACGAGTTGACAGAATGTCAAATGAGTTGGTAAAGAAAATCATGATTAATAGAAAATGATAGATCTTATTTATTAAGAGGGGAAAAAATGTTAAGCTACCTGACCCTGCGTGAAAATGTAAATGAGACAACTGTGGCCAATTAAAAAATTGTTTTTTGGGAAAGATAAGTCATTTCAATGACCACTCCCAAATCTGATTATCTCCAAACATGAAATCACCTAACTAGAACCTGTCTAACAAAATTAAGTCAGCCAAAGTATCTTGGCAAGCTGCAACAAACTGCCACAAACCAAAGGACTTGAAAACAGCTAAGGCATACAGTAATAGACATTTATCACTCTGGAAAGAGTTTCAAAAAGTGCTTTCATTTCAAAGCTTTAGGACTCCAGCGAACAACAGTAAGAGCCATTATCCATGAATGGAGAAAACATGGAACAGTGGTAAACAGTCGACTTAACAAACATACCCCAAGAACACAGTGATGACTCATCCAGGAGGTCACAAAGTAAGCCAGGACAACACTTAAAGAACGGTAGGCCTCCTTCACCTCAGTGGAGGTCAGTGTTCATAACTTAACAATAGGAAAGAGGCTGGGTGTACCGAGTTAGTTCTCTTTTTAAATGCAAAACAGCATTTCAAAATATAACAACCAAACAAATTGAAATTACTCCATATTAACACCTCAATCTGCTTCCAACCAGAGCTTGTCTGTGACAAAAAAAAATTTTCCCACTTGCTTTTTATAAAGCTAAAACAATCACAACTACTGTGCTTAATAGATGAATCGTCTGACATCATGGTAAATACTGCATGTGATGTTTACATTGATCTACACATGCCATGTGGCTTTGAAATGACTGTTCTGGTTAAATATAGTGACACATGTAAACGCCAGATCGGAATAGATCACGTTACATGTTAACAGTTGACCAGAGATCTTCAATCAATCAATAATTATTCTAGTTATACTAAATCTCCATGTAAACCCGACCGAAAGAAAGATGGAATAAGATGTCGGTTAGGTGACCAGTGAGTTGTCAGACAAAGACTGAAGAGAGAAATAGGGCGATGGCAGATTGATTTAAAAAAATGATCCACAAAGAGGATGACGGGTAGATGAATGGATAAGAGAAGAATAGAGGACACTTACCAGATAACTAGATTGATAGATAAGTGAATGAGAGGAGGACAAATACAGATGAAAAGAATGATGGATGAGAGATGGAAAGGAAGACTGAGAGTATTTATTATAAATAATGTATATCGATGTATAGATTATTCTATGAGAGAAATCAACTAAATGAACGACTGATGATGAAGAATGATGCAGCAGTGGTGGAATGACACATTGCTGGCAGTTCAGGGGCACTAGGACCAGGGGCAGACTGGTCGCACTGCAACCACAGAGCCGTACTGAGGAGGAACACCCCCCCCCCCCACTACCTTCACACACTCTCTCTCTCTCTCTCTCTCTCTCTCTCTATCTCCCTCTCTCTCTCCATCCTCCCCCTTATTGGATGTGACCATTTTTCTGCATGCATTCATTTGCCGCCTTCCCTCCCTGCGCAGCAGCGTGGCCGCACGAGGAGCAGCGCGTCTGGGATGGCCGAGGATTAGACACCGGGCACCCTTTGCCTCATAAAGTCATCAGGAGGAGGATAGGGGGGTGACTCTTGGGAACCTTAGCCCCCCCCAACCTCCATGCTTTTTTTCCCCCCATTGAAATTTTCCTCTTAAAAGCTCCTGACGCACTTGTCAGTCTCTGTTCTTTTCTTCTTCTGACAAGATTCCTGCCTCCTTTTGGGATTATTTGGGGCTGAATGGGTGACCTCACTTCCCATCCATTCATCCATTCATCCGTTTTATGGAACCTTTCTCTTTTCCTCTCACTCGGAGTTGTCATGTCCAAAGAAGACTCACCTCCTTACTGACTATCTGACTCGCGAAAGAGCTCCGGAGCATTTTTTATTTTATTTTGTTCTTTTGGGAATCCAGTTGAAGGTAGGCCAGTTATGCCCCCCCATACCCCCCACCCCCCAAATCCCCTTTCACCCTCCCAATACCCCATAAAGTTTGCACTTTGGTACTGTGAATGAATTAAGAAACATCCCAGAGATAACAACAGCAAGTTATGAGGAAAAATATTTTAATTAAAAAATACATTGCAGGATTATTTTTTCCTCCTATTTGTTTCTGTCGCAGTGTGCAGGGAGACTCCTGTCTCTTTTGGAATGTGCCTCTTATTTGTCTCACGGCTCTTTTGCCAGTTTAACCGTGGAGACACCGGAGAAGCCATCTGCAGTGCAGACGCACATGCACACACATATACACACGCATACAGATAAAGGAAAGGGATTTAATAAAGGTGTAAAAGGAAAGGGCAGCTGTCCCTTTAAGACTATAAAAACCTCCATTATAAATAATAATTATACTAGGCAATGACAGCTTTAATGCCAATGACAACTTTTATGTTTATTGGTTGCACAACAACTTCTTTTGATGCACAGTCGCAGTGTTATTGGGGTGGAGGGTGTAATTGATTCAATTGATCGTGCGCACGCAACACTGCACTAGCCCTCAAACTTGCACCTACAGTATCGGTTGCTTACCCCTATCTCGAACCGAAAGACTTCATCATAGGACGTGGCGGGAAGGGCTGCCAACAGTAAATCAGAGTGATGCGGGATTCCGGGTTTCCATTTGCCTGTTGGGAATTCAGTCAGATTTCCTTGAATTGCCCCGATGGGATTAAAAAAATCTATCTATCTATCTATCTATCTATCTATCTATCTATCTATCTATCTATCTATCTATCTATCTATCTATCTATCTATCTATCTATCTATCTATCTATCTATCTATCTATCTATCTATCTATCTATCTATCTAATATTTGTGTGTGTGTTGTTGGTTGTGTAATATTTGGCAGGTGTGAAAAGGTGACCAGAGCCCAAAAGGATTAGGTAAAAAAAACCAAAAAAACATTACAAACATGAGTAGTTGTGCTCGTGATGTTGACTAGCCAAAAGTATGGTACAGTCAAAAAGGGAGACCCATGAGGGGCCCCACATACTTGACTCACCTCGGCTTCAAATTTAGGCATTGTGTAGTTTTTTTTATCAAATAAGTGAAAAAGTACGGTGGCCCTAACGGGTCGTAACATGACACAAATGAGTTTGGGGTTGCACATATTTGGCCTCACTCAAGGCTTAAAAGTAGAAGTAGTGGTAGCAGCAGTGCTAGTGGTTGTAGTTCTAATGGTTATTACTTCCGTATCTGTCAAATACAAGTATCAGTGTGGTGCCCTAAAAAGTCAAAGGAGGACACCGATGGGTGAGAGGGTGCAAAGTACTCAACTCATCTTAGCACTACAATTTAGGGCATGCGTTAGTAGAAGTTGTAGTAGAAGAAGGATAAATTGTCACTGCGTCAGCCATTTTGTTCAGTACTAGCAAACAGTATGGTGACCCTTGGAGGTCAAAAAGTGACATCTACAAGTCAGTGGGTACACATACCTGAGCTAATTGAAAATTTAGTGGGAATAATAGTAGTAGTAGTAGTGATGATCGTTGACTTTTTTGCTGAACACAAGCAAAAGATAGTAATGCTATATGAATGTAGCATGTTCCCTCGTGGGGAACCTTTGCAAGTTACTGCGCCGCTATACCGTCATGTGAATGCAAAATGATGACGGACAACCATATTATACATGAAAGAATAACATTTTTCTGCTGTTGTTTTTGCTCTGCCTTCCATCTTATTGCTCTTTTTCTGCATCATCATCAAAATGACTGCAACAGAGCCGTAACAAACCATCCAAAATCCAACAAAGTAGAATTTTGATTAAATCATAGGCGCTTCCCGTTAGCATCACGCCGTCTGGTATGGGCCATATGCCACGGAGGAGGTGGGACTTCCGACTCCCTGGTTTTCACACATCAGCTTTGTTTCATGTTTTTGACGTCCCATTTCTTGCGCTTCCGCCTTTGTGCCTCTCGGTTGCGCGTTCCCGTTGACGGGTGCGAGTGTGTCTGTCTGTTGTCGGAAGCATTTCAGAGAGTTGAGACAGTACGTTCCAGACCATCGGCGGGGGCACAGGGCTGGGGTTGCGAGTGTTGGAACGCAGCTGTCAGTGGCCGGAAACGACACTGATGTGTGAAACCCGGAAGTCGGAAGTCATCTACATTAAATGATGTCAACGGCACCGCATGGTATGACATATAAAATACTTGCCAGACATTGATGATTACTTTCAACATAGGACATTGGGACAAGACCAACAGCATTTTGGAATGACTTCATCCACAAAGTTCCGAAATTTTCAGCTTGCTATGAGAGGTTCTCGTGTATTAACCAGTGTTCTAGCCCTCTATTAACGACTTCTTTGGCATCTTATTACTAGGTGACATCATTCAAACTCTGTTTCTTGAGGGAATTTACCACAGAAGAGTCAACGATGTCATTTAGTGGTGATTTGGGCGGCGATACCATCACTTGCCTGTCACACGGAGGGCGGGAGACGAGACGTGTGGAACTGTCCGCGGTGCTTAAACAGACAGCTCCTTTGTTCCACTCTTGCTTGTTGAAGATGTTCTACTGGCCCTCGGGCCTCTCAGTGTCGTCACTTAAAATATTTGAACAGCATTCTAAGCTTTGTTTTGTGTGTGTGTGTTGACATTTTTGCACTTGGACAAACTGTGTAATCTTTTTTATAACGCACAACGGTGACATTCCCTCCACCCACCATGTGAATTATGCTAATACGCTTCATACATATTTCATACAAGCCGTCTTAATTATGACATCAAGTCCCGGTGTAGCCCCACTCAAGCTCTTCTGTCCTGTGCCTCGCTCAGCTGTCGTGGATTGGCCCTCAGATTTGCCAATAACCGGATCGACCAAACTCGATATATATATATATATATATATATATATATATATATAATCACATTTTATATAAAATGGAGTGCACGACTTAGCTACAACCAGTGGAGGAGGTGTTTGCTAGTTTGCTGTCTAAAGAAGTCAAAATGATACCAGCTACTCGGTTACCTTATTTAGGAACATGAAGGTGACAAAATGTGAGCCCCCCGCTCTGTGATAGTAGAGGCTCTTCATTCATTGAGTTGTGCGCCCCCAACCCCTCGTGTTGATTGAATTAGACCGTGCCGCCGACCCGCCACTCGAAGGCGATCCTGTGGAGAAGCGTATCGACGGAGCAGTTGGATAGCGAGCGCGGGCGCTTGTGTGGCCGCGGGCGGACAGCCGGTGGTGGTGGCAGGGAAAAGGGGAAACACGCTCGGGGAGAGTCCCGCTGATCACACGGCAGATTGGGAGCCCTCCGAGCCAGCGTCTGTCGCTCCACTCCTCGGGGGGGAAGAAGGGAGGGAATGGGTGGAGCTAACCCAGATCTACATACAAGATGCACTTGACTTGAAACACTTGACTTTGAGTCTGTTGTGGATTCATGTGACAGTTTTCATTTGCAGTGATTTAGTTGGTGTGAAAAAGCTGATTACTGATTAAATGACAATAAACAAAGATTTCAACTCAATTAAGTCTTAAATTAAGATTTTTGTGTCTAAAATGTTGATTAGCTTAGCTCAGAGATGGGCAACTTAAATGCTGAAAAGGGTCACAATTTTTAATTAATTAATTAATTTTTCAGTAGTACCATATGTATGACCAAAATGCTACTTTAATACGAAGATATGTGCGAAATACATGCTCTTAATATATTTAATTTTTCATCATTCATTTCTCAATGTATAAACATTGCATACAAATTCCCATTCAAGGACAACTCATAACTTTAAACAAGAAAGCTACATTAAAGAGTAATTTTATTTAGCTCCATCTAATGGTGAACTAACTATTCATTCTCTAAAAAAACCAACAATACTATTAAATTCAATAATCTGAAAAAAATATGTTCTATCACATCAACATAAGGAAGAAGCAACCATTTCTTGTCTCCCTCTGCTTTGCTCTCACTAGCTTTTGCTAGCTTCTCCTGCTAGCCGCTCTTGTTAGCCATTCCAGCTAGTTCTTGCTAGCTGCTCTTGTTAGCCGCTTCTTCAGCTAGTTCTTGCTTGCACCTTTTGTTAGCCACCCCAGTGAGTTTTTGCTAGCCACTTTTGCTCACCGCTCTCGCTGCTACTGTTGGCTCGATCACTCACTTACTCCAAATGTTAATTGGTAGTAATTGATAGTAGCCTTGTGAAGCGTGGTCTCGCTGAGGCTTAGTCTGTGTGGTTCAAAATTGCTGTATTCTACAAAAAATTAGTTCACTACTAGATGGCATTAAATAATACACAAACTCAAAATTTTCACATTATTAATTTTCATGTTTGATCTGCATATCATTCCATTCAGCCCTCTACGCACACTGTAGTATAGGGCGGTATAAAATCCAGTACAAGCACAACTAAGCCTTGTTTGTCATCTAGTGGTGAAAAACTAGACTTGACCCTAACATAATTCAATGCTCATGGATTTCCATATTCTGTTTTTTTTCTCTTCTTTTTAATATTTGTTCCACATTTTGGAGTTTTACCGGGTGGCACGGTGGTTAACTGGTAAGCACCTCCGCCTCCCAATGCCGGGGGCGTAAGATCGAGACCGGGCTTTGGCCTTCCTGGGTGGAGTTTGCATGTTCTCCCATGCCTCTGCGGGTCTTCTCCGGGTACTCCGGTTTCCTCCCACATTCCAAAGACATGCATGGCAGGTTAATTGGGCACTCTGAATTGTCGCTAGGTGTGATTGTGAGTGTGGAGGGTTGTTCGTCTCTGTGTGCCCTGCAATTGGCTGGCAACCAGTTGAGGGTGTACCCCGCCTACTGCCCGAAGAAAGCCGGGGTAGGCTCCAGCAATTCCGCAACCCTTGTGGGGAATAAGCGGTTAAGAAAATGGATGGATTTTTACCATTTTTGTTTTGTTTTTTAACGTGACAACCTCCACCCATCCCCTGTTCTTTACGTTCCTCGTGGAAAACATTTCATCCGGGGTTTGTCAAATAAATACATAAATAAATAAAATAAGACCACATTTGCCTATGCTTTTATGCCACATTGCTTTTTTGAGGGCTACTTTCTCATTTTAGGCCAGTTCACATACAACAGCTTTGTGATCATATTACAAGGGTACCTCATTGTATTCACAAATACAAAAAAAAATATGCTGCTAGCCGCAAAGAACCTCACAGTTTGTCACATGAGACAGTCAATCATTTTATTGAAGTTAGATTTATTTTTAATAGATTCATTTATTTCTATATGTTTACTGTATTCAGCAAATGTGGGTGCTTCTGTACTTTTGACGGTGAAAGTATACAACACCTACACTTTTCCGGCTGAAATGATTCAACACCCACGCTTTTCCGCCGTTATTGCATCAACAAGCACTATGCCGTCAACATCAAGCAAACTCAGCATCACATATGCACGACGTCCCTTTTGCAATCAAAACATTGACTTTGTCGGAATGCCGATCAGATGAGTCACGCTCCGGCAAATAAAGCATGAAGCGCGCCCGCCGCTTTTGATGCTTGCCGTTCTGAAGGCCGCCCGCTTTGACGCGGACCCCTGAGAGGCGGCTGGTGGGCCGAGCTCCCACTGTGGCAGATTGATATTTGTAATTTAAGGGAAGCTGTCACGCAGCATCCTCCAGATGGAGAGTGCCGCAGAGGCGGCGGCGTCCATTTAACACGCTTTGTTTAGGAATAATCATTTGGATGCGGGAGCTGAGGATTTTTCATTTCCAGGCGCGGCAGCTTTGAGGGTTCAAACCGCTCAATTATTGAGGAATGGGCGTGCAGTCACATGACCATAAAACAAAAGGGGCTGCCGTCTGGGAATTTAAAAAAAGGCACTGGTGCATCCTGTACCCTGTCAGGATGGCGAGGGCTGCTCAGTGATTTGTGTTCCTGCAGCAGCAATGCTAAGCTAGTCACATGTACATTGTTTCACCTCCTCAACTATCTTCCCTTTGATATTTGTCTTGTCTTTTATGAAGTCCTCATCCACAATACGGAGGATGAAGACAATTTGGAGTGATTAAAAGCCCTTCAGAAGAATCAAACAGGAAACAAATCATGTCTTTAGGCAGTTAAGGTTGCACAGGTATGGTTGACTTTATATGCCTCATTAAATCTAAGCAGCTGATGATGTGAAACAGCATCAACATTCTATTTATATGCTGTACAGTAGAGTGGATTTGCTCGGGATCCAAAATATTTTTACCCACTGAGAATAATCTTGGCAAGGGTCCAACTGTGAATATCATACAACCTTTATTAGCTACCGGTAATTGTACAGGCAAGCTTATACAACTGTGAAAATAATTTAACCACTGTTTATAAGTTGGGCATTAATAACCAATTCATTGGTTGCTACTAATTTGCTTGACTGGTTATTGATTAGTAGTGTCTTGAAGCAATTGAGGCAATTTGCACTACTTGGCCACAACCAGCTGGATACATGTTACGGGGCAACACAAAGAAGTGAATCAGAACATTGAGTGAGAATTAGAAATACAATGAAATTAAATGATTGCTACACTTCTCCACAGCCAGTCAAAAAATTTAGTCAAAGGCACATTTCAATTGTTTACTGCCCTCAAGTACACACAGGTGCGCCTTAATGAATTGGAACATTATGGAAAAGTTCAGCTATTTAGTTAGATCAATTAAAAAAAAAAAAAATTAAAACCACAGTAAAATACTACTCAGAAGGAAAGGCAACTTTTTTTAACAGCCCATTTCATGCACAAGGCTTCACACAACAAGCAGAAATATTTAAAAAATGTAGTTTACATGTGAATTCATAATTTATCAGTTTTGTGTGTAGTAAATCTATATCATATATGATTTTAATTAGTTTGTATTTAATTATGAAATCAGTATGTTTTCATTAGATTCTTATTTAGTGAGATCATGGATAAAGCTTTGGATTTTTCATCATAGTTTTGACATTCGGTTTCAATTCAATTTTAGAGGAAGTTTGTTTTATTAGTTTGTAATTTTTTTTTAGAAAATGCTTCATAGTTTTTGTTGGTTTTAGTACAGGTTGTAGTTTTGCTAGTGGTGATTCCCCCCCAAATATGTAGAGTGCTTGATGAGTACAAGATAAAAAAAAAAGCTAATTATGTATTGTGTAGTAAAGTAAATTAGGCTACAATTCCCAAATAAACTTTGGACCTTCCTTCTTCTTTTATAAACGTAAAATGTAGTTTGCTAGTTTGCATTTTTTTAAAGCATTTCTGTTTTTAACAAAATTTTATTTTTTTCAATTTTAGCTTTAGTTTTTTCATTGGCTTTCGATAACTATAATAAATAGCATCTGTATTGCTACTGTGTTTACTATAATGACACAAACAAATTTGACTTTCTTCTATTTTCCCCCCCACATTAACTATCACACAAGTGTAAAACTTAACCACATAAAATCATAAACTCAGGAAAATTCTCTACTCTTGAGCACTGGTACAAATATTAGCTCACCAGTTGATGCCTAGCAACCTAGCAAGTGGCTAACGTTAGCGCTCCACTCCCCCCTCGCACTCCAGTGGGTGCAAATAAAGTAGATCGGCCAGACAACTGCGACTGTGAATCATTTTCTTTCATATAGTTACATGCGAGATGATGTATTCGTGCTTTGGTTAAGGTCTGCTCAGGTTAAGGCGAAGATCACGGTGACACACTTTAGTCAAGGCTCCGCGCGCGACGTCGCTGAGGGGCCTTGACGACTCGATGCCGTTACTCGATGATGTATGAGAACTATGTTTCATCTAGATTGACGGGGGAGGAAAAGCTTTCGTTTTAGTCATTGTATTGTCATGAGAAGTACATAGGAAATCACACATTTTAAAAAAAAATTATGTATGCTAACTCTGCTAGAAGACAGATTTGATTTTTTTCCAGACATTTATATCTGAATCTGAAACATACTGGTAACTATTATTGTTAGTAACAAAAACAACATTTTTACGTTTGCCTAAATATGAATGTTTTTAATGTATTCATATGTGATTTTTTTTTCAGACTCCCACTGCAGTTGTACGTAAATGCATACTATCATGCATGCTACATAGGTTTTAAGTCTGTAGATTGATTTGGTCAGTCTAAGACCTTCTATTTATTGTCGGTGATAAACTCGTTTATTGTGTTTGAGTTAGTATCTTGCTGCATGATGAAGGCTCTCTTAATCAGTTTGGTTGCATCTTTTTGTCTTTAAATTGGCAGACAAAATGTTTCTGTGGGCGTCCGAGTTCGTTTAGCTGCTGTCATCATGTGTTACATCAACAAAGATTAGTGAGGCCACGCAAGTCCAGACAATGCCTCCACTCAATTTCACAGATGACCTTAAATGTTGAATAAAGAATAAACTTTGCCTCATCAGTCGATAAAACATTAAAGTTTCACCTTTGTCATTTTTGTAGTGATATTCCTTTTTTTATTTTCTGTACTTTTTTTTTTTTTATTCCCATGTTCATGACCCTTCGCTTTTGGCCTCTGGAGGTTTTTCCTGGTGTTGTTTTAGGGTCTTTCTTTGCAATTCTTCAATTGATTCAGTTGTTTGTTTGATGTCTGTTGATTAGTACACTTCTGCTTGATTTCTTTTTTGGGACATTACAATGGTTGTATTGGCTTTGGACATTGTAATGACTGATTGATTTTCCATCTTCCCTCATCTTCACAACTAGGGATGTAACGATATTGGCAATATCGTAATATCGTGATATTAAAACTGCCACAATATATCGTTGCAGTAAGTGCATACATATATATATATATATATATATATATATATATATATATATATATATAATATTTTTCATTGCTGTAATGTACAAAAGCACAATATTGTGCTCTCTAAAAACAGTTGGGTCAAATTACGGATCAAAATTGGACCGATGCACTTTATGGGTCAATTTGACCCAACTTTCTGGCTTGTTTTATACAAAATGACCCTTTTTTTTACCCAAGTATGGATCTGACAAATAGTTAGTTGTTTTATGCTGAAAGACACATTTCTAGACTCAAAGTTGGATCAAATCAACCCAAGTAGAGGATTGGTCCATTTGTGACCCATAGTTGGGTTATTTTTTTACCAGTTTTTAACAGTTTGTGTGTAAAAAAAAATTATGAGCTAATTTTTTCACAATATTGTGACCTTTTTTCCATCGCCAACCTCCCCACAATATCGTGATAATTATCGTACAGTGACCTTCATATCGTGATAATATCGTATCGACATTTAGCACCATTTCTTATTTGAATAATTACGCTAATGTAGTAGGCTACACCTAAGCAACAATACCAACACTTCTGATAAAAGTAAAATAAAATCTGCTCTCTATGAAGTTGTGTATGCGAGCCAGATGTAAATACAGTAACTGGAAATAATAAGTTGAAATGTTCTTCTCTTGTCTCATAATAATCTTTTGATTGGATTTTATTGACATCATCATTGTGTTGCTATGTGCATGATGCCCCCAACCCCCCCCCCCCCCCACACCAAAAAGGTCCCCACTGTGCTCTCCTTTAAAGGAGCACGGATTGAGCCTTGTCTCTCTCCCACTCCCTCCTCCTTCCTCATGTTTTCTTTTTTTTGGTCCCATATTATAAATTTGGGGCTCTAATTAACAAACCGTTAGGCTTCCAGTTCTGTCTCCTTATGTTGGTCATTGTTATATATTTCTATTTCTTGAACAGGGGTGTTTCTCTAAGGACACATTTCGTTTGTGTTTTTAAATACTTGGCCAATAAATCGGATTCTGATGCCAAACTCAATGATTTTCAGTCTGCAGACAAAATAAAGAAATTGGACTAACTTGGAGAATGTACAGATACAACATCGTAAGCAACTGCAGGATGATCTATGAACTGTGTTTACTTGTGTGCACATACAACCCACACAACGCAAAGCCTGAAGGAAGGTAAAGAGAAATCAATGGAACGTGGCTTTATTTTCCTTACTGTAACATATACAAACAGTCAGTCCTGGGGAAAGCTGTCGGACTAAACCAATGTTTTACAGGATGAAATCTCTTTAAAGCTATAATTTCATCGCTCGTTCAGAATTGCCACGGAAAGCGACTCGCCGCCGCGCTCCTTTGAGACGTCGCTTACGAAAATCTTTGAGCTTGCAGTCACTCGTAAGAACGACGTCGGAATCAGATTTGCTCGCAGCGGTAAAATATTAAGCCGTGGTCTCTCGGCGGACTGCACCACGAGTAAGGCGCGACGAGGGACTCAATTTTCTGTTTGCCTTGTCAACTCGCGTCTGAAAGCTGCTCCGATGGCCTCTGTTACCAAGCGGCAAAGTCCAAAAAAAGCCCAACAACAAACAGGCCATACAAGATCTGACAAGAAAGCAATCAGAGGCGACGAGAGGCGGCAGAGGGCTCGCTGCTGTTTGTGGACATTTAATTTTGTCATCTGCAGTGCTGTGTGTTATGCTGCAATGAGTCTCCAGCGGTCTGCAGGGCTGCAATAAATGTGCTGTGTGCTGAACAGCCATCTTTGATGTCGACGAGAGGATACCAGCTATTAGCTCCCGAGCTCTGTTAATGAGTGCGCCCCTAGTCCGAAGCAACTCTGGTCTTTTAAATACAACACACACAGAGTTGTCCCAAACTGTTCCTCTGTACATTCAATCTGTCCAATTTCTGTACTGATAATCCGGACCAGTCTTGTTTGTTATGAAAATTGTAGGGAGCCCCATTGCGGAAAACATTTTTTAATGGCTGAAGAAATCTCTAAATATATATTTTGATGCCAGGTCTAATCTGTGTGATTTTGCCTACACAGTAAATTCTGTAGAGGAAATTTGACTCTATTTAGATAGAGTCTCAGTTTTCAAGTAATATTTACACTTCGAAGAGAGTAAAATAAAGAATTGGAAAAAAATAAAACTCACTGAAGGGTTGAGGAACAAACTCACGACCTTCAGCTTGGGAGACAGCCAATCTACTCCTTCAGCTCCTGCTATGAATTCATATATCGCTCGTGTCAGCTGGATTCTTCTTAACTCCGAGTCAAACAAAAAAATACGTTTTTGGTCTCATCTTGGATATAAGCAAAGAGGAGTGGCATAGCTCAGATGGTGCCAGTGGCTGAAGGTCGTTTTTTTTTTGTATTCTTTATTTCACTATTTATTACTCTATAACTAAGTCTATTTTGTCCCACTCTAAATATAGTCAAGTTTATTCTACAGAATTTACTGTGTAGGTTGAAACCCTCAAAAACGTCAAATTTCTTCATAAAAAGCACATCGCCATGGCAACAGAATGCAGCGAAATAAAAAACTAATAATACCTTTTCCATAGTAACCATCTTTATTTCGATGAAACCTGCCCCCATTTTTTTTTTTTACAAATTTCAAAGTAAATCAAAATGGCTGATAGGAGTATGTATATGATAAAAGCTGTTTTGGAGTCTGGTGGTTCTAGACTTGAATGTCCTAAAACATCTTCCAGAGGGAAGTGGGGAGGAAAGTGAGATCCCGGGGTGGGAGGGGTCCTCAATAATTCTGCTGGCTTTCCGCAGTTGTCTGCCAGTGTAAATGTCTCTGAGGAGAGTTAGTGTAGATCCGATCGCCCACTTTGCTGCTTTCGCTACCCGCTGCAGGCCTCTCCTGTCCTGCGCAGTACAGTTGCTGAACTATCTCGTACAGCAGTGGATCAGCAGACACTCCCTGATAGAGCTGAAGAAGTTTGTCAGCAGGTATTGGGGAAGCTCGTCTTGGCCTAAAATTTCCTTACTTTGGAAAAGCAAAGACAGGAGACTCTTGGTTTTGTTTCCATCTGCTTTGACCTGCCGTGACATTGCAGCGTCATTGTCAAGGGTCCGAGGCATCTACTGTATGTTGAGTGTTTATCCCGCATATGCTGTGTTTGGGTGTGTAGATGTGACACACAGGCCCAAGTCAGTCATGTTCTTGGCCTTAGCACTGATCTGGCACCTCTCCTCCTCCTCCTCCTCCTCTTCCTCTTTTTCCTCCTGCATCGCTCTCCTTGGTCACACCTGCGGGCTAAACAGTCTGGCTTTGCAAGATGTCAGATAAGGAATGCTTCAGCCGACAGACCCCATGATAGAAAAATGGCAGCGCATTGCAATTTGCGGCACAAAAGGCGCTGAACACGTGGCCCGTGTCGACATTCCACAGAGGCCGAGTTGGAGGGAGCGCATACACCCTTGTTGCAGCTCTTCGCATGCATTGTGTAATTGGAAATCAATCCGAGAGGACGACAACCGTTTTCTCTCTTTCTGAGCCCAGCAGGAGTGCTTTCACTCACACACTGCGCAAATACGAAAAGCAGACCTCCTCCTAGGACAAACTCTTAACAAAATGGATGAGCATTTAACAATTTCTCTGACAGAAAGTAACAAAATGTATCCTTTACTTGAAGGAGACTCTGAATGATCTGAACTCATATTTTCATTCATGTGTTATATTGAGAAGAATAATGCTGATGAAATATCTGCATGTACATTTCATGGGCAAATTGAAGCAGTTCTGACTTTCATGCAGGAGAAATCTATTCAGTACATGCATTTTCTGCTGTGGAAGAGCAGGTGCCCCATTTTGTCATGGCTCCTTACATCGAGTATTAGGACTGAAATGCCATTGACGGCTATAGACGTAAAACATTTATGTTAACTATTTCTATTAGTTAAACATTTTTTTCCCACTTTTGTTAACAAGAGTGAAAACCTAGATTTTTTTTATTGTACATAGATATAAAATTTGTGATTAATCGTGAGTTCATTAGTAAAGTCATGCAATTAATTAAAAATATATATATTTTTTCCTTTTCTTTTTTTTTCTTTGGGATTAATTACAATTAACATGTTTAATCGCCTGACGCCCCTAATTTTATATAATCTTTTTTTTTTTTTTTAATCACCTCAGGTGAATACAAATTGTCATTGTAATTAATCACATGACTTCAATAATTAACTCTGGATTTAGTTTTTTATCTGTTTTAAATGTAATTTTTTTTTTTTTTTTAGGTTTTCATACTCATATTAACAAAAGTGGAAAACTAATAGAAATAGTTCAAATGCATTTTTGACGTCTATAGCCGTCAATGGCAGTGAATGAGTTAATGTCCTGGTAAGGAAAGACATGTTATTTCTATACAAAAGGTGACAGGATATATTGATACACCTACACCGTTGTAAACTATAGGGTTAATAAGCAAGTCCCATCGTTATGTACTGTTGCACATATCCCTAACTTAAACTTACACAGCTGTGAAGTTTGAATTCCAAAACACGGTGCAGCCTCAAGAAGAGCTGTCGACATACAAGTACAAGTTTTTGTGTTAGTAGAAATGATTTCCATAAGGTGAAAGATGCCCGTTCACTCCGAAGAGAGGGTTGAGGTCACAGATTTCAGGTTCTTCCACACAATCGTCATTGTGATGGCGTCACACCTGAATTTTAAGCATGGATCAAAAGATCAATTCAGCAAGTTGTTGTTTTCTGGAACGCTCCCGCTGGGAAGACGCATCGAAGCTGGATCAAACCCGCGACACAGCTGGATCTTGGCGCCGTGGGCCCCGCTGGGATGCCGGCGTAATGTCACATCATTTTCCTCCTTTTGCTCCCGGCGGAATTCCCGTGGCCGCAAGAGGGCTTTCGTGTTTTTGTGTTGTAAACAAGCAACTATGTCAGCGTTTTTGCAGTAAATGCATCAAGAGCGCAAGAACTGATTGTCGATCATACAGTAGTACCTTTGAATGCCCCGATTTTAAGTTTGACCAGTATTTGCATTAGACCTCATTTTAGCTAGCATCAAAGGAGTAACTCTACTGTTTGTTTTGTTTAGTAAAGACACGGTCTAAGCAGAAAAGACTTTAGTGGTACTTTTGTCCAAGTACTTTTGTCCCGAGTGTTGCAGGGTCATGTTGGTTGGAGATTATGGCCAGCACCGTGTTGCTGTTAGTGATGTTCTTACTTCCTGTTTTGTTCCCTCCCCATTGACTCACTCTGAAACATTATTGACCTACTTTTTGTACTTGGGTTTGGATCTTCTGTGACTGGCCTCGTCGAATTGAGTCCAAAAAGGATCACTGAGTTAAGATGTAGACTGCTGCATTAGCTTCTTGATTCAACTAACCGCCATAACCTTGTCTCGTGTGATGAAATGGTCTGTTGGTTGTTAATGTTTTACAGTTGTGGTTGAGTGGAATGAATTATTCCAAGTATAATTGCTCTCAATGAAAACTGCATTGAGGAAGCACAGTGAATCAGTGGTTAGCATGTCCGCCTCACGATCTCGGCTGCGGCCTTTCAAAAGGTTGCAGGTTTTCTCTGGGTAAGTCCTCTTACATTCAGCAAATAGCCAATGTTAAATAAAGACTCAACAGTAAATCAGAAGTGCCCCAAAAAAAATTATTTTGAAAAATGGAAGGATGCCAGGGCCGTTTTGAAATTCTTTGACTATAATTATATAATACACTGAAATGAATCAAGTAAGCAATATTTGTTTTTATTTAGTAGTTATTTTTGAAAAACTGCTATACAACTACTTTATATTAAAAAAAATAATAATAATAATAACAATAATAATAATAATAATTATTATTATTATTATTATTATTGTTATTATTATATAACAATAAACAAAATTATAAATAAATAAAATAAATAATAATAAAAGTAATAATAATAAGTAAGAAAATTGGATTTTAAAGATTTTGGAGTGGCCTCAGCCCTGTATCCCACTGGTCTAGATCCATCCCTGCACTGAACAAATCCCAAATCCTATTTCCACATTCAGAACCAAAACAAGTGCAAACTGTAGTCAGCTGACCCGTTTTCAAACAGTTTATCGAGGATTTTTAATGTTTATAAACTTTGGACCTTGACACAGAGCATTAAGTTGAAGAAACAATTATTGTTTCTAGAAATTGTGTTCTTATTTTAGTCATAAAAACTTTATTTATATATTTGAATTTTTATAAAAGCTCTACTGTATGAATCAATTGAACCCTTGTCACTCTGCCCACCTCCACCCTTTTTTTAATGTATTATTTTTTTAAACTAGCCTTGTCACTTTTGGTATCTGTCGCAGGCCGCAAATGGCATCTGAGCCATAGTAAAGACACCCCTGCTCTAAATTATTCATTAATGTGAATGTGTATGGATCGAAAATGTATTGTGGTCAACATTTGAGGTACCACTGTTTTAATATACATGCAGTGGATCCATGTCAGGCATTCATCATGTAACACTTGCTACAATTAGAAATGATCAGGCATAAGGAATCGATGAAGGAGATTACAACAATCGAGGATATTTAATGAATGGAGGACTTTTAATTTCCATTTGCAATTGTATAATGAATGTCAGAAAAAAAAGTCACGGCATGCAGGAAATTGCAAATCAAGCTGTATTCGTTTGTCTTTGCCATTTGTGTTCTACAGATGGGCCGATACGAGGATGGAGCGATAATTGAAGTTTCCACTCACTCGTATCTCTCTTATCTTTTGTAACCTTTTCTCAGCTCTCCATCTCCCTTGCCACCACCGCCACCTCCTCCTCCTCCTCTTGCACTCCTTTCCTTTCAATTTCTTCCACTTCTATCTATTCCCAGGCTGTCCCTAGTAGAGCACAGAATCAATTTTTAAACAGTCAAGACTCCGGGGACCGAGCGGGGGGACCATTATTGGCGTCGTTTAGTCTCCGTTGACACAAGCATGCCTCCTCCAGACAATAGGATAGGCTGTGCCATGGATACATGGCCGTGCATGCTCTTTTCTCATCGCTTGAAAACAGCTCAAGTCGGCACTTTATGCTTTTAGAGAGCTTTGTTTTTAAATGAAATGTCGCACCACAGCGCTTCATCCAGCACAGTTGAGATAAGAAAGAAATACTTTGAGCAAATGTACGGTCCTATTCTTCTCATACACTCACTTTTTTGCAACATATGGTAACAGACCCGCCACGGCGGGACAGCAGCTGTATGTCTGTCGAGCAGCTCAAGTGTACAAAGCCAATCACGGGCTTCTTTCTCCGCTCTCGGATTGAAAGCTTTCAGGGAATGCTTCGGCAATTTCAGACCATGCCGAGGTTTACCTAAGCCGGTGTCCAGGCTGAGCTGATTAAAGTGAACGATGCACCCCCGGGCCCCGGCCTCAAGGGATGGCAACTACATTCACATCAGGATGGAAATAAATGCAGTTTTACAGGTGTTATGCGAGTCAAACCTGGATTTTGCTCTACTGCTTCAAGTGACCCAATTTGGAGCAATGGTTGTGGCTCAGTCAAATTTTACAATTTGATATACTATAGCATTTGTCTATATTGTTAGTTTTCAAAAAAATACCAACTGTTGATGCTGCGCCTTGTTTAAAAAGGTCATGTTAAAGCTCTTTCTACATCATGCATGCTCCACCAATGCCCAGATGTGTATGCCCTAACTGTTTGACTCTTTTTTTTTTTTAGTGTTTGACTGCACCTATCAGCTTTTATCTTCCCTGTATAGTAGAGTGTGCGGACCCTGCACACTCCACAGTTTATTTGGGGGAGAGGAGGGGCGGAGCTTACTTCATTTGAAGTCATGTCTTCGTTTGTCAACTGTGGCTGTCGCTTTAAGATCGTGCACGTGCTCACGTATGGAGGTAAATTTGGTGCAAAACTAACTTGTGCAAAAAATTTGTACCTGTAGAAAAAAGTCTAAATTTGTATCTGTAAAAGTCGTGATTTGTATCGAACGACGGTGGCGGGACTCGCGGAAAGATACAAGCAGGACACATCGTCGCCAACCAACATACATATTAAGAATACTTCAGTCGACTGAAGTATTCTTCCTCAACATACATATTAAGAATACTGAAGTATTCTTCCTCAACATACATATTAAGAAGTATTACCGTCGTTCGCTAAACCAATGAGGTTGCGCTCCAATCCGCTCAAATCCTTCTCACTTGATTGGTCAAAACAACCCTTCATTACACCAGAGCCCGCCCCCTTCTTTACAAGTACAAATCACGGCGCTCTACAAGTACAAATTAGTTTTGCTCCATTTGTACCGCGACAAATGGGGCAAAACTCACGTCACTGAACAGCAGCAGAAAACCCACTTGTGACTCCTAGTGGCGACTTCTTTGACTACAAGTTGTCATTTCTACAGGTACAAATCGCAACTTTTACAGATACAAATTTATACTTTTTGTACAGGTACAAATTTTTTTTTGTACAGATACAAATCATGACTTTTACAGGTACAAATTTGTTTTTACAGATACAAATTTGTTTTACACATACACATTTTTTTTTTACAGGTACAAATTTCTTTTACAGACACAAATTTTTTTTTTACAGGCACACATTTTTTTTACAGATACAAATCACGACTTTTACAGATACAAATTTAGACTTTTTTCTACAGGTACAAATTTTTTGCACAAGTTAGTTTTGCACCAAATTTACCTCCATACTCACGCACGCACCATAAAACGAGCCTGACACAGATGCTGCAGTTACGCTTTGGGCCAGGGGTGGCAGTCGCGAGTAAAAAAAAGTGACAAACTGCACAAAGTTCCTTTAAAGTTGCAATATGGAACTTTTCTTCCCCAAAAATTACTTTACAATAAGCTTTTTATTTGACCATTTATGACTAAAATGCCTTCTAATTAGTAGATTAACACCTTAGCTCTTCACAATGGGTACTCCTGCAAGCCTCTGGCAATAGTTTTCAGACTGGATTTGGGTTAAAATTTCCCGCGTCCTGTCTGCGGATGTGACATAATGTGTGTGGTGTGTATGTGAAGGACGGAATGTGCAGTTTTATTTTTCATCAGCAGGTGGCAGTAGCGATTCGAAATAGAATATTCTACGTTCAGTAGTTTTAATGTGTAATATAAAAATACCAACATTGTGATATGTCGCTGCAACCCTCATGGCACAGCACACCACCATCAGATTGTAATTACTTTCCCTGTCCAACATGTAAAACATGCTTTATAATGTATTGCTCTTATTATTTGGCTGCTCTACTATTCACCTCTCAATTCATCTAAATTTAACAAAGAGGAAAGAATAGCCATGTGCAATTCTCCAAGATTTGATAGCTTCTCTTGCTAGCCGGTATTGTTAGCTGCTCCAGCGAGTTCTTGCTAGCCACTCTTGCTCGCCACCCTTGCTAGCTCCTGCTCACCATCCTGCTTGCTGGCTCGCTCACTGCAAATAAGTGGTAGTAAATGGTGGTAGGATTGCAAAATGTGCCTCTGAGGCATCATAGTGCACATGCTTCAAAATGGTTACGTTCTATTAGTTCACCACTAGATGGCACTCAATTCTACACACTGTCACTTTAAAACTAATGTTGACTGTGTGTTAAAACAAATGAAGTACAAAACTGAAACAAATTGCGTCCCCTAGTATACTTCTTTTCTGGCGTTTAACATGTAATGAGAAAACATATATATTTATTACATTTCCTTCTTTTTCAAGTTTAATCAACAACCCCCAAAAACGTACAGTGATTTTCAAAGTAAGGTATAACAAGTATTTATGGAGGATCAAAACTGCCAAAATTCAAAATAAATAAATGACTAAAAGTGAAAATAAAAACAAATTTAAAAAATATAATTCGAAAATTAAATTAAAATAATTATACATGGAATTTTTTTTTTAAATATTCGATTTTGAATTATATTTTTTAAATTCGTTTTTATTTTCACATTTAGTCTTTATTTTTTATTTGTATCTAGTCATGTAATTATTTATTTAGTCATGTTTTAGAGCTCCAGCAATGGACGACTATCTTGTCCACTGTCACCTCGACTTCTTGTCGAGCAACTCAAGTCGCAAGTTGTGGTGAACCAACCCAAGACACGCTTAAGGCTGCCCCTTCATTTGAATAACATTTCGTCCTGGCATTATGGACCAAAACTGCCAAAATTAAAAATAAATAAATGACTAAATAAATAAATAAATGACGAAAAGTGAAAATAAAAATGGATATAAAAAATGTAATTCCAAAATTACATACACATGTATTTATTTATGTTTATATTTTGTTGTTTTTATTGCCATTTATATTATTTTTTTTGAATTTAAATTAAATTAATTAACTTAAAAAAAAAAGTATTTACTCATTTATTTATTTAGAAGTTTTGGTCCTCCATAAGTATTAGCATTATGATGGTACTACTAATAATGTGATGATACTCTATAAGGGGACAAAGGATGGAACATTGCACAAACAAGATACAGAAATTAGTAGATCATGGAGTCAAACGTGCTTAAATGTATTGTTTTTAGAATTGCTTGATTTTTTTGGTTCAATGAAGAAGGATACAGCACATCTCAAAAATTACAATGGAATGTCTGTGTGGCGACACTGGTGGGCTGCTAAGTCTTGGCTGTGCCTGCCATCAAAGACAGCATTGACTACAAGCCAGTCATCCTTAAGACGGCTGACAATGAGCAACATAGCTGAGAGCAAATCAACTGGCTCTGCGAGGAAATGCCTCGCTTGCTTCTCTCCTCAATCCCGTCAATGTATTTGTGTGACACAACAACCTCGCAGCTCGCTCTAACCTCCGCTGATCTCGGGGAAAAGCTTCGCTCCTGAAGCTTCGTTGTGTTTATCATGCATTCAAATGAGGCAGAGTGTGGTAAAGTATCCACACAAAAATAATAATAATAATAATAATTTTAAAAAAAATACAGCTTTATGCTTTTTGTGTTTCTTTGAATGCAAACACTAAAATGGCAACAGCCAGATTCCCATTTGCTGTTCAAACCATCATTGGTCAAGATACAAGTTAATCATTACAGGAAGAATAACCAAATGGTTTGTTCTCTCGAACTCATCTTCGTCTCTATGAGTGTACTTGTCACTCATTAGCAGCAGCAGAGGTACTGGAGTAGAAAATAAACTTGAATACATTTCCCTCAGAGATGACCAAAAGCCAGAGTTAAAGACATAATACAAGAAAAGCACATTTTGTTCGCCAGTAAGTGAAAAATAGCACATGATGAACCATTATCAGTTATTTTCCACATTGGAAGTTTCCTAAGTGCTTCAATAGGTGCTAGAGGCTCATGTCTACTGTCGGACGGAACAAACGAAGCAGCGAGGATGTGAAGCAGTTTAGGACAGCTCGGTAATTAATCTCACTCAGCCAGCCAGTGAGAGAGCGGTGCATGATGGGACGGAGGCAGGGCATAGCTCAGTGCGCCTTGCTTGTTAGCGCCAACCTCCTATGGGCGGCCTCTGGAGAGGAGCGAGGCCTGCCTGTGGTCAAAAGCGTTTAACAAACATCTGCTGCTTGGCTCGACCCAGTTCATCATTCATCGGCGGCTGTGATTTACGTTGCCGTGGCAACAAATAATGCTATGGGTGCAAATAGGTTTTTTTCAAGTATTGTATTGAGTAGTAGCAACATTCATGTTTGTTTGACATAGTTGTTTTGTCTCATTCCCTTCCTGAACTGGCCCTTATTTTTTGTTTTTTTATGTTGACTTTGCACCTGCAGCGGCTTTATTGGACCACTGGTTGGGGATCGAACACATCTACATAAAAAGTCAGCTATATGAACTCTACTAGTGTCGAGACGGACATATATTTTTAAGAAAGGCCTATCCATCTCAATATTGCATTTTTCCCCTTTAAAATTGCACGAAATTAATGGTAATCTTCTGTTCTTGTAATTTCTAGATCTAATTTCTTGATTGTAAAACGGCCACAGCGATACTGGTATCGGTCGCTGGCGCAAGTGCAGATGCCTTGAAATAAGACCGGGTATCTGATACCGACACTGGTTGTAGGAGCCATTTTGTGTACATGCATGTGGGTCACCAAGATGGCCACTAGGTGTCACCTAGTGTTAATTTTATCCGCCATTGTCAACCTCATCCCGTATTTATTTTGTCCATTTTTGGTCGACTATAAATCTAGCATTTAAGTCCTTGCTTTAGTCCAAAAAACATAATTTTATTCATCTAGTGTTAGTCAACAAAAACTGTCAACGTTTTCTCCACACACACAAACTCCACACACAATTACCACACTATGCCTCCATGCTACGAGCTAGTGAGTTAGCCAGCGTTAGTTAGCGGTCGATTTAACATTATTGTTGGAACGTCATAGCTGTTGGATTAATGTAACATTAGAACTATAATTGACTTTTTTCTTTAATCCACCTCCCATCTGTCCCATGTTTGCGCACGTTGCCCTCACTAGCTGCATATTTCAAAGGGGGTGTGTCACTGTGTGTCACATGACAGTGTCGCAATGACAGATTAGCAGAGACAAGATTATACAAAATGATATAATTTTTGTCGAATTTTTGTTTATAGAGCTAAAATGTCCATAGATTTTCGTCTCGTTTTAATTAGTCGACGAAAATGCATACCGATCTACCCTGCCTTCTTGTGCTATGGGAAAGATGGACCTTAACACTCGGAAACTATTACTATTAATTACGAGTTCTGCGCACGTGCGTTTGTTGTTAAAAATACACAAGCAGCTGATGTACCCTTTGCTCGTAAAACCGAACAATTACGGCAAATAATGAGTTGCAAAGGACAAGACATTGAATTGTGTATGCTACGTAACTGCGTTGATTCTAAAACAGCCTGCTAGCGGACGTTAACACCCTTATAAGTGTTAATATTTCTTGCCATTCACGAATCCTTCTGCGCTCTCCGCCATGTTGAAACTAGTGTTGTTCCGATACTGCATTAAAACAGTGGTATCGGTGAGCAAGTAACATGCCGATACCATTAATTGTGACGCTAATATAGGGTTTTGGATGCAGCATCTTGTGTCTTGCTCATGCACGACATTCACTGCATGCCGAGCTAAGATATCCTATCGGCCCTTGAATGCTCTGAACCAATGGCAGGACAGCTTCTCCATGTTGAGAAAAAAACCCGTAAAGTATCGGAGGCCAAAAAACGGTATCTGAACAACACTAGTTCTAATTTGAACTCGGAAACTCGGGTATCAAAATCAATTCCCAGTTGTCCAGTGGAAAATACGACATGAGGGGGCGTTCGCGTGCAATTTTCTACTTGACATGTATTTACCATCATTATGATACCACATCTGGGTAGCATAAAGTCCCAGTTATTGTTTATTAATGACGGTTTTAGTCTGGTCTAGTTTTAATCCGATGAAAAATGTGCGTTGACAAAATGATTTATGTTTAGTTTTGGTTGACAAAATTCAAACTAATGTCACCCCTGTTTCCTAAACGAGACTATTTAGGTAGCAGCTGCTCATCAGTTTCAGTTTCTGTAATTCGACATGGAGCAATACTGTTTTTTGACCACTATTAAGTTCGCTAGGAGTTTGCCACGTTGTGCTTATCATTTGAAAAGTTCAAACGTATTTTTGCAACACTCTGTCTGTCACACTTGGAAGATTGATAACGTGAGCAGATAAAATATGACATTTTGAATGCATTATCGAAGGCCATTACTACTCTTAAGGGATAATGTAGTTGATCCAAGTGGTGTGTTTTTAACCACGGGCAGAGCTGCAGATCAGGCTGCTGCAGTAATGATGATCGCATTGTGTGTTATCAGGATCATTGGGAAGCTGCTGTAATGATTGACATGCACCAATACATCATTCGTGGTGTTTGTAACATGGAACTTAAAAAGTTAAGTAACACCAAAAGAGTGTACAGGATATGAGTATCATTTCTAGCATAACTTGTCTGCTTTGAATAATTCTTCATTCCCCTTAATTGCGTTGTTTGACTCAGGCGGCTGCGCGGCGTTATTGAATTAAATATCAATTCATGTGTCTCTCGCTGCATCGCTTCAAAGGTTTCTCTGAACAGCGGCTAACCGCATAGCATATCAATAATGTAGCGTTCCGCGGAACGGGGGCCTGCTATGCTGTACATACGGCCCTCCTATACAGCAGAGACGCACATGCTCATCCCATGACACCGGCTCTATGATCTCATACTATTTTTTCCACCTGCCCAGCTCTCATTTAACTTTCCACAGTTATCGCTCATGCATTATTGATCAAGAGGTACTACTGGCCTTGAAGTACTGAATGTGTGCGGGAGAAACTTTTAATTTCTTTTATTTACAGCTTTGTGCTCAGAGCAGTGCCCTTTCCACCCACTTCTAGAACTGAGCACATTTTCTTCCTCAAGTATTTGTTTTATTAAGCCTTATATTCCGATAATAAATAGTTCCTGTCATTACTTATTCATGGCACATAATGTTTAAAATACTCTCTGTACTTGCAAGGAATGTTTCTTAGTCCATTAGCAGTTTGTCCATTTAAGAAATAATAGTTCAAGTTAATACCGCATGCCCACGGGGCATAAAAAAATCTGGGCAGACTCGATGCGGACTATACGTTGACAGAAATGGGAGCCTACTATTGGCACATTTATGGATTTGTGACTGTAGGGGCGCCTATTAATGTGCTCCAGCCACCATTGCCCCCCCCCCCCATCTCTCTAGTTTACATGATTCAAATTTAGCAGCAATCTGGTGAAAAACAAAAACAAACTTTTACATAGAGAATCTCAAAATGATCTTCCAACCTTGATGGCATGCTCCGCCCACATTAGATGTTACATTTGAAAAAAAAGTTGTAGTTGATTCAAACCAAAATAGCAGATGCTATGTTCAATTTTATACATAGGTCTTTAATACTTTTTCATGTGTCCTGTCATGATAGACCATTTTTACCAAATGACGTGTTTATTGGTGAAAATGGGGACTTTTTTGACGCTTCTGAGTGGGCTTTGCTCGTTCATATGAAAACATTTATTTTATTTTTACACCTGGGACATAGTTTTCAGGCACATTGAGACCAAGGTGATTCGATTTTCAAAATGAAAAACTGAGACACTACAATTGTGCTGAAAATTAAATCAACAACAAATTCTCACCAGGAACCATTTAAAAGATAAGGTAATTATTATTATAAAAAAATGCTAGTCAATCAGGTGGGTTGTGTTATTACTTTAGCTAATGCTAAATGCTATCTTGTTTGACAGTTCAACAGCGCTAAATAAAACAATGCACTCACCGTTATCCAACCTTTTTCGCTCGGTCCCGGTAGCAATTGGAAGTAGTTGAAAAATTGAAGAAAGGTGAAACTGCTCCAGATGTTTCCAATCAACTTAGCATGGGCAGAAGCCTACTGCACAGTAACCTTAGAAGAAACTCATTCTTTAGTATGACTGTAACAAGACATATCCGTCTCTCCGTAATTGCCTACGCAACATCTTTACACAGACGGGTAGTGCAGATGTGTGCTGTGGTTGCTACACGACATCCTGCCGCTAGCTCGACAGCGCAACAACAGCAAGCGAGCGCCTTTCCTCGGAGGCGTCGGTAGCAGGTGTGTTTCAGGGTGTGCGCAAAGACATGCCGTGAGATCCAGGCGGCGGCCATGCATGAAGCGTGCACACATCATCGCACTCGTCTGCCTTCTGCTTTCTTTTTTTTTCTTTATCAGGGAAGAAAGATAACGGAAGTGCTTGGCTTACCGACTAGCCCACACAATTGAGCTGAGGACTTTGAATTGAAGTTATTTTCCCAGGGATCACCCCCCTGAAATGTTGACGAGTCGAGCATATCTGCCTCTCTGCTGTGTATGGAAAATTGTCAATGTGCCATTTTTCCTACTCCCTGAGAGCTAACAGAACAAATAAAATACATATTTGTGCCATTTTGAGGCGGGATAGGCAAGACGCCATTTTCAAAACTGTGGAGGGAGTCAAGCTGGGCATACACTGTAAGGTTCATTTCAGAGTCCAGCTCACAGCGAGTTAATCGCCCATGATAGAGCCAAAAGCGAGAGGTAGCTAATGCTAACAAGTGGAGTACTGTTCCACTTAAGTCCTGTAGGTGTCAGTAGCATACATTCAAATTGTGCCCAAATGTCAGAATGATAAATCAAGAAGAAGAATGGGTGGCCGTAATTTCTACAGACAAAAATGTATGATAAAATCTCAACAACCATGCTAGCGGAAACCAAACCATATCATTTTAAGTGAGTTCCAGTGCTCACATTTTGACAACAGCATAATTAGGAATTCACCTGAATAAGCCCAAATCAAAATCAGGTATCCCATACAGATGGGCAATGCTAAATTGCAAAAGAACAGATTATTTAGGGCTGGGTTTAAAAAAAAAAACACAAATCGATATATCAAATCGATTTTCCTTTCAAGCCCAATATTGATTCATAAAACCATGAATTGATTATTTTATATATCTTTTTTTCCTCATAAATTCTTAAGAAATAAGAATTTTAAAGGACACATTTTTTTGTATCTTACTGTTTTCTTGAAATTTACCATTCACATGAATTTATCGTTAAAGTATTTTTCTTACATTTATGAAAGGGCTGATTTATTGCACTTTAAGACAATTCAGAGTATTATTAATTTATATTACAATTATTGAATTCGATTATTTTCATCTCACCCTTGCTGATGTCAATGTTTGTGTAACACTTAAGTGATCATAACGTGTTACTTTCATTAATAAACTGAATCATTTGACCAGTTACTGCCTCCACAAAATGTACTTTTGAATTTTACATTTGTGGAGTTTTTATCATGATCTTGACATTTAGGAAGAATTGATGTGCCATAATAATCGGCATCGGATTGAGTTGAAGGGAATTGAATTGAATCAGAAAAAAATCCAATCAAACTGGACTCTTGTAAATCGAAATTGAATCGTTTGAGGAAATTAGAATCGATACTCAGCCCATATTTACTGTATATCATGTGAAATTGTGCCAAAATGATTAAAACCCTACTCAAGTGCAGTTTCTATACTTTTCCGAAGTCTTTCGTCATGTCTCCTTGGCTTTCTTTCAATTTTCCCAATAATGAGCAAAACGTTCTACAGTTTATTTTTGAGCTGCGTCTTTGTGGTGCTTCAACAAAAGGGTGTCCGGTGTTTTCCTCGCTTTTTCCAAGGTGCACAATGCACCTCTGTGTGTGTGCGTTAAGATGTGAGGCGGGTGACGTCATGGCTGGCAGAAGCTGAGTCCCACTGTGTTTGCGAAGCCGTGACATGAGCGGGGCAACATTGTTCCTTTTCAATCCTAGCGCTCGCTTCCAGTCTGAGGCTCCGGTCGAGCGAATCAAAGTATAATTGGCGTATTTCCCATGTTGGACAGCTACAGTGTGGTCACTGAAGGGATGCAAATGACATTATTTAGGAGGCATTCACCGAAATAAACTCCTGGCTAATTAGTGCACTTTGTTTTGCTTGTGTGACCAACTGTGTCTACTGTGCAGCTGCTCTCTGGTGGGATTCAAGGAGGTGGTCTGTTAACTGTGCTTGGGTTCATTCGGAGGGCTAACTATTCACATGTACACTACACAAACATTCAAACACATTTTTACTCTATTAATTTGTCAATCACAGGTTAGACTGAAACCCTTGTTACCCGTGATTGTTAATTGTCCGTATCAACCAAGACTTTCTGGCCAATTTTTATTTCCTAACCTTTTCCAAAAAATAAGCAGACTCACAAAAGTATGTGCTCGTAATTTGGATGAGGACACCAATTTGGGTTATGTTGCCATCAGAGGAGCTTAATGCTCCCGTAAACCGAGGACTTAACACTTAACACAGCCTACTCAACACAATATATATTGTGCCTAGCCAAATGGAAGTCTGGTAGCGACAGGTTATATCCTCTTCAGCCAGCATTATTTACGTGTCTAACCACAGCCTTATTTTTTCAGTTTCAATGACATACCTCTCAACAAACATGTTTATTGTTTCAACAAAATGTTCGATAGCAGATTCTTAGAAAAAAAAGACTTTACGCAGTTTTTCAGTTAGCTTTTGGTTGCAATTGGGAAGCTACATTTAAAAACTTGAACACAAACATGGACGCCCGCAACATTTCAGAACGATCACGTCAGTGCCTAATCGAGTGCTAATCGAGGTTAAAAAAAAAACACAATTTCCACAAGTAAAATCATTTTAACACTGCACATTGAACTCATTGACAGCACACTTAGGAATTTCATATTAGGCGGGAGGCCTTTTTGGACTTATATTAAATTAGCATACTTGCTAGACACAAAATTATTTCCTAGCTCCTGTTCAGAATGTCTGCTCAGTCAATTAGGGTCAAGTGTTAAATGAGTAAAAAAAATAAAAAATAAAAAATAAAAAATAAAAATAAAATAGCATTAAGTGGAATAGCTGCCTGTCACATGAACATGGACTAACACGACACCGTTGAGTGACCACGTCGGTCTACTTAAATCTGATTGTCTTTAAAACAAAACACAAGGTGATGTCAAATCTGAGAAACTGACTAGTAATTTGGTGAATGCTGCTTTTTTGGTTAGCGTGTTCAAATGGGCTCGACAGGAGTAACATCACATCTTTTAAATGAGATGCTACAGATAGATACCGCCTGTTATTTTCACCACTCGTCTTAAGCTAATGAGGACAACTGGCAAATGATTACAGCATGGCGTCTAGTTAAGTAAATATGGTAATATTCAGTGGACTATAGCACAGAATTAGCTCCTCATAGACAAGTGGCCCATTTCACAGTACAATGTTCATTTCCTTAATGTTTTAATGTGTTTTTAAGGGAGCAGGTGCCTCCATTTGTAGACATATAATTGCAGGACTGTGTGGGGTTCCAACTGTAGCTCAAATCAGCGAGTAAATCACCAACTGATTTGAAGTCCATTAAGTACAGGCAAAAAATAAACATCCGCACAGCAGTGTTTGCCAGAATGGTATTTCTGCAGTGCGCTGTGTTCTCTTTGTGTGGATATAAAAAAAGAAAATGATTGAGGAGAGAAAGGCTTCTTGTCCAAACGTACGCTTAGAGAGGCTCCTTTCATTAGCTATGCTAATCTGCTTGACACGTGACCCCTGCTGCAGCTCGCTGGCTCCCCATTCCACGTTGGTTTTTCTCCTCTCCAAATGCCAGGGTCCTCTCCTCTTCCGCTTTTTCTTCTTGTTAAACTTTCCAGATCATTGGCTTCTGTTGTTGCGTGTTCTCATACATACTGACAGAAACATGATGTGACTTGAGAATTCAAGACTCTTCCGGATGGATTCCCGTATATCCGACTCTACAGATACATTCTACGCAGATGATTGTTTCGATCATTGACCTGACAGTTTGGTCCTGATGGCAGAAAGTAAAACTTTTCAATAATAATTATTTATTTGAATGTAACTATTTTGACCGTTCATAAGTTAGGCCCAGGAGGTTAACAATGATGTCGATATTTAGTTAATTGTGTCTGAAACAAAATTGAATGCACTACTTGGCTACAACCAGCAGAGGTGTTGTTGATTCACTGACCTCGCTTTGTATAGAAGAAGAAGAATGTGCCAATAATAAATGGGAATTTGATTCAGTATAACAAATACATACATGATATTATTCTGCACCTGGCAAGGGTGTTGTTACTCTCAACAAGTTTACTGTCAAAAGAGGATCTGGCTATTTTATTGTATTTTTATTCTTATTTAGTTTTAGGCTTCTTGAAATAATAATAATTATCCGGAAAATCACACATTTCATAGTTTTTTCTATCTAAAATTGATATGAGCCTTTTTTTTTTAACAATACTTTGATTGAGGTCTGCGTTCCACTTTTTTTTGATGAGTGGCCCATCCTGCACATCATTTCTTGTTTATTTCATTAATCCATGCTTTATTTTCTATATAAAGCCTCTGCTTTTGTCGTTTGATGAATTTTAAAAGGTGACATCAGCTAGCGCTCTAAGCTAACAAACATCCTCCTTAATTACAGTTTTTGTTCTTTTTCTATTTTTATTTAACATCAAACCCATAGAGCAGCAACTGGCTCTAATTTGGTAGATTCCTATTAGAGCATAATTACCACATGTTGGATGATGTCACTTACTCAGAGATGATGAGGTGTTGAGAACGGCTAACCTCTGTCAATTAATATGATAGATGAGTCGATAAGGGATATAGGAGGGATATTTGCTGTAACTCGGTTAGTCAAGAGGTAATGATTTGAAATTCCCTCGCCTGGCTTTAATGACGACGGCTATTAAAAGTGGTGTTTCTTACACGTGTAATTATTTCTTTATTGATTCGTCAGCATCTCGGGGAATGGTTTTCAGTGTGAAATATATCCTCTGGCTATGATAACCTGTCCCATTTGCAATCACGAGACAGAAAGTACACCCCAGGAGAACGTGGGAAGTGCGGCCGTGAGTGTCCAATCGTGTAATTGTGGGCCGATGTGTTAGTGTTTGGAACGTTCCTTCTCTGGGTGGGGCGGGGGACAACCGCGTCTACCATTTTGGACAGTGCAAAGTTTCAAAGGAGGAAAAGAAAAACAGGACGTAGCAACAACAATATTTCGGATGTGTGATGGATGATTGAAAGGCATGAATAAATGTACCTGTCTATGTGTTAGCGTATTGAGTTGATATTCAAATTGTGTATAATTGTTCAAGGGGGGCATTATAGGCTACCTCACTCTTATTTGTCTTAAGTAAATGAAGTACATGTTGAATTTAGAAGGGTGCCACTATTTGAGGAACTACTGTAATAAATATTGGATTACAGCACAACATGATTGTGTGTTTTCAAGGGAGCAGGTGTGATACGGTGCAATTCACTCCAATTACAATACGTTTCACTCCAATTGCTTGATTACTTCTTGATGAAACCAAAATGTCGCCCAAGTAATACAGGATTTGGCCAAGACTTTGGCGAGAACCTTGGCGCGATTTGAGACGCAACAGATGATGAAATAATCAAAATGGACGTTTTTGGCTGTTAATTATTGGCACAATTAGTAACTAGAAGGAAACATATTTTTTGTGATGCATCTCAATTCTATGAAATGATTTGCATATTACAGTTTTTCAAATTGCCCCGTGTCATTGTAGACAATTATGTTTGTGTGACCATTTTTTAAGTTTTATTCCCAAAATGATAAGAAGAAAGTTTAAAAAATGAGAAGGTATCCTGAATGTGATGTTCTATTCGTACCCTGCTGTTTTAGCCAGTGGAATCCACTCATGTAGGAGCGCTCTCTCATCTGTTTTTCCCTCTTTTTTCTTCTTCTTCTTCTTCTTCCAGACTGCGAGGCGAGGATAGGGATGAAGATGAGACCTCCCGGCCCTCTGCTGATTCTGCTCTATGCCACACTGTCAAAGTGTCTCAAGGTGGTCTCCAAGAGAGGCTCAGGTATTTAACAATCCGTCTCCACGGCGACAACCCTGCGCTGTGCTTGCATACCGCAATGTTCTAATGAGTCTATCTGCGACTGTCTCTTCTTTAGACGGGTGGTGTTATTCAAGGCTTTTGAATATAAATAGCATGACTGACTCCAAGCAGGGATTTTTTTACGCAGAATGTGCCCTTCGAATAATATGTTTCCAAGTTGTGCATGTTTAAGATGCGGATGCTGATTTGTAGCTGTAGTGCACCGTGGTCAGGATTAGGGATGTTTGATACCACTTTGATACCACTACTGATACCAAATGCCGATACCGCTAGTAAATACAATTCCCCACCCATTAATGACAGAAGATTTTAAAGAAAGACCTATGTATCCCAATATATAATTTTCCTTGAAATTGCATGCAAGTTAATGGCAACTTTGTATTCATATCATTTCTAATTTCTTGTCCCTGATCGTAAAACGGCCACAGGAGTGCGGCCGATAGTGGTATCGGTCACCGCCGTGAGTACCGATACCTTAAAATAAGACTTGTATTGGCACCATTTATAATTGGTATTAATTATGTGCTGATTTTCACTGTATGTTATTTTGGCGCCCCAACTTCGAGTTACAAACAGTTGCTTGGTCTATTAATTATTTTTTGCTTTGTGTTGTGACCCGAAAATATATTGACTGGAAAAAAAAAATCTAACTCACAAATACATACAGTAGAATAATGTCCACTTTCCTGATGTCACTCCCTATGCCACGTCCTTTAAAGGCACACATACAACATCATAACTCAAGGTACCAATGTGGAATTTGAGAACGGTTTAAGTGCTTTGGTGACATTCAACACTTTGACTTGAGGCGGCCGTGGCTCAGGGTGTAGCGGCGGTCATTCAGTAACCAGAAGGTCGGCTGTTCGATCCCCGCTCACCCCATGTCCTGTGTCCTTGGGCAAGGCACTTCACACACATTGCCTCCAGTGCTGCTCACACTGGTGCATGGAAGGTGCGAATTATTGGTGGTGGTCGGAGGGGCTGTAGGCGCACACTGGCAACCACGCTTCCGTCAGCCTGCCCCAGGGCACTTAAGTAGCTTAGCGCCACCACAGTGTGAATGTGTGAGCGCATGAATAATGCATCCATTCCATTGTAAAGCGTCTTTGAGTGTCTACAAAAGCGCTCTATAAATCCAATGCATTATTATTATTATTATTACTTGTGTCCAGGGTTAGCGCATAGCCGCCATTTGTGATGGTTCCTGCCAACGTTGTCCTCTGTGTACACAATAGTGTGTGCGTGTGCGTGTACACGCAGACTATAAAGTGTGTGTGCGTGTGTGTGTGACACAAGCTTTTAAAGCAGGATTTTGGCCTCCACTCTTGATTAAAACATTGATTGAGTTATATATCCTTGCAGTTAATTATGTCTCCATTTAATTAGATGACAAGTTTATGAAAATATACAAGATAAATTGGACGCTTTTGACAGAAGCCAAAGCACACATTTTAATCAGTCAGTTCCAGGAATTGTTTGAATGAATGATTTTTTTTTTTACCCAAAAAAAAGTCTTGATGGGATGATTTTACACATTCTAAATTATGTTGGTTAAAATAGCCCATTCATTTATACAATCATGATAAGGACTATAACGATGCCATAAAATTAATCATACCCTGGCCAAATTTTGAGTTGAAGCTGTAAATGGCACAAGGAAACTGCAAAAGTCTGTAAGTTACAGTTTTAATAGATATTATAGTCTCAATACATTCATATCCACTATTCAAATTTGTATTATGAGAATGCACTACGACCATGTTTACCTCAAAATTTCTACAAGTTTTTGTTAAAAATGGGAATATATTTGATTAAAATGTCTGCTTCTTGTGTTTTAATTTATCTAATTAGAAAATGCCCATTCAACACAAAAAGTCACTTGTAACTTGTATGTTCATATTTAATATTTGTTTGTACTTTTTTTTTTTTTTAAATCTAGAGTATATATACACAATGTATATGACTGATGCATATAGTAAGAATCAATAGGGACGGGGGTACTAATAAGCAATGGCTTCTACCCGTCAGCCCTTCTTTTTCGGATGTGTGTCCAAAAGGAAAACATGAATAAAACAAAACAAAACACACACAGTATATGCATACAGTATACTGCATGTAAGTATATAAACAAAATATGTTCAATGTAAACACTTGTTTTTTTACCCATGCATTTCCATGTGGTTGATAAGTGTTGCATAAAACAGTTGTACATTGGGAGCCTTCACAGCAACAAATGTAAAGGCATGGAGTTTGTACAATCAAATTGCCAGGTGTGGAAACGCGGCATTAGCTCGACCCCCTTCCATCTGCAGTGAGTGACAGCTCCCAAATGATCCAATTTGGCAGCGACTGGGTTGCCAAGGGTTAACGTCAAGTCATTTTGCTTTCTAAATGCCAGCAAATTGACTATCAATTGGTAACAAAGGCAAAGGTCACAAGAGGAAAAGGAAACTGAAAGTGAGAACTTTTGGTGAATGCATATGAGCGTTTAGCTCTTTCAAACACTGTACATGAGCATGTCTAGCTTAAAACTTGATGAAGCAGCATGTGGCTATCTATCTATCTATCTAAATTCATCCATCCATCCAACGCCTCATCTTCCCGAGAAGTCATTTGCATAGCAATCCGAAGCTAAAGATTTTACTTACCATTGGCTACTCCACTCAGCAGAAGGGCAACAAATGCATAATTAATGCACTTCCACCATGACAAAGGCAGTTTGCTCTGAAAATGGTGTTCAGTTCCTGAAATCAGTTTTGGAAGTGCCTGAAAGATGAGCAATTTTGTAGGCTATACACCAAATATAGTTGAAATCAAAAGTTGAACTGTAATCCAGGACATGTTTCTACATCTCAACCAATCAGCTATCCTGTTTCAAATGTACAGATTGCACTGGACTTCACGTCTTCTTTTTTTTTAAATTCACAATTTACAAATAGAATGCGGGTATAAAATGCTCAAGTATGTCAAAAATTGTAAAAAGTGAAGAGCTTGCAAAATGTGTACGTATCCGCATTAAAGGATTTTGTGATGCCTGATGAGTCAAAGACGGACACGTGGCCAATTAAATAATATATTTCTATATGCACCTCCCTGGTATTAATCTTGTTGCTGTTAGCTAGCAATCAATCCCACACATTTGACCGCATTTTTAATGAAACTAATTACCAATTTTCGAGTGAATGATTAATCAATGATTACGATCATGCCTAATATTTCCTTTTATACCATCTCTCGATCAAGTGGGTCCTCTGGGTCAAATATTGATAGCAGGGGAAGTCAATAATAGCTGCAGCTAAAGGTCAAAGTTGACAGTGTGCCACTTTGTTGCTTGGCTATTTAATGGCACTTTGACAGGCTTGCCTCTCTTCCGGAAATATTAGGGATGGAAGGAATGGAATGTAGAGCATCCCACCAAAAGACTGATGATCCAGAATCAGAGTCTTCTCATTTGTTATTCTAGTTCCTGCTTCCAAAAACTCATGATTGGGTTCCACAGTCTCAAACAACTAACGTTTGCATCCACCATGCGGTCTCCGTTTTCTTATGGTCTCTCTCCTACTGTAAATACAGTGATACGCTTGTTGTCCTCCATTGTTGTCCTTTTTTCTGTCATTCTGACTGATGTGTTTAACACAATGTGGTTTTCTCCTGATTTGCGGACTGGTTTCGCGCTCGTTCCTGGTTGGCTGCTGCTCGGCAGGCGATGGGTGGAGCATCAATTTTGAATGTTTTGATTATAATTTGTTACAGAAATCCATCAGACCCCACTTTTAACCCAGAAAGTAGGGTCAAATTAAATTAATAACACACAAACCAACCCCACCCCCTTTTTTTTTTTTAAACAAAGCAACCATTTTCGTGGGTTGTGTGTGGGTTATTCCTTTGAGCCAACATTTTGGGTTAATTGAAGTAGCTGATATAATTGAATCAAAAATGAACTAAGCCAATTTTTTCAATGAATTGGGTCAAATTAAATGAATAACCCACAAAGCAACTCAATTTTGGGTTGTTTAGTGGGTTATTCATTTGACACAACCTTTTGGGTTAATTGAGTAACCCAACTGAATTTGGTCCAAAATAAACTTAAACCACTTTTTGAGTTATTTAACTCAATGAATTGGGTCAAATCAAATTAATAACCCACAAAGCAACTCCATTTTGGGTTGTTTTGTGGGTTATTGATTTGGCCCAACTTTTTAGGTTGATTGAATAACCCAATTGAATTTGGTTAAAAATGAACCAACCTGTATTTTTGAGTTATTAAAAAAGTTGGATGAAATTCAATTAATAACCCACAAAGCAACTGAAATATATGTTTGTGTGTGTGTGTTTTGGGTTGTGATGGTGGGGATTGAATAATTCAAAAAGTTGTGTCAGTCCTTTTTTTTTGTATGTGCACAATTTGAGTTTATTTTTGATCCAACTGTTTTTAGAGTGCAAGACTTTTGATGTGGAAAACTGATCGGCCGAACAGAGGTGGTACTTTGAAGTGGTGATGTCTCATTAGCGATGTTTTAGTAGATATTTCAGTACCTTAAAAAGTATTTTCCAGTCAGAGCACAGGTGCATTGTAGTATTTAGCTCTTAATTTGAATAGATGACTTTGCCATGGCAAATGAATAGTCATCGTGCTCTAGTGCCTGAGCATTATTAGTCACTGACAGATTGAGCAAGTCTGCAGGTTGGCTGTCCATGTTTAAGATGAAAGGTAGGGCTAAAGGAGATGAATTGGCTGATAAAGCCCCTGGTGGGAGATTGTTTTCTGGTTCAAAGGTTTTGGACATTTGTCTTCATGTGCCGCACATGAAGGAGATGGAGTGGCTGGACTTTCACGGCCTCTATTAAATTAACTTCAAGTGACCACCTCTGGCTTCTTACATGCACCTGGAGCAATGTCATTTATAAGCGTCTGTTGCCTTTTATGCAATGTGTAAGGTTCACCATGAGGAAATGGGGAGATTATTGTTCCCCTGCATTGTTTACAGACGATTCCAGATCCGATGGGAATTCTCCAATTCTTTTCTTCTGTAGAATTGCGAGAGCAGTTTAGAATTCTCCACCATGAATAGTTATTGTGGAAAGATCAGCTATGAAGGCCAGATTGGCCCTCAAGAGATGCTTTTTGTTCAATTGATAGTCTCCCCCAATTTCTCTAGACATTCCCAAGATGAAGCATACGGAAGATTATTCTACGTAGAGTCAGCTTGCACCTACATTACTGCAATTTAATGAGTTTGCCAAAGGTGTGCAAGTGTCTCTTATTCCCTCAATTCCAGCTCTCGGCTTTTAATGACCAGTCAGACCTTGCACAATTGGATATCAATTGGGTTAGATTGCCTGTGCTGGTATACGATTGTCCAATTATATCTGCACAGGCTTTGCATGTCCCATATCAAAGGCTGGATTTACTCCACAGGTCAAAGCGCTCAATTCCGATTCATGGCTATCTAGATTTATTTTCCATTACCTGAAACACACTTAAACAACTAATCAAGTGTCAACATTGGGCAGTGACAACCCACGAGTACCCATCCATCAATCCAATTTCTCCAGCGCTTGTCCTCATTTCGGAAGGTGGATGAGCTTGAGATTATCCTAGCTGGTTTTGCATGAGAGGCGGGGTATATCCTTTTTACCAAGCGCATGCTAACATCAATAAACATATGCTATACTCTAGACTAGATGCTATTTTGTTTTCTCTTCGCAATCCCACAAGAAATATCCAAGATGGAATTTTGTCACTTTGAAGCATGTAGTGAAGATCCATGCCTAGAATGCTGCTGGCCATCCCCCTTAGCGTGGGCCCCATGCAGAGAAATCTTCTCTTTGCTCACTGTTTGCATCGTCTCAGCCCGATTAACACCTCCTAGGTGCATGTAAGACTTGATAATCCTCAAAGTGGCATAAGTAGGCCAGCGATGGCACAAACACTGTCGCTTAAAGACCAAACATTTAAAAAAAAAAAGGGGGAAAAAGTCTCGCTTTAGGCCCCCACTGCCGAGACATTAAGATGAGAATTTTCAGTAGTACTATGAGAGTAGCCATAACAATTAGCGAAGCTGCTAATCAAGAGCTAGCATTTCTCATAACATACAATCATGATCCTCGACATCAAGAAGTCACAGGATGTGACCGCTGCAGATATATACACAATACATTTGCAGGAGTCAATGAAAAACATGATTTCAATTGAGTGGGTCTGGTGATCAATACAACATGTCTGACCCGTATAACAGTCACTTGCGTTTCCATCAACAAGGCTGAAATATGATTTTGGCGACGTTAATACAGCAAACATACATGAAGACTAATAAAAACATAAAGACAGCCCTGAGGTTGTTTTTTACAACACATTTTATCGCTGTATTGGGTGACGTGCAAAGGGGGATTTGAAAGAGATATGACAGTATACTTGGGATGACCGTTTGATAACATTCCCTAGTTCAAACATGGGGAAAAATATAGATTAACGGTTCTTTAAACAATTTCAAATGTGACAATCTCTACGAATTAACTTCTGTTTCCACAAATTCACTTCTGTTTCCATGCCTGCATATCATATCATCTTTAGCCGTTATTGCGGTTGAGATTATATTATTATTTCATACCACATTAGCATTCCAGTATTCTGACATGTGGTCACTCCACGTTGTGTGCATACATTTATGTTCTAGGAAGATATGTGACTGAAGGTAAGGCAGGCTACTTTATTTATATACTTTTGCACGTTTAATACACAAGGCAACTCAATGTGCTTCACACAAGCAAAAACACAACACTCAACATTTATTTACAAACCGAAGTACATTCAGAAGCAAAGCAGAGAAAAAAGTAGCTTATCAAAATGGCTAAAATAGGAAAATATGTGCACATTGACAACATTTTAACACAGCATTATGTTGTGTCAATGTGCACATATTTTCCTATTTTAGCCATTTTGGTAAGCTAAGTTAATTAAAAAAATTTTTTAAATACCTTAAATAAAATGTGAAAATAAAATACCTTAAAAAGCACTGTTTTTAACCTCGATTTAAAAGCATTTACACGCAGGACTGATTGCACCTATGTTGAGTGCATTCCATCTGTATGCTGCATAACAGCTAAATGCTACTTCACCATGTTTGCTTTGAACTCTGGGCTCTAAATTGACCCTAGTCTGCAGAACATCAGAGCCCTAGTGGATTTATATTCAATTAGCATTTATTTAATGTATTTAATGTAAAGCCAAACATTTCAGTGACATAATTTAGTAGTTGGAGTACATTTATCGAACATAATGATTTTTAAAAAATGAAAGAAAAAAACATTATCTAATAAAAAAATAATAATAATTCAAAATGAATCATGCTCAAAAGCGATAGGATGAAGTCACAAAAATGATGTAGTTCTACCTTGCCTTACAATTTCAGACATAAGCATGCAAAAACTCATAAATCTAATATTGCAATGTACAAACAAAGGACATGCCTCCCGGGGAGGCAAACACACAGCCCCTAGATTAGATTAGATTTCATGTTGAGTTAGAGACACTGAATATGAATTCCATGGGTTTGCAAATGTTCTACATTAATCAAAGAATAAACATAGTATTTTAAAGATTTTTATAAATTTTTTACTTATTGAATGCAGGTGGAAGTTCATAATTCAACATGTTCAGGCCTGCATAAATGCTGCCGCCACACTGGTGTAAATGAAATGAAAAAAGCATGAGACGATTGGTCAATGCCATAAATTCTCTTTAGCCGTTCATACGTGTCATTTCGCCATGAATCAGTGCACGGCGACCGACAAAACACGGCGACTTCGCTTCAGAGGCTCGCTCTGCTAGATATCTGACAGACACAAACTATCAGGCTTCATCCATCAGACTCTCCATCACAGGCTTATCTGCTTCATTCAGACCAGGGTCCGCGTCTTGGCTGAAGAGCTGCCCATTAAGAAAAAAACCAAAAGAAGTAATGAGAGCAGACATGGGCCGTTTGAGTGAGGTCCTGTTTACCCTCGCAAACCTAATTACAAGTTTGCGACAGCTTTACTGGTAAACTGTTCTTCCTTTGAATGTTCTGAACTCCTGTTTCCAAGTGTCAGATTAATGCCGGAGGCCTCCGTGGATGAAGGATAGAGCTGACGTCATGTAGCGAAACAGCATGTCACGCCCTTGACTCTCAGTTTGGAAACCCAGCTTTAATATGTCCACATGCATCAAGCATTTGCATTACAGCGGTGCGTTCAAGGGCCTCGGCCTTATCGTGTAGTCCGGTTTCCAAGTGCCTCATATGTATGTAATTGTAAGGATTCCTCAATGGCTAAGCAGTTGCAGAGTGTGAACGCGGTCCATCAATCAGTGTCAGTCGAGTCAAAAGGTTGAATGGAGGTAGAATTGAATCATCATGCAAGGTCGTCATCGCCCTCCGCTTCGGACCCCCTCGTCCTTGCCGGGTTGTGAAGCGGCAAATGTGCGGGATTAGTAATTGCTGGCCTCCTCTTTGCCCTCCGAGCCTCTCCACTTTAGCTGGCCCATACAGGGACAACAGTATAAAAAAAAAAAGGGCAACATGATTGCTGTGTCTATTTATGCATTTCATGAAAGCAGCAGACAGTACACACCAGTGAACACATCCAAGGCCTGCTGGCGAGGAATAATAGCTTTTAAACACAGGCTGCAGGGATGAGCGAACCACATGCAGCTCATGCACAAGAAACTGGCCAAGTGTGCTACTGTATGGCTTATGTTTGTCAGCCAGTTCAAATAGTTCAACAACAAAAATGATGAATTCAATTCCAATACATTTTTTTTTCAGAAATAGTATAATTCCGTTCCACTGATTTGCTCTTTCTTTGTGACCAGAACAATACCGTGTTTAATATAAAAATAAATATTGCTTAAGCGCCATATTGTAGAGAACGAACTATGTTGATGTGAAGGTAGTAATAATAAAACAAATTCCTGAAAATGTAATAAAATTTGCACTCATCTTGGTCAAAAACGTAATAAAACTCAATAATGTCATAATTACACAAATAATATAATTTAAAAAAATATATGTCTGATATTGTACAGTAACTTATTACATTACAACACTAAAAACTCTGATGTAACAGTGATCTTAACACATCTATGATTGTTTAACAATAAAACATGAACATCATTCACTCGCAGCCATTTTCATTGACGCAACCCCCTCGCTACCGGCTGTTTTACTGGATTTTGACTGATTTTGCAAGGCCCACAGAATATTGTGTTCTATTGCTATAAAAACATGGAACCTACCAAAAAAAAGATTAGTCTCTTCTTTCATCAGAAAAAAAATATATGTCTAACTGTTCCCGTCTTGCAGCAATTAGCATTAGAATGTAGCTAAGTTTCATCATCATTCCCACATCTGTATAGATTTTTGGGTAAATGGGCTTTTTCAACATGGCCCTGGTTGATCTCTTTTGCTCTGCTGCCACCTGCTGGCCGTTTTTGTAATAACTACCATTTCCTTAACCGTTCTTTGCAGTTGAGAGGCTGCATCAAAGCCTTCTGTATGCTCTAGCATAAAAAAAACCTAAAAAAATAAACATATACATACATCTTTGGGACACTTAAAACATTTTAAATATAACATATTTATACGTTTTTGGGGAGCAAATGAGTTAACATAAAACAAACATAACAACATAAAAAAAAGAACTGGTACATTAACACTTAGTACTCTCAGAATAACTTTTGTGGCAGAGCAAAAACTCTACAGAGTTGGTCTAACACTAAATAAATCTACTCTGTCAAATAACTCTAAAACTGACCCCCATTTAAATCAGACAGTGTTAAAAATACACTTAGTGGGTTAAAATGAACTCTGAAACATTTAACACCAAAATCGTAACACTCCAATTTTTGCTGTGAAACACAAAATGTAGAATTTAGACTGAAATGAACATATACAGTATATTACGTTATATTATATAAGTTTTTCACTATTGGTTTTGAGGAAAAAAGACCCACCTGAAAATGTAATACATCCCCAATAATTTAATAAGGCATTACATAAATGGTAACATTTTATTACAATAATATTCAGATTTTTTATTTATTAATTACTCATTAAATGTTTGGGTTTTATGACATTTTTGATCGAGTTAAGTGAAAATGTTATTACATTTTCTGGAATTTGTTTTATATTATTAATATAGGGTGCTGCAGAGAAGCTTCATTTGGTCAGTCCATAGCCTTGTCTAATGTAAAAAAATATTTTGCTGCTATTATGTGGCATATAAAGCATAGAATAAGAAACCATTGTACGAATATGTGTGAAAAAGCTGTTTTGGATTTTTCTTGATTTTGATATGTCAGTGCAGCTAATTTAAATAATAAATGACCCCACAATGAGTTCTTCCATCAATGAATAGGCAGTTAGGCTCGCTGAATATCCGTCTAGTCTAGTTGCAACACTTTATTTCTGGTCCTGGTCGTCAAGGTGATGAAAATTTTATACGTCTATGAACCGGTGAACGGGCTGAAGAAAGTGAATTATTCCACGTAGCAACCAGTGTCTTACAAGTGGGTGTTTAATCTTTATTCTTCAAGGAAATTAACAAATGAATAAATGAATTAATACATTTACATGTGTTCCTGTAAATAAAAACACCTAAGAAAGTAAACTGCTTAACTGATCATATAACAGTGATTTAGTACAACCGAGGTAAAGTTGAAGGGGGGAAAAAAGCATTTTTGCAGCAAATGTGATGGATTTCTGACATTAATATGTTTTCGGCGGTTCTGATTTATGCATAAGGCATCCTAGAAATTACATTTTAACACCCAATTATTTCCGCGCTGCGCCCCAGGAAACAAATTGAATAACAGAAATAATCTCTTTGAAACCTCAAAAAGAGAAGAGGAAAAAAATGCAGGTGAGGAATATGATTACCTGTTGACTGGAGGTCAACTCATTCTTAAAGCATAATCTCATGCAAAAATACAGTGCAGCACACAGTTCATGCATTTCAAAATCACGCAATTGAATCAAATCATTACAGCTTCATAAAGCTTTTATTTACTCTAGGGATTACATTGTAAATAAACTTCAATGACTGCGTGATAAAACTAAAATACAGCAAAACCTCATGTGAGCATTACGGTCACTTTGTGGCATTTAGTAGCATTCTGTTGTGTAAATTAAGTCTAACATTGGTATAATACATTTGTATTTATATTTGATTCATGATTAATTTTATTGCTCATTTTGTACAAAGCAGCTTGATGCTTTGCCGCACCACCAAAGTAGTTTTTTTTTTATATAATGCAAAACTTTTTGGGCGGAATCCTCAACGTGGATTTAGATGAGAGTTCAAGTCGAGGGCTTGGCACAATATGCAGTAAGCTAGTCTATTTTGAAGACGTCGTACATGCAGTTGTATAAATATGTATTAAGAGTGACTTTTCCTTGGTACTTCCCTGTTCCCAAAAGTCACTGATGTCAGCTGGCTTGTTGACAAGCGCTGATATGACAGCGTCTTGCAACCCAGTGTTCCCAGCAGGACTTCTCAACCATGTCAGGACTTTGTGTGTGTGTGTGTGTGTGTGTGTGTATGTGTGTACATATATATATATATATATAATGTATGTATGTGTGTGTGTGTGTTCTATTCTGCTCCAATCTTGGTGTCTCGCTGTTTCTCTGGGAAGGGATAAAAACGATCCCCGCCAATGTTCTCGATGACTCTGCAAAGTCTCTGCTCCAAATCCCCGATAAGAGCCTGTCATGGATAACTGTAAATCTGACATGGCCCCAAGGCAGTGTGGGGGATGAAGTCCTCCTACCGGGAGGGGGGTTGGAGGGGGCTTGATTCAGGCTGATTCTGCAGAAAGTGAGTGGAGGACGCCGGTCACTTGTTTAATTCATTTGTCAAGGCGCCCTCAAATCATATCGGCGCAATTTCTCGGTCAACCCCAATTTTTTGCCAGCCATACGTTTCCTCTCGAGCAGATAGCTGAAATGGCAAATATAAATAAAGCGTAGCGAGACCTTTTCTCCCGCCTGTCACATATATAGTATGCCTCCTTAAGTCTGAGCACTTATTCTACAATTTCCACTGCACGCTACCAATTTCGCTTACCACTATTGTCAATTTTGAGTCAAGATGGCATTGCTCACCCTCCGCGAAAAGCCCTATTAGTACCTTACACCAGCATCTGGTTAGCCTGGATGCCAAGATTGCTAAGTAGATACCTTGGGGGATATCACTGGTCAAGCAGATTCATCACTAGCAAAAGTAGTCTACGAGCAAATAAGGCATTATGACGAAGTTGTTTCCATCATTTTTATAATCAGGAATCTTGGGTCATCTTCATTGGCCTGCTAACTGGCTAACAATCGAAAATGCTCAAACTGCTAATATTTTGCCAGACTTTTATCATTTGAGTCATAACAGAACAGTTCCCCATGCCTGAAAATCCAAAATACCGTAGTACTCCAGACCAGGTGGAAAAAGGTAAAAGGTGCTATTTTTAGTACTTGGTTGGGATTTCAAGTATGCTTAGCTGATATAGGTGACATAAAACATTTGTAGTTGCTGATTAGCAGAGGTGAACAATTTACAAAAAAATTCTGGTCCCTCATTCGTCATTGCCCTTTGTCCATAACTTTTTAAAGCCAAACCGATCTGTTATTGTCAGCCCGTCATTTTATCTTAACCACATTCCGTCATCACTTAGTCACCACTGTTTTAGGACTGACAGACGAAGGTGGGCATTTCATCAATCCGTCGTTCGTCAACAGACTGGGCGTCCGTCTGTGACAGACTGAGAGATCCGTTAGTACTTGACCCGGTTAGTGATGATTACACTAATGGATGAAAACTCACTTCAAATCAGTGCTTAGTCATTTTTTAAGGTTTCTTGTCATTCATCAGAAAAACTGGCGTCTGGCAGTTGACAGTATCTACTGACGGACTGCCCACCTCTTGTTCAGGCATATTTGTTGAACAGATTTGTTGTTTTATAAATTTGGGGATACACAGTGAGAAATGAACCAGAAAACAGCCAGCCAGTTATAACATAGGAAGACAAATAAACAAAATACTGTGGAATTGTTCCCACCATCCCAGAAACAAAAAGTTGACTGTTTTTCTTAAGATATCTGATTTAGCCTGCTAGCTAACAGAACACAAACAAACAAAATACACTAGTAATATTTGTCTATTCATATATTTTCTCTATTTGGCTTTTAAATCAGAATGTAATTGTATTCCTTGCCTAGATATCCAAAAACCTGGTATCTGTTTGCATAGCCGTTTCTTGTTATCGGCCAAGTAGGCGGCTGCCTAGGGCCCCCAAGCCACCAGGGGACCCCAAGCCACCAGGGGCCCCTAAGCCACCAGGGGACCCCAAGCCACAAGGGGGCCCCCAAGCTCTATGTGTAGTCTTTTCTGAGGACAATAAAAATGTCCTGTCTTTATCGGTCTCTAATATTTATTTATTACATGCCTTTTATGCTTAAAAAAATAAGAATCTAAATATAAGAAACTGTGTAAGAACGATTAACAGCTACCCATCTACTTTTCCCGTTAGTGAGAGTATTAAACAAAACAGAAACTGTTATGGCATCAAAAATAAGTTATCTCAGCGGCGCGGAAAAACTGAAGAAAAAGTAAAGTGAAGAAAAAAAGGAGAAAGTTTGGCACTTGGAGGCGAAACAAAAAGTTTGTTTATTTGTTTTGCTAGCCAGCTCAGTAGCGTCTGGCATTTATTTATAGATGTTAACCTTCCCTTGGCCAGCCCCTACTTTAATTAGCATTATGTGTAAATTATTGTAGAAAATGCTTAAAAGTGACAAATTTGTTATTGGGTACAAGCTTTAAAAAGACACTGTACATCACAATTTTCAATATAAAAACAGACTAATTTATATATTCTGTATTGCTGGAATATTACTGTAATAAAAAAATAGGAATATTCACTCACGGTCTATTTGCTTGATAACCCAAGGAGCTATTTTAAATTAGTTTGTTTTCCTTGTTGCACTTTAAAATTGAGTTTGTTTTGTTGTGTTTTATTTAAATTAAACATTTGTCTAAACATTCAAAAGCTGTTTTATTTATTGATGTAAAATAACTGTCACTGTTTAATTTTAACTGTAGTTGTGCTCATTAAGTCTAATAGATTGTGGTATCTTAGGAGACCATCTAAAGGGATATTGTAGTTTGGCAAACTAGGGGCCCCCAAACAGCATCTTGCCTAGGGCCCCCATGAAGCTAGAAACGGCCCTGTGTGTTTGGTAGTTGGTTGTAACATTTGAGGACACAGCAAGAGTACAGTATTATGCGCCACATTGTCCACTTTATTGCATAAAATGAATCCCGAGCCTTGACAAGTAATGTGGATGTGGGAAAATGACAAGTCACTGCTCATTTTATCAATAGGAAAAGAACGTTAGGAGTTTATTGGCACATGAAATGTACATATTGACATAGGTGCACTCTTGTATAAGATTGCTGCCACTCTCGAGGGACGTGATTGATCACGCCGGGCTTTTCTCTTGACACGTTTAAAAAGAGTGTGATGCGTGGTAACTGATTTGACCACTAAGCAGGAATTTCAAACAAAGGCTGAATTGATGGAGAAGGGATCACGGCCATAGACGTCAATGGGGAGGCTGACTCAAGACTGCTGTTGACATGCAGCATTTGCGCTTCCATGTATGAGGATGCGCCGGCGGAACAAAGGGGCACTTTGGACAGTACAGCACGTTGGCCCCGATAGATGCACTCGGGAGGTTGTCCTGGCGCGGTCAATAGCTCGCTCTCCAAATGATGAGGAATGGCCGGCGCTGCGGTAACACAGGCGGGAGATTGATCACACGCAGACGGCCCGAGATTAAATGGCTCTCTTGTAGCGAGCCAGACTGCGGCCCCCGTCGCCTTGGAGCGAGGCGGCATCTGCATGTGATCAATCCACAACCTATTGCTTTGTGTGTGTGTGTGTGTGTGTGTGTGTGCTTTTGACTTCGATATTGCCCCGCTTTCTTCGGGAAAATAAACATGCCAAATTATGCATCTGTCAAGATTTTAATTCGCAGAATTGGTGTGAGTTGCCAGTGTTTGCAATAATCCGCAGAGCATACACAGAAATAAAAAGACTTTAACTCTCAAACCTCACAGTGGAACCTTGACAATCAAGTTGAATTTGCTCCATGGCCTTGCTCGTAGCTCAGTTTACTTGTATATCAAATCACTTTTCGCTATTGACCTTCATTCAAATGCCATTTATTCGTTCCTGCCCCCATAAAATGATCAAAAATGGTGCAGCCCAGTGTTTTTCAGTGAAACAAGAAGTGGCCTGCAAGCTAAACAAAGAAAGAAACACAGATCAAATTGACTCTTTTTGCCATTTGATTATGTTGGTGAGCCAAGGTTTCTCATTTTTTGCCTGTTGGTATTTTGTGGTTCGATGAGGGGATGTCGTTGATATTTGTCAACTGTAGGCATGTGAAGCCCTTTGGGACTCTTGTGTGATTAAGGGCTATATAAATAAACTTGACTTGGCTTGATTCCCTTACTCTAGTGCGGTCGTTCTTAACTTTGTGTGAGATACTGAACCCCACCGCTTTCCTATGCACATTCACCGGACTTTTTTATTGAAAAGTAAAATGTGATTTTTTTTTCTTTTAAATTTAAAACACGTTTAACTCAGTCACTGCCATTGACGGCTATTGACGTCAAAAATTCATTTGAACTATTTCTATTAGTTTAACATTTTTTCCCCACTTTTGTTAACAAGAGTATGAAAACCTAGAAACTATTTTTTTATTGTACATTTAGAACAGATATAAATTGTGTGATTAATCGTGAGTTAACTATTGAAGTCATGTGATTAATTACGCTGAAAAATTGACTTAAAAATAATAAAAAATTCGGGGCGTCAGGCGATTAAAAATTTTCTGCGTAATTAATCGCATGACTTCACCAGTTAACTCACAATTAATCACACATTTTATATCTGTTCTAAATGTACAATAAAAAAATACTCTTGTTAACAAAAGTAGAAAAAAATGTTAAACTAATAGAAATCGTTAAAATGAATTTTTGACGTCTATAGCCGTCAATGGCAGTGAATGAGTTAAGGTTTACTGGTGAAGAAAATGAGCAAGGAATCAAAAAGCGTTGTGTTCCTGTATTCCACATTATGCAGTTTAAGAAAGTGTTTCTTTACTTTTGCTAGATGGCTACTTACAGCAGTACATATTTCTTCCAGGTTTTGTACTTATAAATATATAATGTATAATGTATATAAATCATATTCTGACATGTAAGCGTGTCTCAATAGTTTTGCTGTCATAGTGTTTGTGATCTGGCGTCGGCGTGGCAACAACATGGACACCATTCTCTGATTCTGCATATTATATAAGCCAGCGTGCTATTGACATATTTTGAAATATATTGTTGATATGAGTGTGTCTGTGTGTTTACTAATGCTGACAGATGTGTTCTGTTCTTGTCCGATAATGAAGCAATTATAATGCCAAAGAAGTAGCACGAGTAATATCCGATAATGTAATGTGTAACTCAACATAAAATGCGGCTCTTCTAAAGGCTGACTGGTATTCTGATAGTCATAAGACGCTTTCATGGACATGCAGACAAGTGGCTTTATGTCGTGTAATGTTTGACGAGTAGTTTGTGTTTGTTGGTGACGCTGCTGAATACTGTTTGTGAAATTGTTTTCTGAAATGATTTAGAACCTTTGACGTGAATGCAATACACTGCATGCATTGCATTCTGCTAAGCCCTTTAGTATATATATTTTTTTATATTCAGCAAAAAAAAAAGTAAACTCAATATCCTTGGATTATTATGTTCTTGTGTACTTTAGCCTTTTTGAGACTATGCTTTGCCCTACTTTAGGGTTAAGACAATTCCTGTTAACGACCAAAGCAGATGGAGCTATAAACCCAAACCAGAAGGCCAGTTCATACCCAAGAAAATAACTATTTATGGAAAAAAAAATGTGTGTCAATGTGACTACTGAATGACGTTAATCAATACATTTTCTACTTTATTTATTTATTATTTTTTACATTAATACATTTTTATTCATATTAAGTAACCTTTGGAATTTAGAATTTTTATTTAGTTTTATTTTGTTTTAATTGCACTATATATATATATATATATATATATATATATATGGGCGAAATGCAATTTTGTACAATGTCCACAATTTACATACGAATTGTTATCAAACAAAATAAACATAAACAATTGCTCACATATGGAAAGAAAAAAGACCAAAAATAACATATATATATATATTTTTTAAAAAAACTGTCACATTAAGAGCAGGCACCAATCTGAATAAATGAGGTACCGCTAAACTTAAAATAACTAGTAAAATATCATAAAGATACTTTCTCCAACATTAATCTCTTAACTTTTATAGCCACTGCTTTTTTTCACTGCCAAAATGTGTAGCAATGTTGCACCGTCAGCTCATCACATCAACATTTGTGCCCATTAAACATATTTTTACTTCCATCAAAAACAGTGTTCAACTTCAAACATGCTTCAAAAGTCAAGGCAACGGCACGGAGGATTAGACGGACGCTTTGTTATTGGCTGCTGTGCTGCCTAGCAACTGCTATCTTTGCACTTATATTTTATATTATCTTTAGTGTGAGTGCTTACTCTTATGAATGACTCTGGTGTGTCTACAGTACATGATTCTTTATACAACAATGGAAATGCACTGAACAATTAAAAACAATTTTTTTCAAATGGATCAAAGAAGTGCAATCTCTAAAGTCTTACAACAATTCAAACCACCATCATGCATATTTGTACATTTTACATCAATGTACTTTTTAAACCTTTTTAAAATTGAAATTTTTCAAACTGGATTGATGAGGTATTTGTCCGTCATCATTGATGTTCTCTTTCAATCTGACAGCACTTGACAGATACGACCAGACTTCTTGTATACCAATCAGGACGCACCTTACTCTCCTTAAGCCAATCTGGATGCACTTGATTTCTTGTAACCAATAATTGTAGGGTTTTAACTAGAAATATATATATTTTTAAACGTAGTATTTTCCTCTATATCAGTCAGGAAATGATGATGGGATATGTTAACATGGTCTAATAATGCAGTGAGTCACAAATAGTGGAAATTTGTAAGTAATTGAACAAAAAAAAGGGATTTATAATAGATGGTGACAGAGCGCTACTTTTTAGTGTTGTTCCAATAACGATACTGGTATCGGCAGAGGCCCCGATACTGCTTTAAAACAGTGGTATCGGCATCGGGGAGTACTAACAAGTAACATGCCAATACCATTAATTCTCACACTGATATAGGACTTTAGATGCAGCATCTTGTATCTTGCTCATGCACGACATTCACTGATGTGTGACATGTTCACTGCATGCCGAGCTAAGATATCCTATTGGCCTTTGAATGGTCTGAACCAATGGCAGGACTGCTTTTTCATGGTGAGAAAAAAAAGCGTAGGTATCGGTATGCAAAGCTGGGTATCAAAATCGGTATCGGGGGCCAAAAAACGGTATCGGAACAACACTACTGCTTTTCTCTCAATAAAATTCCGTAACCCGCTTTGTTATACTTCCTTTGCACCAAAATTCCACAAGATGGCGGCAAACCTATATCTTTTTTCTAAATGAAGCTACTCAGATTACTTAAGCATAGTTCTTTGGCACAAAAATGTCACGAGATGTAGGCAAAACTCTACTTTTGTCTAAATGAAGCTACTCAAATTTCTTAAGCGCAGTTCTTTGGCACCAAGATGCCAGATGATGGCAAAGCAAATAATAGTTTAAAATAAATAAATGAATAAATACGAATATATGAATTTAGGAATGCTGAACATGTGTGAATATGCCAGGGTTCAACTGTACGTCAGAGAAACATACAAAAAAGCAATAGATACCTTCCCCATCTGCGGTTGAGTAAACAAATGCCCCCAGCCCATATTTGTGTAGCTAATTGACAAGCTTGTTTCTTAGCATGGCATAATTGATGGTGAAAGCTTACTCGAACTCGACCCGTCGTGCCGTGGCAGTGCATTATGCGTTCCTAAGTTTCTCTTTCTCTTTGCAAAAAGTGCGGGGGAGGAATCTTGAGTGTACGGATGAGAGGCTTCGTATTACTGTAGTGTGTATTCTTCTTTGCGTATTGTTTATTTGGTGTGTGTTTGTGCGTACGAAAAGGTGGGGAGCGAATTATGCGCCACATCAATTGCCGCCTCATCACTGTGACAACTGTATCTCTTCCCGTAATCGCTATAACAACTACTTCTCCACAGTGCCCGCCTCCTTATTTTCTTTTCTTTTTCGCTTTTCTTTTGTAATCTTTTTTTTGTGTGTGCACGCTCAGCTCCTGGTTGCCACGGCGCCGCCTCCCTTGTCCTTCATGGCTGCTGCTTGTCACGGGTGTTCATTTTTTCTGTGCGCCTTTGCACATGTGGGTGGATGCGGTGACTGCACAATAACCTTTCCTTCCCGCAATTTGCCGGCATACCATCGATTTAGAAAAAAAGAGCGAGAAGAAAAAAGACGACTATAGCATGTTATCCAAAGAAGCGGCCTATTGTGTATTGATTTCATACGTTGTCATTCAAAAGACGAGGGCTGACTGAGATGTGATTGGCTAGGTGGGTCCACAGAGGATTAGTCCTCCTCATTGCTTCGTGTTTGACCTAAATGTGTTATTGACGGCCATGTCGGGCCTGACAAGTTGATTGGGCCGCTCTGCTCTGGGATTAACTCGCCAGCCTGGCAGGGTTTTTACAATCAAAGATCAAGCCAATGCGCTATTTGGCCGAGCAGCTCTGGGATTGACTTAACAGCCTGATGTGCTAATGCGGAGTTATCCCAAGGTTGAGCGAACACAAAAGGGAAAGGACACGAAGAGCGCTCTGTTCGCCCGCGGTCGAGCAACGCTTATCGTTGGCTTCATTCTTAATCACCGCTTCAAATAGATCATTGTTCACACACTATTAGGACTTTCCACTCACTAAATGACTTTATTCTTCTAACATACGACTTTATTCAGATTATTTTATTATAAATGACATTTTTATCATGCAAAATGACAGTTATTTTCGTAATATTCATTTTTTTCTCACATCACTTTCCCCCCCAGTTGTGTTAGATTATTTTTGTTACATTAACACTTCCTTGTTATATCACAACTTTCAACAATTCAAACTATTTTTGCAAAATGTTATCAATTTTTTTTCCATCGATCACAAATTGATCCTAACATTTAGCTAACTTAATCCGCAACATATTATAATTTTCTCTCATGTACATTTTTTATTAATTGAGACTTAGTGTCCTCATATTTGTACTTTATTTTATCATTACAACTTTTTTTTCTGGAAAAATTCTGACACTTCATCTTCATGCCAGTGACATGACATCTTTATGGGGGAATCATAAATTATTGAAGTACATTTCCAACTTTATCCGCCGACAAATGAGAACTTTGTTAGTAAATACTTTATTCTCGTAACATACAACATATTTTCTCAACTATTTTACGCTGTATTATAATGAATTGTATCGTCACCCTCACAAATGAAAGCTCTATTATATGGAGGTAAATTTGGTGCAAAACTAACTTGTGCAAAAAATGTGTACCTGTAGAAAAAAGTCCAAATTTGTATCTGTAAAAGTCGTGATTTGTATCTGTAAAAAAAATGTGTGCCTGTAAAAAAAAAAATTGTGTCTGTAAAAGAAATGTGTACCTGTAAAAAAAAAAATTGTGTCTGTAAAATAAATTTGTACCTGTAAAAAAAAAAATGTGTATGTGTAAAACAAATTTGTATCTGTAAAAACAAATTTGTACCTGTAAAAGTCATGATTTGTATCTGTACAAAAAAAAATTTGTACCTGTACAAAAACTATAAATTTGTATCTGACTCGGGACTCGCGGAAGGATACAAGCAGGACACATCGTCGCCAACCAACATACATATTAAGAATACTTCTTAATATGTATGTTGAGGAAGAATACTTCAGTATTCTTAATATGTATGTTGAGGAAGAATACTTCAGTCGACTGAAGTATTCTTAATATGTATGTTGGTTGGCGACGATGTGTCCTGCTTGTATCCTTCCGCGAGTCCCGCCACCGTCGTTCGCTAAACCAATGAGGTTGCGCTCCAATCCGCTCAAATCCTTCTCACTTGATTGGTCAAAACAACCCTTCATTACACCAGAGCCCGCCCCCTTCTTTACAAGTACAAATCACGGCGCTCTACAAGTACAAATTAGTTTTGCTCCATTTGTAGCGCGACAAATGGGGCAAAACTCACGTCACTGAACAGCAGCAGAAAACCCACTTGTGACTCCTAGTGGCGACTTCTTTGACTACAAGTTGTCATTTCTACAGGTACAAATCACAACTTTTACAGATACAAATTTATAGTTTTTGTACAGGTACAAATTTTTTTTTGTACAGATACAAATCATGACTTTTACAGGTACAAATTTGTTTTTACAGATACAAATTTGTTTTACACATACACATTTTTTTTTTTACAGGTACAAATTTATTTTACAGACACAATTTTTTTTTTTACAGGTACACATTTCTTTTACAGACACAAATTTTTTTTTTACAGGCACACATTTTTTTCACAGATACAAATCACGACTTTTACAGATACAAATTTAGACTTTTTTCTACAGGTACACATTTTTTGCACAAGTTAGTTTTGCACCAAATTTACCTCCATACTATTATTATAAAATTGCAATGCTTCCTCATGCAAAATGAGTTACCGGTAATTCTCCAGAGTATTAAAACTTTTCTCCTAAACATTGCATTGTTCTTCGTCATTATTCATCTTTATTTTTGTAAATTCTTACTATCACATTATGACTTGATTCAAGTTGTATTATAAAATAAAATCATAAACTCCTGAATTTGTTCTTATAACACCATTTTATATTTATTATTTTATTTTAATTGTAATTATGTAGTTGTAATGACTTTTACTAATATATTACAATCTTATTTATATTAGGGCCTCTACAATTGAACCATAATATTTTAGAACCCTCCATACGAGTTTTCCTGATATTGTGGGCCAAGGCATCCTAAGAATTAGCCTGTATTGCTATCTTACAACCTTTTCTTTCATAAAAATTCTACTTTGTTGTCATAATGTTCATATTCAACATTTATTCTTATAAAATTTCAAATAATTTTTCCTCCCGTTCCCCTCATAAATCCCGTACCCATTGAGCAGCAAAGGTTTGCGAAGGTAGCGAATATTGAGTTTTCATCAGGGTTCATTCAAGGTCATTGAGACGTTCGTCAAGAGTTTTATTTAACAGAAAAACTGTTTGCGACTATTAAAACTGTTGGCGAACGTCTGCGACCATTTGCGACCTTGAAGGAACGCTGACGAAAAATCAACACTCACGACCTTCGCAAAAACTTAGAGCCGCTTAGCGGGATATGGGCTTAACATTTCAACTCTACCCACATAAAGTTGTGATTTCTCCTAATTCTCGCAATATTGCAAACATTATCACTTTTTTTCTTGCAAAATTCAGACTTGGTCCTTGTCAAATTTTGACTTAATTTTTCACAAATTATTCAGATGTTTTCATTTTTCTTTGCTGGAGGTGACCTTCCTGCCTCTTATTTCAGCATGCGCTCTCCACTCATTTTGAATCCAAAGCTCAAGGGAAGCCCTCCCAGATCCTCTCTTATGTAACTCTACACTACCCTCCCTCTCACCCTCAAGTATATTCGTTAAGAAAGGAAAAAAAATGACATGAGCACTCAAGGTAGTCTAAGTAACAATGGTGTGCTTTCTCCAAAACGGTTTATCCTGGTGATCCGGTGAAAAAGCTCAATTTGTCGGTTTTTGACAAAGAATGAAAGGAATGAAGCCATCGGTTGCAGTGTGGCTTGTATAAAACCTTTTCCAGGCTTTATTTTAAGGCACTCAATCCCGAGAACGTCTCCCCAAAGCCTCCCCAACCTGACGCCTGATTGGCTTGCCAAAAGCTACGACCGCTACGTCGGCCACGTCGCTATGGCCGCCTTTGAAGCTGTAAAAAACCGGCTTCCCGTCCGCCCAGCTACTCTGCGCTGTCATTAAGGAGGTTGTTTTTTAAGCCTTCCCCTGGCTTAACACTATTTACATTTTCATTATTCTACCCTCGGCAAGAAGGAACGGCGTGAATTGCAGCAGTGTTTGGGATATTAGACAAGCTTCATTCCGGCAGTGAATGGATTTACATAAATAAGGAGTTTGATACGTGGAAGCACAAGAAGAAACGGAGAAGGAATACGGCGATGAAAGTGAATGCGAACAACTCGCACAATTGCGAAGGGCCTCCCTGGAACAAAGTGGTGAAGAATAAAGTCTGAATGTTATTAAAATACACTCATAATATTATTGTAAAATTCTGAGGAAAAAAATAAAGAATAGCATAATAGTCCAAGTAACAAGAAAATATTTGGAACATTCAAAGAAAAAAAAAAATAAATATCAGAAAGTTGAATGTTGAAAGTTGAACGTTATCCCTGTACTTTTTCTCTCACGCATTTGGAATACTCAACCCCCCCCCCCCCCCCCGAGCGCCCCCCGCCTTGTGCACCTTTACAGATAGTCTCTCAAAAGTATGGCTTTACTGACGAAATGTAATGACTTTCATCTAAAATAATATTATTTCTATGAATATTAGAAATTAATTTTGATAAGTACTCATAAAAATCACCACTTTCTATTCAAAATGTTTTTGTTCTAACAACAAGAGACAATTTCAAAAAGTCCTCAAAATATGGGAGCTTTGTTGATGTAAATATACATTTATTTTTTATCCTTTTCCTCACAAGATTATGGATTAATTTTCATAGTTTTACATGTTTTTTAATTAAAATTATATACAGTACTATATAAAATTAATACAACATTTTCTCTGCATAGTATGACTTTTTTGTTGAAAAATGACTTCTATATTATTTTCTCATATACTTTCTTATATACTTATTTTCATAATAACTCGGTTTTAAAATTACTTAGTTGAAGGAGTTTTGTATTCTTGTAATATGACGTTTATATTTTGACCTAATTCTCAAAACACTGTGTTCTATTTTTCTTGCAGTATTATGATTAATTTTTCTTATTATACTGAGTTTTTCTGCAAAACCCCACACCTTTATTCCCCTGATAGTTCTACTTCATTCTAGTGGGAGAGTGCTTATTTTTTCCTTTTCAGCCTGGTATAAAATAGCTGTGATTGAAAAAGTAGGGAGGTAAATGAAGCTGCTTTCTGTGGCTCTTTCTGTCTTTCTTTCTTTTTTCCTATAAATATGTGTATAAAGTGGGCTCCAGGGGACTGAAAGAGGTCCTCTTCAAGCAAAGCATGTGATCAATATTGCTCCAGGTTCCCTCATTACAGGAATACACCTCATTGTGTTTACCATACAATGGACTCAACCGCATCAAACTCCTATGTTGTTTATTTGCATGTGTGTGTGTTTGTGAGTGCATAATAAGGCACGTACGTGTTGTTGCTCTCCTAGTAGCCTCTGCAGAGCATGTAACACATTCACACTTTTTCCTGCCAATCCTCACTTTTGAGAACCCCGCTAGCAGTGCACTTAAGAATCTACTTCTTCATTTAGTCTCACACAAAGGACGGAACGAAGGCCAGCAGGCAGTGCAAGGAAGTCCCACTTGTGCCGGCTGATCGCTCCAGCAGTTTTGCAGACTGCTTTCCCGACCACTATGCTACAACACTCCATCATGCTTACTCAGGTGTGCGCCACAGCCATATTAAAGCACAAGGCTCATTTTCATGCCACACTGATACACTCCGTAATATAGTGGACCTCCACCAAGAAGCCCCCACCCCTCACTTCCAAAAAATAGAACATGATAGTGATGGCATTTTTCACAATAGAAGACTTCTGGAGATAGAAATGAGCAATGAAAGATGAATATCTTATAAGTACAGCCTTTTACAAACTGTGAGTGCAGCTAAGCTAACTTAAGTTAAATGTAACGTAAGAGGATACGGAGAAGAAACATGGCAGCATTTTTATTCCACGGACAAAAACAAGAGGGTGAATTGAAAAGAAAACATTAAGATTATAAAAAAAAAAAACTTATAATAGACTGGAGAGACTATTGCCGCTTTTCCACCGGTTCCACACCGAAACTGCATTTTTTGTCCCCGGATGTTACAACGGAACCGCTTTTTAGAATCATCTCGGAGGTGGTTCTGCAGCGCCGGTTGTCTGGGGCTGAGCGGGGCCGTGTCGTCACTGTCATCTGATTGGCTGACAGCAACGCAGTAAGCAACGCCGTGGCACACCCCCATTTGCTTATTTTACACAAGCGAGGCAAGAAGCGCCCGCCGGTCTTCACCAAAGTCATAAAAATACAGTAATAAATATAATAGTGTTTTACAACAACGATGAACTATATTTACAATTTTAAAGTTACTTGTGGATGGATTTGTCATGATTGTGTTTTTAAAAAAATGTGAATGCACACCGCTCGCTTGGTCGTATGTTCCCATTCATTCACTTGAATGAGATCTCAAGCCGCAGTTAAATGAATCAAGATCGGTTTTAGGTGAACTAATGAGTACACACTCGCACGCACACACACACACGCACATGCACATACTCACCCATATACAAAATAAAAAATAAATAAATAAAAAAAAGAGAGCAATGATGATGACATGTCAAATCGGTAAAATTACCGAATGAACAATACTGAGCTGAAAAAAAATAAACGAATCAAGATCGCAATATTTCATCCATGGTGGTCCATATCAAATTGTAAATATGGTTCAAAGTGGGCACGACTTGCCACTTGTGAAATGTTATGGCAGAGCCGCACACACTGCGGGTGTGCAAGCTTAGACAATTCAAAATGATCCCGCCCGCATCCCGCCGCGCGCCTGTTGAAATGGAAATGCAATGGAGGCCGTGTAGTGTCGTTCCGTGAGGTGCGGTGTGGTAGCGTGTCTTGCGGGGCTGGCCTGGGAACGCCTTGGGATCCCGCCAGAGGCGCTAGACGAAGTGGCTGGGGATAAGGAAGTTACTGCCTCCGAGACCCAACCCCAGATAAGCGGTAGAAAATGGATGAATGGATGGTCCACTGTATGCATCCATGTGTTTGGAATGATCCATTCTAAATGCCTTCAACATTATGCTTGTATTGTCACAAATGAGGATTAGGCTAATGTTGTTGTTGTTGTGTGTGTGTTGCTTTCTTTCTGTCCTCAAAATCCCAGTGGTTTCTTTTCGAATGCTAATGACAAATTTGCCTCAGAGGCTTCCTCCTTCTCCTTAGAGGATCCGTCAGAAACAACATTTTCTCTTCCAATGGCCTCATCGAAAATGTTCAACCCCCGCACCCATCCCCGCACCCCTTGAACTTATAGACCTTCTCACTTGTTTTTTCTTTTAACCATTAAAAGCTTTGACTATCACAAGAAAGAACTAAAGCTCTACTGCCTGTTTTTCCTTCTTTCGCTGTCTATTCATCTGAATATCTTTTTTGTTTCCAATTGAATTTTAAAAAGCTTCCAAATGTGTCGCTGTCTTGTCGGGTGCTGTTGATACCCTTGAGGGCTTTCAACAGTGAGTTCAAAAGGAGACATTCGGAATGTTTTTCCTTTCTTGTGGTGCTCACCTCATGTCGCGAGGCATTGTTAAATGGCTCTCGGTTGGAGTTGGATCAAATATGAATGTGTCTTGTAATATCGTATCATACCCTTATTGTTTTTTTTCTTAATAAAGCAAAACATAATGAAATATCAACAGACATGAAGGCAGGATCCTCACTTGGACTGTGCGTGAATCGGTGGTGACTCGAGTCGGCCGTTAAAAAAAAAGAAGCCGAATCAGGATTTTCAGATTTGAGACAAAATGAATTGTAACATATTGTCGTGTGTACAGGAATGTTTGAATGAGAACGCGTGTGACTTACTGTATGTAGTAGTATGTATGTATTAACAGGATATATGTGGCTAATAAGCATCGTATTAAACTGTTAAGCAATCGGTAAATAAAGCCGTCGTTACTTTGTTGTTGTTAGCTGTTGCTAGCTAGCCCGTACAACAACATGGAAGGACGACACCGATGGATTTAAAACCAAACTGAAAAAAACACCAACCTGTGTTTTGCCGTTGGCCAGTGTACTGTAAGACATCTTGGAGTTTAAAGTAAGCTATTTTCAAATAAAAAGGAAAACCTTTCCGTATATGTTGATGCTGCTCCGTTGGTACGTCAGGCAGTCATAATTGGTGCACTACGATATGTAAAAAAAAAAAGAAAAAAAGAATATGAAGCATGGTGCAGTGCATTGGACAACGTATGGTGTAGATAAAGCGCTTTATAAGTGCACTCCATTTACCATTATAATAAAGCTGGATTTGGAATTTTTTGGACTGTGATGTGTTTTTCGGCAAAAGTATACTTTGTAACCCATTCATATTGATTCAGGATTTAGTGGTTAAATGGTAAATGAACAGCTGTCATGGTTTTGCACGAGTATAGCCACTAATCCTCACAGACAAGAGGAGGTAACAGTAGGATGAAATTTATTTAAAAAAAAAATGCAATGAAAAAAGGAGGATTTCATTCAAGTATGAGCCAGGAAACATCTGAAAACTACCTGAATGGCCTCTAAAAAAAATTAAATTTGGCTGTCTTCCTTTTCATTTTCACATACACATTTAATCACAGAAAATTGAAAATGTCTCCATAAAAAGTCTTCACTTCTTCGTGCATGGTATTGTGATGTACGTACCATGGAGATTTTTCTTCAAATTCAATTCATTTATTGTCTTTATGAAATTGGTGGTGTAATATGACAATAATATTGTGAGTTACACACCATTAGCTCTTAGTCAGTGACCGCTCTTGTCCCAATTCATCATCTCTCAAATTTACCGATGAAAGAACAACACAATTTTCATCCACTGTACATCTCTGGAAATGACATTGTTACATATTTCCATGTCATGGGAGTAAATGATGTCAGAAAGCACAATGCAAGCTTGCGTTCTCACCTCCCAGGCTGATGAAAAGCAAACGGCGGAGACACACAGACAAGACAGCGATGAGCGCTGAGTACACAGTCGCTCCATTCACTCACCAAACGTAGCCGTGTTTGAGGGTCAACGGTCGGCTTTCTATAAACACGGGGTGGGGAGAGTGTGTCCTCTCTCCGGGCCAATTGTGAACTATCGATGGCCAAATCTGTCTGGTTTCCTGATTTGATAAGCGATGTCTGAAAACGATGCCTCAATCGCATTATGCCCAGCCCAGCAAAAAGACGTCAATTAAATTAATGTTGTTGGTAATGCTGATTCCATCTCAATGAATGGTCACGTTCAGAAAGACGTTTTAAGAATCACCAGACTGAACACGTTTCTGGAATAACGTCATAATGTCTTGAAAGCTGATTCAGTGTCGCAAAAAATGGATTTGTAATATCCAGTCATACATTCTCTATAGAGCTTGTCCTCACTAGGGTTATAAGGGAACTGGACTCCCTGGGTTGGTCATAATGTAGCCCCAACCCACGATGAACTGCAATTATTGTCTATCATTGTTTTCTCTCATGCTATCGATATAGCAGCGTCGGATACTACAAAAATAAAATGTGAGATTATTCGCAAACTGGTTGCTTTTTCAACTATTTTTCAATATTCTCATAACATAAAATATATTTGTTACATGGTAAGAAAAACCTTGTAATGTTATGAGAAAGGAAAACAAAGAAATATAATTTTACAATAATAATAAGATGCAATCGCAGTACCGTATTTTCCGGACAAAATATCGATATTGTGTTGTGATACATCAAATCTTTATCACTCATAATCCAGTAGTTATACACCAATTTCAAGATGATATTGTTGCTGTATTCACTATCAGTTTAAGCACCAAAATCTTATGGTTTCTTCTATTAACACAGTTTTTTTCTTGGCCATTGGTACGAGCCTATAATTGATATTCTCTTCTGGTGGCGGGACAGCATATCAATATTTTGAATGTGAATGGGAAATCTTGGTGTCAAGGAACTATTTTGATGGAGTTGAGGAGCTTCTTTTTGACAGAAGCTATGCTTAGCCAGCATCATGTGACATCTTGTGACAACCTTTTTTAGTGACGTTCAATTACTGACCGAGTTTTGCATAGCAGGGACATACTATAGGCCTACTGTCAACAATGGATTCTAGGCTATCATGTTATTGTCACTGGAAAATTAATCTGCTATACCCAGCTTTGTTTTTGCAGTGTTGCATTCTACTACCCGTTTCATGAAAATCACATAATTGTCACTGCAACAAAAAAAAAGCATGTTCTTGCTATCTTTTTGGTAGAAGTAATTGAAAAAAAAGCGAGTGGAATGATTCTGCCTGAAATCCATTTACTGGCATTTTTTTGACCAGTGTTTCCATTTTGGTCAGCTTTTTGTTATGCTTCTTGGAAAAAACACTTTGCAGTTTTTACATCCTGGAAAGGAATCTTTCCCAACATGCCTTTGTTTCTTTAAAAATGAGCTGTTTGAAACCAGGTAAGACTCACATTGGGTCACATATTATCACATGTGCTTGGCCCCCATATAGGAAGACATTGTAGGAGTAGGAATCATTTTGGACTGATTAGACCTTCTTTTGCATCTACGTTATATTGTAAAATTCGCTTCCATCGAGTTGATTTAAAAATAAAATAAAATCTATCCCCCAATGAGTCCACTTGTGACGAGCAGCCGGGCTCCGGCTGATGGCCCCCGCGGGGTTGGGCCCTGGCGCTGCCGCGGCCTGGGTGGCCCTGTGGGGCCCTGTGGGGCCCTGTGGGGCCCTGTGGGGTTGTGCTTGCTCTGTCCTGGCCGGGATCGATGGCTCCCTTCTTTGGTGGAGGTGTTCATGCACACCAGATCCACCACACCAGCATCTACCGAAATTCAAACACAATCTGCTTCTTCCTCTGGTCGCTGAATTGGTGGAGGCTGATGTCTGTGGATCTCACTCTGCTTCATTTATCCTTCCTTCCTTTCTTCAGTCTTTCCTTTGGTCTCTTGAGGTCTCCCTAATTTGTTGGAATTTAGATGTTTCTGGGGTTGGTGAAAGATTCTGGGTTGTAACCCTGTGGGTAATAGGTGGTGTCTGGTCGGTGCTGGATTTCACTTTTCTTTCTTTTCTTTGATCCTTCCTCGGGTCTCCTGACAACCTCACGACTCTAGCTGGATTCTGAAGTATTCGGTTTAGGTGAAGGGTATGGGATTTTTAATAGGTTTCAGGTGAATGCACACACACACACACACACACACACACACACACTCACGCACATGTTCACGCACACGCACGCACGCACACACACACACACACACAAAGAGAGCAATGATTTATTTTATTTATTGTTTTATTTATTTATTTTTTTTTTTTGAGAGAGCAATGATGATGACATGTTGAATCGGTAAGATTACCGAATAAACAATACTGAGCTCTCTCAGGAAAAAAGCAAGCGGACAGCCAAATAAGCTGTATTATTTTTAAGTGGCTCCTTTCCACCACTGAAGCTTGTGTTTTTAGATGGATGTTTTATTGAAACCGCAAGGTTCTTTTTAAATGCATATTGAATGTTTCATGCTTAAATTTTCGGCAAAGCTCCGTTGGAACAATAAGACACGGAAAGCCCTGGAGCTTAAGTACATTCTCCTTTGAATGAGGTAGAAGAGGGGAGTTTTTATTTTGAAGGGGCCAGTCATGACCGTAATTTACTTTGCTTCATCCTTTCATCCTTTCATCCTTTTTTTTTTGCTGCTTCTTGGCTGTCCGGAAGGCTTACGGTTTCGAGTCTTTGCTTGACAGTTTGTGTTGGTTTAAATACAGTTCATCTTATTCCTTGCCCACCTCTTGACATCCACTTGATTCCATCACTCTCAACAGAGGAGGACATCATACATTATATATATATATATATATATATATATATATATATATATATATATATATATATATATCCATCCATCCATTTTTTTAACCGCTTGTCCTCACAAGGGTCGCGGGGGGCGCTGGAGCCTATCCCATACTTTCGGACAATTCGGAGTGTTCATTTAGCCTGCCATGCATGTCTTTGGAATGTGTGAGGAAACCGGAGCACCCGGAGAAAACCCACGCAAGCAAGGGGAGAACATGCAAACTCCACCCAGGAAGGCCGAAGCCCGGACTCGATCTCACGTCCTCTACACTGGGAGGCGGACGTGCTAACCAGTCACCCATCGTGCCGCATGTCATCGCCCTCCTGCTCCTTCTCACATATCTACTTTAACATCCACCCCACCACCTCCACCAGCAGCTCACAGGTCTCCCTGCGGTGCCGAGTTGGCATGGCGGACAGAGCGAGGCACAGCTGTTTTAGAGAACGGGCAGGTTTCGGGCAGCGGTCCAGGCTTGCCAGCAGCTGGATTAGCTGTGCTCCCATTAGCATCTGAACTCCTGTAATGTGACAATATGACAGGGATTATGCTCCTTTAGGGCATGTGGCAAGGAAGACGCTCTGTGTGTGTGTGTGTGTGGGTGTGTGGGTGCGTGTGAAAAATGTCAGGAAGCAAGCAGGTATAAAGCTATAGAGAAGCTACTCTAAGATTATTGGATGCTGAGTTGAGGAAATGGGACGAAACTGCAGAGTGGACAAAAAAGAGAGTTTGTGAGGGAAGAAGGGTTACTGCACTGTGTGTATAACAAGGGAAAAACAAAGTTGAATTGCTTCAGGAGAAAGTTGACAACATACTCTCGGCAGTCAATTCATTTGGTACACCTGTACAGTACGATATAATGCGACCTAAAGGTGAATGAGATTGTCAACAGTGTATGATTTTGTGTTTGTTTGTCGTAAGATTGTGTTTTGGGATGCTTTTGGCTGTGTTTTATTTATGTACTGTTCTGTCTCTTATCTTGTTTTTGCTGTGATGTTTATCATGTATGATGGGACCTCCTCGAAATCACGATTATAAATCTAAAGGGGTTTAGTTTATTAAAAATGTCAAAACTATTAATAGACAAATGCTCACATACACATAATTTGTAACATTAAATTTCTAAATGGTGGGCCAAAACTCAAACTAGAAAAAAGAATGCAGAACGATTAAATCTTTTGTTGAATTACTCTCAGATTTATAATAAAGATAATGTCATCTTTTTTTAATTATCTTGATTAATGTGTACAATTTATTTTTGTCATTTTGATTAATTTGATATATTTTACCTTTGTTAAGTATAGCTGCCTCTACAAGGTGTCCAAAAAATAAACACAAATAGAAGAACATTATCTAAGAGGGGAAGTATACTAAACCAAGTAACGTTCTTTATAATGTGTTCTATGTGCTCCCACTAGTCTAAACAAAGCACTCTGATTATTATTTTGTTTGTGGAATATGAATTAAACAGCAAAATCCTCCTGTTTTTATCCATCTCAGGGGGCGACCATTTTGCCACTGCCAAGTGGCATCACCAATCAAGGCTTGACCTGTTTTCTGACTTTGGTCATGTGACGTACGCAAGCTAAGCCATGATTGGTGGTTACCTGAGCCCATAGGCACTGCATTGTCATTTTCAGTAGACAGCAAGTGACAAAATGGTTACCCCTGAGATAGATAAAAACAGGTGGATTTTGCTGCTTAATTCATATTCCACAAACAAAATATTCTCTATTTTATAAATCTATTTTAAAGGATTTTTGATTGTTTAAAAAAAATATATAATTATAATATGTACACATTTTAGATAAACTTTTATTTATTTATTGCATTGTTAAACACTGGGCAGCACTTTCTCTTGCATGACGAAGGTGCACACAACAATGCTCACATTTGGACAATGGATTTTAAAATAAAATTTCAGTTGGAACTCGTCCATTTAATTAACATGAGGCTGCATCTGCCACGTTGCCTCTATGAAATCTCATTGTGTTCAAAGCGGAGAGACTTTCACTTTTTGGCAGAATCTTTTGACAGCAGCTCACTGTCTTATCTCCATTTTCAGAACTAAACCAAATTCAATTTTCTACCTGTGAGTTTTTAAGCTCCTTCCAAACAAGCTAGTGAGTGTCCCAAGGCTTTTTTCCCCCTCCCACCACTACTTTTTACTTTTCCTCATTCATCTACATTTGTCCTTGAACGCCTTTGTGTGGCAGTTCCGCCGCACTCGTCTTGTTTAAACGAAGTCACGGCGACCGCGGTGTCGAGAGCCAATACCCTCCGCCCACCGACACCCCCCTCCGCTCCCCCCTGCTGAAATAGCGAGGAGGGCAGCCAGAGGGTGCACAGAGAGGAGAGGATTGTTTGATGATGACGGCCAGTGTGTGGATATGGATATGCCAGATGATGGATGAGCTCCGGGGCGGAAAGCTCGGCGACTTCCCGGAGTGTTATGTGTTTTTATGGAGACATGGCCGCGGGAAGATAGTGTTCCGACAGCTATCATTTTTTTTCTGATGGTGCTTTGGATGGACGGTGGTGGGGGGAATCTCAGAAAGTGACGTCAACCCTAATGCTGGCTTTAATCGCTTGTTTGGACAAGAGAAATCTTATTGATAGTAGTACTCGTCAGTCTTCATTATGCTGTATGCTGCAGTGCTACATTTCCTTTTTGCCCTCAGTCGCCTGCAAATAAAATTTGGATAAAACACATTCTCCTTATGATAATAAATAGGACCTAGCTGGTCAATGCCTTCCTAGCCAGTAGCTATTGCTAGCAGCTAGCTTTTTAGCTGTTTTCTTGCTCCCTTTAGTCTCCTGTTGGATGAATTGTAAATCCATATCAAGCTGTACCTTTGATAGCAGATAGCAAGAAGTGCCAGTCACTGTAGGCTACAAATACATCATACTAGTGGCTAGTGCTAACATTATACTGTTTTTGTGCCTTAGCCCTGTATGTTGTAACATATATTAAGCTCCACAGACACTATTTCACTACAGGAGTCCATTTTCTTGCTGCCCCTATTCTCTTGTTGGGTAAAAGCTGTTTTCATAATAGGCCAACTTGCTGAGAACTAAATACAGAAAACCTTCCTTCTCTGCTGTTGTTGTTGTTTGTAAGTGTGTGTGTTATCATGGATTTAGCGAAAGATGCTGTAGCATTGTATTCCAGTCCACCATCTATCTCCATTCAGCTTCAGTGGTCTGTTTTCTTGATGCTTAGTGTCATGCTGGATCAAATTTGTTCGAAGACAAAAATTCTAAGACTGAAATTTCCCACTTTTAGCAAGTTGTTCTTGTGAAAAAACAAAACAACACAAAAACTTGTAAATTAAACTGGGGAGTCAGGTTAATAGTCAGCATCGACTTGCTTCCATCCAACATATGCGCACACAAAAGTGAATTATGCTCAACGGAGATAGCGAGCGAGGATTTTGAAGAGGAAGATAGAGCCAGGCCGACCCCGAGCTCACACCAACTCTCCAACATCATCTGTCTTGAAAAGAACCCATCACCGGTGACCCCTTAAATGAGACCCCTGCTTGTGGTTGCCGGGGAAACTAAATCTGCTACAGGACTCCACTTTTCTTTCTAAGTGGCTCAGATGGACTTTGCACTTGAAATGGCCCATGAAAGTATACATGTGTATGCACACCATTGGAACTGGGATGGTTTCATTGAATGTGTTTCAAGTACATTTTAACTGATAGTCAAAATTTAAATACATAATCTAAAAAAAAATATGGCCTCAGAATCTGCATTTTAAGAATTGGCGGGCATTGGTTTCAAACTCGCCATTTTCACCCCACGGGATAATATTTTGTTTAATGTTAGTGTGGCCCCCAACTTTTGTGTCATATCGTTGCATTGCATATTTTTGTCTTTCGATCACTGATGGCCTACCATAGCTCAGGCTCACGACAGCTTTCGGTGAAACATAATTCTTATTTGACACTAATTCGAAGTAAACGATATCTTGTCACCCAGTTCCAGTCATATCTCTTTCAAAACCTGCCATGAAGAGAAAGGTTGGCGATGAGAACATCCAATTTCAAGAAAAACAGGAGATGCATTTTTTTTTTTTTAAATTGAGGCATGTTTTGAATGCAAATTCAGAATATAAAATCCTGGTTAAGGCACAGAACCAGCAATGAAAATCCATTATAAACGGGCGTTGTGTATACATTAAGTGATGAAAAAGAATCAACATTAAACAAAGCTTTTCAGTATTTGATATTTAGCAATCAAAATGGAACTGGGACCAATTTTGAGACGCCACCCTAAAGGGACAATTTTATGCAATTTTGAGGAAACGTCATATTTTGAAATACATGGCCATGTGTTGTCATCTTTATCTTTATTTTCAGTCGTTCAGTTTACCCCCACCCATTTGCCACGATGAGTCTACATTCATTGTTAGCAACCATATACCCTTTACCAGGGACATACTGTTATAAGAAATAAACGTATTGCAACAAAGACGGCACACATGAGAGTTGGAGCATTGAGCTAATTACTGCTGCCGATCACTTGCATGCCTTTGCTTTGAGTAATTTAAAAAAAACAGCGCTAATTAAATAGAGATCGACCATTGGCAGCTCAATGGGTATGAAAGCATCGGTGTATCTCTGGGGCCAACTCATGCTGTTAATCATTTTAAGACACTTGTTGAAAAGGGCAGTATATGTATAGAGAGAGAGCCATACAATCTGTAATAATAAATATTTGTTTGGCCGTTGCATCATATTTGTTCATAGATTTTTGAAGGAAAAAGGGTTTCCCACCCCTGTCTCAAAATGTTATCACCGATAGGTTTCACCCTAGCTTGAAAGTCTGGATGCGGTCCTAGTATCACTTAAGCGGAAAGACAGTTAATCCCTTACCAGTTTCACAGAGATGAATTTCCTTTGTAAGGTGTCCATTTTGGTTTACCTTCCTCCAGTCCGCATTATTGATCACTTGCTTGGATGCCCTCCGGTGTTTACACAAACACCTTACATACATTGTGTCTGCAAATGGGAAGTAAAACAGAGACAATTAAATGCCTTGCCTTTGGTTCTTTGGTGGTGTAATTCATGCAACATAAACAGTCCAGATTGTTTCCCCCCAGGGCGTAATATAAATCCCAAAGAGTGAAGGAAAATAAATAAAAGTGGTCAGATGCGTCAGAACAATGAATGATTACGACGGAATTTAATCGAGGGATTAACTCTGCATGTGTGCGTTTTCTTTGGCTTTATTGGGATGCGTATTGCAAAAGAAAGAGCAGCCTCAAAAAGGCTTGTTAGGAGAAGGAGAAGAATACAGGATGTCTGCGGACTCACTTTCGGCAAATTTAATAGGGAATTCAGATAGACCTAGTGGTTTGCACGTCAAGATGTTCTGGGTTGGAATCTCGGTTTACTTCAGTTTCCCCTTACATTACAAAAATCATGAATCTCAGGGTGTACCCTGCCTATTGCTGAAAGTCAGACTCCGGCTTAATGAGTGGCATCATTGCAGAACTCCAGCACAATTTAGACACCAACCTTTTGAATACAATTTACTTTTTATTTGTATTTTTTATAAGAACTAGTAATTAAACCATGATATGTGACATCTTGTGTCCATCTTAACCATAAACGGTACACATTTTATTGCATTTGAATGGCACACCACTATTACAGATACACAGATACCCGAAAAACACACATTAAAAAATATTGCTTAATCAATCATTAACAACTTAATACAGTTGGATTTTTTTAAGGATAGTAATTTATTTTGTTATTACTCTAATTACAATAACAGGCTTGCAAGTAACAGAAAAGCAAATTGAGTTGTTTTTTCCCCCTCAAGATTACAATATTACATGTTAGCTATGACAGCTACGATGCTAACTGGTCAAGAAGAAATTATATTACAAGAGAATGAGATTTGATATTAATGTGTCTTTTTCTGATAATATGAGTAGCAGGGTCGTATTGGTGTGAGGTACACACTTCAATATGGCTGTACAAGTGTATAGTATGTTAAAATAATATGAAAAATAGAAGTGAAGACTTACCTTTGGGTTACCCACTTTCAGATCAATTAGCTTGATGCCATTTCTGCTGAATCATGTAGCTCACCAAGGTTTTAATAATAGGTTAGCCTTTAGGTTGAGACACAAGTTCATAGCATAATTACTATTGCAAGTTATGTGTGTGATAAAGGAAGACAGATCAACAAAAGCAATTCACAAAAAGCTGATTTGAAGCTTATTTTATTTGTTGTATTTAATATGTAAGGTGGTCATTAAGAGAGAGAGGGACAAGCAAGAGGTGCTCAAGAGCTATTTGGCTATTAAAATATATAGGAATACATTTGACGTGAGCTACAGTTGCATTCTGTCTAAGGAGAACTATAATTGACCTTAAAAATGCATGTACTGTGTTTTATTTGTGCATGGATTATATGAAGGGGCAGAGAGAAGACAATTTCCTCAAATTTTAGAATGAGGCTGCTATAGAAAATGGATGGCTTTATGGATTATTGTAACACATTTAGCCTGAACACTAACACTAACAATAACACGTTAACAACTGCAGGCCAAATATTATTCAACAATTAATGCAGTCTGAAAATCAGTCTAGTTTTGCTCCATAAACAGTAACTTTGTCTGTCTGACCACCAAGTCGACAGTTCATTCATCCATGTATCCATCCCTCCCCTCCAACCATCCCCGTACTGACCCGTGCCCAGAGCGAAGCCCGCTGGGGTCTCTCTCCTGGGCCTTCGGCCGGCCCTGGCTTCTTCCCTGCGGGTAGAGAGCACCATGTCGTCGGCAGAGCTGCATTTGGACACAATGCTCCATTATATCAATAATAGATAGGGAGGATGAGGGAGGATGACCAAATTGGATGGGACAGGTCGCTCAACAAGGGATGACAAGTAGCAATGAGGGGGAAACGTGTGTGTGTGTGTGTGTGTGTGGCTGTGGGAGGGGGGCAACAAGGAGAGGTGCACGTGAGGATGACAAGTGAGCAAGCGAATGTGTTATACAGTGAGCGCTGTTGACTCGATGCGTTTCTGGCACCATTTAGGGTGACCCAGTTTCCACCCAGCTCCATACATTTTACATCATCCCCGAGGAAACTGGCTGTCTTGCTGTGCCGCCATTGGAAGCTCCGGCAGGTCACAAATTTGCAGCGCTCCAAACATACACGCTGAATCATGCATGGATATTCGGGATGGGAAGCGGTTTTGTGGCTTAACGCCGCAGCCATTTCAATGACTACCTTTTCCTCCACCCCCTCTACTACCACTGCCACCCCACATTGATCTAGCTAGACGGTAATTGGCTCAATCAAGAGAATTAAAAGTCTTGGTAAAATGAAATAATGCAGCTTGAAAAGACGACAGGGGGAGGGGAATGGCCGATATTAACGCTTTGCAAGGAAAATTGAACGCTTCCAGCAAAAGGGAGGGAATGGAATTAAAATAGGAATATTAGCATATGAATGAGGAGAGAAGTGTATGCAGAGTGTACTGACGCTAACATCACAATGACAGGTGTAGCTTTTGGAACACACTTTAAATTCCCAACAAACCCTTGACCATGTTTCATTTGCTGTGCCCTTTGCTTTCTAATTGAAAAAATGCACTCACAATGCACTCCACAGCTACTCTCTTATTGTCCTCTTCAGCGCTTTTGCTTAGACGCTGTGTGTGAATAGCCGCTCGTCATTCAATGATGTACACAAGGCTAGGCAGGGATTTCCAAACTTTGTATTGGTTCATCAGAGAAAAATGCCATGATTTCGATAACCATTCAGTCCGCCTTTTGCTCACAGTCATCTGGAATAGGCTCCAGCTTCCCATGACCCTGAGCAGGATAAGCGGTATAAACGAATGGATGTGTGGATGGATTTGCTTGGCATGTGCTATGTTTTGCGTATATTTTGGAATCAAAAGTCACTTTTAATCTGAAAACGCTAGGGTTAAAGAAACAGTCATGAACGCAAATTAAGCTCCGATTAAGTATGATAGCACATATTTGCTCGCACAACATAAACTAAAATGTACCCCAATAGTGTGTGAAAATAAATACTGAGAGATTTAATTAAATTAGTTTGTTAACTATATTTGTTTATAATTGTTTCATTTTAACTGTACAATTTAGCTTATGCTTTATAGGCAAGGCAAGCCAAGGCAGACATTTTAAACACAAAGAAACTCAATGTACTTCACACAAGCAAGGCACCTAAAATCCTTTAAAAAAAATATACAGAGATTGACATTAAACAAAAAAACAAAAAACAAAAAAAACCATGTCAAACATTTAAAAGTAAAGTAACTAAACCTACCCCCCCCCCCCCCCAAAAAAAAATAATTAAAAAGAATAATAATAATCAAAGTTATGGAATCATTTAACCTGAACTAACAACATTTACATTCAGGACTGATTGAACTGCTATTGGTAAATTATTCCATTTGTCACCATGTTTACTTTGAACTCTGAGCTCTATATTGTTATTATCATTATTGTTGTTATCATCATCATCATTCATTCATCCATTTTCTTTAACACTAATCCTCACCAGCCAGTTTGCAGTGATGCTATGCTAATGCTACAAGTCAGCTAACACTACATTAGGTCAAGTTGTTGATGTCGGTACACTGTAGTTACAGGTGGAGATGCAACATTTCATAACGCTGTAAAGTTTTTGGTGATTTAAGGGTATTTTCATCATTACAAACCAGCTGCTCATCCAAATATAGTTGCATTGACTAAAATATTCAAAAGGTTGCCAGGGGTGGACAATAGCGTCCTCACAAATGGAAAAACAACACTTTCACACCAAAACTAAGTGCAATCAGAGTCAGAGTAGTATGCATACTCCGTGTGTGTATGCATGCATGTGTCTGTTCAATATATGATTTGGATTTGGGTTGCAGCAGCTGCCTCATAAGAATCGCAGATGAGCCAACCTAACGCCGGCGTTAGTTCGCCTCGGGCCCAATGAGGCGAGATGTGCGCAGTACAGGCAGAAATAACAGCGACGAGTCAGCGATGTAATTCGAAGAGGTCGTGCTGTGGCAGATCATTGTATACATTTCCACTGCTGCATTTTTATATGTATATATATATATATATATTTATTTATTTTAAAGCAGGAACAATGTAGGCAGTTGTGGTGTGGGTGTAGGTGAGGTGCTCCGACATGATCCCAGCTTTTAGTGGTAAAACAACAACAACAAAATGGCACATTTATTTATTCAGGGAGGAAGTCAGGGTAATGTGCGAGGCTATGAAATTGCTTATTAAGGATGAACTACTTCAATGCAAATTAATGCTTTATAGGTACAATTATAGCGGTGCCTTGAGATATGAGTTCAAGTATTTTTTTTCCTGTAACATAACTTGAAACATTTCTCAAATCATCAATTCAATGGAAATGCCATTAAAAAAAAAGAAATTATGTGTTTTTAATATGAGAAAAATAGCACTCTATAATATTGTACTTCATAAAATAATTAATAATATTTAAATAGAATGTAAATATTTTAAGTAATATTAGTTGTTTTTCACGGAAGATAAAGAATATATGCCAGGGAACATTTTTACATTGCCTGTCTCCATGTGTAGGTGCATCGATGCTATCCATATTGCTTATGGCATTTTGCTATAGTAGAAGGCAAAGTTGTGTGATTGTTTTACGTAAATACACAACTAAATTCTCTTCGTTTTATGTAAAGTTTTTAGTCTAACGCTAAACTTTCACCCGGAGTGGTTTACTACTTGACAAACCGCTGCTTATTGTGAAATAAATTGAGATGAGTTCACTGTGCCACCATCTTGAGTTTTTGCTTGCAAGTCAGAGCAAAAAAATCAGCCCAGCCATGGCTTGTATCTCCAAAAGCTCGTGAGTTGAGGCATTCTTCTCTTAAGGTTGTAGTTTTCAAGTTGTAAAAGCTCTATTAAACACTGATCAAGCAGTGTTGGGACGATGCATCCTGAAATAGAAATACTGATAGCGATTTGAGAATAGATATTGATGCTTTAAATAACTGTGGCTGAAATGTGTCATATGCAGTGCTTAACAAATGTATTAGACCACCTGTCCCGATTCGTCTCAGAGAGCATCCAGCATCTGTGAAGGGTTTCAATGTCGACCATTTCAATTTCCGTGACATTTTGAACAGGAATGATTTTTACTCACTTAGTGACTGCATGCCAATGATGAAGGGTTATGGGCTTTTTTGTTTTGTTTTTTGTTGTCATTTTAAACCCTCGTGATTTTGGGTGCCACATCCATTTATGACACATTGACTGTCGTACCTGCACCTTCATGAGCTCATACCAGCCCCACCCCATCTGTATTTTTCACCTGCTACAAAGACTTGGGCACAGTGCTGCATATTATGCCAGGGAAAGGGTATATTTTCCCATAAAGAGGTTAGGGGCAAGGGGTTGAGGTTAGGGAATTCTTTTTCATAACACCCATCCATCCAACCATTCATTTTCTTCCATTTATTCGGATGTGCGGGTCGCAGCAGTCTAAGCAGGAGAGTGCAGACGTCTCTTTCCCCCACTTCCACCACCCAGGTCCATGCTGTGCTGAAAAGGCTGTATTATGACACAAAACTGCTATATTTTGCCATCATTTCGAAGAGGTTAGACATAAAAGGGTGGTGTCAGGGCATTATAAAATAAATAAATAAATATATATATATATACAATTCATCCATCCTTCCAACTGTCCAATTTCTTGTACTTATCTTGGTCAGTGGTAAAAACTGGGGGTACGGTAGTTCTCCTCGTGTTTTATGTCCCGAGGTCTCTAAAGTGATTTGATGAGACTGAATGAATGAATGAATGAATGAATGAACGAATGGACCAGGGGCCATGGTTATTTGTAAGAAATTTAGTAGACCACGACTACCCGATAAATGTTTTTCTTAGAGACTACCCAGCATCATGAACTGAATGATGAATGTAGACTTTTACAATTTTTTACCAGAAATGAAATTGGAATTTTAAACTGAATTCTCCTTTTTATAGCCAGATTTTTGTAACCCAACCTAACATTTAACCACTAAAAATCACATTTCTGTTCAGGAAATCAATAACATGACATCTTATAATCAAGAAATAATCATGTGCAAATCATCATATCAAATTCCTAGATGAGAATAAATAATGATTATACTTCAGTATTTGGAAATATAATTTAGATTGAAGCCCTTCTACTTGCTGTTATTTTAATCATTACAGAAACATAAATATTTTAGTAACTCCTGGAATGTTAGAATTTTATCAACTATCATTAGATATAGTATCTGTAAAATCCTCATGGACGTGCCTTTGCACTTTGCCTGCTTAGGTTGCCCTGCTGGATGTTAGCATACCAACTGTTTATTTATTAGCATTTTTACCAATTTCATTAGGAATAACACTTTGATATAGGGAATGTAAAATCCTTCTCAGTTGTCCTAAATGCTTTCTCTGCTCAGGTTGCTATTTGTTAGCATACCGACTGCTAGCAAGTTAGCATTAGCCCCCCCATTCTCATGAAATATAAAGGGAAAAATCAGCATCAGATTTCAGCATTCACATGTATTTGCTACAGAAATCTCTTGTGTTGTCGGAATGTCCATCTTCTGCCTTCCTGCCTTGGTTGAGCAGACTAATAGTTTGATGGCTTTTTGAGCATGTTTACGGCTAACAGTGACCGGTTGTTGTTTGAAAAAAACAACACTAATATACAAATAATAGCATGCATTCTGTAGACTGTTTTGCCACCAAAAAAGAGGGGAAAAAACGTACATCACTGGACAGAAAATGGTGACCGGGCGGGTTTTTCCACAAATAATCAGATAGTTTCCCCCTAAAAATCTGCAAATAGATGAATTTGCATATATTCAACTATGAATATCCACTGTGTATGAAATGCTACTGCCATCCCTAGAGAACAGGCTTACTGTGCGTACTGCGGTGTGGTACAATTTGGAAGCATGGATCTTGTAACTGAGCTGTCATTTTACTCATTCCCACGTTTCCCCAAGCATATTTGTGGCCTCTCAAGAGTCTTCCTGTCGACTTAAACGCAGTCCCAGGTGTGCTCGTCAGCCTGACAGCTTGCAAACATCCCACCCCCACCAACAACCCCCGCTTACATCACCGTGTCTTGAAAGCGCCACGCTGCTAAGAGCGTCACAATGCATGATGAATTGATGTTTTTGTGCACACAAACAAGCGGCTAATCCACACTATAAGGTTATAGGTTAGCGTGATGTGTTTGTAGGGCTAAATGTAGCATACACAACCCTGTTCATACATTCATTATGATTGACACATTTAATTATCCATCTCTTGCAACGGCATGCTTGTTGTTTCGGATGAGTATCCTCTTTCTTCTAAACACACACACACACACACACACAAAACCACATTAAAATGCATATCATCCTAATCTCCTCATCATGATGAAATTGAGAATGTATGAAGGTGATATTTCCTGCAGCATGTAGCATTTCACTGTTCTTGTTTTTTTCTTTTTGTATTACACCACAAATAGCATAGGTCAAACTTGTTACCAGTGATGAGGTAAGGCTTGTGGAGATACCTGACATACACAAGTTTATCATTGATAGAAAAACACTCATAGTAAAACATGTATTTTTTATCTATACTAGACAAAGTGCAATTTCAGGAGAAATTGTGTGGGAATGCAGAATGCTAATAGCTGAATACTAAGATTTAAATGCATGTGGAATGCTTATGAAGTAAATTGAAAAACAAATTATGTGAATATGACTAATTATAAATTGTAGTTGAATCATAAACAAATGAAAAGAAAATGTGAACTGCAACCAGTCTAAGGCGGGATTCGGACCATCGCCTCCTGTTTACTGGTTAAAGCTCCGCCACATTATCCACTGAGCCACAGTGGACTGTTATCATTGAACTTGTTGTGAAATGATATTTCAATTTCAATTTTTCTATTTAAATTTTATTTCAGACTCAGGGTCCATTCTTAAAAAAATACAAATTAATAAATTAATAAATTAATAAATTAATAAATTAAAAACATATAAAGACTAAGAAAAATACAGTTACACATTAAGAAGACAGGCATACCAGTGTTTCTATGTTTGACTGGTAGCGAATTGCACTCCATCCAATATTCGTGGGTGACACCAAAATTTCATTTTGAGACTTTTTCAGTCTACCAATAAAACTATACATTAAAGTCCTTAGTGCAGCTTGCAAAGTGTTCACTCGCGCAGAGACAAACATCTCAGTTGCACTAGTCCATCGTGGCCTTCTTAAAAGCACTCGCTGAGCATCATTATAGGCCACCTGAAGCCTATACATACTATTGAAGGATGTCTTGCTGAATGAGAGCGCCATTGAAAATGAATGGAGATTTAGTGAGTTTAATGTCGAATAATGCTAAACGTGGGAAGAGGGTATTCACTTAAATGGAGATCCATGTTACTGGTACTGTATAATAAAAACACTTGGTGGACCCGTTTATTGTGGAAGACAAGTTCCTGATCCACCCGCAAATGTGAAAACCTGAGTTCATATAAATGGTCCATATACTGTACAATATTTTTGTTTGTTTTGTGAAAGCCAATGGGCAGTTTTTATGAGCTAATGCAAGTTCTATTTTGCAAACTTATTCACAGACAATTCCAATTTTGAATCATAGCCAAACCAGTGTCCAACACTGAACCTCACTCACAGTTCGGTTTCAGCCATGTTGCTTGGAGTGTTGTGGATCTTACACAACATTGGAAGTAACACATGCCTTAGTCTACTGGTAAATTAGAATTTATGTCAAATGAAAGTGGAGTTTAAAAATACAACAATGACTGATGGAGAAATGGCCAGGACAAATAAGTGGTGGCACTCCCCATAACATAAACATGTGGCATGTGTAAGCTAACTGTCGTAAAACATGTCATCTCAACGCACAGCAGCGCAAGGTCATCTTATTTACTACACAGTGCACGCCACACTTTGATTCATCTCAGATACTGTTTATATGCTTTAGTAGCTGTTTTGGTTAGCAACTGAGTTCAAATGGGCTCAGCGGTTACTACTTGTATTACTTTTTAGTGAGTGAATCCGAGACGAGGCCCCCTGCGGCCTCGTAAGAAAAAAAAGTAGTCAAAATAGAATTCCTTCTCCCCACTTACAAATAGGAATTCCAAAAACTATGAGCAAGTAAAAACATTTAGCGCTTGGTCATATGCCTGTCTCTGTAAGAGCAGGAAGTGACTGATTGTTCAGTCAGGTTTGACCCGCCCCAGAAAAACGCTTAATGACGACTGTGACCAGACTCATTCACTGCGACAGCGATGAGTCTGGTTTCCAGGCAACACCATAATTGATTGAGAAGACAGTTTCATTGCCTTGCTAGGTGCTACTGTTTTGGTTAGCAACTGGCTTCAAATGAGCTTGTTTCAACCATATAATCTATGAGCTGATTACATTTCATTCTATTCCATTTGGGAAACAGAAAATGTCGATTTGAGGGAGGTACAGTATATATTTTTCCAAAGTGGATGATGCACCTGTCGGGACAGCCACTATTTGAGGATTTACTGTACTAACAGTAACTTTTTTTCTGAGAGGAGAAGGAATGTACAATTTCATTAATTGAAGAAACTGTTCTTGTGCCTCAGTAGGTGCTGCTGTTTTGGTTGGCAATTGAGTTCAACTTGGCACAGCTGTTAACTAATTGATATTTGTGTTTGAATTATAGCATTTTTTGAACTGGGATAATGACACTAACTATTCTGATGAGGGTGAAAGGCATATTTAAGAGATTAGTTTATTTATTTAGGCAATTATTTATGTGGATGATGCACATGGTGTCTGTCTTAGTGCTTAGTCACTATTGGAGGAAATACAGTATGGCAACTTTTTTTCTGGGAGTGGGAAGGGTTCAATGCTTGACTCCTTTAAATTCTTCGGTCAGTTAAAAATGCATTTGTGTACTAGGACAATCAGCATTAATAATAAGTGGCATCCAGGATCTGGTCAGGCTAAAGTCCCTGTGAATTTCTGACACAGTTCATCATGCATCATCGCACTATAACCACTCGCTCATTTGCATACACGATTAGCAATAGCTTCTTGACCTCCAAGCAAGGGCGTGACGGCATGAGACGAAGCTGTGAAAAGTACAAGTCAATGTCATGCTGTCCGGAGAGGGAGGAGGCGGGCACATTATCGGTGTCGATTTGAGTGGCACGCAAGCAGCGAGCGGCCATCACTTGTCAGGATTTAGACAGAGGAAATGAGTCACAAGCGTGGTGGCGGCAGGGGGTCGGGGTGCGCGGAATATCCCGCAAAGATAGCTTAAAGTGAGTGGAAGTGAATACAGCAGCGCTACATTTTTAAATACAAGGGATGCTTTTAATAGCATTTACAAATAGAAGTGCAACTCTATTGTTTCTCTCAGCTAGAGCGCACCCCCTCCACCGTGGCACCCCCTAGATTTGTTTAAAATGGATCTAGCTCCGTGGAGGCTGCCGTGGCGGTTATATCGGACTGTCTGGATGACAGACGCATCTCTCCCCTCCTTCATTAATCTCCATTTAGTTCTCCGCTGCAGAGGAAGCGGGATGCGGGCAGGGTGACGAGGAATGAGGATATGCTGGCCATCAAAATGGAGATGGGAGGCCAGGAGGGGAGAGTAGGAGGAGCAGGAGAATGGATGCAAAGAAAAGGTACAAAGAGCAGCAGAATATTGGAAGTGAAGGTATTTGCCCGGAAGGGAAAAGGAGGAGCCTGGAAGGAATATAGGTTATAAATCGGAGAGACGGGGAAAATGGAAGGCTGTTTGATCTCTAACAGGATTAGTCTCCCGCTCCTCTCGTCTCATCCTTATTTTCATTTCATCCCCACCCCCCACCCCAATATATTTATTCATATTGAAATGTTCACTGTGCACCAGAAGAGAACAATAATGAACACCTCCCTCCCTGAGCGCACTCTGCGATACACTCACTGGACTAATCTTAAAGGTAGTCAACGTGTTCTTAAGAGAATTTCATTACAATTAGTCCATACTGAATGAGGACGATGAAAAAGATAACAATGTTGAATCACCAGGAATCTGAGAGCAACATTTTGTAATCTCAATACAATCTCAGCTAGTAAAGTTGTATTATTGCAAGGAAGAAAAAAAAGTAGGGAAATGACAAAAGGAGGAACCTTACCAGAATTAAAGATGCTCAATGCAGGAAATTGAATTTCAAATGGCTACTGCCAAGTGTGGCTGAAAAATGAAACTGCACACAAAATATATATATTATTATTAATTGACATGTTTACAATTCTTCACGTATACAATGCGCGCATATCATCACATATGGAGACAGGGCAGGAAATTTGAACCTGAATCCATTTTATATCAACTATTGGTGAAAGTCTTATAGGAGTCTCTATTGTGAACAGCTAAAATGTTAATCTGCTAATTAGATGATTTGAGTCATAAATGGTAAAAAAAAAAAAAAAAAGAGTCTATTGTAAAGATATTTTTCGGCAAATTTCTACATTGAGCAGCTTTAAGTCCAAATATTATGGAAAATCTTACAGGATTTCAGCCACACCATTGTAAGAAAATCCTGTATTTTTACAAGAGTACTAACAACTTAATATTACGAGTTGTAATAGTAAAATAAGCTATTTGGACACAGAAGATATTGAATTATAATAACCTGAAAAAAGCAATACACTTCCAAAACTTAAATCTGATTCTTGGAGGACTCAATATTACAAGAATAAAATTGTAATATTGTGCACACAAATTTTTTCGAGAACAGCATCATAATCTTAGGCGAAACATGTTGGAATACTAAAACAATAGTTATAATTGTAGGGTTTTTGTTTTATTCTTCTTCTAAGAAAACATTTGAAATCTTTGAAGCCATCATACTGCAAGAACAAAAAAAGTTGTAGCTTACTCTTTGGAGAGTAACTGAATTTATATCATGAAAAAAATGCAGATAAAACAAGTAATTAAATCAAAATATTATGCAATAAAAAAACGTTTTTTTTATGAGACTTAAGTTGAAAATGCAAATGAGATTGAAAAAAAGTCAGACACTTTGAAAAATAAATGTATAATCATATGAGAAAGAAGTGGGGCTTGTGTTTATAAATATCCCCAAAAATGTCATCTTCTACTAATGTCAACTCTTTTTTTTTTGCGTGTGAAATCCTAAAAAATTCTTGTGAGAGCTGCTTAATTAATGCAATAAAGTAGACAATGTTGATTGTTAATGACTCACACTTCACTGCAGTGTTGTCTTTCTCTGTTTAAAGAGTGTGACCTTTAGAAAATTATGTTTGAGCACGGGACGGTGTTCATTAACTTTCTCTGTTGGAGCCAGTATATGCACTGTACTGCCCCCCCCCCCCCCACATAATTTTAGATAGTTCTATATCAAGTCTACAGTCTTGGTAGTAGGAACAAAAGAAAAAGAAAAAAAATGAGAAAAAGATCCAAGGCTGGTGAGGTGATTAATTGGATTCTCTTATTAAAAGCGAGCGTTCGGGGCTTTGTCTATGTGACCTTTGGGCTTCAAATAGGCTTTTGAGGCCCTTGTTAAGAGCGTTGAGGCTATCAGGTAAGCGCCAACTGCTGCCTCCCAACACTGGATATTGATTGAGTGTGTGTCTGTTCATTAAAAAAATACCGGCCATCACTGGAGAACGATGAATAAGGCACTGTTATTACTGTGGATATAAAGATTTATGAATGCTATCCTGATGTTATGAAAGTGTATTGAGCAGGAGAAAGGGAGTGCTCGACCCACTATAATCTCATTTCCCAACATTTATTGAGCCAAGGTATATACAGTATTTAACATTGAGAAAATATCACGGCACACCACCAAACAGAAATGTCACAAGAAGGACTGAATGTACAGTGAACCCCACTAACCCTTTTAGCATGTTATAATCTAAATCATTAGCTCACAAAAAAAAATATTTAGTTATAGGGTCCTATTTCCATCCCCAGCCTGGGTGGAGTTTTCTTTCTTTAGGAATTTCCATACACAGTAAATTCTGTAGAGTCAATTTGACTCTAATTAGAGTGGGGCAAAATAGACTCAGTTTTAGGGTAATATTTACACTTGGAAGAGAGTAAAATAAAAAAAATTGGGGGGAAAAAGTCACTCAAGAGTTGAGGAACGAACTCCCGACCTTCAGCTTGGGAGGTCAGCTGATCTATTCCCAGCAGCCACACAGCTCCTGTTGAGTGTTAGTATATCGCTTGTGTCAGCTGGAATCTTTGTAACTCGAAAAACATTGTTTTTGGTCTCCTCTTGGAGATAAGCAAACAGTAGGAGGGGCATAGCTCAGGTGGTAGTGTGGCAGTCTCCCCCGCTGAAGGTCGTGAGTTTGTTCCTTAACTCTTGAGTGACTTTTATTTTTTTCAATTCTTTATTTTACTCTCTTCCAAATGTAAATATGATCCTACTCTAAAACTGAGTCTATTTGGTCCCACTCTAAGTAGAGTCAAATTTACTCTACATCATTTACTGTGTAAGACCAGGCCAGGTAAAAGTGGCTGCTCTCCCATTGTGCGCCGTTGTGGGAGTGAACGCAGCCGCCTCCCAGCCAGTTGAGTCATTCCCTTTAAATTTCAGGGCAGGGAGAGCCACATGGTTAACATGAGATTTAAAACTTGAAATGAGCGGTGGATGCTATTAAAACCATTTCTATGATGATTGATAATAATAATAAATCATTCAATTAATCAATTTATACAATAACTCAAAGGGACTGACCCACACTGTTGTGATATTTATGTATACCAAGTTGCAATCAATAAAGATTAGAAATGTTACATTTCTAAGCTTTTCAACTTGCCGCTGCAACTTTATCATTCGGGTTAGCCCTCCAGTTGTGCCGTGATCAAGTTTTCACTCAACAAGCCAACAAATTCTTGTGGCATTGCTATTTTGCCTGACACAGTTTCCACCCTTTTTAAGCCTGGATGCATGAATGCAGTGCATAAACACCTAACACACTGCACTTGTGTGGCCTTTTATGAGACTTTTGTTTTCAAGAAGTGTAAATGTCAGACCTCGTTTTGTTTAAGTGGCTGTCTTCAGCGATTTGATGCTTTTTTTTACTTTTCGGGGATGCAATGTGTCAATGTAGAGTCCTCACGCTCATTACTGCACAACGGTTTATGTGTCAGTCTGTATGGATGTGGTGGGTGTGTGCACTGTGCAACTTGTGATACACACCGAGGAGCGTGGCCATTAGAGCATTGTTGCGCATTGTCTGGTAGGGTGCTCGGGGCCACTAAATGCAATTAGATTCCTGTATGAAATATGTATTTCCACAACACCTACTGTGCAGGAAGTGCACACACACCTGCACACACACTACGCTTAAGTATAAAGCCTGAGAAAGCAGGAAGCTGTGCAAATAGATTGTGCTTGATTTTATTAGACTGCCTGCTGTATTAGAATACAATTCTTTATATTGCGCTTTCATACACTCAAGTCAAATGACAAAGAGCTCCATCACATCACAGATCACTGCCTCTGTGCAGCTAATATAATAGATGTTAAAAACAAATCAAGTGGTCTATATGGTTGCCATAGCAACATGAGACGCAATTATAATAATAACTCTCAGTGTGATAGTGCAGTAATCTAATAGTGAGTAATAGTTGTCCAGTGGAAAGCATATACTGTACCTTCTAATGTATTTTTTTCATTCCAAGTTTTGATTGTTAGTTACTTGATTTATTATTGTTTTGTATTCCGTATGTGTTCTCTGTACATTTTATCAGAATGAAAGATTTGGTATTCAAAATTTGTAGTTGTAGTAATAGTCGTAGAAGATACATTGTTCGCCAGAAGATAACACAATAGTTTTAAGTGCAAATGCAGAGCAAAAAATTGCTGCATTACAGTTGACATCAAGAATGGGCCTAATTATTGATGAACTAATTGCAAAGAATTTAGCTGATTGTTGAGTAATCGTGTCTTGAAGCAATTGTGTAAAGAGCACTCCTTGGCACAAAGCTTTCAAGGATTATAATTATTTACCTCAATAGCATACAAGATTTGACAACATCTCAGTAGTTAATTTTGCCACTGTGGATAAAGAAAATTATTTTTTTCTCTCGAAAGGGTTAGCAGTCAATTAATCCTGTCTTGACCTGTCCATTTACGTTCTAAGATCCAATCAATGAACTATTCAAACGCAGGATACCATGCAACAACTCGAAGAACCTTCATAAGACTAGCCTGTTAGCACAGTAGCAGTAGAAGAGGAATGTGTGTGTGCGTATGTGTTTCGGGGTGGTGTAGAAATATGATGGATTGTAGCTTTTACTCCTGTGAAGCGGCCATGCTTATTTTCCACAAGCTGAACAAAAAGGACCACACTTCTCCTCGCCTCTCCATTTTCGAGTCAACCAGCCGGGCCCGATCGGTGTCCGGTGTTTATCACCTCAAGTTCTCCGCCCGCGGAGTCTCACCAACCGTCCTCCCCAATGGACGCGTGGGCGAGGGCCAAATGTTGCACAGTGAGAGATATGCGCCTTTAGAATATACTGTATATACTCAACTGGAGTGTATAGTGCTCCCTTGTCTAACAGATGCTGTATTTCAATTATGGTTGTCTACTTGAACAGATAAAAGCTTCTCTTGACTAGACGTTGTTACCCTCCAGAAACAAAACTGGTAATTAGTGCAATCCTGACGGGTCAACGATCTTATTGTTCACATACAGACATTACATTTTCAACTTTGTTTTGCTCACCAAAACAGCGGCACATACCAAGGCATGTCTCCCAGATTAATTTAAGTTGTGGTGTCTTAAAGCATGTCAGAGAAAATGAGTGTTAATTGACACTATTGTTTACACGCTGACATTAACTGTAACTAGTGTCAAGAGAAATTGAGTGAATGATCTTATTAGGGGTAAACTGTCTTTAATGGCGATTAATCTTGCAGTATGCATAGTTATTGCACAGTGTTGTTTAGGGCTGGGTATCAATTTCCTCAATCGATCAATTTCGATTCACAAGATTTCAGTTCGATTAGATTTTTCCCGATTTGATTCACTTCAATTCAATCCAATATTGATTAATTATGGAACATCAATTCTTCTTAAATATCAAGGACATGATAAAAACTCCACAAATATTGAATTTAATAATAAGGTAAATTGTATCGAGGCAAAACCTGGTCAAATGATTTACTTTATTAATGAAAATAACACGTGATATAATCACTTAAGTGTTGCACAAACATTGACACCAGCAAGGATGAGATGAAAATATTTTAATAATTCTAATTCAATACAGTCATTTCTGGACTAAAACCCACTACTTTTTTCACTTGCTTTCGACCGACCCCGTGGCCAATACAAAGGTGCGGCTTATCCATCAGATCACAATGCGGCACACTATAAAGGAAGCGCAGGCAGAGCAAAACAAGGACGCCCAAATACAGTAGGAGAGACAGAACGAGAGCGAGACTATTTGCACCCTCATGGGGTACATGCCACGGACTTCCGACTTCCGGTTTTACACATCAGCGCCGTTTCCAACACTCGCACTCCCACCCCTGCGCCGCCCAACCGCGTGCTCCCGCTTATCGGCGGGAGAGCGTCTCGGCTATCTGAAATGCTTCGGACACTACACACGCGCAGCCTCGCACCCAACGACGGGAATGTGCAACCAAGGGGCACAAAGGTGGAAGCGCAAGTACTGGGACGCGGCCCACATGTCGCAAAACGGAAACGGAAACAAAGTTGATGGGTGAAAACCCGGAAGTCCCGCCTCCTCCGTGGCATATTATCCATTATGGAAAAGAAAGTAGCAAGAACCCAGTACAGTGACATTAAAACACCTGCGGCTTACAGTCGGGTGCAACTTATATGTGTAACAAACTCGAGTATTCCCCAAATTTAGCTAGTGCGGCTTATAGTCAGGTGCGCTTTGTAACCCAGAAATTACTGTAATTATAAATATGAACTAAAAATATTTTGAAATGTCTTGAAGTGCATGTCTTCCATAAATTAAAACAAAATACTTTAAAATGCATGGGAACAGTAAATTTCAAGAAAACAGTAAGATTAAAAAAATAAGTTTAAATAATCGCTTCTTGGTTTTATGAATCGATATTGGGCTCGAAAAGGAAAATTTATTCAATATTGATTATTTGATTTTTTTTTTTAAACCCAACCCTAGTGTTGTTTACGTAAAATATTAGTTCAATCCAAATTGCCTAAATTCTTGTTTCTTTGCATTTCTCAATAAGTCATTTATATTTTATTTTTAAATGCACTTTCACTTGCGATAAATAAAATACCAGTAATGTGGGTAAATAAATGGCCCTGGCCGCTATTTGCAGAAATATTGTATACCGTTAGCGTACTTGTTTCCTGCTAATGTTGTCCGTTTGTACTAATTGCACTGTGGAGAGCATGCTTGCATGTACAATAGTCATGCGTGGATGGACAATGTGCATGCATGCCGTGGGAGGATTATTGTAGATTTACAAGGCCCGCTAACAATGAGCAGACCCACCTGGGGGACACATGCTCAATAACTATCACAATGAAATGCTGCTAATTCCTATTTAAAGCTGCCCCACAGGCCCAGCACCCCCATTACCCCGATCTCCCGGCCGAGGAGCGTTAGTGATCCATATTCGTGCGCCTCTCATTCCAGTTATTTTCCACACACACCCCGACCCCTCTCTTTTTTTTTGAGTGTTGTTTTGGAAAAAGCTGCGCAAGATGAATGTTTGCGCCGGTGGAGAGCATTCTTGAAAATGGGTGTATCGTTTGTCTTTGAAGTGGCCACCCAAAGGCCCCAGCGATCCTCTTCCTTATCGTCAAGAGCGTGCTGAATAATTCAGCAGTTTCCGATGTAAACGGGATTGCTTTAATTCCTGGCCAGCAGGTTTGCGGCGGCTGGTTTTGCTGTCGCATTAAACGCAGGCGGTAATTTGCGTCGTCAGCTTGCACTCGGCAATTAAAGGCAATGCGCTCGTTGCATGCTTGGACTGCTTTAAAACAATATATTTATGTGATGCATTAGGGCTAACAATGAGTAGCAGCGGTATAGCGCTAGCATCATTCGGGAGGAGCCTTAATTGCACACAGAATCAGGACAAGGAGCCGCATAAATATTTTAGAGGAACACATCAGACAAGTCAGCTTGATTCTCCCCTGTCTGTTTTGTTTCCCAGCCCTTATTTTTGTGCAGGTGTATGCGTTCCATTGAAGGAGTGCATACACAACCACCAACTTGTAAGGGAACATTTCTATGTTGTTGTTGCTCAATTTGAACGTCAGGGCGACTGCATGTGCGTCTTTTAAACTGGGCCACCGCCATAATGGAGGTTTGCATTATTAATGAGGCAGGCTGTCTTAATTGAAAATGTTCCTTCATCTTTAGCGTTGGCTCGTTTATCCTCTCTCTTAATATAATTGCTGTATATAGATACTGTCAATGGGACACAGGCTTTCATTCACTATGCAGGGGGCTTTAAATGCAAAGTTTTAATCACACACGCGTGCAGGTAATTGGAATGAGGATGAAGGGTAAAATATTGGACAAAAACATTGAATGTGGGCTTTTACAGTAACCGTATATTTGTGTGTGTGCGTGTGTGAGTGTCCAAGGTGCTAGGACACTCTTGAAATTGCTTTGTTCCTTTATTGTTATTGTCCTTGGGCTAAATGAATAAAGCACCAGTTTAAGGGCTTTCTCGTGGTCAAAAACTCACAAAATTGTGTGTAGCTAGGCTGATTATGATGATTTGTTATAGGTGGGAGTGGGCGTGCCCCCCACCCCCCCCCCCCCACCCCCAATATGGGCATGGCCATATTGCCCCGAAGCCCGTTGGTAGGCGCCATGAGTAGTCCCACAAAAGTCTCAAGAAGCAATATATGAAAATTCACAGGAAGTCTGCCATTTTGGTTTAAAGAAGACATTTTAGGTTCACCTTAGCTAGCCCACAAATCCCCCCCGTCTAGTTGGGTAATTGGTATATGGTTAATGGCCTTTCTTTCATTTGTGTCATGGTTTTCAACCTTCAAAGTACTAATCACACTTCACTGTCAATGATTTCAGGAAGTGTGGAAAATGACTGTTGCTCTTCGAAGCTGTCCAGATTTTTTTTGTCCTCAAGACTATCTTCGATGAAACTTTTTGCCTTCTTTAACTTGAGATGAGTTGCTATTTTTGTTGGGCATGCCAGAATGTAATAAACGTTTCCTAGCGTTTGTGAGGTATAACTTTCTTTTTTGTTTCTCCCAGTCACATTACATATGAAGTTAGGCCAAGTAAACTTTTCTAGAATTTCACCTTCACCTTTCTAAATATTCTTGTTTGTTTCCATCTGTGACGATAATTCGTAGTGCACACCAACGACGTGTGACAGAAATGACTTTGCAAACCAAATAAATGTGTTTTCAATCAATCTCTGGAATAGCAAACATATTGGCTATCAAACGTCATTGATCGATCGGGCAAATTAAGACATTACAGCCGATCACCGATTTTGCATTAAAATGCACAATATTATCTGATCCCGATCCAGCCAATCAGATCACTGTAAAGTCTACGTCTTGCTGAATAAATTAGAAAATCTAGTTTTATCAACATGCAAATTTCCATGCTGACAGCATCATATTATATTGCAAATGAGTTTATCATTAAAACATACACATACATGTATTGTAAAAGTTGTGTGAGGTGCGATTGCTGCAATTGTTGGTGATTTTATAAAAAAATATATTTTATTTGTATTTTTATTTTTTTTACTGGTTGGTTTGATTGATATGTCCCAATTTTGAGCACTGCTCCAATTCACTTTTCCTTGTCAAACATTTCTGTCTTCCCAGTCGCCTGAGTCCAAGCCTTGGGCACAGTGTCATTAACTCCAGCAGGCCCCTGAATATCAAATCTCACTGGAAATGTCTCTTTTTTTTCCCTTATGGCCAGGATGGTTCATTGACCGCTACCCAGCATACATCCCATAACATTCCCACTCCGTCACTTTGATTTAATGTCACATTTCTTATTCATGCCCATGATTTATTTATCTTTATATACTGTATATAGTGCTTAACAAATTTATTAGACCGCATGTGATGAAAATGAGAATGCGAGCATCCGGCATCATGAAGTACGTTAATGCAGATTCTTTGGATTTTCAGTGCACTCTCCTTTTACCGTCTTGAACAGGAAGGAGGAATTGTCTGCCTTTTGTACAGTACAAAATATTTGTTTGAAAAACACTTCTACGCTATAACAATCAAATGAAAAACAGTAAATATAATCTTAACTGAGTTTATGCCGCTCTGCAAAAGAGTTCATTACATGACGTTCATATCGCCAAAACCTTGTTTGTTGGTATCAGAAACCAAAGATCCCTTAGGCCTCTTTTTAAAGTATGTCATTTTTAACCATTTTTAAACAGATTTAAACTTCATAATGCGTATGTAATAGATGAACCAGTAATTGGTAGCTCCTTGTCTAAGCAAGTTAATGCTCCATGTTTAAAATCAAAGCAGCATATTTAAAAGGCAAATCTAAACACCAGATTTGATACTAATGTTATTGAAACTGTACCGATTCATCGCAATCTTATTTTGTCCCACCCGTGTGTGACAACATGTATGTATCAGTGAGATTTTGCACAGGCATGAATAACTGATGAAAGATAGTAAATAATGAATGTGACATTGATGGTCTTAGATGCAACTCATTTGAGGTGGATGCATTAAGCGAGAACATTGCCGGTGGTGTGGTGTGCACTTTCCACCCGTGACTGTCACCCGGCATCGCCGACCGAGCGCAAATCTGAACCAAAGGACAAACGTGCCCAGATTGAAAGCTAATTTTAGTCCGAGCGGTGTCGGCTAAATATCCCATTTCCTCCCTCTTTGCGGCCACATTACACATTCCCGAGTCCACCTCCGGACTGGAAGCGTTTATGCCTTGTAAGAGAATTCATGAGAAATACTGACTTAAAAAAGCCCCACGAGGGCAAAAGATCCAATTGGGCTCTAAACTTCGGCGCAGGGAAGGTTGTTTTCTTTAAGGATGGATTTGTGACAGGATATTTTCACCTCCTCTTTTGCCACTTAAGACACTTTCCCAGTGGGAACATTTATGCAAAAATGGATCAATGGTAAAATACTCCAAGAGTGGCTCTTGTGACAATAAAATTTGCACTGAGTCAATGTAAATCCATACAGTGGAGTGTATGCCTATACAGTGTGTTATTTTTCTATCCATCCATCCATTTTCTATGCTTTTCCTAATTAGGGTCATGAATAAACTGTAGCCAATCGTAAGTTATTTTTGGGCGAGAGGCGGAGGACACCCTGGAATGGTTGCCAGTGAATGGTTGCCGATCCTCCGTTACTTACTGAAAAACTCAAATTTTCTCCGTTTTTGTGCTCAGGCCAAAGCAGTAAAGGTTTACTGAAATACTCAACATTCTTAACTGTCACAAACATGTAAAAATTAGTATAATAAAAAAAAGTCAACAACATTTACATTAAATAATGAATAATAGTTTGAACCATGATAGTGAATGGGGAGTTTGACTGACCTTTAGAATCTCGCTTTTTAACACATTCACTGCCATTGACGGTTATAGACGTCAACGTTCCATTTTAGCTGGCCTGGCAGTGAATGAGTTAATCCTCTTGACTGTCATAGTAGTGCAAAATTGTCAAAGTAATTGCAAAACTACTAGTACTCACTGTTAGATGCTTGACAGAGGCATACTGTAGATAAGTCACTTTTCGCTGAAGGTGAGTTGACTTCATGCATGACACATTTGAACACGTTTGTGTGCTTAATAAATATAAACTAGAAAGACAACTCTCAGTGTTCGCAGTCCTTTAACAATCAGCTAATTTCCAACAAGCAACTGTTTTATGTGAGTGCTCAAAATTAACCTGATAATGATAGAAGCCGCAGTTATTGCGAGTTGAGGAACGGCGGAAATCCGATAAGCCGTTGAGGTTTGTACAGAAGAATCGATGGACAAAACACTCGAGAGACCGCCGCTGTTTGCAAGTGCTGGTTTTAAATTTCACTTCATAAGCCACAACATGTTTATTTAATCAAATACAAACACACACTTTTTGTAATGATTCAAATGGACTGTGAACACTTTATGACCTGGTTGCCTTCCATTTACTGGAATCGTCTTACATAGTTCTGCCTACACAGAAAGCATTTTACGCAGGTTAATGTTAGGGCAGGTTTCCCACCCGTCCAGTATTTTGTAAGACCGCATTCTATCTTTCAGGAGCCCCCCTTGTGTCCTACTGTGAGATACAATCAGCACCATTTTTGATAAATCCGTCCCATATTTCCAGACAAAACTGTGGTATTAACAGTCCGACAGTGTGTGTGCCTGAAAATCCCAAACTGTGCAGTCTTGGAAGCAATGCAATGCATTGTGGGCCATTTAAACAAATCCACTAATCTCATGATAATTCTGACTAATCCGGTATGCCTCTTCAAAATGTGCAGCTGGACGCTACTCTACACGCGTAATCTACTGTACGTTTGCCACCATCTAGTCACAAAGCATGTGCTCTCTCTTGCGGAACACAATACATTACATTGTAGTCAATTATGTAGCGTTTATGTTGCTATGGTAACCTTACTGTGTAGGCTGAGCCTATTGAAGCAATTGTTTTTGTCTTTTGTGACATTCATGTTGACAGTTCAGCTGTTTTCGGACACCTTGGTGTGATTTAGTACTTAAAGTAATGTGGTTTCATATAAAACTAAGTACAAATTTAGGGTTTCATTTTAGGGTTTGAAAATAGGGTTCATGCCAGGGCAAGGGTTTTAAATTAGCGCTTTAAAGCACAGGCAAGGTTTTAAATTAGGGCATCTAGGGTCTCCGGACAGTTTGGGGTTCAAAAATTTGAAGATATTTCAAGTTAGGGTTCATGCCAGGTTTATAACCACGGTTGGGGTATTTCTTTAGGGATAGAGTTTCAAGCCTCTTTTTTTTTTTTGAAGGCTTGGATTTCAATTTGAGGTGTAAAGGGTTTCAAATTTGGGTTTGAAGCAGAGGTTAGTCTTCTAAGTTAGGCTTAGTGTTTATATTTAGGGATTTAAGCAAAGTTTTCAAGTTAGGGTTTCAAACAACATTAAGGTTAGGGTTTCAAATAATTAAGGGTAGGGGACGCCCATAGAGAATGAATGGGATTTGGCCTCCCAGCACATAAGGTGCAAAATGGCCGTATTCCGAGTGGAATTCCACTGAAATTCCAACTTTTTGTGGAATTTCTAATTTTTGCACAATTTGGAATTTGATTGCAGGATGGTATATTGGCCAACCCCAACCACATATGCGTTCGGGGTACCCCCATGACTCCCGGGGGCTGAGTTATGGTTGGTTGAAGCTTGAGTACCTCCAGGGAGGACGACCACTACCCCCCCCCCCCCCCCCCTCGCGCAACCTACCCGGAAACGCTCCAGCAGGCCCCGGGTACGGAGGAGGGTGGGGCATCCAGGACCCACCGAAGCAACACCCCATACACTGTTCGGGGAGGTTGTTTGTCGCCCGCTGGCACTCCGGGTCATGGGTTCCACTACTTAAAATCGGGGATTTCAAACAAGGACTGGAGTTTCGAGTTTTTGGATTGAAGATCATGCAGTATTTGGCAAATGCGTGCTAACCTTGAAAGTGCAATTAGGTTGCGCATTTTAGCCAGGTTAAATAAACATTATGTACATTTTGCGGACGGCTCAATAAACAACAATCACTTCTACTTTGGAGATGATTCAGTTTGTTTTGTATGTTTTCTAGTTAGAAGGATTATGACAAAACTACGTACATGTTTATTTGAATAAGGACAGATGCCACAACATAAATGAATGAAAAACAATCTCCAATGCACAGCATCACAGCCTTTGTAGCTAATGCTAATTTCAATGCCCATCAATGTGCATTTGAGTTAACTACATAAGGGCTTCTGTTAGCCACTGAGTGATTAGCTGCTATAATTGACACTTGTGTTGAACTAGTGTAGTATGGATGGTTATTTTTAACATTAGATTGGTTATTGATTCTTGTTCTATTTGTGTGATTAAAGGGTGTGATGCTGTGGTGGTGGGAAGATCGCTGAGTAAAGACTGCTATGTTAGCTTTCTCTAGCCAGTGATGGTTAGCTGCCATATTTGTCACTTGTGTTGAAATAGTCAATAGTGTAGTACGGATATACTGCATTTAATTTTTTAACATTGCATTAGTGGTTGATCTTTTTTATTTTGTTGTATTTACATGTTTAAAAAGGGTGGTGGGAAGGGATCCCCGAATCAAGTCCGGCTTGGGGCCTCATAAAGGCTTGAGCTACAGTATATAAAATAGATGAATGGATTATTACTGGGATTGTGATCCAACTTCGAGGTACCACTCTATATGTGTGAAAACCCCCTAAGCATAGCTGGTGTTAATGACAAAAATAACAAGAAATCTATGCATTCTATCCAGGCTGTTTGAATATCACCTTACTTTGAGTGTTATGTTTATGGCTTCCACTATTCCTCCTCCTCCCTGTTCTTCCTTCTGGTGTCAGGAGGGACGAGGGTGACGAGCAAGGGTGATAATGACTTGTCAAATTAGAAGTAATGAAACCGGCGGCGAGCGTAAACACAATTTGACATGTTCCGATGACGTTCTCCCATTTCTACCGTGGGGAGATTACCGAATCATAGCGCCGTCACAATCTCATGGGATCGTCTTTGCACACAATGGAGCGCGCACAAAGAAAGAATGGCTGGCAGCTCTCCATGCAGCAGACTGACACCTGCATAAACAAACAGACATCTCTCCCATGCGCTTTGCATTTGGAGACCTTTTGGATATGAAATGTACCACGGTCATGGTCCGATGGGGTTTGGCTCGGCCCGCCTCCAGGTGTCCTGCTCACACCTCGTCAGCATGATGGATGGAGTTCATACACGGCCTAATCACGACTTTATTTGGATGCATGTCTGTTGTTTTAGGAAGAGTAGAGTTTTCCTGGTGTTTCATTTAACGCTTGGTTGTCCTTGCCAAGACACTCGCTTAGAAACTGCATTAAGAACCCAAGTCTGTAAATGGGCTTTCAAAAGTTATTTTGCTTCCAAGGGTTTGGGATATTGTTACAAATTTCAGCCACATAGCATAATTGCCTAAGTCATTGAACATTGAAATAATACATAAAAAAAATAAAAATAAAATTAAAAAATTAAAAAAAGGCAATTATGCTATGTGAACGACAAAATCGCAGATTCAAGTTAGGGTTTGAAATAAGGGTTAAAGTCAGAATAAGGGCTTCAAGCTTGGGTTTCAATTTAGATTTTCAAAACAGGTTTGGGGTTTCCGGATAAGATTTCAAGTTATGGTCTCTGGTGATCGTTTCAAATTTGGATTATGGTTCATGGACAGGATTTGGGGCAATCCACGGTGTCATTTAAATAATAATAATTCATGTTATTTATTCAGGACACTCAAGGTCACCTTACAACAACAGTTAAAAACAACAACATAAAATAAAAAATATGAAAAGACGATGCATTTGCTCTTTGTCAGATGGAATAGGCTTTGCCTCCTAGCTACCGTGAACAGGATGAACAGAAGAAGAAAAAGGAAGGATCCATGGTTCAAGTCAGCATTAGGTTTTCAAGATTGGGTTAAAGCCAGTATTGGTGTTTGAAATTAGGGTTTCAAGTCAGGGTAACATTTATTTATTTATGTATTTCTTCTAGACGGCACCAGTGTCCAAACTTTTTAATGCCCTGTATACTGACCGTTATCATCAGAAGACACATTTTGATAGACTTGCATAGAAAAAATAGAAAAAAGTATGACAGTAAGGACACAGTGCAGTAAAGTCTTGATGTCGGTGTGCGATGTCGTAAAACGTGTATGATGAATTATGTTCTCATTGGCACACAGTTGTTCATGTTTTAATAATCTGGCGACCAAACATTACTTTCCATCACTGCCCTTGTTCTGTTACGCGGTTCGGCTGCCACTGATATGAATCAACTAAGGTGAGCTGTGATCGGGTTAGCGAAAGCTACCAACATGAGGCTAATTCCGATTCATGCCTTTTTAACTAGTTGAGCGTGTACAGGTCATAAAAAATTGTATTGGCCTGGTTGGGCCGGTGTCTGATGGTAGATACACCGTTAATCTTGAAGCCATGGCTAGGGTTTTAATTCAAATTTGAGTTAGGGTTTCAAGTCAGGTTTTAACTTTTACAATAGGGTTTTTAAATTAGGGTTTCAAATCAGTTATGGTTTGAAATTAGGGTGTAAAGTCAATGTTGGCAATACTGGTTAGGATTCAACCTAAGGTTTTTAGGTTAGATCGTAATTATGCTTGTCATGTGCGGTATAAATGGGTGAAATGTGATGGTTGCATTTTTAAATATTGGTGAATCAGGTCACAGAACTGATCTGTGAAAAATAGACCTGTGCGCGACCGGACAGCAGCCACCACCAACGCCCGTTGCTCATTTCCCAACTTTCACCCTGGTGAGATAAAGACGCCTTTATCCGGCCTGCGCCATTGGCGAGATACTATTGAGAGTCCAGAGCGCATCAATTTGGGCCTCAAATGACTTTCACCAGCTGCCCAAATCCTGACAAGCTTTATGTTCTCCTTAAAAAGAGCCCTTTTATGGGCAGGAGAAAGGCAGCAAGAATGAGAAATGGGAATAGAGAGGGAGGTAAGTCAAAAAGCTAATGTCTCACTGACACCCTTTTCGTGCACAACAGGGGAAATTTCTGTTCTATAACGGGTTCTAGTTAATTTGAAGTCAATTGGAGAGTTATTAAAAGGATCTGAGTGAGCTGAGCTGAACTTGGTCAAGGGCAATAAATTAACCCTAGAAGCTAATGTCACCTTCAGGCGCGAAGGCCTTTTAAATGGCAACGTGTGCTGTTTTAATGTTGCTCGTTGAGTGAATCCCACAGTCGCAGGTATTGTTTTTTTGTTTTGTTCTTAGCTTTATTTATCCAAGCTTAAAGTTGCCCTTGAAGTTATAGTCTTGCCAATATGTATGCAAATATCAGAAATTATATTAGCTTCATTTCCCTGTTGTTGTCTATATCCGTCTTTGTGGTTCTCGGGTGGCGAGCTTTGTGCTTTAATGCAACGGCGGCGCGCATTACAGCGCAATTTACAGTGCACTCGCTACAAGTAAGGTCTCTGTGGGTGGGGGGAAAAAATAGATACAATGCACACTGCACCAGACATCGGCTGTGATTCAATTTGTTTACAGTGACGAGCGGATGTCAGCAGATCAGCATGCAATCATACAGCGGCACACGAGTTCATCCGGGGTCTGTTACTGAGATCATGTTAAAAGGCAATAATCATGTGTCTCGACATCATTAGCCATTCATGTTATTTTATTGCTTTCATTTGTGACACATCACTGCCTTTCAGCAATGTTAGCCTAACGAGAAAGATAGAAGTTGTGTCTGCCATTAGTACGGTATTTTGCCATTGGCTTGTCTTTTTAATTGCACACTTTTTCATTGGCAAAACAAGGTACTGAGGTTCTATTCCTACTGAGTTATAAACCCCTTCTGTGTGCTAATTGGTCAAGTAGTGTCTGCTTTATTGAATGCAGACTACAAGTGACAAAAATACATTAATTTTTTTATGTTGAATGAATGTTAGTATTGGTAACATTAGTTTACCATAAAGCATGGTGATTGGAGTTTCATTCCGAAGTGGAAAACCAATGCTGATTGGACTCATTTATTCCATGTCTGCGTTCTTTATTTATTTATTTATTTATTCATGTGTTTATTTTTTTTAACCAAAAACTTTTGTTCATTGTAGAGTGGCATTTTCAAAATAAATGATTCACTACCTCTTCTGCTGTGGGCACAAAAAAGTGCTGCAACTGACTACAAACGTGAATCTACTCAACAAGGTAAAAAGGTAGATTATTGGATTCTTCATGGAATAATTAGCAGCAAGCGGCCAAATGCCAGTCCGCCACCAAAGGCTGCCCCTCAGCAGTCTGGCATTGGCTTTGCTCAGCTGGTGTCGGTGGGTAGCTGCATGGCAGAAGGCCTGGAAGACACAGCACTTGTCATTTGCATATGCAGGCGTCACATCACATTTCGTCAAAGGTTGTCTCCTTCTCCCGGCTTGAGTCTGTTTACTCTCCCAATCTCTGATTGTATGCCGACTTTTGTTCTGCACAATTAAGCGCCAACTCCAAGTGGCAGTGCCGATGGTTTTGTACAAAAAGGCCAGCTACTATGTCATATGGCATAACTAACTTATTGGCAACATTTTTTAATTTGGATTAACATGGCTAGTCTTTTAAAGGGCAAGGATCCATTATTGGGACCTTAAATGAATGAAGATGAACCATGTTATTTCTTCCAGCCAACAGTTATAGATGGGGCTTATATGAAAATATTAATTTAAAATCCATCAAAAAAAAAATAAAATAAAATAATGGATGGAATTTACAGTGATTTGTCATCATTATAAATACAGTAGTGCCTTGGAATACGAGCTAATTAGTTCTGTGACCACACCTAACTCAATACACTTGTATATGAGATCATCTTTCCCCATTGAAATTAATATAAATGTGTTACAGAATCCCCGCATAAAAACAAAAAATGTAGTTGTGTAGGGAAAAATATTACTCTATAAAGTTAATAACAGAGCATATGTAAATAGACGGTAAAGAATTAAGCAGTGCTGCAATTCAATTCATTGTGCTGCTCATCCTGGTGTTTCTGCCATGATTAATTACTGCTTATCGCGAAGTACGTTGAAATGAGGTCACTGCCAACATGCAGCACTCTTATCTTAAGTATGTGCTCGCAAGTCAAAGCAAACATTTTGCGGAATCATGTATGTCGAAAAATTTGTCAAAGTCAAGTGATGCAACTGTTAAGGATTTTTAAAAGCATTATGAAGCTAGAATAAAGTACATGTAAAAAATATATACTGTACTATGGAATAGTTTGTACTGTGGACACATCCATGACCCTATTCACCATTAATGAGATGCCAACCAATGACGATATAAAGTTTCTAACGCTAAACGTATGCAAGAAGATGGAACTTAAAGACAAATGTGCCGTTCAGTGCAAGGACCAATCGGTAGTAATATCCATAATAGACATATTGACCAACCAATGACTCATTGAACAGTTGGTCAGATGCCAGCCAATTACGGTACACAATTTCAACATTTAAATCCCATACAAGAAAACAGGACTAACCCAACCGACCGAGGCAAACTGCTCAAGCTCAACATTTCTTCCGTCGCTTAGTGCTTGTCCATGTGAGGTTCAGTTGGGGCTCTAAAGTTAGTCTTTTAATAAGTGAGGAGTGTGTTCTTTGACCTGCTCCACGTGTAAAGTACTTCTGTTGTGATTTGGCACTTTATAAATTGAATTGAATTGACCTACAGAGTTACCATTTAACAAAGCGGACCAATCCAAAGTGTTTTATGTAGACCGACCAGTAACTGTTATCGAGTGTAATGATGGTAGTTTCTACTAAGAGCCCATGCAAGATGGCAGGATTTAAACAGCAACGCAAATTATCAGTGCTGTCGGCTCTAACGAGTGACATTTAGAATGACTAATGATTCTACGTATGCGCAGTAAGTGTGATGATGGTAGAGAATTTCAGCTTTCAGAGACTGTGCAAGAAGGCGAGACTGAAACCGAAATGCAAAGTATTGGCTGACAGACGCGGGCAATCAGCGGTGATGTCTGCAACGAGTGATATGTCGACTCACTAATGATTGTACGAACAGTAAGTGCAATAATTGAAAAGAGTTTCTATAATCAACAAGAGGCCATGAGGACTTCAAGGGATATGTGTCTTTTAGGTAACTGATCTGACCAATCAGAGGTGCTGCCTGTAGTGATTGAAATTTCGATGGGCCGGTGACTGCATAGCGACTAAAGGAACGACCTCAAGAGAAATGTGTGAAATACAAGTAACTATCTGTGCCAGTAACTCATTCAGAATGGAATTTTACCTCTGACTGAATAATCACAATAATCTCCATTAAGTGACTGTGGATGCAATCTTGCATAAAACATACACCTAACACTGATTTGGCAGTTGTTTTTTTTCATCTGATATAATCTTTACAAAGCGAGTTGACTCATTCTAATCACTGAATAGGACAGGAAAATTACAAAGTGAGTGACGGAAAACTGACGAGAGGGTAAATCTTTCCCCCGTCTAAAAATTATCGGTGTTTGGTCCACATTTGCATTTAAATGAGCAGTGGTGAGCCATCAGTGTGGGGATGGCTTGGAGACGGAGAAATTTAGAGCATTGCAACACAGGCGGGAGAGATTAAAAGGATATAAACTTCCCTAGTGTTATTGCACAGACAATGAGGAAGAACGTTGTGATAATACACACAAATTACAATACAGTGCAAACTACAAGGTCAGACTTTTTCGAATGCTGTTCATCCTTGGATACGTTAAAAAAAAATGCATAGGAAATAACGGAAATCTGAATAATTCCACAGTCAAACCATACCTTTATTAACAGCACAGGCAGTGTACAGTTAACATTCTTAACTCTTAAGTTGTACAAGTGTAATAGTGTCTAGTAGTACTGTTACACAGAGGAGATTGGACTTAGTAATAATGAGCTTTGTTTCCTGGTGTATGGTTATTGTCCCATGATACCCCTTTTCATCACAAAAAAAAGCCAAAGAAAATTTTTAAAAACCCCCACTGTGGAATCAAGTTTTTGCGTGACTTTTGGATCATTTTCTCCTGGAAAATGTAGATTGGGATTTGACATGAGCAAATTGAACTTGTTTTTCATGGATGGATGCATAAACGTGACCAATCCTCTCTGATAATGTAAGTGTGATCATAAATAATGTTTATACAGTCTATGCCATTTCCTATCAAATCTAATCAAATGGACCGGCAACAGAACAGTAACAGGATGCAGTCATGTCGCTCCCAGACAGCAGAGCTGAATGAAACAAGCCCTTATCAGTCTAATGTGTTCTTACATGATTATCACGATCAAACTTGAATCCTACTTCAAATTTCATTTAAAAGAGACCCGAGGCTCCAACTTTACTTTATTCCTTGACTCAACTCTTGGAGCTGACTAAATCGCCGTGACGATGATCATGGGGAGTATTTACATGAATTGATCTGAGATGGCGCCCTGTTTATGAGCTTTATGGACGACAATAAGGATTTTATTGTTGTGAGCTATATAAGCAGGCTTTGAAACGGCAAAGCGGGACGGGTATAATGGAGCTTAGCATTAGCTTGGGTAGAGCATTGAATCGTTTTAGCTGTTTGGCATCAGCTGCTTCAAATTATTCCATTTTACAAGATCTCACAAGAACTAAAAGTTGAGCACTATTTTACATTAGGACTCAAATATTTTCGAGAAATACGAGTCTTTGTGTGCCTGTGCAAGCTACCATCACAAGTGTCCAACTCATTTACTGATACAAGACATTCAAAGTGAACATTAAATGATGAAAACGCTATATTTTATTCAGTACTACATTGTTTTTGTAATGCTAGTAGATTGACCAAGAAAAGTTAGGAAGGGTCTACCAACCGAATTTTTAGTAGTCCTTCAGATCTAATGCAAGAAGACTGACAAACGCCAGACAACATAACATGTAACATATAATATAATGTTATGTTAACATATAACATAACATAAATATAGACAATGATGGTTTAGAGCAGGGTTCATCAATTCCGGTCCTCGAGGTCTGGAGTCCTGCAGGTTTTAGATGTTTCCGCCCACTAACACACCTAATATGCCTGATAACGATCCTGATCTTTAGTATCAGGTGTGTTAGTAGGTGGAAACATCTAAAACATGGTGGACTCTGGTCTGGACCTCGAGGACCGAAATTGGTGAACCCGAGGTTTAGAGGTTCTACTTTCAGGTAATATAAGCTTGAGTTACTGGTTAAGAGAACAGACTAAGCAGCATCGCTTGGCTCAGTTCTAAGCTTGCATGCATGAGGCAGATAGGCAGAACTGTAGAAAGATGTGTGCACATTACACATTGTAAGTACCTGTTTTTTTTGTAGGATTAGGTTGCCAGCAGTGTCCAACCACAACATAACAATTATTTATAATTATCGGTACTGCGGTGAACTTGTGATCATGTGATCATAATGAGCTAATCAAACTATGTTTATTTGAGAAGACTTGCCAGGTCAATGTATATATATATATATATATATATATATATATATATACGTGTGTGTGTGTGTGTGTTTTTTACTTGAAACGTGGAATGCAATGTGCTGTTCTAATTTATTTGAAAGTTAGGCTTAATATGCATGTTTAGTGTTTCTTGAAACTTGGGTCTGTGCTGTTTTACTTGAAAGGATTACCTTTGTTGAGTTGCAGGCATCAACATGCAATTTGTTCTGAAACGCACCATGTAGGAGTGGCATATTACGTTTGCTGGATATTTAAGTAATTGATAAATGCAAACTCTTTCAAAGGGTTAAATGTTTGTTTAAAAGCACTTTGTATTTATGTGTTTTTCGGAAAATATTTATTTATGTTCACGCAGTTGTTTTTTTGTAATGGACAACAAAACATTCTATCTGCAAAACCACAAAAAGGAATATGCCATTTTGACTTTTTTTTAACAGTTCAACAATGCATACCAAAACACTGGGGACCTGTTCACGTGGTCCCCACCTCTCGCCCAAAGTCAGTGGGAGTTACTGGCTTACAGAACTTATCCAATTAGTAATGCCACCATTAATATGTAGCCGGACCAATGGTTCCTGAGAAACATATAACTCTGACTAAGGCATTTTGCTCCTTGGGATCCAGAAAAAAAAATATAACCTGCTTTTAGCTAATTGGATCATAGATGTCATGGTCATTAATTTCAGTTTAATCAGCTTAAGCCTTGGCGTAGGTGCTCTTGTTTTACTTATAACTTTAGAATTATTTGAAAATTATGTATTTGTTACACTCCCTGTCCAACAAAACCTAGTGCCAAATGGCTTTGTAAAACACAACCCAGGCGGCCCATTCTAGAAATGCATTACTGCCTTATGTCATGTTTATTTGGATTTTTATTTGGGTTTATTTGGATGCGAAGGCGGAGAACCTGATAGAGGCGTATTTTAAGACCAGCTGTGAGCACAAACAGTGCTTACAGCTGTCCACTGTTGATTGGATAGCATGGTTCAAACAGGGCTGATTTGCTGCATGATTGCAGTTGATTTTTCCCCCCCATACGCCTCAGACTTTTATTTGTACAGGCCACCCATTTACTGTCAATTCGGCCCTGTTACCGCAAGGCTTCCGTCCAGCTCTTAGCCACTGTTGAAACTGCATTTTAAGGCCGCCACGGGGCCTCAGGCCGGCTATATGCTAGGGCAGGGGTGCTCAAGTTCGGTCCTTGAGAGCCTCTATCCAGCCTGTTTTCCATGTTTCCCTCTTACAGCACAGCTGAATCTAATGATCAGCTAATCAGCAACATCAGATCATGAATCAGGTGTGTTAGTGGAGAGAAACACGGAAAACAGGCTGGATCGGGGCTCTCGAGGACCAAACATGACCACGCCTGTGCTAGGGCATGCTAGGGCAAGAGTGGGCACGGCTACCTCAAAGTGTGGACTCGAGTCATGTGACTTGGACTCGAGTCATGTGACTTGGACTCGAGTCATGTGACTTGGACTCGAGTCAGACTCAAGTCATGAATTTGACGACTTTAGACTCGACTTGACAAAATGTTAAGAGGCTTGCAACTCGACTTGGACTTTACTAACAATGACTTGTGATTTCACTGGGACTTGAGTCCTTTGAATTGAAAAGACTTGCTTCTTCCACCAAAACAAAAAGATTCAAATGTATGTTAACGAGTAAGTTCCTCTCGGTGTAAATTGACTGGTAATTCATTGCAAACACAAATCTGTCGCACCACTCTGAGTTCACTCCCTTAGTGCCTGACTCCTACGTTGATGGTCTCCCGAAATAATATAATCTACGATGTTGTTCAAATGACTCGAAAGGACTTGAAACTCAAAGTGTAGGACTTGTAAATTGCTTGAGACTTGTCAGTCTGGACAGTCTTGAGGGCAAAACTTGAGACTTACTTGTGACTTGCATGACTTACTCCCACCTTTGGTACATTGTCATTTATTGTTTGTGGAAATATGTTATTAATAATTGGTGTGCCTTAAATGTGTATTGATTTTGTATGCATGTATATAATGTTGTTGTGTGAGACTATTAGATGTGATTTGCGAATATGCAGTGGCACATGTGACAGAAGCTTGTGACCGGGTCCAAAATTTGGAGTTTGTTCGGCGATGCAAGTGTCCAAATGCACGTGCACGCAAACGCATTGGTTTGAGTTATTATGTGACATTCATTAAGGAATATTTTGCTGCATTATAGTACAAACAAATAGTTGAATAAAATAAGAATATGTTACATGATGCCCCCTTAGCATTTCTGTCCGCACTCTCAAGTATGCATGCCTAGAACCGGCCCTGCCTTGGAGATGGTCGTATGTGTGTGCGCAAGTGGGCGGATACTGAGGAGAAGAGAAAACGAAGGTGACAGATCCTTATTAAGAGTTCTTATCAGTATAGATCATTGACTCTCGTTGCGACCTGCGAGAACCCGGCTACCCGCCTAAGATCTGATAATTACACTTCATTAGAGAAGCAGGTAGTGATGGGGCTTAGAGTGAGAAGAGCAATTTAGGGTGATACAGAGCTTTGTATGAAAAGATGGTGGGATTTTAATTATGGAGGAACTGATGAGTTGGCTACGGAGACCATATCTGGGTTTTCAAAAATGAAGACATTTTTAAAGGGTGCAATGTATCAAAGTCAGTTTTAATTGCAAGGCGTACAGCAACTTATACATGAACAGCCTGAGAGATGCCAGCAAATGACATGATGTTTTTTTTAGAGTTGACTGTGGAGGTTTTACATTCAGTTCCCATGCAGCAAAGAACTCATCTGATGATGATATCCCCTGGCATCTAATGATTAACACTCAAAGATCAACCAATCACCGCATGTAAAATTATTTGCTTCTAGAAAGGAGTATAATCTCTGGGTCATACAATAAACCAATGTTGGCCAACTAATGACTGAATAAAAAGCAAATAAGATGCCAGACAACAATGTCATAGAGTTTTGACATTTAAGAAGGCGGGGCCAAAAGACTAACGCTAGGTACCAGATGACTAACCCAGCAAATCAGTCATGTTGCCTATGATAACTGACTGACTTGTAGACTGGCGGTTAGTCAATGATGGTATGCAGTTTTTACATTTAGATTCTATTTCATTTAAACGGGGAAGTCAAACAAAACATTTTTGGGACAATAATATGTTTTATGCAGCCCCACTAGGGCATTCTGGTTACTATTGCGTGGAATATAAATGAAGCAGCAAAATCCAGCTGTTATTATCCATCTCAGGGAGCGGCCATTTTTTCACTTGCGGTTGACTGAAGATGACTTCAATGTTGCTCAGGTCTCAGGTAACAATCAATCACAGCTCAGCTTCAGAAAACAGGTGAGCTGTGATTGGTCGTTGCCCGAGCCCTGAGCAACTGTTATGTCATCTTCTGCAAGTGGCAAAATGGCCGCCCCCTGAGAACAGCTGTATTTTGCTTCATACCTCATATTCAACAAATGTAATATTAACCAGACTTCCACTTTAAGAAAGTGAGCCATAAAGACAAACTTGGACTACTAGGTGACAAACTGACAAATTCTGTGATTTACATGTTGACCGAATCATGAACCGTGACTCATGGTTTTAAATACCAGACAGCGCCTTTTTCAAGTCCCAAAAAGGGAATATTGGGGGGTTAACTCAAGCGACACACAAACTCTGTCATTGTGTGTTTATGCATGCATGTCGGTACATTTATTCAAGCTCCTGGCTGTGTTTTTATTGCCTTGGTGTTGTGTCACATTTGTGTCAAAAACACAATGTAATAATGCTCCGAGGTGCACACATATTGTAGTAGTTTGACAACCACACTGCCCGCACCTATGGCCCCCACACATGTGCATTGGTGGTGCACGAACTGCAGAAAAGCTAGCAAAAAAAAAAAAAAAAAAAAGAAGTGCTGCAGTCTAGGATACTGCAGTGTAATTCACAAGCGCAGCCGCTCCGCAACATGTGCGTATGAAAGCCTGCCTCACAGTTGGGGCTTGTTTAGGAGTGGCCGAGCACAATCGTTATAAAAGGTGTGATGTCCCAAAAGTGTAGGCAGAATCCTGTGTGTGTGTTTGCGTTTGTGTGTGTTTGCGTGTGCTTGCACAGAGGGAGTGAGAGATGGTGACTGCAGTGTGCCTCCAGTGGGAAGCATTGATTTTCAAGCCCAGCATGGGGATGTGGGAAATGTCAGCCTCTAATTGAGTTGATAAAACCATTTTGAGTTTCATATCTAAACATCTACAGTACACAAATACACACACACAGTCACACACACAAAAGGGCTCCACTTTCAACAAGCCCCAGTGGGAGGTCTTTGGGGGCCTGAGTGTACAATACCTAATCTTATGCATCTGAAGTTTGACCAGTCCGACTCACTGAATGTTTATGAGGTTTGTCTACATACATCATTTATACGCAGTCAAGAGGCAAGGCGGCAGTCACACCAAGCGGCAAAATAGTTTGGGGGGTGGCTCACGTTTCTGCATGACTTTCAACAACAGTGTCCCCAAGGCTCAAAAAGGCTTAATACTCTACTTTATATATATTTTTTCATATATTGAGAAACTGTCTATTTAATCATGTTTCTAATAGGGGTGGGAATGGCAGTCCAATTTATAATACAGTGTTAGCGTGATATTTTGCTAACGATGTTGCAAAGTGGTGTTTAGTTTTGGAAGCAAATAAGCTGAGATAAACTGTAACATCTACTTACAGAAAGTGTGGGCGAGAAAACTTCAAATAGCAAAGAAATATAAGAAATATAACGACACCATGGATATATACTTGTAGCTGGGCTTTGCACAGAAACAGTATCAGTACAGACATACTAAAGCTAAAGATATGATGCAATGCAATATTGATTTTTTCCCCCTCAGCCCTGGGATAACAGCAGTTATTAAACATGTTTCTTACAAAGTACATAATGTAATACTTTACATGAGTCTAATGCAAAGGTGTCCAAACCTTTTCGTTCTCGAGCAGCATGAAGAAAAATCGAAGGACGCAAGGCCCACTTTGTCATTGTCCGATTATATTAAATACACTTAAACCAATCAATCAATTGTATTATAGGCTAGTTAGTTTAGCGTATTTTATTTTAAAGTTATTTTATTTTATCGACTGGAAAAGGTGAAAAGGCAAACAGTTTGGGATTTTTCATGATTTCGGGGTGCTCTACAGCCCTGTATCCCATTAGAATAGATCCGCCCCTGCCCTGAGCAGATGTCCATATTGAGAATCAAAGCAAGAATGAGTAATCCGAGATAAGATCACAATTTTTAAACCAGTATTAACTTGAGGATCTTAATCATTAATGCGATATGTTCACAAATCAGACATTGACACAGACAGCAGAAAGTGGAGGAAAACATTTTTGCTTCTGAAACTGAAATTGATTCTTCATTTATGAAGCATAATAAAGAGAAATGTTGTTACTATTTTAGTAGTAAATAGTTTATTCGCATATCTCAAAAATCTCTATAAATCAAATGTATCAGTAGTAGTAGTTGTCATCGAGGATGTGTGTAACCCTCAACTTTTTCAACACTCTCACACATTTATTCATGTTGAGGGCTGCTTAAAAACGTATGGTGGGCCGCGAATGGCCCGCTGGCCGTAGTTTGGGCACCCCTGCTTCAATTCAGTACTGCAAACAAGTACAACGCTGAAAAGACATTCAAACATGCTAGAGTCTGAGAGCAGTAATGATTGACACTGACTGAGTTATGAATGCATGAATAGTGAGTGAGATTCCTGCAGATGATGGCGTAGGTTTTCCATTCAGATCCCAGGCCAGAATGTTGAAATTATCTTCTGATGGTGTCCCATTGACGTTATGTGTATTGATTGACGTGTAGACCAAACAATCAGTGCATTAGTAGTAAGATTTCAATCAAAAACAGTGCAGGTTCTGCTTTCAGATCCTAGTCAAGATTTTTTACATTCGGATTCAATGTAAAGCGGAACTGATTGCGATTTATTAATACACAGCCAATCAGTGGCGGTGCCCTAATGACCGACTTTCTATTGATTTATTTGCACCTTTTTAGAAAATCAATCAATCAATAACTCTGTTTTAATAACCATAGATTAAAACCTGCTGGTCTCCACTCTATTTGAATTGAACACATGTGCTGCTGCTTGTTAGTACACTGGAGGGGGTCCTGCTCTCATTATTAGCAGCGATAATTAGGCCACATTTCACACATTGCGCCATGATAATGTTTTCTGTTACTATTGCATTCTCACGCACCACACTTTTTTTTGTGGTCCAAGCCCACTGGTAATTAGCAGCCGTAATTAGGCACACAACTATTCATATAGGGAATGCATGCATGTGTGACTTCCCTGCTAATTAAGAGTATTAATTACAATCATAGCTGTTCCTGTGAGACGCCATATCACTCCCAGTCGAGGTTCTTATGACTTTATCTCACCCCACCATCACCACCCCCCACCAACTCACTCTCTTATTATGTTATGTACTCTAAATATACAGTACACCTGCTGCATACAAGACATGCTGATATTGGGCTGATAGTGGGCCCAGCTTGGGTGTTGGGAGGGATTTGCATTACGTGCTTGTATTTCCTAATGGAATTTTAACATACAGTCAGCTCAACCATACTTTGTACGAGTAAAGCCAAAGTTAATTGTTTGATTTTCCATTATTTATACCAGAATACATTTCCCTGTGTGACTAATTGGTCACGTTCCTCAGTTTTAGGGTATAAAAATAAAACATGTAAGGTACAGTATTTTAATGGTAACCATATTCACCAACTTTCTGATTTGGTTAGTGCAAACTTGAATCATAAAAAGTTGCATGCGGGGGGAATCATGTAGAAAATAGAAGAGCATCCTGACGAGCTTCAGCACAAACATCGCTTCATGGAAAGTTAAGGAGCGTTGCCTTGCCTTTTTTATGAGCTTGATGCGTATTCCTGGTTAAATATCTTGCCTTGCACTTTTTTTTTTGGTGCTGTTGTGCATCCTCAGCACATAGACAAGTCTGACATCATTTATGGAGCGTTTTATAGTCCGTTCCCAGATGCAACGCGAGTTGTTGCATTTGAATATTGCAGGAGTGTTGCCTGCTGAGGCCAAGATGGCACACACATGCTCCAAATACGTAACAAATGCACGGGACGGAGAGTGCCTACTATAGATGCATATTAAAGATATGGAGTGATATCGTTTTATTAATATTCCTTTTGCAAAATGTATGATGAATAATGACTGCACTTATGAAACATTCGTTAGATCATGTTAAATATTGATCATAATAAAACTCACACTTATACTCACCCCTTAATTCCATTTAAGCAGCCATAAAAACACAAATAGCAGTGGACTAGTAATAAAAACTAATTCTATCACATTTGTAGTCATTATTCTTCAAATGAGAATTGAACGCACAATTGCGTATCGATCTTTTGATGTCAAACAGAAAAGGTTGGCTAGAATGGAACAATAGTTCCTTAAATAGCTCTCAATGCATTGGATTTTGGTTGGTGCAGTCCTAACCAAAGCCTCCTCGGATGAGACATCTTCTAAAACAAACAACACATTCCAGTTGTGATCAAATCATTGCCATGAATGAATGAAGTTAGCATCTTCTTCACTCGCCAGTTAGCAACAAAGCTTACAAGCACTTCTCTAGCCCATTTGAATTCATTTTATGAGGCAGTTTCACCGTGATGTCATCTTAGATTACAACTCACAATAACAGCGTTTTTTTTTTCTGAATCAGGTCACAGAAAAAGTTAAGTTGAAGATATGAGTTTGCTGATTGGCTAATGTTAGCTTTCTTTGCAGGATAGCTAACTAGAGACATCAGCCGTTTCTCAATATCAAGACTGCAGAGTACGCTCTTGTGAACTCAAAGAACATACTTCCTAAGACCGCTAGTGTCTTTGTAATTGGAATGGCTATTTCTGTAATTCACCACAGTTATCACGTGATTAGATTTCAATTCAAATTTTTTTTTTTACAAAAGTAAGTCTTCTCATCCGCTTTCATATTAGCCATTTTGATAGCAGCATGGGATATTTTCCCAGCCAAGTCTTTACAAGTCACCAAACAATGAATCTTTGGTTAAGCTAAGAGACAAGAACAACATCCAGGTATTACAGGCTTTCTTGGTTTATGCTCACTTTCAATTGGAATAGGACGTTTCACAAGATTGCAAGGATGTATGAACGAAAAAGAAGGCAAATTGAGAAATAACTTTCAAATTAGCTTCTTGTCTGGGCATAAATGTTTTGTTTTTAAGTAACTTTTTTTCTGAAATTTCACGCTTGAACTTTCACCACAGCCTTCATTAACTAACTTAAAGGTCGCAAACTACAATTGACCATCTGCCTAATATGCTGACATTCTGTCTCTGTGTAAAGACACTTTTTACGCTGCTTTTAAAGAGGACAAAGTCAGTCTGGGAGTTTTTTCCGAAGGCAGGACGACATCCGTATAACGGAATCCCGAAAGGAAAGACAGCAATGTAAAGTTTTGAGACTCACTTGTCCCTATCCTGTTGTGTTGAACGCAAATGTCATTAAGTACTGATTAAGGTTTTCGTCTCGTTTGTTCACAGTGGATGGCTGTACAGATTGGTCGGTGGACTACCTGAAGTACCAGGTGCTGCAGGGTGAGCCAGTGCGGCTAAAGTGCGCCCTGTTTTATGGCTACATCCGCGCCAACTACAGCCAGGCTCAGAGCGTCGGCCTCAGCCTCATGTGGTACCGCAGCTCGGGCCTGGGCCACAGTGACTTTGAGGAGCCCATCTCCTTCGACGGAGTGCGTATGAGCAAGGAGGAGGACGCCATATGGTTCAGACCCGCCGACCTTCAGGACGTCGGGCTCTACTCCTGCGTCTTGCGGTGAGTTGATGAAAATGTGTGGATAATGGGTTGACTCCACAGCTAAACATACATAGGGGGTCTTCAGTTTATGATGATCACGATGTTTAGAGCTTACAAACGTCATACAATATTTACAAACTAGCACTACGGCTTAAGAATATGGCACAAGAAGGCATGCTCAGTTACCGCTGTACCTTCTAATTTTCATGTGATGGTTTTGAATTTGTGGCCAAACAAATGGTTTTAATACAATTATTATTTTTTGTAATTATAACAGCTATGTTACCATAGTTTAGGGATAGATCATGGTGTGTTCCAACCAACAAATTTATATTGGAATTCCGTCATCAACCGAAGGCTACCTGTATAGTCAAACCTCTGAAGTGAAATGCCACAAAACTTGGTTGGCCGTCTAGGTATCAGGGCAGGTGTTGTAATTTGATATTTGAAAGTCTCTCACATTTAATAATAATATTGCACCAGATTGATATAGCGCTTTTCTAGACACTCAAAGACGCGTTACAATGGAATGGATACATTATTCATGCACTCACACATTCACACTGTGGTGGTGGTAAACTTCTTTAGTAACCACATCTGTCCTGGGGCAGGCTGACAGAAGCGTGGCTACCAGTGTGCACCTACGACCCCCCCCCGACCATCAACGAACATTCGCACCATTCATACACCAGTGTGAGTAGCACTGGAGGCAATGTGTGTGAAGTGTCTTGCCCAAGGACACAACGACACATGACTTGGGGAGAGCGGGGATCGAACAGCCGGGCTTCTGGTTAGAGAACGATTGTCTCTACATCCTGAACCACAGCCGCCACAATTCATTTCTACTCATCCATATTTGAATTTTGAAATGGACCAGGTCAATTGTTGAGGAGGTTAAAAAAAGGGATATCAAATATGTAAAATTAATTCTTTGAACATTATAATAATTAGTTCTTATTTTATAAATGCTTGCTCTGCTAAATAGAAAAAGTTGCCACATATTTTGAATAACACCTGGTTAACTTCGAAAGATACTACACACACAATAATCATGTTGCTAAAGTACGATGAGTTACCAAAATACAGTATTATCTCATGCGTATAATGCAGTTAGCAATCTGTATGAGTAAACATTGTTAAATGAATAGGCTACCTAATTGACAGGCTCAATAGAACGTGTGCATTATTATTTTAAGGCAGAATTTGATGATGTACCTAATGGTGTGGCAGTTTAAAGCACACACTCAAGTTATAACTACCATCTGTTGCTATCGAGGGGCGCGATAAGATTAAGATGCACAGTAGTGTCGCGGTAACTTATTAACCTTTGCGGCGGATAACATCCTTCAATAATTGGCTCATTGCAGCTCTTCATTTTGCAGAGTTTTTAATAAACTGGGTTAAAGGCCTCTTACGGGAACCAGAGAGGTTTGAAGTGCGCTCTCTAAGTGTGCCTGTGTGATGGAGAATTTGTGACTGATGTGCCCACAGTTTTGTGCAACTAATGAGTGTTTTCTTTTTAAATATCTGACTGTAGAATGTTGTTCTTAAGAGTTAGAATTCTGAGCACAATGTAAGTCTGCTGTAAGAAAGTGCCCGGGGTTTCTTAACGTGCCTTGGAATTGCTGCTATTTTTTTGTCTTCTCAGATGGCACAATGTGAGAGATTTTGCTTTGAGCTGAAATCGATTGTCTTTTTTGTCAGAGTGTAAGCCTTTGAGTCACACTTGTGACCTGAGCATCCCCCAACCCGAATGCTCGTCTTTGCGTGTTGCGTAACTCCGTGCAGACTTTATCAACCACAAAACCGAGGTGGGTGCACTTCACGCGTCATGCCTTTTAGCTGTACCAATGTAATGTAAAACTTAATATTCAGCAAATTACAGCATGCACTTCCCTGTAAATGAGATCTATTATGCATTTTCATCAACATTTAAACCAGAGATGCTGGAGAGGGCCACGATTTTCCATCCGTTCTACTGGGGGGGCCACAGAGGACCATGTACTTCCTTAACAGATGTATGAATAAAGGACATTTTAAATATGGACAAAATATTTGCATGTGTGCAATATATATCCTCTAATAGATTTAATTCAATAATACATGTTTCAATGCATGTATAACATATCCATTCTTCAACAACAAACGGTTTGAACAATCAAAAAAGAGCTACTTTGGGTGTGTTTCCCCCTAGTGCAAAGGGCTATCGTGTAAAAATGACCATTCAAAACTGCTTAATAGCAAACCAACATGCAAGAGTGTGTGCATTTTTCACAAAAATCAAATCAGTCCAAATTTTAATATTATTGAGGTACTATATTTGCCCTTGCATACAATCCACATTAAATATATATATATATTTGTAAATTTTACTTTTTGTTATATCTTGAGTATTTTATGTTGTCTCCAGGATTTTTGCCCCACTTCCCTCAGCCTGTCATGGAAACATATTGTAAATGTATTTTTTTATTTTTTTTCTCTCTCTCTCTCTCTCTCTCTCTCTCTCTCTCTCTCTCTCTCTCTCTCTCTCTCTCTCTCTCTCTCTCTCTATATATATATATATATATATATATATATATATATATATATATATATATATATATATATATATATATATATATATATATATATACATATACATTTGCGAGGGGGGCCTTAGAGGGGTTGTTAAAAAATAGTTTTCCAAATATTACTATTATTATTGTTATTATTATTGTTATTATGATGATTATTATTGTTATTATTATTATTATTGTCTTAAATAAAATTTGATGTGTACCCCAGAGATCAAGAATGACAATTTACGTTAAACAGATCTCGCTGAAATCAACGAATTTAAATGCACTAGCCTTGTCTCATGCAAGCGACTGTGTTTACCGCCCCAAATACTGCTGGGCCAATGGGGAGTCTTGCTTTCATTACCATGACGACAGAGGGTGGAGCACTACACTGTGCTTTGACTGTATAGCAGGGGCAGCATCGCACCCATGGGAGATGTGGGCGTTTGTGCATAAAAATACCGCCGCATGATGGTGTTACTGTGTTTCAGACTGTGTAGTCCGGCAACCAGTTTACAGCCCTCGGATCTTCACTTAGCCTTGCTGATCATGTCGCAGGCGGAGAAACTTAGTGTGGGGGCAGTTATTATGTTAATTAAGCAGTTCTGCAGAATGGCTAGCTCAAAGACACTTTTTCAGAAATAGACAGATAGCAAAAGATTTAAATGGTTGTTTAATTTATAGATAATCAATCATTTGTTACACAGTTAAAAGTTAAATTTTCCATTACAATAGATAGATAGGCTCTTGTATAAATGGCCGAAACACAGTAGTTTGTCTTTTGTCTTTAGTTTAGATGCTCACTGAACCACAGTCTCATGAGATTTACTGACATCTCCTTTTTCTCTTATTTTGGGGACACTTTTCTTTTTCCTTCAAAAACTTGAGTCAAACTCCAAATTGTACCATTTTCATAGTGTTCCACTTTGGATGCTCCACTGTGGATTATTTTATTCCACAGCCGCAACATATTTTTATACCTGTATGACCGTTATGAATGGTAAAGGGGACATATTGTAGAAATGAGTCTCTGGAGTGCCCGCCCGCCCATCAACTGTGAAATTACACAACCAAGTACATTTTTTGTGAGCTGACAATGTGCCTTTCCTCCAGCATTTCCTTTCCACTCATGAATTGACTCCTACCTGAGCGTGTATCCGCACTTTTCAGACGGAACTGCTATCATTTCACCGCCAGCAGCAAAGAAGAACATGTTGTTGGGCGGCCAGATTGGTGTTATCAGCGTTAGCTTCAGATAACCGGCACCTAAGTACGTTATATAATGTTACATGGTATCAATCACAAACATAGCCGCCACAATGTGCCAACATTTCAGTTCAAGTATACTGTATAGGTTCCATGTCAAATGACACCGTGAAATTAGTAAAACAAATTTTGATTTTGATGAAACTTGCTGTACTTCTTGATAGTGATGGCACAACACTAATGTCTAATTTTAGATGAATTGGAGCAGACATTTGGGCACTATGGGCCTCCGAATGTTGCCATTTTTGTCAAATAGAGGCGCAGCCACATTCCTTTGAACCTTTGTATCTCAGGAAGTACTGGGTCAATCTTCATGAAATACATATTGTTGGAAAGGGAATTCAACAAGGATTCTTTTTTTTAATCAAATGTAAAAAAAAATCCTTAAACATAAAAAGTTTCAGAGATGTATATTTGTTTTGTTTAGCAGCAATAAGAAGTCAAAGTATCCACACACTCAGATTTTCATTAAATATTCATTGGAAGTTTAAGGGTATGGACACTTTGACTCCTTATTGCTTCTAAACAAGAACAAATTTCATCTTTGAAACTTTTATATGTTTTAGGGAACATGTGAGGTCAAATTATAGATCTGAAGGTCAAGTTACTAAAATATGTACCAATCTAAATGATTGTAGATTTCTTGTTGAATTCCCTTTGTAACAATACTTGTTTTGTGAAGAATGACCTGCAGTTCCTGAAATATAAGAGTTCAATTAAAGTTGGACACGCCCCTTTTTGCCAATGATGTCAAATTTCAGAAGACTGTAGCTCCCAAACCCCTGCTCCAATTGACCTTAATGTAAGATTTTGTGTTGTGCCATCAATATCAAAAAGTACACCAAGTTTCATTAAAATCTAAATCTGTTTGTTTGAAATGTTTTTGGGGGGGATTTGACATGGAACGACCCATTGACACACCCCACTTTGGATCAGGGTGAATTGAGTAATTTTATTAAGCGACCTGAGAATTGTTTTAATTTGTGCAAAAGTATATTTGATTTAATATTTGATTGTTTTAATTTGTGCAAAAGTACATTTGCTTTAATATTTTATTGTTTTAATTTGTGCAAACGTATAATTGCTTTAATATTTTATTGTTTGTTTGTTTGTTTGTTTGTTTGTTTGCTTATTGCACATATAAACCAGCAACGGAAATACTGCAATTAAAATAAAATGATTTAAAAGAAACATTTTTTTCCATTAAAAAAAAAATACATAATCATCATTAAGCACAGCTTACATGTTCAAAAAGGAGTAGGAAGAAGTAAAAAACGTATTGAGTCCTTTATTTATACATTGCTTGTAAAGCAAGGAAGGTTTTTATGATAGAGGCTGTTTAACTCACGTAAAGTGGTTGAATCCTTGTGTCTCTGCCAACGGGCATGTGATAATTAACATGGAGAATCACATCACACCTTATTCAACTCCAGCAGTCATAAGGAGTGACACAGGTTTGAACGGTAAGTTGACCTCTGGCTTTCCATCAACACAACGACCTTGCGCACACACACCCTTCCACAACGTCACTGTGTTTGTGTGGATGTTTAACAAATACATCTGTCTGCTCCCAGTGGACTTCAATGGCTCAGCTGTGTTATTTCTGATCATATTTGCTTTGCTTAACAATGTAGGCGATTGCCTACATATGCAAATATGTGTTAACAACGCATGATTTTACATATCTTTCAAGTGGACATGATTTACCGGAAGCGTTCCCTCTTTCTACCTTAAAGGCCATTGCTGTTGCATGGGGTGTCCTCTTTTTTGCTTCCGGCAGCATTTCCCACTTGCACTTTTAGTCATCCACTAAGTGACAGAAGAAGAGTCCTCAATTAAAAGTTAAAACGGTCCAGCATTTCTTCTAGTCAAAATCCGAAAAATTGCAAGGAAAACATGCATCCATTTGTCCATGTTCTATACTGTAAATCCTCATGAGTTAGATCTGTGCCTCTCACTTATTTTCTTTTACGTCCCGGTAGGAAGGAGACAACAATTAGCGACTCCCAACTCTCCGCCACCACTAATATTAGTACCATTTGTCTATAGAATTGTTAAAAGTACACCTCTGTATGCTTATTAAGATACAATAAAACAAAAATGAAACAAAAGAAACTTAGATGATCTTACAACATAGAATAACTTCGTTAATGCATATATTTTTTTTTGGTGTTTTACAGAAAAGATTTGAAGTGCATTAATTTTCTTGAAATTTAAACAGAGAGAGAGAGAGACAGAGAGTTCACCATTGCCACCTACTGTAGTGGATGTGCAATCACACTTTATTATTTTGCAGCAAAAAAAAAGACAAAGAAAGAAACAAAAGAAAAGAACAATTTATGTGCGGTCCAAATAATGAAATGATACGGTATGTCTGGGTTCATATTGACAAGTTTGGATCCAGATTCAGTCCGCTTAGTGAAGTCCCCTGTTGTAATATTTTATTTTTCAGCCATTTACATTTGTCTTTCACACCCGCCCCATAGATTGTTTGTGTGTGTGTGGGGGGGGGGGGGGGGGGGTGTGTGTGTGTGTGTTTTATAGCTGCAGGGGGTCAAAACAGTTTATATGAAAGAGGTGACTCCCTTATTGCTTCCATAACCTGACTAGATCATATGAAAGCCCTGTCATTTGCAGTGAATGGGAGCATCTGGCAAGCCTTAAATGTAATGGAATAAAATTCCAGTGTGGACCTCTCCTCCAGAATGACCAGGATCACTCAGGCGGGGCAAAGTGGCGCAATGCTGTACACTGTATGAACACAAGTATCGAGATGTCAGGCTAATACACCTGCATGAAGTGAAAAGTGGGAATACTTTCTGCAAGATTGTTTCCATGGAATTTCTCTTGCGTTTATGAAGAACTCCCAAAGGAGTTTCTAGCCTAGTTCTTGCACACCAAACTCATCCAAGCATGCTTTTATGGACCTTGCTCTGTGCACCAAGACACAGTTGTGCTGGGCAAGACAGTGACCTTAAGTTGGAAGCCATTTGCATGGGTTACTATAGTAACAATACGACAAAAGTGTGAGTGGTGGTAAAACGGCGGGGGGTGGAATCAACATCGCTCCATACAAGTACTCGCTTACAGTCAAGTAGCGCTTGTGAACTTGTTTGCGACATATTATTCGGTTCCAGGCTCTAACGTTTTTGTTTCACCTAAGCTGCAAAACTGACAGGTCAGAAGTGAATCTCCACATTTGGCTGTTTCAAAAATTATTTCCCCCCTAAAAAGTTAGCAAAAAATTATTTCCATCAATAAAAATTAATAAATAAATAACTCATATTTTGCATTAAAGTTTGTTGCAAAACCACTTTATCCCTGATTACAGTTTGGCAACCAATAATTGGTGTTTAGTTGGTATTGTTTTAAAACAGAGGTGGACGCGGTGAATTTTGAGTGTGTGTCCGTCATTCGGCAATCGTCAACAGTTGGGATACCCTTCCGTCATTGCCAATGCATCAAAATTTCAAGCCGAACCACATTGTAATCATCAATCCGTCATTGCTCAGCAAAATGAGCATCTGCCAATGTTTCCGTCATTTGAAGTGGGCATTAAAAAAAAGAGAGAAAAAAAAAATTAAGTGGGCATCCGTCAAGGCTTCGTCGTTTGTCAATCCAGCAGCAAAATGGAACGGCAAATTTATTGACAGATTGATGATTATATTGACGGACGAAAACACCCTTCCGGCAATGCTTATTTTGTCAATTTTTCGAAGTTTCCCGTCAATCGGCAACCGTCAACAAAATAAGCGTCCGTCATTGATGGACTGACGGAAGGTCCACCTCTGTTTAAAACAAACAATATCAAACAATTCTATGCACTTTTAAATGACGCAGCATCCCACAACCAGATGATCCGAGGTGCGACACCAAACTGCACAGCAGGACCAAAGAATTATGTGTGTTACACAGGCCTTCGATGATAGCGCCTCAAAAGGTGGATTTTTGCCACGTTGAGCTCACTTACTCCCAATTCCGTTTCAGCGCAGTTTAAATAGACACCGAAAAAAGGCAATTTTTTTTCTTTTTAGAGGTCGTGTAAAGTGCATCTATTAGGCTTGACATGCCCTCTTCGTCAAGTACGATAAAGATGGAAAAACAGACTTTTACAGGCAGGTGTACATTTATGATAATGTTAACTGATTTAAAATTTTATATTTCAAGCCTGTTACTGCTCTGACACTATACTAAAAGGCTACAAGTTTTGTCACAAAATTTTTTCCAGCTGTAACATGTCTTCAACATCTGTTGTTTTTACAAACCAGAATGTCTGGAGCAAAGAAAAAATGTATAGCCCTACAAATGCTTTTAGAACACCTGGACACTTAGAGCTATCGGCATTTTTTTTTTTAAAACCATGCTATCAAGTTAGAGACAAGAAAAAATAACATGTAATGAAAGGCTGGCATTGTGGAAAAAGTCTTGTCTTTATGCCCATGCTGACATTTTAGAGTGACACAAGGCGAGATGTGTTTGTGCTTCCTCGACTGGCGAATTTTGCGACGCAGCGCAATAAGTAATGCACGCCGCCACATTACTGCTTGACCTTATTAATGCTTTGGTGAATGAATGGCAGCAAATCCCTGCAGCCAGGTTGTTATAGCAACCGAAGGTGCCCTTGTGCTTTGTTTGCGTGTCTATATATTTTGGGTGCTGAGTGTTGTTGATGCAGTGGACACAGGTTGCTTTGTAATGGCTCAGATAATGACGACGATGATGATGAATGCAGTATTAGAATAGCATAGAGTGAGGGACAGCAGGCGAGGATGAGCGGGACCTCCTCCAGCTAAAATTCATCACAGCGTAAGTGTGTTGATGGCTGCTAGGAAACGAGGAAGCGGGGGCGGGTTCGGCTTGTCCATTCTCGTCCTTCCTGTTGGGAGGCCCGAGGGTTTGTCTCCTCGCTTATTAGCATTCCCAAGCCCCGGCTGACTACCCCCCAACACCTCCTATCACTCCTCCATAAATCCTATATTGGTCGCGAGTGTGAATTATTGACTCACTAAAGATGCTGAATACGTGGTTACTGTTAAACCCACAAACGTCGTGCAACAGCGGGAGGGGCTGAGCAGTGGCGGATGAAAATGACTGGAAGGACATTACAGGGGTTAGCACGGTGTAGGAGGTAGGGACATTATCACGAAGTTACTATACTATGGTGGCGACATAAACTGGATTTGTAAGTAAGTCATAAATACAGTAAATATTTGTGGAAAAATCACTTCAATGGAACCTCTTTCTTATGACTGTTGGATCATAAGGACATTGTGTTATGATATTGATGTTGTCAGTTGCTATGCAGTTTTTATGTCCCTTGTGATGATATTTGTAGTTGCTAGTATGCAGTTGCTACTGTATGTCCCTTATGGTGATGATGTATTTGTCATTCTTATTTTGTCAAAAAAATACATTTCTTTTTAAAAAGGCCTTCTTTTTTTTTATGTCTTTTGCTAGATTTTATGTTTTTTAACTGTTTTATTTATTCTTATTTGTTTTAACTTTCCCCTGTAGCACTTTGAGATTTATTTTGAAATGTAAAGTGCATTACAAATGTAATTGTATTATTATTATTATTGTCTACTTTGTCCCTTATGAAGATTATGTTGCCAGTTGCTATGCAGTTGCTATGGAACTTTATTGGCCACTTTTAGTTTGTCTATTTTGTCTTATTTTCTGTACAAAGTACAAAGTTGGAAGTTCCTTAGCCGAGGTTCCTCTCAGCATGTCAAGGTTGGCTATGTGTACTCTTCCATTCAAGCTGTTCTTCCATGTTTTCGAGGTTGCTTGCATGCATCCGGTCCTGCTCTCTCAATCGAGGTTTCTCAGGCAAGGTTTCTCTGTCAATTGTTTTCTTTGAGGACTTCTGAATCCAGCCCTGCTCTCTGTTGCTACTTTGTATTTTTGTATGTAAATCAAGACACTCTGTTTAGCAACTTCCGTGTCTTGTCTGTGTTTGGGTCCTAACTCTGCACCACACCAGACACTTTGAAGAAGGTTTGTGAAGTCTTTACGAGCACACACAAACTAATTTGACCAAATCAATGCTAATATAAATAACGTAGGAAATAAACTGTTTTCTGAACACAGATATTAAAGTTGAATATTTCCTTCGTAGTTACACAAAGTAAATTTCTATTGATTTATAAATGTACAGTATACATACTGTAAGTTAGTATAGATGCACAGTGTGGCATATTCGCCATAGAGACAGAAAATAACGTGAAAATGCTGCAGAGAAATCAATGTATTCAAGTGAGGCTCATTTAGCAAGTGGGACGGCGCTGCGTTCAAGTCATTCCTGTACGACACCAAGACCAACATTCCTTGTGAATAGAACTAAGTGAAGAATAAGAAGAATAGAGCATGCACACAAGACGAACCAATGCCCCGTTTAATTGAGGTATTCTGAATACGTTTCTATGAACAACAACTCTGGTTATGAAAGTGGTTCGGGTTTTTTCATGTTTGGATTTATGATCTGTTTACATGGCCTTTTTGGGTATTAAAAGTGTTATTGCTTGTATTTAAAAGTACTAGAAAAATTGGGATTGGATGGATCAAGTATTTATGCATCTTACCCCCTAACCTTGGTAAAGTCACTCACAAAGGTATCGAAGCTCTTCTCTCTGAATTTCTGAACTCCTTCTTACAAACCAGTTTTGTATCAATTGATGCCCATGACGACGTAGACTGTAATCGATGTAATGTTGTTCTTATTCAGATCTATTTTAGACTGAATCATCAGTAGAGCCGCGAGACTCCATTTCATTTTACAATTGCAATTTCTTGACAAAAGACTTTCCTATTCATGTTCACATTCATGTTCTTGTTCGTGTTCTTTATCAATAACAGTGGCATATGAGGTGTCAGAAAAGTTCAAGAACTGGTGGCGCAAAATATTCCAAATACAAATTACACGTTTTCCCAATCAAAAGTATTCCCACAACTTAATGCTACACCTTCATGCACATCTAAATTGATTCTATAGAAAATGTATATGCACTAAAGCAATATATGCTAAAGCAGCATGTTTTAAGAACTCAAAATATGTAACCAAGGGTCGTTTTATTTGTCATCCACAGGAACTCCACTTATTGCATGAAGGTGTCCATGTCGTTAATCGTCGCAGAAAACGATACGAACATGTGTTACAACTCCAACATGCGCCGGATGGAGAAGGCTGAGCTCAGCAAGAGCAAAGACGTCCTGTGCCCTGACATTGACGACTACATTGAGCCGGGCAAAGAACCAGACATTACCTGGTACAAGGTGAGTGAGGTTCACATTTCAAGGGCAATATAATGGAAACTTTAGTTTTTAATTATTTGTTTAGAAATAGGGCGCCATAATGGTTGGGTGGATTGATGGATTGATGATAGTCTCTGAAGTGTCTACACACCAATCATGAAATAAAACAGCCCAGTAAATCTTTTGTAATCGGCCTAATTTTAATAATGTGTTCCATAACATTGGAGCTAATTTACATAATAAGCAGCCCCACGCTGGGTTTGTCCAACCATGGCATGATCAGATCAATCTACATCCCCCACGGGTGAAACCTCCTGTTATCATGTCAAATATAAAAGGTAAGCAGAGTTGCAATGAGTTTAGTTGGATGCACAGATTAACATTAGCTAACATAATTGGCTTCTGATATGCAGTATACACTAAACACATACAGATTGCAGTGGGGCCATATTTTGGTTTGGTGACACATCCTAGCGACAAGTGTACAAAATGCTTTCTCCATGAGTGCAAATGTTTATATGTTTTTATGGGTGCTGTCTTATCATTCTTGACCCTTGGGGTATTTTGACAAAAATCTGGCACAGACATGCTATTACTACACTTGGTAACTTTTCCAAGTGGTTAAGTTAAAAATGTGCATAATATGTCTCGTTTAAGGCTAATTCAGCACTGTTGTGATTTTGTGATAATCATTTAACAGGAATCTCTTTATACTCTTGAGAAACATTACTGAAAGATTGATTGGTTTGTTTTGTTCACATTTGTTTCTAAATTATATTTAAATTGACTTTCCAGATCAGTTAAGCAGATTATGAATGGATGCAAATCATTGCGATGTATCATGTACTGTATCACAGTGCATTTTGAAGGGAGTACAAGATGGAAATAACTCAAAGGGGGAAAAAATGATGCAATGTCACCCACTGCCCTGAGGACCAAGTGGGTGACCTACAAAGGCTCATCTTCCCTCATCACAATTCAGGATGTGCCTGCTCACTTCTTTCCCGGGTTCTCGCCTCTCCCGGGTCCGGCAATGCTTGCGGACAGCGTAGAGCACCCCAGTGAAGCGTTCAGGCCAGACTAATCACAGGCAGATCAGCAGTAGATTAGCTGGACGGCCGCGACCTCTAGGTTTTTCCAGAATTCAATTACGTTTCAGGTAATGACAGTGAGCGCTGGAAACTGGAGTTATTTGGACCACTGCGGGGCCACCGTGATTGAATTCAAAGAATGCCGGGAGCAAAGGAGAAATGGAATCCACAGAGCCATCGATGTCCTGGCCTGAGTGCCTAAGATCTTGTCTCAGTCACACATTAATGTTTACACATGCACAGACTAAGCACACAAAACACATTTACTGTCCTTTCTCACTAGTATTGCACTAAAAAGGTAAGCTAAATTAAGCAGAGTTGCAATGAGTTAAGTTGGATGCACAGATTAACATTAGCTAACATAGTGGTTAAACATCACTGTTGCCACAGTTACCTCGAAAAAGTAGGTTAGTTACTTTACTGATTATTTGATTTTAAAAGTAGATAAATTAGTTTACAAGTTACCTTAATATTTTGAAATGACACCCGCTTTTGCCACTTAATTTGAAGTGACATTTAAGAAGTTTGTTTTGATTAAATAAAGACAAACTTTTTTACTTGCCTTTATTATTATTTTTATTTAAACTGTTTTCTGAGTTTGGTCATATGACGTTCATAATCTGAGCTGCGATTGGTCGTTTGATACCTGAGCCCTGAGAAAGTGTGATGTCATTTTCATTCGACAGCAAGTGGCATCATGGCCGCCTCCTGAGATGGATAAAAAAAGGTGGATTTTGCTGCTTGCTTGATTTTTTTTTTTTATGTAGTATTGTAGAAGCTCGATAACATTTTGTCAACAGCACAGACTATCCAACAAACCGTTAATATTTTAGTTGTTAAACTGACACAAACCCAAAATAGTGACTGTTTTCAGTTTTAAAATGTCTCTCCTCAATTGTTTATGTGGTATGATATGGACACGGGAGTCGTCATTGCACTATGTACAAATTCAGGTTACATTGTTTTAGCAGGAACAGAAATTCTACCCACTGTGAAAAGTAAACGTTATAACATCACTACCACATGTTTCATGATATAATACCCTGTGGTTGAACTTCAACCCTATTTTGACAACATAGTTTGTACTATATTTATAGTTCAAAGTATTAGAAACATCCCTTCTGAACAATTGTTTTGTATTTTTTTCTATTCACAACAGGGCTTGTCCCTATTCCCCGTGAATTTATGATATATAAAATTTCAGGAAGAACCTAAAATGCGCTAGAACCAGAGGTGGACACTCCTGTTTGTCAGCTGGCCCCATCGTTGACGTATGGCCACATTTTCTGGCGAGTGCCAACATTTTTTGCAAATGCTTTATGATGTGACGTGAAGCCTCGAAAAAATACATGGACTGATAAGAAACGTCTGTACTAACCTGGATCGATGGACGAAAACCTGCATCAGTCGGTGTATTTTTCGAGGCTTCGTGTCATAAAGCATTTACCGAAAATGTAGGCATTCGCTGAAAATGTGGGAAATCCCTCAATGACATCACGAGACCAAGACGAGCTACAACAATTGATCAATCATATCTCACCTTTGCAAAGCTTCAGATAGATGCCCCAGACTGAAGTGGCCACTGATCTTAAAGTGTCGCAGGGTGTTATCAGCACGTTGTAACAGAAATACAGAGAGGCAAGAATCTTCACAGAAAGGCTTAGTAGTAGTCATCCTTAGAAATGTTCAGAAATCTGTTGTGATTTTTGTTTCAAGCATTTGATGTGCTTAGTTGAAGCCTTTAGTCTAACCAGATTATGCTGTAATTACCAGGAATGTCATCCAAAGAAGTGGCGTGCCAGCATCATCCAGAAGAGAGACATCCTGTCTTTCCAGGAGGTGAAAGAAGACGACATTGGAAATTACACCTGCGAGGTCCAGTTCAGCGGCTTTGTGGTGAGGAGGACAACGGAACTCACCGTTACCGGTAAGAGGTGCTCGGAGTGCCGAAAGGCGCGTCACGAGTTTGAGGCTTCGTGAAGTGTGCTTAATGTTAGATGAATAAGCGTCAGTCGTTTGCACTGGAGGGGTATTTGAGGCAATGAATTGATGGCAAACACACAACATGCACACCGCTGAGCACTGATGCAACATCCCGCTGTTGCGCTAATTGCTGCGGGAGGCTGGGGCCGGCCCGCTACCACGTTGCGGCTTCTTCTTCCACTGCAGCACTATTGGCTGTGAAATACTGTACTTAAGGTACTAGGTTAAATACACACACACACATGCGGAGAGCTCCAAGATCAAAGGCCAAGGTCAGGAGATTTAGGCCATGTACACACGTAGCAGTTTTTTTTTTTTCTCTGGGGGTAGGAAAAATAGTGTCCACACCACCACGTTTGTAGAAAACATCCGCAGATAACCGTGGCAGCAGTTCCCCAAATCCTATCCAATCAGAGGGCGCCTCTGCCTGGCGACGCCACTTCCACAAATTGAGATGCATGCCAAGCCTCTAGGTGGCAGTAGTTAGCCAATTACTGCTCATCTCTTGACGTCACTTCACCATACGTCACACAAGCACGGACTGCCATCCGCTGATCTGTATATATACGGATCAGTGATAGAGGAAAACAAAGAGGATAAATACAAAATCTTAAAAAGCTTCACTTGTCTTTTTTTTAACAACTTTTTTCCTACTCATTCACCACACACATACAAACATGGTGACAAGTGAATCCATGCCGCCTTCTTGACACACACACAACTTGAGGTATGTGATTGAGTGACGTGTGTGTAGGACGACGTAAAACTTCGTTTACTGACGGACACACACGTGTGGATGACGGGGCAAGCCGCAGAAAAATATCTACCGTTTACTAAAACCCGGCTGCACGTATACATGACCTTAGTGTGCCCCCAAGGCTAAATCTCCTGCATCATTCTTGACAACCTGGTCTGAATATTCAGTGCTATTTTGTAACATTGATTGTCAACTTATTCATTTGAGTTCATGCTGCCACACCATTTATTATTTTGTTTATTATTTTGTTTTTATACATGAGACTCATTTGATATTTCAGCACAAGACATACATTTTTCTAAATAATCAAATTCTTGAAATAAATAAATTAAGACTATTGACAACTTGTACTGGAAGAAGATAATAGTCTAGTAAATATGTTCATATTTTGCTGTAAATTAATCAATATAGCATCAGTAGCATATCAACTAGTCACAAAAGTTTTTTTTTACTTTTGGAATGCAGTTGAACTTTATTCAACCTCTAAACTTTTAAATACACACATCCAACTGTTCACAGTTTCAATACTTTTTGCACTACTTGCTGTTCTGTAACAAGGAACTGAACATTTTCACAGCCTGAGACCAAGTCAACACTTAAAAATTGATCAGCAATACATTGAGAGGCTTCAAACAGGATGTTGTTAAACGGAAATGAGCTGAGAGTTCAACAGGTTAAAACAAATTAGAGGTGCAAGTTTGGGCAAGAAAGCTTTTTTTTTTTTTTTTTAAATCACATATCACATCTTTGAAGGAATCGTGTAGGAATATATATATATTTATGTTCAGAATTGTTTGAATTTTGGGGCATTTCACTGCTGGTCACGCTGCAGTAAAAAGTGATAAACCTTTATTGCTGCTATTACCTACTTTCTGAAAGCACTCTGTTCAAGGCAGTATTTGGCATTTACATAACCAAATCAGCTCTATGTTGCTTGTATGTTTAATGCACACATATTGTTTCCCTCGGGGCCTGGAGTTAGCTTGACCCCCCCCCCCCCGTTCATCAATGATGGCAATCCTAAAATCTTTATTCAGCTATAAATATACTTCATCATTCAACTTAATGATACCGTAAGAGACCATCGAAGGAGTTCAGCGAAAGATTATGACATTTTCTTTTCATCCGGCCTGTCTGTACTGTGATGTTGAATTTTGTAGAAAAACATACAAAAGTTCAACTCTATATTTATTTACTTGAACTACATAAGATTATTACACCTTGTTCAATTCAAAATATGCATCTATTTTCCCCTGGTCCCTTTATTCTATTAAAAGCAACAAATTAGCCAGAACTCAGCCATTGAATTAAACCACCCGTTGTTTTTAATATCCTATCCCCTCGTTTCATGCATCCACGCCTCTGTGCCCGTATGCACACCTAGAAGCGCACAAGATAAGTAATAAGTCATCAAATTAGGGGAGGTAATTACATGTGACACCCTTGTGCTTGAATGCAGCACCAGGTTGACGTGGGGATCCCATTATTGCTTCGTTTCTCACAGTACAGGAAATAATTACCATTGAAGTGTGCATCCCTGACAAAACCAATTCAGTGACTCAATCCAAGTGATCAATTATTGAGCATGTTGAAAAACATTGTTTGTATGGTGTCCTTTTTATTTTTCATCACTTAAATACATTTGTTTGCTTGACAATATGGTGGAACATCATGTTGGAGTGGGATTTCAGACTATTTTTTTCCCACAGGAAATAATGGAAATATTGTAGATGTAATCTGTTTCATGGTCAAACTGAATAAATGCTACAATGACTGTCACTTATTTTATGGTGGGTAGAGGAAAAACTCAAAAATCACTAATCAATAAGTATTATCATAAGAAAACAATACAATTGAAGATGACACTTCATGCGTATAACTTTTAACATTCTCAGTTTTCTGAAAGTGACCTACAAATAATGCAGGTTTCACTGAGATTTCAACTCGGATGACTGGATATAAGTCCAGAATGCTCTAAATTGAGTCTCTGGAACCACTAAGTACATTCATGTTGCAAACAAGCTAAGCTAAGCTAGTCAAACGTTCTTACCACCTTTTGTTGTTGAGGCTTATGAGTTTCCCCATTAGAAGCATCAAAACATAGAATTGTTATGCTCTCCAAACTGAGATCTTGTGAGCTAAACTGACATCCGAAGTGCCGAGAGGATGAAAGAGGTCATTAAGTTTAAGTGATCTTTAATACAGAGCTGCGGACGCTTGTCTTTGCCTTAACCCTTTGCCTCAGTGCGACGACTATGAGTTCTTCATCCGCCATGTAACGTCCACCCATTAGAAGCAATAGCACAGCCATCATCAGAACCGAGGTCAGGCTTGTAATAGAGGTTAACTATGGGCATAAACACGGGCTCATTCAGATCCGGCAGATCCACACGACCCTTAATCAAGCGCCCGTGCTCCTCGGGTTAATGGAAATGTAAAAGAAACACAGTCGCCTTTGATGTTGTCTCATCTCACATCTTCTTATCGCACTTTGAGAACTCTGATAAAGGAGTGCATTGATAATATTGCGGAACATTATAACCCCGAATTGTTAATGACCAAAACATTCTGGGAAATTGATGCCTAAGAGTCATAGGAAAACAGAGGATAACTTTAGCCTCTGTTGGTCAACACCTCAGTTCAGTGGGCATCAAGCAGGGATGTACAAACAATTTCTTCTTCAGGTCACAGACAGAAGAATGTTGCCTTATCAATCCAGTGCACTGTATGTCATTATATCATTTGTTTTATAGCATTTATCCAGGTCATTTTTCTTTTTTTTCTTCTTCTTCTTATTTTTTTACATTTTCAGAATAAATGAAAAACAACAAAACTAATTCAACAAACAAGAAGAGTCGATTGAACCTTTTCAGGATTACCATGACCTAGTTGACTGAGAATCCACACAGATATAAGAAAGTACATTAGCTTTTTTTATTTTTTATTATTCATTATTATTGAAACTGGGCGTCAAAAATAAGTTGGGCAATTTTGCTTTAGGGCTAATGATATGCTGAAAAAATACACTACATCTCAGCTTGGTGTTTAATCTGCAAAAAATATTAGTATTGGTGCAATATCATCCCTTCATCCATCATCTGAACCGCTTATAAAATTCAAAATGTTTTTTATTTCTTAAGTTAAAAAGTTGTGTTAAAAAATATTAATGAAACAAAAATAGTGTGATACTATAATGTCTATCATTAAAACGATACACTAAATGTGTGATATCCTTTAACATCTGGGCAGTGTTTCTCAACCTTTTTTGAGCCACGGCACACTTTTTTCATTGACAAAATCTCAATGCACACCATCCATAGGAGAAAAAAAAAACCCTGACTAAACTAAAACAGTTATAGCGTTTCATTTTCTTAACACTTATATCTATTGTATATCATTGAGCAAGAAGTTCACATAACTTGGAAAAGCGCAAATAATATCTTAAAATCAAAAGTGCAAATATTCTTACAGGTGCACATTATAATCAAACTATATAAAAGATATTGCCAATGCTAAAAAAAATACGCAGTGCTTAATTCTCTCATGGCCAACATGGCTATAACTACTACTCCATTTCATCCTCAAAATCATCAGCTTCCAGTTGATCTCTCTGGAAAAAACATACTTTTGTACACTTACAATATGGTGATATATATCTTCAGTTTATAATTTTACACATTAAAAGACACGTTTAACGATTGATTTACGTCAGAAAACGCTCCAACTCCATGCTTGCATGTTGCATCATTCACATCCAAATGTTATACAACTGCACACGGTTTCTCACTTGGTGCCCCCGACAGACCTCAACTCCATCCTTTCCGTCAGTGTGATTTGCCGAGATTGCATATTTCTTTCAACACTTTTTGTGTTGCTAAGACTTACCGGTCGGTATCTTTTTTTTTTATCGCTGATATGGTGCTTGCTTGTGGAGTTGCGATGTTAATGGTTTCTTGGTGGAACAGAATTGTCAAACTCTTCATGGCGGCCATTTTTCGGCAAATCTCTGTTATTTTGATTAATGTCACGCTTATCGAAGTGACACACTTCCAGCGGCACCTCCAAAATAAAAGATCCCTACACAGTTCAGCGGTCAAGACACTTTTATTTTGACGAGGTCCGACAACAACAGTACCTCTAACTGCGTAAATGACATCTTCAGAGCCAGTCACCGCACAACGTCTTGTAAGCTAACTTCGAACCTTGAAACTTATAAATGAATTGTAACGCAATGCATTCCACATACAATAATTATAAAGGTGTTTCAAATATGGGGATTATAATTAGTTAGATTAGTCCGTTTATGAAAAAAAAGAACATAATTAGTTTAACCGCCGTTATTCCCAACACTGGTTGTTACCAATTAGGTGGAATTGGACAATTTCACATGGCACACCAGACAGTATCTCACGACATACTAGTGTGCCGCAGCACAGTGGTTGCGAAACACTGCTGTAAGGTACGGTGTGGCCTATGTAATATAATTAGTGATTAGACTGATTAAATAAAAACTGCACATTGATGTGACAGAACATTTTTTTGCATATTTTTTTTAAATGAATGAACATTGAATTTTTTTAAATAATTTTGCACATTTTCATTTTAAATACAAATTTGTGATACACTTCAAGGCAAGGCAAGTTTTTTTGTATTGTACATTTCAAACAAGGCAAATCAAGATGATTCACACAGAACATCAAAATACAATGATAAAGGGAAAAATAAATCACAATTAAAGCATTTTAAAAGCATGTAAAATATTATTAAAAACAGTCAATAAGAACATTAAAACATATTAAAATTAAGTTACAGTGCAGACTGAGCAAAATTTGTTTTCAACTTTGCTATGAAACAATTTAGACTCTCAGCAGATCTGATGTTTTCTGGGAGTTTGTTCCAGATAAATGGCACATAGAAAGAGAAGGCTGATTCTCCATGTTTAGATCTAACTTTAGGAACACAGGGCAGCTCTGCAGTCGACCTGAGTAGTTTGGATGGTCCATACTGGATTAAATGGTCTCTGATGTGTTTTGGGCCTAAGCCCTTCAGAGCTTTATAGGCTAACAGGAGAATTTTAAAGTGACTCTGTTCTCTGTCAACTTTCTAACATAGCTCACAGTTAAACAGAGAAAACAAACACACTTTTAAATGGCGGAAAAGAAAATACTGATCACATGATGGATAACGATCTAAAGGAAATGTGTCGGGTGACCCATCCGTTCAACTGTCGTGGTTCTTCCTGAGCTTATTCCCCCATAGTGTCGCTAATGCTACAATACTGCTAACAGCAGATAAAAACCCACATTCAGCTGATGTATGCGGCTCCCCCTGCGTTGTGTTGTAATGAAAATATTATGGAAAGCGAGCGAGAGAAGGATAAAGAGAACACGTGACTGATAACCCAAAAGTAGAGGAGCGATAGAAAGGCAGAAAAAAAGATATATAGAGCGTGTGGTGCTCCTGTATCTTATCGGTATTCCTTGCCAGTGTTTCCCAGCAGAAAGCGTGTGTTCAAAACTATAAACACACTATTATCCTAGTGTTTATCACAGCGCACATTATCGTTTGCCTCCGTCGGACTTACTGTAATGGAGTCGTTTGGTTTGATGGATGCCTCAGGCACCCCTTTTTATCTGAGAGCACCCTTCCTGGCTCCCCCTCCCTCCCTCCCTCCTCCTCCCCTCCATTCTGCTTTTTCTGCATTCACTTGATGCACAAACACCTGCGCGAACCACCTTCACCACAGGCTGCGAAAGCAGTGATTGAGGTTACAGCCGATGTAAATGTAGCGTTTGGCGAGGCAGATTGGAGCAGCGCGGGGGAATACGAAATCGAGAAGGGGGTCATCTGCCTTGCATAATTAGGGATGGGGGAGCGTAATGCATTTGGAATCTACATATAAACACTGTGAGAGGGAACAACATGGTGGCTGCAGGTGTTTTATTTGTTTGCATTTATACTGTAAACACTCAACAGCCACAACATTCTGTACATAGGAGCAACCTAACTTTAAAAAAGTATTTTCTTGAAAGACAAAGACCAAATGTAAAATGTACGTCAAAATTTATGAAAATGTCCATATTTATATTGCACTGGATATGGATTATATAACCGATTTCGAGCCTCACAAATGTTCACCCTGCTTTTGTGACATGAGTTTCATCATAGCCCTTCTCTTTGAATCATGTGTTCCATGCCCAAATCTATTTTTTATTTAATTTTCTTGAAAATGTATGCAGCATACACTTTTTGGATTGTATGTCCAATCTTATTCTAACACATTCTAAGAGTAACATTTTTTATCTTAACTTATGTTATCCTATTTACAGGTTAGTGTTTTTACACCACTGTAAACTTAAATAAGAAGTACATAATAGTGTTGGAATATGGGTTAGTTTAGGGTAAAAAGGTTGAGTGAAAAAGTTGATGATGTCATTAATGATGATTTCTAAAGTCTAGTTCCAATTGAGCTACTAAAAGGGGATGGGATGAGACACATACCACAATACGAGATGGACTCCAAGAGAACGGGACAAGATGGGATTTGTGCAAAATGTGTAATTTAAAATAATGCCTAATATAAATCTCTCTGACTTGGGTTGACAGATAAGGTCCATGTTGTCCCCCTACAAGTGAAGGCTTATTTACCATGTGTTTAGCCATATTTTCTCCTGGAAGGCTAACAAAACTTGCACTCTTGAGAAAATCATGAATTTTCGTTCAAAAGTTGTTCACAGGCGCCAGAATGAGCGTGTTCGCAAAAACGTTCATCAGGCAGAAATACACTACATTCAGTTAACGTTTACCCAAAATATAAACGAGTTCATGAACAACACTTGCACTTATGGTTCAACAAGCCAAAAAACTGCCAAAATAAAATATATCTCTTGCTGTGCAGGGACGAGAAATTTCATGGCGTCTAATCCCGTGAGATCTCATTCCATCGCTACTGTATTGCACGATTCAAAGAATTACAAAGAACAAAGTGGGAAAGACATTGCAGCGTCAGACTGTGACTGAAGTCGCTCACTCAGCCGCATACCCATCCTCTGCAATGCCCAATCCCTATAGAACTAACTGGACAAGATCCACGATGGTTTCACTCATCTGAAAGGTTCAGAGAAGCCTGCAGTCATGGATTTCACTGAAACATGGCTCACTCCTAAGGATACAGAAACCGGGCTAACTCTCTCCGGGTTTGGAGCACTGGTGAGACTTGACACGGACTCTGTCGTCACTGGGAAATCCCAATGGGGAGGAGTCTGCCTCTATGCCGGTCCACAGTGGTTAAAGACATCACTGTCAGAGACTGTGTGTGTACCATGAAAATGGAGCTGCTCTCGGGAATTGGACTAGATATTTCTTACAGTCATATATATACATTCACCCCAAGGCCTACCCCCAAAAGACACTGTAACAGTTGTAAAAATAGATCAATAAATAAATAAAATGTATGCATAAGCTCCAGTCACTCTGCCCTAATGCTCATTGTTTCATTCTTGTTGATCATTTTATAGTAATAGTCTGAAAAACTTACATCAGTACATCTCGTGCCCCACCAGACTTAAAAAAAATAAGTATTGGCCTGTTATGGTACAGTGAAACGTGCCTGCCTTTAAGTCTTCACTCCTTCGCACTCGTGGCTCTTCTGAACATAGCATTATTCTTCTCATCCCAACTTACAACCCTTACTTGAAGCAAAAGTAGCCACCAGAGAGGTAGAACTGTAAACTGAGAGTGCTGCTGAGGAAATGAAGGAAGCCATTGAGTGCACAGAATGGGATATTTAAAGAGTCCTCTGACCTTGGTCACTGTGCTACAGACAGACAGACAGACAGACAGACAGACAGATGCTGTTGATATGATTAATATCATCTTACATTCTTTATTTAAAAAAAACATTGTTCCAACCTGGAAAATTTGTTTACCCAACAATGCAAAGGTTACGTTTGATACATTGAGCAGCACTTTTACTCCCACCTCAACAATCTCTCACTATTGCAACTTCTGGTAGGTCCATGTTTCTAAATGGAAGTCTAGGAAAAGATCTGGGCCAGATATGATCACTGGAAAACTTTTGAAAGGCTTGTCAGAACAGATGTGTGACATTTGGCCTGATTACATAACTTACCACTGACTCAGCATGCATGGAAAGAGTCAACTATTGTATCTGTTGCTAAGACCTATGGCATGTGGCCCTGACTACATTGTTTATGAATGTTTATCGACTGGTCAAACAAACACTGATGGAGAAGGTCCAAAGCCAGCATGGAGCAGCGCTGACGGTTTTCATAAAGTGTTTTAAAAATCACTTTCTTAGGTCAAATGTCCTAAATACTATAACTGTGGACTTCAAAAGAAGTAAAGTACTTCTCTTTCTGATTATCCCCATCACCACTAAACCAATTCAAACAGTTTGTGTTGCAACTTAACAGAGCAGAACAAAAAAATGACAGCCAGGAAAGTAATTTGCACTCGGCAGCTTTCTTGGACTGGCATTTATAAGGGTGGAGTCCAGAAAAAAGTCACAATGAATCTTGGCCAGTCCTGATCCCTTTCTGTCAGAATAGTTTGTTCTTCTCACCTCTGGACAGAACGATTCTGAGATCCAAAAGCATCAAATAAAAATTTTATTTTATCACTAATGTGATTAAAATGATTAATCTTCTCACAATACATTTGCCTGCAGTGTTTGAATCACTTCATTTTTCTTACCCGTTTTATTGATAGTTACTATTGACATGTTTTTGTAAATTGTCTTATTTAAATGTCTGTTTATTGACATTATTTTTTATTACTGTCATCTTACACTGCAAAGCAAAATTCACTGCTGTGAGGCATTATAATGATCCAGACTCTTGAGGCCATGTTCAATATTGTTGCAGTGGAACCACATATCCATTCCATATGCTTGACTTCCAAGTTTAATCATTTTTAAACCATCTTTCCCATAGTGTAGTTAATAAATTATTTCCTAGCTGAAACATCTAGAATTATTATTTTTATTATTTTTTACTATACAGATAATGTTGAATTAACTATACAAATAATGTTGAATTAACTATACAGATAATGTTGAATTTTAACATCCCTACTAAAAAAAAGTAAACCACTTCCTGTTCATTTCATTTGCGTCAATAGCTATTGGGCTTTTAGTTAAATTTGAATTTAGTTTAGCATTGACTTGGTAAAATTAATTAGTATGAGCTTATAATAACTTTACAAACTTTGTCCTCCGTCTTAATAGTTTCTATTTCTGTTTCAGTGCTTACCATCGCATTCTTTCATCTATGCCATCACTGGTACCGTTCTGTGCTTATATTACTCACTGAGCTGAAGTCTCACCAGATTAGCTGACATTTGAATTCAGCAAGGAGTGTGCATGTATGTGTGGAGGTGACCCGGGACATTGCTTCATCGCTGTGAAAGGCTGCTTTCTGCTATCGGGTCACCTTAAAAAGCGTGATCACTTCATGTGACCTTATAAAACATTACAGCCTGTGTGCATGTGCATGAATAACGCTTTGACTAAGGTAGCAGAGGGAAATCTTATATGTGCTAGCCTAGTAAAGGAGAAGCCACATGGCTGATCCATGGGCCAGTGAATGGCTGGCTGGATGGATGGAGAGGAAGTGGTTAGCACTGATATGAGAGCAGTGGGCAAGATAAGAGCTGTGGCATTAGGGAAGCCAGATGGGTTTGCTCTCAAGTGAAACCTTTTCCAACTGTGTCTAGATGACATGTGAACACAAGGTTGAATGTACCCGTGGGCCAAAGGATGATACCATCGCACCTGAGATATTGTAAGTTCCATTTAGCCGGGCAGGAAGTTGATGTTTCCACACTTATACACAAACAGTAAGCACACTGATCCACATACTGTGTGAGTAATTGAAATCCCACCTATCAAATTTGTGTGAGATGTTTGCGTTGTACGTTTGGCCAGTCAAGACTTTGCACTTCAAGCTGAATATAAGCTACTTGAATGCAGATCAAAATGTCTACCTGTTGTGGACAAATAATACATAGAGCCTTTAAGGAAAAGCCGCTTACTCACACGTGTGGCATCCAATGGCAGACATGAAATGCCACAATTATTAATTACCAATTTAGGACCCAAACGCAGACAAGACACGGATGTTGGAAAACAGAGAATCGTTATATGCAAAAATACAAAGTAACAATAGAGAGCAAAGTCGGATTCAGATGTCCTAGAAGAAAACCTTGACTAAAGAACCCTCAGTGGGCTGGATGCAGAGAACTCTCAATTGAGAGTATCAGGGCTGGATGTATGGAAGCAGCCTCGAACACATGGAAGAAACTTGCATGGGGGAGTAGGGATGGGAAAACCTCGCCATGTTGAGAGAATCTCGACTGACACAAATGTCATTCAGTAACTCTCGCTAGGGCAATGCACAATTATATACGACAGAATAAAGGCCTATATGATAAAATCAGAGTGATTAGCCTAAGAGTGACTAATAGGATAGCAACTGACAGCACTGACAAACTAAGGTTGGCTAATACATCATCATCAAACATTGTCATCAAAAGGGACATAGCAACTGTATAGTTGCCTAAGACTGGCCAAGCTCAGGGTGGTTAATATATCATCATTAAACATTATCATCGTAAGGGACATAGCAACCGTACAATTCCATAAGACTAGACAAGCGATGGGTGGCTAATACATCATTATCAAACGTTATCATCGTAAGGGACATGACAACTGTATAGTAACTACAAAATAAAAATGACTCGTCAAAATAAGACTGTGGAATTCAATGACCACATAGTCAAACCCAAAACCCAATCATAACAGAAGTATTTGTCCACCACTTAATCGTAGCTCATTGTTTGCGCCCCAGCTATTTCACAGCCATAGTCACTAACATGAAAACTCCACATGAGTAGGCCCAAACCCACAAACTCAGAACTATGAACCTGATATGCTAACCACTTGGCCCTGTGCCACCAACAATTGTTATCATGAACATATGAACTGCATGTGCAATAACCTCTTTTACACAGATCTCACAAAACTGATACAACAGAGCAGAACAACCTGAATTTATCCCCCCTAAACCCTTTACACAGAACCCAGCGGAAGCACCTGCAGTACACAATAAGGAAAAATACACCCATATTTCTTTAAAATCATGCTCACTGTTTCTATGCAGCTAATGAGCATTTTTCTTTCCAATTGTATGGCTTTATGGTTCTGTTTTATGATGCCTCTTTGACCGCGTCAATCAAAGCTGAACCTTTCAGTAAATCTCCTTTCACGTATTGGCCAGAAAATGCATAGTTGCCTTATTCATGTTGAAAGGTCGCTGTGACTGCAAAAGGTGCTCATATAGCAATAAATCACCCTATTTACACCTGTGGCGAAATTTACTGGCTTATTAAAAATATTACATTGTGTGGCGTGTGGGTTCACACAATCACATACTCTTTGATTGCACGAGTTGCGTCGATCATCAACGTGTATTATTAGCGGAATAGGGTGGAGAACACGACTCATTAGTTTAGGGTCAACTTTGGCCCTTTTTCCCCCCCAAGCCAATCTTTGTGTGTGCATGTCCTCTCCGCCCCCTTCTCTTAAGTGTTCTCGGTCTCACTCCATCACCATTCTACAGCTGTCCTCCTCGGCTTCGAGCTCACATTGTTTTAATTCAATTAAAACTGACATCAATCTGCATGTGACGAATGAAATTTACATCCCCCACAATTAATCTTGGCTGACCTACCCTGCTCCGCCCACACAGCCACCCTCTCTCCCCGCTTATTATCATTATCTAGCTCTATAGAGCTGCTACTGGAGCATGAGCGAAAATTAACATCACAATTCTGTCTTTTGAAGACTGAATTTTTTTTTTTAAAGGGTGTGCGCTTCAATTAAAAATCGACTTCTTTTTTTCTTTTTTTCCTCAATGTGGAGAATGCACATTCCATCAGGAGATCTCTGGGACATTTCCCACTTGGCCTGAAGGTCGTTTTGGGCACCGTAACGCCACAAGCAGCAATGGTTGGAATCACATATTAGGCGTGACACTCATGCTCTCAGGCCTGAGATTACATTTGAGATGTTTGTGTGATAAATATGCACATAGCAGCCATCCGCATGCCTGTAGCAATGGAAGGTCATGGCTATAGGAAGTGTGTCCTATATGGAAAAAAAAGTAAAAGGTCATTCAAAACACGTGAAATATGAAATAATAATTCATAGTTCAATAGATGATGATATTAATTGCAATTTATTAACATACCTAATCCTGTATTGGCCTTCTCTATGCCTACAGCTAAGAGTCTCCATATTCCATATTAAAAAGATGCTTTCTACTAGACAGTGCGGAATATAATGGGAACGCTAACTCGATAACTGCATGTCAAATAAGCAGCAGATCATAGAAATCCTCACATATTTTTTGCAAATATGACCCCTTGAGGAGTTATGTATTCAAAAGGAGATTACATCAGAGCAATCTGGGCGGATGTTGCTTTGAGGCAATGCTATGATGATGCTTTTTCGCCCGTGATCGTAACTTAAGCCTCTTGTGGGAAATATCTATTATTTTGAAAATCATAGATCGACCGAGTCAAAGGTCAAATGTAGTCCAAGCAAGGTATAATAATGACAAAAAGTGAAATATTGTACTCCGTAATGCAATCTATGTCAAGATTGTGTCGCCTAACTCGATTACCAATAAAATAATAAAATCGGACTGGACGATTTTGTAATTGCCTTAAAATGGTGCCACACTGGTTTTAAAAAGCTTTCCTCCAATATTTTGATTTCCCTGGCTGGTTTGTTCAGGCCCAGCAATAGTGAGGAATGTGCTTCCTCCTATAATCTTTCAAGGAGTATGGCTTTGTTTCACTTTCACGTTTTCTTCGTCATAAAATGTAAATCATTCCCTCTGAGCTGACACCTTCTGGTAATGTCCTTATAAACCATTTTTCATTCTTACATAACGTGCATTCTGCCAGATTTACTAACACCGCAATCTTGTACATAGCCGCTTACTCTTTGAGGCCGGGTGTACGGCTGTTTGTAGTTGTTCGACCATAAAACGCTTGAGACCAGTTCTGTCCCTTTTAAATGTTATCAGTGTTGGTAACATGCTCTGGCTTTTTCCTCTGAAATTGTTTTTCTTGAAGGTCATATGCAAAATGGCGTATAATCTCACGCTGCATCTGTTTCCTTTCACAAAACTCTTTAGGCCCTGTACACACAGGGACCTTGTCACTATCGCTCTGCTCACAACACTAACAGCATGAACCTCTCCTTCTGTTAGAGGGTCTAAATCCCCTCCAGCTTCCCAAAGGCTTGGAAAAGCGGACTCTAATCACCTATTTCCCTACACTCTGATCACCGTATTTGGTTGAGGCTCCCCTTGAAATGTGGGATCATCTGATCTCTTCAAGGTAGTAGCTGCATGGTCAATAACTGCATTCACAGAGCGCGTTCTGTTCGATGAACTTCCTTTCCAGAGCCTTTTTTTTTTTGTCTCTTCTCTTTAGTTGTGACATCTTTAGACCTGCTAATTTGGAGCAGGTGTCTAATGCAGCAGAGGTTAACTAATTAGCTCCCGTTCATGGCTCCAATTAGATAGGGAATGAAGCTAGAGCCTTTGAGGAGATGCAAATATCACATGAAAGCTTGAGAAAATAAGACGAAGGATTTCATCACTTGTACTGTTTCGACTTGGATAATGGAGGAAGCCAAATGCTCTGAGACGCAATATGGTTCCAAGTGGAGAAGTTTTTTTTTTTTTTACAAAGGGCGGAGGTCTGCAGTCCACAGAGTGCCACTTACAGTGTAACCTTCTTGTACTTACAGTGATTGTCGACGTGTCTTTTCTCATTTTAAATTCTCTAATGAAGTCAAAATACATGCGGGCCATTTTGACACGGAGTGGGCTACGGCCCTTGTGTCTGCGATCTGGCCACAGTGCTGTTAATTGGCTCCTTACAACAATGTAGACATCCTCTTCCTCTTCTCCTTGTCTTGTTCGCTCCCTCCACCTGCCTTTTGTCTCGCCGGCATCGCCTCGGCAGAGGAGATGTGCTCACGGCCCCGTTGTAATCGGAGCAGCACAACGGGGCGACAGCCTTCCTCCTCCTCTTGCTTCTCCTCGTAAGATACGAAAAGGCTGAAGTTCAAACAGGAGGCTGAAATGACCATCTCATTAATGCGAGTCCTGATGAACAAACAGCTCTTTGGAAATGCCCCAATATCAATTAAAATATATGAAGGTGCTCATTAACAGCCACGGAGGATAGAGTGTCACACGTTATGGGCACAGTCTTTAATGGTCTAAATTAATTAAGGGCTACAATAGGAGTGCATGAGTGCCTCTTTGCTCATTTGTGCACACTTTTATTGGCATGTCTCCAAATATATACAGCAAGCCTTGTCACCACCGTGCTACAGTCTTGTGAGCATGCAGACCTCTAATCAAGACTTAACCCTGGTGATGGTCAAATTGACTGGTTTGGAAAATCTAGAAAACGTAGGTTCAACTTTTTTTTGATGATTAAACATTAGAACGGGTCACATTGACCTATGAACATTGTTGGCGAAAGGGGTGGAGGTGCGGGGGTAGGGCCAAAAAAATCTTGGCCTATAAAGCACTCGGGGGAACTCTGTACTGCACACTCTAAAATTTGAATTTTTGAACCAATTTAAGATTACAAATTGAATTGTTGACCAATTTAAAAAAAATCGCTTCAATTGGTAACACATGATTGAATTAAGGTAATCCAAAGTGAATATGTTAAATTTAATTAATTATGAGTTTATTAAACTCAATATATTCACTTGAATTAAATTAATCCCAAATTAATCCAAAGTGACTATATTAAATGTAATGAATTCATAATTATTTAAATTTAATATACTAATTTAATATGTAAATTTGTCATCTTAAATTGGCCATTAATTCAATTTGTAATCTTAAATTGGTTCAACAATTCTTGTGTATATCTTTGTTTAGCTATAAGTGACTTATAATGTCATTCCGAATAATTAAATACTCTTCCACATAAGGTGCATAATTAATCTGTGTATCAACTTTTTATTACATTTTTGTTTGGTGGTGTGTCTTTTTTATTTATTTATTTTTTTATTTTTAAATATATGTGCCTTAGCCCAAAGGTTGGGAAACACTAGTTAAACCACACTTCCCTCCGACTTGGCCCTTGGTCAGATGATTATGCATGTTCATCCGTGCACACTGTACATACTGTATTTGGGTCACTATATGCTGGTGCACTGAATTGTATGATGTGTGTATGTTCCCTTCCAGCTATTTAAAACCCAATCCGTCACTGTCAGAGAACAAAAGTAGTGACTGTTGTCATTTGTGTGGCATGTGATGCTAAGCAAGGTAATGTAAATGTTAACACAGCTTGGATTATGTTTGTGTGCCTGTTTGTTTTGTACACCTGTGCATCCCTTGGTGTGCGTCATACAGTATGTGTGCATCAGTGCGTGCCAGGCAGGCCAGCTGTAACAGCTGCAAAGAAAAGGGGGCATCGGCTCTGTTACACCTGTTCTTCCCCAAAGCCACATTGTCACTTTGGACTCGCAGGTGTGTTTGTGTCTCGCCGCCGCCGTCGCTCTAAGGCAAGCACACGCCTGTCTCCTCTTAAGCTGGGGGAGTTGTCTAAAAAGAACTGGCACAGGCAACCACAGTCCTGTGCCTCCATTTTTAATATGCAGAGGCTGAGGAGGTGGTTGAATGCCGCTTATGGTCGCCTTCTTCTCCTACACCAAAGATGATTTGTGTTGTTGCCCATGTCAAAAGCTGAGCTCCTATAGCTCATATAACTACTACATATTCCAAAATGTTATGTATGCCTGCTTTATCTAATACAAGAGCTGGTTGACTTCCAATCTGTTCTTATTTTGAATACATTTCTCCAATGAGGAAGTTAAAAAGGTTAAATAAAATAAGCTCAAGGGAAACTGTCAGCATACTAAATTGTGTTATTGCACAGGCAATGTTTAAGAAACTCTTTAAAGACAATGTATTGTAAATATGTGCAGCTTCCCAACTTTTATTTGGATTTTACTTACTGACATATTATTTTCGTTTTGAGCCCCTATAGTACTTTGACAGTTTATCAAGTTTCATTCCTTACATTAGTCACTGGCAATGAGGTGCATTTGAATTCGATTTAGGATTTGGAGAAAAATCGATGGAAATAACACAATAAAATGTTATTGTTTAAGTAAGTTTTAATACACAAACTCACAATTGAGGGTGTACGGCGGTTTACAAGTGTCCATCCACAGCCGCCAACTTTACGTCATCTGCAAGTGGACATCTTGTAGTTCCTTTTAAATATACTTTACACATGACGATCTCCTGCATGTATATGCCATGTAGACTGTGTGTCTCTTTCTCCGTGCTTAATTTAAAGGGAATGAGGGGAGCCGCTTTGATTTGGAGGGAGTTGGCTGTGTTCCCTCCCACAACGGCGCACAATTGAGCAAACACTCACTTCTATCTGTGTTAGTCTAGGAAAATCCAAAAAGAAAGTGAAAGAAAGAAACTCCACCCATGCACAGTTTGACTGCAATTTATTATAATTTTTTTGTAATTATATTGAAGGAGAATTTTCATCCGATTATTATTTTTTTCACACTCTAGATTCCACAGTGCCTTTAGTATCTGCCTATCTCACCTAATGGGCGAGCTGGTCCCACATTACGTGAATAAAAGCATTGGGGTTAAATGAGGAAACACTAGAGAAAGAGATAGGCCCAGTCATATCGAGCTGAGCTGGAGTTCACGTCCATCTGTTAAAACAGAGTCATAATGGAAGTGTCAAACCCGGTTTTTCAGCTTTTTTGTTACCCACCTCTTTTTTTATTTGATTCCATCACAGCTCTCCTTCTCCATTCTTGTTTAATTCAATCTTTTATTTCATTGTCTTTACACCCTCTCCTTTCTCTCACTCTCTTGCCGTTTTTCTCCCATGGCTGTCCCTGTGGTCTATATTTAAATCTTGTTTCATTACCACAGAAAGTGTTATCGTCGGGTATTGCCATCCTCTGCAGAATCCAAACATTCCTATGCAGGCCTCCTGCGTGTATAACGATATGGGTTTGAATCCCATTTTCACGCAGGCCGTCGGTACCCATGGTGCACTGGAGCAGGCTTTACGATGATTGCCTGCATCACAACTGATGGATTCCTGCTGACCTCGCTACTCTGCAGTTTGGCTCTTGAAGGTGGAGAACCGGCTACTCGTAATTACAATAGACAAAGGAAATATATTAGGGAATGCAGAGCAGTGAGTGAGGTTGAGTTGAGTTCTGTGACAACAGTCAACATTGAACAGTTCTGAATGAACCCCTGCCTGCTTCTTTTATCTTTAATGCTCACGATCCAATACTAACAGTAATGACCAGAAGACTGCATAATCTCAGTTTAACTATTTACTGGATGCCAGAAAGATCTGTGGAGGAGCTGTGGAGCCTTAATGTGCAGAAGAAGGTCTAATCTAGCCAATATGGTTTCCAGTCTTATGGTGACTATGTTTACATGCAGTCAATATTCGGGTTAAGGTCAGAATTTCTGAAACAATCAAAGTAACACGTTTACATGCGTGGCGGAAAGCGTTACTCCCGTTTACATGCTCATCACTATATGTTCAATAAAATACATATTTATGTCACTCGCCACGCTAAATAAAGTAAACGGTTTCCTCCTCACGCCACAAGGGTTGTTCTTTGCTGCAAGCATCATGTTTGTTAAATGACTTAAGTATTTCCGGTGGGTTACACGCCAGAAGCATGGACTTATATACTTCCATTAACTGTATGTGTATATAGGTACAATTGTGGCATTTTCGCTGTAGAGACACAATATAAGGTGAAAATGTAATCAAGGCAGCTCATTTAGCAAGTAGGATGTAGCTGCGCATACAAGTGGTGACTGCATAGACCAATATTCCTTGTGAATCAAATAAGCGAAAAAGAAAAGAAGACAAAGAAGAAAATAGCGGGCTTGCGCACAGCGAAAAACATTGCCCCGATCGATCGAGATATTCCGACTGCGTTCGTATGAGCAAGAATTATGAAAGGAGTAACCCAGGGCTCTTATTCAGGTTTTTAAAAACCCGAATAAGAGCATATTCGGGTTTTTGCGCGTTTACATGTCCTTGCAAAACCCGAATATTGCTAATATTCGGGGTTTAAAGGGGTTATTGCCTGCATGTAAACATAGTCACTTGTCTTGTGGGTGGGTGGCTCAGCCTAGCTAATGTGAAAATATGTGACCTGATGGTCTTAACTGGTTTCAACTAGATAAGTGCGCAGATAGATAGAAGACACCAAGCCAGGACAGGTCACAGTGACACAACATCCTAGCTCAAGTCACCTATCTAACTATTAAGATGCCTAATCTAACAACGCCCACCTCATGAATCTAACATTGTCCAATCTGAAAGTCACTGCAGTGTACGATATATAAATTAACTGTATCCCACTGAGACATACAGTATTGGGTTGCGAGTTGTTTGTCACAGAATTTTGATTGTGCAAAACATATTTTAACCAAGCATATGGCATTGCTTCCCGAAATTAAGCTTCTGTTTGGATGGAGTCGGTTTACCGTAGAAAATTGTGAAATGCTAACAGAGACGTATTTATTCCTACACTAAGGAAACAAAATTAAATACCAGATGTGGTTAGCAGGCGTCATTCTTAACTACTATTACTACAAAATGTATGCACACATAACATAAAGCAAAATGTTTATATCGTTCACTGTGAAACATGTTGAATTTTTTATGCTGTGGCCAAGCCATCCATGCTAAATAGGATCTTATCTCTTGAGTAGAATATACTGTAATGTTTAACAATAGGAGTCATGTGAGGATGCATTTACGTCTCATTTTGACGCAGACTAACAAAGCAGCTCTGTAAGTAGTGCTTAATTGTCACTGTAAGTCATTAAACGCTGGGAAACAGATGCCAACCAACAACAAGTAGCGTATGCCTGCATACATGGCGAGTGCGCAAAACTGTTCCGCGCACCTTCATCTTGTGACATCTGGGGAGTGTCTCTGTGGGAGAACGTGTTCCATGATTAGCACCCAATTAACACTCAATTAGGGAATCTGCGTTACGAGGGTGCGGACAGACGGTCTTCCGGGGCTTTAGAATTCACATCGGAGCGTTTACAACTTGTTCTATACTGTCAACTCTGCCTACTTTTCCAAGCGTTGTTCGTGTGACAATTTGTAATAGACGAATGATGGTGAAAGTTTGCTAGCATTTAGTCACTCCCAAAAATAAAATAAAAGATAGTTATATTTAGGATTGTTGTGCATACCATATATTTCAGTTCTCATATACTGTTGTTCGACATGACAGTTAAATGCAGCTGAACTTCATTGCTAACGCTGTTGCCAACCAAAACAGCAGCACATATAAATTAAAGTGTGGAGTCGCTCTGTTTTGGTAAATGAGTTTCCTGTGCAGTATTAAAGTTGATCTTATGTTATGCAGTGTCGGCATCCATTGCGGCAATTCTTTTTCCAGTCACTCCGCATTGTGTGCTTTGTGCCTTATTAGTTCCGCCCAGACCACATCTGTCTTACATGCTGTTTTATTTTATTTTAAACATAATTTCCATTTGAAAAATGTCAAGCAAGCAGCAAGGTGTATCAGAAAGGTTTTAGGACTGGTGTCACAAAATATTTGTTGTAACACACATCTATTGACATTATTGCATTGATGATTACATACATACGAGAAGACGAGCGAGGACATGGCCTGCATGGGTGTAGGCTGGCTTGTCGTGATGGTATTTACTGGCGTAGAAAATATTCTCATGCTCGGTGTTCTTGCCACTTGAACAGCTAGGAAACATTTGCATAACATGGCCAAATGGGGGAGCCTGTCCTCGTTCTGGGCACACCACAGCAGTGGGTTCTGCATGGTGGGAATTTGTGTGGTTTGCAAATAATCACGGACCTATTCATGTGCAGTGGACTAATTCCCCGCTCTCCTTACACTTTAATAGTGTGGGCAGATTTTTTTTTCTTAAAAATCCTGCTTGAGCCAGGCTTGTTTTCCCTTTACTAGTTCTCCCTCACTTTGCAAAGCTGCACATTCAGAAATAGAAGACAATTTAAATCAATTAAGGTTACGTACTAATTTAATTCAGCACACTCATCCACTGCAGCAAGCACCTCTGCCTCTGCCATAAACACGTGATGAGACAAGTCGGCGTCACGCTTTAAATATTATGTTTAAGCCCTACCACTATGTGGTGTCAGTCTGCAATCTCACCATCAATTATATAAAATAATAGATTTGCTTTGTCCTCCAATATTTATATAATTACAATAGTTCTGTTTTACACACATACGTCTTGGACTAACTTAATTCAATTGTGTTACCAGTTGAAGTCCATCCATCCATCCATTTATTACCGCTTATCTGGGGTCGGGTCCGGGGGCAGCAGCTTTAGGAGGGAAACCCAGACTTCCCTCTTCCCAGCCACTTCAACCAGCTCCTCCGGCGGGATCCCAAGGCGCTCTAAGGCCAGCCGAGAGACATAGTCTCTCCAGCGTTACCTGGGTTGTCCCCGGGGCCTCCCCCCGGTGGGACATGCCCAGAACACCTCATCAGAGAGGCATCCAGGAGGCATCCAAACCAGATGCCCGAGCCACCTCAACTGGTTCCTCTCAACGTGGAGGAGTAGCGGCTCGACCCTGAGTCCCTCCCGGATGACCAAGATTCTTACCCTATCTCTAAGGGAGAGCCCGGACACCCTGCGGTGGAAACTCATTTTGGACGCTTGTATCCGGGACCCACAGCTCGTGACCATAGGTGAGGGTAGGAACGTAGATAGACCAGTAAATCGAGAGCTTTGCCTTTTAGCTCAGCTCCTTCTTCAGCACAACGGACCGATACAGAGTCCGCATCACTGCAGACGCTGCACCGATCCACCTGTTGATCTCCCACTTCAAACTGCCCTCACTTGTGAACAAGATCCAAAGATACTTGAACTCCTTCACTTGGGGCAGGATCTCATTCCCGACCCAGAGAGGGCCCGCCACCCTTTTCCGACTGAGGACCATGGTCTCGTATTTGGAGAAACTTGGATATCACGGCTTGATGAAGCCAACAGCACCACATCATCTGCAAAAAGCAGAGATGCAATACTGAGGCCACCAAACCGGAACCCCTCAATGCTTCGGCTGCACCTAAAAATTCTGTTCAATCCTCACTGAGAACAAATTCGACCTACTGCCGGCAATGCGGACCAAACTCTTGACACCGTCATACAGAGACCGAACAGCCCGTATCAGGGGGCTCGGTATCCCATACTCCCGAAGCACCCCCTGCAGGACTCCCCGAGGGACACAGTTGAACGCCTTCTCCAAATCCACAAAACACATGTAGACTGGTTGGGCGAACTCCCACATACCATCGAGGACCCTGGCGATTGTGTAGAGTTGGTCCACTGTTCCACGACCGGGACGAAAACCACACTGCTCCTCCTGAGTCTGAGATTTGACTTCCCGACAGACCCTCCTCTGCAGCACCCCTGAATAGACCTTACCAGGGAGGCTGAGGAGTGTGATCCCTCTATAGTTGGAGCACACCCTCCGGTCCCCCTTCTCAAAAAGGGGTCTGCAAATCCAGAGGCTCTGTACCCAATGTCCATGTGATGTTCTAGAGGCGTATCAACCACAACAGCCCCACAACATCCAGAGCCTTTAGGAACCCTGGGCGGATCTTATCCACCCCCGTGGCATTGCCACTGAGGAGCTTTACAACCACCTCAGTGACTTTGACCCCAGAGATAGGAGAGCCCACCTCAGAGTCCCCAGACACTGCTTTTTCAAAGGAAGGCCTCAGCGACCGCTGAAGCTGCATTCTGCTTGGCCCGCCAGTACTTATCAGCTGCCTCCAAAGTCCCATAGGCCAAAAAGGCCCGATAGGACTCCTTCTTCAGGCCCGATAGGACTCCTTCTTCACCCCTCTATCATCCTGTGTTTTACGCCAACATAAAGTTGATTTTATAATATACATCTTTGGGCATGATTGTTGTATATTGTGAGATAAGTTAAAATTGTTTAGAAGAAAGGGGGAAATAGTACACTGTTCCACTGTACAATATTTTTGTCTTATCCATTGTTCTTGCTGCTCTCTTGCAATATCATAACTTGTTGAATGTGTTTGTAAGTGCACTTAAATAACTTAAAGAAAAGAGCCATAAATGCGATAAGAACATGCCCATTGACTTAGAACGTAACCCCCGGCAGTGGACCAGCGTTAACAGTTTTGTCCCATGATGGTGCCAATACAGAAAATAATTTAATTTCGCTGATATTGTTACAAACTAACAAGACAAATTGATAAGTGAAAGTTGAACAACACCTCATACTATGGACAACATCCAGTACAGTGGTTTGTTTGTATTACATTTTTGTAAGACACTATCAATTAAATCAATATGTTATAATGTATTTGTTCAAACTTGTTATGGAAGGTCTACTACCTGAAGTTGATCCCATACCTGATAATTGTGTGAGTCAGTGACAACAATGAGATCACATACTGCATATAAAACTATTTCATTTGACTGATGAATGAACTTTATTGAACACTGTGTAAAAAAAAATCTCTTTATAACGATTAGGGAGTAGGGAATGAGTGATTTATTCCACACAAAGTCTTTTTTTCCTCAACACAGAAGCTAAAAATTGGAATTAACAACTCCTCATTTTAGCTAGGGTGTTGTTGTCCCACCAGTTTTATCTTGTGTGCGGTGCTGACAGAAAGAAGTAGCCAAACCATTGAATACTAAATGATTCATAATTCCCTTTGTAACATCTCTGCATTCAAAACCCCAGCCCTCTGTTTGCATACTCCAGCGCACGCATTCACACCTCTGCTTGGGTGGGGTTCTTTATTTCATTTGCACGCCAAAATTCATTATGCCAACCTTCTGTTCTTGCGCACCCAAGCATGTCAGCTAACGCGCGTAACAAATTTCTCTCCCTTCTGGTCTTCCTTTCTTGCTCAACCTACCCCCCACCCCTTCTGCTGCTTTTAAGTATGTTTAGGATGTGATTCACCTGCATCAAAGGCCCCCTGTGAGGAGACTTACTTTGCATCGCTGGGCCATTATTAATCATTACTGTCAAACCTTTGGCGCTTCTCTTCCCAAGTCTAAATCTTTGAAGTGAACAGGTGGTTAAGTCTGTAATGCACATAATGCTGATGTGGTTGCGTTTGCCAACGCAGCCTCTGCAATAACATGAGTTATTCCAAGGGGAATCAAGTAGGACTACGGTGGGGTTCATAATTTACCATTGGGACTTTTTACGTATTTATGAAACTCCAGTGAAACAACTGCCATTGAATAAATCACATGCTTCAGGTTCCAGTGCCTGTTTTTGCCAGAAAATAAGGTGCATCTGGACAAGGTTTGGTAAACTGATTCATCATGTTTTGAGCTTTTGTGACACATTTGTGAAAGAAAAACACAATGGTGAGGAAGGTAAAGCCTCAAATCGTGGCTGTCCCTCTCATAGATGTCATGCCGCATTTATTGTAGTCACTCTGTGCATTATCTATTTAATGCAAATAAATGCCTCACTTTTCTCATCAGTGAAAAAATATGGTAGTAACTGATCCTAATTGATGTTGATTATTAAAGATTGCACTGGTCCACTTTGTTGAGATGATCCCTCTAAAAGTTGTAAATCAAAATTACACAGAATTGCCTTATATCAAATGGTTTATTGCAAAAAGAAGCCATCGCTTTCAAATAATAATCGTCCAACATCTACCACTCTAGACAATGTATGTATTATTATTATTATTAAATGATTTTGGCCTGGATAGCAAGTTTACCTTCATTTACCTTCCTTTTCTTTTGGTTTGGCTGCCGTTACTCAGCGCCACTCCGTTTTTTCCCACCATATCAGGGCCACTGAGGACACGCAGGAGAACGTGATGGATCTCGTCCAGATGGTCGCGAGCTCAGGCACAACAGCAGGAGTCCTGTTAGCACTTCTCAACACTGCTAACAGGCACATAACTGTTAACAGTGCGAACAATCAAACCCCGCCAAGTGTTTATTTTATTCTCGCTGGTCTACTAATAAGTCCATGAACTACAATAATCACAAATAAATTCAGTAATTTAGATAGATTGTGGCAGATTTGTCCAGTGGGCAACTAAAAGCATACTTTTCAAGGTGGTGATGTGACAACATGATGTTCACAACTGATTATTGAATGACTAAGATTGAAAATACACAGGGATCCTACACATTTAAGATTTAAAAATTCCATACTTCTTCAGTCCCTAATTTCAAGACAAATTTCATGACATTTGCATAAGACGCTTGCCTCCACGAAGTTCATAAATCTTTTATGTCTGTCAGGTTGTTATGTTTGCTCATATAATGTAATCACTAGGCTGTGCATTAATTTTGAGAAATGTAATGATCTGAACTGTGAAGTTCATAGAATATATAGTATCAGATGATAATGTACATGATGTACATTTTTGAGCCAATCAGAATTAAGTATTTACCAAGACCATGATATAATATGGTGTGCACTCACACAAACACTGCACTTCCAAGTGCCTTAAAAAACAGGGATTGTTCTTTATGTTTTTTTCAGATATTTATTTATTTATTTAGAAAGCTTAGACCTTGAAAACATGGCTATTTCCCCATCCAGTAGTTTCCATTTTCCATAGTTTCACTTACCTGAAAATGTATGAAATCAAATTCCATACTTTTCCATACTTGCGTAGGTACCCCAAATACAGTAATAAAGCTTGATGGTGTGAACGTATTCCATTTTTCCTGCAGAGCCAGAGATTGTTACATTTTTGGTAACATTGCGAGGGAAGGCTTTTGCTCAGTGAATAATACATGAGACATAGGCCCATTGTGCACTACCTGTAAAAGTCCGAATTGATCAGCATTTTTTCACCTTCTGAGGTCATATCAGCAATTTATCAGGTGGGATGGTGGATCATGGTGCGTGTGTCTAAGGTAATCCTGCAACGCTTGGACACACCATCATGTATAAAGTAGCGCCTGGCTATCAGCACTCGAGATTCTCATTCACCTCAACAATCGAGTCCTAAATAAACTCGAATTGCTTACTTATTGCACTTTTGCCGAAAAATGCGTCATAGTGCAACATATGAAAAATCACATTTGATCAAAATATTTAATGGTAGTAATGCAGTGCACTTTATCTTCATAACTTTACTAAGCCATATTCACTTATCTCATTTAAACATATTGAATTGTCGAAACCCTCACTGACATAGCATGTCCCTGGCGGATGGAGGAAACAAAGATGTTGTCTTGTACCATTTTAAATCCATCTGCATCGTGTGTAGCTCCAACAGAAAACACACATTCCTTCCCTCTCGTCCATATGCGGCTCTTATTGGAGCATGCAGTCACATGACCGAGTAAACAGCATGCAGTGTGTCAAAGATATTACAGAGGCAAGAGCATACACTTCCGCAACGGGTTGTTTTGGTACCCACGTTACAACTAATTTGTTCTCGCTTCATCCTCGCTAATGCTAAGCTAGTTTGTCACTAGGACCGCCAGCGTCATTTGTTGCATGAGAAGCCAACAACTACACGTTAACGCAGCCAATTCTTTCCGTTTCCGGGACGGTACGCACACAGACTCCTTCCGGTTTATGCGACGTATGTCCTTTCTTTTTTTCTTCTTATTTTTTTGCATACGTCATGTGCAATCCCGATTTAAAGGGAGACCATTCAAACGTTCCTCTCTGACAATATGTGTTTACACATTTTGACTCTAATGAGAAAATTATGAATTGGACAAGCCACAACTTAATTCGAGTCAACACAGATTTGTGCACAGTCTTAGTAAAAAGCAATTGTCACCGTATGACCAGTTTTGTATATGACGACAGTTGCTAGTTTCACACCTGACCCTCAAATTCTCATATAATTATTGTGTAATGTCACGTTGCTTTATGAAAGCACACAATTTGTGGGAGTGTCCCACCCTTGCTAGGTTCTGTGTAAACGTGCAAAGGTGGATAAGTATGGTTTTGAGGTGGCGGTTTTGCAGGGTCTCTGTGTAAATGAGACTTTCAGGCTTAAGCAGGAGTAACTCAACTCTAGACTGGCACAAAGTTACGGGAAAATGTGGATAGCTGCTGAGGTTTGAGGCTGCAGTTTTCCAAATCCTGTCGCTTTTGTTGATTGCAGATCCCCGTTCAGACAGTTCTGGGAGTAGTTAACAGTGCTAAAGGACGTCGGTGGTCATGCATCAATGTTTGCGGGCTTTCAGGGCTTCATGTTCATCCGACGGATGGTTTCTCATCAATCCCTCCTCCTGGGAAGTGAGTGCCATAACAGGCTCAGACAGGAGTGATGAAGTAGAGGTGAAAGTTGTAAGATTGTGCTGGGGTGCGTCAGGAGATATAAATCTGTGCGACGGGACGGACTGTGCCACCGAGCGCGGGACGTTTGAGGGATGGGGTTGGTGGGGGGAGAAAAGGTGGGAGAAACAGCGCCCGCAGTATGGTTTAGATGTGACAGATTGGAAAGAGCGTCAGGGGAGGCGGCGAGAGAGGAGCTAATGATCTCCATCTGTCTTGGAAGGCTGGGAGAGAAGAGCATCGTTTGGCTTTGGGAATAAGGGGGAAACAAACACACATGATTTGCGGCGATCACCCTGGCAGCTTGTAAAGTGACTGGCTTCATTTGAGTCGCCGTCGCTCACAGACGCTTTTGATCATCACTTCAGTCACACCGATGATGAGCGGAGCAGTGTGTTTGCTTATGTACGATCAATGGAATTTATTTTGGACTCTTGTCATGTGTCACTATTTACCCTTGTGGGGCCTTAAACATAGTAAACCATCTCTTGTCCTAAGATTTTACAATGTTACTTTCTTCTTCCAGGGACCTGCGCTTATTCAAATTATGTGTTGCCATTATAGTGAAATCCATTCATTTTCTATTTTGGGTATGAGCTGGAACCTATCCTTGCTGACAGGTGTGAACTGGTCAATTCAACAATCAATCGCGCGACTATTTACACTCATTTTCATTGCAGGCCTTGTCATAGTTTGATTTGCCTGTCTGTGTAAGCTAACTGTTCCGCTAATATTGTTCCAAAAGTGGCCCAAAAAAACCAAAACAATTTATAGGTTGAAACAAGCAAGCCAGCAACAGTGTTGGTTGACCAAGACTCATGAAGCCCCTTGAAAATACATTTCCAATCATATCTGATATAATTCTTCATTGTAAATCAGTCTTTGTTGTGCATTTTAAGCTCAACAAATCAGAGGGATAAGCATAGCTCAACCAATTAAAGGAAGAAAAAAAATGCAGACGAGTGAAGCTAAAATCTGATTAGTTTCCTAAAAAACAACAACAGCATTTTCACAGGTTTGTGTGTGGTCTATGCCAGCACTAGGAATTCTGAAGGCTTTAGGGAAACAACATTGAAGCTGAAATGTAGATGTACCGTAAATGTTTAAATGTAGCTCCGTACCGCTGATAGTGTTTGGGCCAGTTGAGAAGGCCTTAAAGCCCTTGATTGCACATCACACCTTACCAACAGTGAAGCATGGTGGTGGCAGCTTTGGGGCTATCTCAAACTGGGGCTTTATTCAAGGTGCAGGGAATTATGAACAGCTCCAAAGACCAGTCAGTGTTGACCAAAAATAAAAAACGAACAAACAAACCTTCAGGTTTCTGCTAAAAAGAAAAACAAGCTGTAAGGAGTTATTATTGGTTAATTCTAAATATGGCAGCATGGTGAATGACACACCGCTTCACAGTTCAGAGGTCGTGGATTCAAATCTGGACCCTGACCTTCCTCTATCTATGGAGTTTTCATGTTCTCTCTTGTGCCTGCGTGGGTTTTCTCCGAGTACTCCAGTTTCTTCCCGCACACATTTTTTTCAAATACAAGTTGTATAGTTTATAGGTCACATTAATGTGGGAAAGGTTTTGAAATAATTTATCTTGGCTTCATTTCTTTAATCACGAAAACCTAATATTTTAACAGGGCCATGCAGAAACTACTGTATATAGCCACAGCATACGCGACTTGTTTCTGCTTTCACATTACCTCAGAGAAATAAGCATACATCATCCTTAAGTTGCTACCTGAGTAAGATCTAAATTACATGACCGCCCTGTGGAAAAAAAGAAGCAGAGTGCTAATTAACAGTTAAGCCGCTCTGAGGGAGAAGTGCATAATTATTTGGTTTGCTGGGGAAATTGCTTCTGCTGACAAACAATTCTCAGCCCCTGCATTGTTTTTATTTTCTGTGTGCTGTAATCTCAATGCTGGAGACGTTTTTACCCACCCCGCCACAATTCTTTTTTTTCTCCAAGGGCGGAACATTAAATAAACTCAGGCCGAGGGATGTGTGGACGAGTGTGTGATTCTCATTTAGCTGAGAGATTAGCTCTCCGGTGGCGTCCACATAAGGATGCAGGAGTGTTATATACGAGGAGGGTGTGATGCTCTCTCAGCCGTGCAAACCCACCAAAAACTGTGTTTAAGCGAGTGGATTGGCTTTCTACTCACACCATCTACACCTTATAATACTACAAAATAAGATGGATGTCAAGTAGTTTTGCCAGTGAAATACAGTACAAGTACAAGAAAATTAAATGAATGAATACAATTAAAAAAGCCGAACCTTAACTGTGTGTGTGTGTGTGGGGGGGGGGGGGGGGGGTGTTCATTACACAACTACAGATAAGGAGACGCCCAATGTAATCTCCAGGGGAAAAAATGCAATGGTATAGTTTTTGTCAGCAATAAATAATTACAAGAGAAATTATGTGTATTTGAGGGAAGTGTTTATTCTAATTACATTAAATGCATAATGCATCCAGTAAATAAATTAGGGTGTCTATTAGAGGCACTGGTACTATTTGTGGAAATATGGTAAATTTAGGCATTCAATTTACAGAAAAATATTGAAATGTGAAACACTGGTCAACATCACACTCAGTAAGTAATAAATGCCTCTCCCTTATTTACATATTTGGTGAACAGTACAACACTAGTAATTTTTACTATATGTGTAAAGGCTTTGTATTTTGTAAGTAAGCACACTGTAGGAGGAAATAGAGTCATTATTGCAGCAGGTACCCCACACTGTCCAACATTAAAGGCCTTACTTCTACTGAATGACAGGTAGTGCCTTCAGCTGAGTAAATAAGTGGCGGCCATGTCAGAGTCTACTGGAACACTAATTGGCATTAAAAACAGAGTGTCCACAAAACGTGAAAATAATTGTTAGGGAAGTTGTTTATAACACGCAGTTTAATTCATCTGAGAGACTGTTTACGTGCTTCGGTAGATGCTGCAGTTAACTGTTTAATGTCCACGTGTGAACGATTGCATCTATAAACAGAGATAATTACTCGTACTACCTGTTTTTCCAGATGGGAAAATGGGTAAGGCATTTATATGTGTTAAGATTGAGAAAGCGGCATCTATCTTATATACAGTACAGGCCAAAAGTTTGAACATACCTCATTCAATGTTTGCTTTATTCTCATTACTATTTACATTGTACATTCTCACTGAAGGTATCAAAACTCAGAATGAACACATGTGGAGTTATGTACTTACTAAAAAAAAAGGTAAAATAACTGGAAGCATGTTTTATATTCTAGTTTATTCTAGTTTATTCAAAATTGGCCTGTACTGTACATGAAGGGAAGATGATCACAACCAAAGGAAGGATTTATTCTATCTGAATGCTGCTTAACATATGTGCATAACAGCTACACATATCTTGGAATTCCACAACCATATAGCAACCATAAAGAGGCAGCTCGAAGGACAGCCATGGCCAAATACGTGAAGAGGGTGAGGCAGAACCTGATCCTGGCAACAGTAAGATCCAGGCCATTAATACCTATGCCCTACGACTCGAATAAGCAGATACCCTGCTAGCATAATACCCTGGCAATTGGTAGAGATGCAAGCCACTGAAAAAGGGAATAAAGCTTCTTGCAATTCATACAGGGTTCCACCCCAAGTCCATCATCCTGAGATTGTATTCAAAGCAGAAATACGAGGACCAAGGACTGGTGAATGTACCAGGCGGAAACAACAGGCCTCCAAGAAGATGACTCAAAGGGACAACCTGCTTATTGAATGCCTCAGGCAACAGGAGACCAGTAGGAGAAGGAGCCAGATGGACTGTTATGGAAAGACAAGCCTCTGCATCGTATGCACCACCTACAAATAGGGCATGGCAGCACAAGAACAGGCCCTAAACACAAAATCAACCGAGGTCGGGGTCTTCCATATCAGACAGGACCCCAGGTGCAGGATGTACAAAGCAGTTTCAGAGACAGTGAAGCAAATCACAGCAGGAAGCAAGCATAGCATACGTGTCGCGGGAATAGTGCACTAGAACATCTGTAACAAATATGGACTAGAGGTCCCAGAATCAAAATGTCAGATGCCTCCTAAGGTGGCTGAGAACAACCAGGACACGATCCTGCAGGACTTCCAGATTCAGACTGACAAACTAGTGATCGCCAACCCGCCTGATTTTGTGGTGTTGTATAAACATCAGAAGATGGCGATCATGATAGATGTAGCTATCCTAAGTGATGGAAACATCCTGAAAAACAGACATGGAAAGCTGGAGAAAACCAAGGACAGAAGGAAAAACCAGTGAAAATGTTGAGGGTAAAAGCAACAGTGGTGTCAGTAGTGATTGGGGCACTGGGGGCAGCAAGCCCCTAGCTGAGTGGATGGCTAAAGCAGACGCTAGGAGCAACATCCGACATCTCTGTACAGAAGAATACAATACTTTGAACAGCTACAACAGATCCTTCATAGAGCCCTGGAGCTCCCGGGCGTTTGGAGAACCTGACCTTATCAAAACAATAGAAGTCATGCTTCATATTTGCAGATTATTTTGTCTTGTGATCATGGCACATAATTGTTGATGTTCTGATCAGATGTGAGGGGACGTGGGGGGTAAAGGATTAGGTGCAGTACAGAGAGTGTCATGGAGGCGGGTAAAGAGGACCCGGTGGAGCAGATGGCATCGAGGTGAGCCTCCATGGGCAGCCTCTCTGTTCGCTCCTCACTTACTTCATGTAAACATGTATATGCCATATCTGTCACCTGGGTGGCGTGTTGGCACCGTTGCCACGATTTGTAGAGGCGCACTTGAGGCGATTTTGCATGAAAAGGACTCCCCTTTTGGATTTCAGGTCAAACATGCTGCTCATAATGTGCCAGGTCTGTGTGTTAATTCTGTGGATCCACCTGCTTTGCCACCCACTTGACGTGTCACAATGAATATGCCTCTGAAAAGCCCACTTCAAGAAATCTGCAGAGATCTGCTTATCCTCCATCATTGCCTGTGGACACTTTTTTATGGCCCTCTCACTCTTGTTTTACATGTGTTCTGTATTGATTCTCCCTCAGCTATTGCATGACCACACAAGCCCTGCACACGTGTATTAATTGTGGAGTTGACGTGAAGAGCTCGTCAGAAATGCCCAGGATCGACAGTCCATCACTGCTAACGCGGGATTTCAATCAACGATCAATGTTTTTTCTTTCTTTCTTTCTTTCTTTCTTTCTTTCTTTCTTTCTTCTCCCTGTGCTTGCAGGTTTTCTCCAAGTAATTTAGCTTCTTTCCACATTACATTAAACTCAGATTGTCCACAGGTGTGAATGTGAATTGGTTTCTGCCTGGTTCAGGTTATACCCTGCCCAAAGTCATCTAGCCATGGATGGATGGATGGATGTAAGATCCATGTGGCACATAAAGAGAAAAAAAACGAATTGAATTAGATATTCTCAGATAAGAAGCAGGCCAAATACAATAATACATACACGGGGGTTCTGGCACAGTACTAACGTTTTGAGGTTATGTACAGGAACTAGTTTGTACTTCAATTTAAGAATATATTGTCATTGGGCACAAGAAAGCATGCAATTACCAATGTACATTGTTTTCGTTCTTTTTTTACATTCCCTTTCCTACAAGTATTTAAAGTAATTAGTGGTTAGTGGGTTCCAACTTTTATACAAATCTGGGTTACGTTGCCACCGTAGGAACAGAACTCCATTGTAAAAACGGATAGATTGGAACACCCATGGTAATAAATACTACTACTACACTACTGTGTAAGAATATACCTTTAAATAAGCAACATTAGAGAGGCACAAAACATTTATTAAGGAAAAGGACTGCATATTCTGGCCAGGGGAATAATGCGACAATGAGGTTGCATGACTAAACCAACTCGAGGCCAACGAAATAATACATAACATTTACGCTTTTATAATGAATTGCTGTTTACTCTTTGATATCGACAATGGGTCACTTAAAAATACATGGACTATTACGGAATTGGTTGCTTCCAACTGAAATGACAATTCAGTCTTTCTGTATGTGCTTTAGCTATCGTGTAACTCACTGTACAGTATATGCCAATGCGTTCGTCATTGTGTGTGTCGAATAAGCCGTGTATGCCGCGGGAAGTGTGAGCATGCATGACATCAGCGTACGGTCAAGTCTTCATCGTGCATTATTGATGACGTGCACGCCAAGCCTTTAATGGAAGGACGGTGTTTGTAACCTTTTGAGGAAGTTCATAGCGATAACATCCTGGAAAGACACACACGCATACAAAGGCCAAGTAAAAGCACGTGAGTTGAGTGCAGAGAAAGAAAAGCTAAGAAAAGAAGTGGCAAAGTTTACTACGGGTGGAGAGAGAGAAAGAGTTGAAAAGGTAGCCGGCAATGTCTTTTCGGTGAGTGCAAAACGTGGGGGGGGGGGGGGGGGGGGGGAAGGTATTCTTTTGAGATGAAGTGAGATCAAACGCTACGAGGGGCAGACAGGGGGACACAACTGAGCTGAATAAGAGCGGAGAATACTAATATCCAGAGACAGGTGAAAAATATGGCACATTTATCAGAGTGTTACCAAGGCAACGGCAGCATTGTATGTCCACAGGCGACAAGCAACAATGTGTACTTGGCACAGATCTCCTCTTCAAGATACTTCTGTCCTCTCTGTTGTCAGTCGTTTTCAACTCATCTTTGTTACCTCTGCCAAGGAGAGGATTTTTCATCAACGTATGTTTGGTTGCTCGTGAGCTTCTAATGACTGCATTTTTTATCTATCCAATCCTCCCATTGTCTTCCACAAAGTGATGGGGTGAGGGGGGGGAGGGCAACGAAAGCCTAGACGTCTTTCCAGCGTTTCCTGGGTTGTCACCGGAGCCTCTTCCCGATGAAAGATGCTGGTGACACCCAACCAGGGAAGGCATCCTCGCCAAATGCCCGAACCACCTCATTTGGCTCCTCTCAATGTGGAAGAGCAGCAGCTCTACTCTAAGCCCCTTCGAGATGACCAATCTTCTCACCTTATCTCTCAGCGAGAACCCAAACACCCTGAAAAGTAATTTCCGCCGCTTGTATCCCTGATATTGCTCTTTTGGTCTCGACACACAGCTCGTGGACATAGGTAAGGTTGGGAACTGAGATCGACCGGTAAATGAAAATCTTTGCCTCCTGGCTCAGATCACTGCAGACGCTGTAAAATCTGCCTGTTGATCTCTTGCTCCAGTGTTCCCTCACTCCTGAACCAGACCACAAGATACTATAACTCCTACACTTGGGGCATGAGCTCATCCATGAACCGCGACAGTGAGAGTTGACGTTTTTTTTACACTGAGCGCACGTGCGCCTGTCTACGAAAATAGAGCCCCTAGAGTCGCAGCACAAGGCATTCTGTATAAAATTAAACAAAATAAAAGCATAGGATCTCGTGGAAAGGCATCGCTGTAACGTTTGCGGTAACAATTATAGTAGTAATAAATCTATTTGAAGGGACTGGGCACTGGTTGTGATTTTCAGTGCACAATAAGGGACAGAGTTAACAAGTTACTTCATGTTCTAATTAATTTACTTTTAATTTGAAAAGAAAAATGTATTGTTACTGTCACCAATGTCCAACATGAAGCGCGAATGCCACCCAGTGGCAGAAAATGTACACATATGTATGAATTTGTAAGCTATTACACTCTTTTTCAACTGTATGGTATTTTTTGCTGGTTACCGAGGAGAAAGTACACCACTTCAAGGTGAAGTCTAGGATCCATTGTTGCCTTCTCTATTGGTTGTCCACTGGCTTGTTTTTCTTTGTTGTGGAACCCCTCCAACCCCCTTTCTATGCACATAGTCAAGCGACCTCAAAGAAGCTTGTCATAATTCCCATAAGGCCGTCCCATTGATTCCAATGCACTTGAACATCACAAGTATTGCTCACATACAAGCTCCTTTTCATGTGCCTTCACAAGCAAACCTCTAATGTGCAGCGTATGCTTTTTTTTCCCCTCTTACCTTTATCCTCGTGTCTCCCTCTCCATGCCCTTTGCCGATCCCAAATTACATTACATTTACATGCATGAGTACACATAATCACACACAAGCACACTTCAGAACGTTTGAATACGTTTCCCTCGTGTGGTGGATTCCAATAACTTTGTTGTAGGACTGTATGCTGTATACTATAGCCAGTATCTGACCCACTTACCCTCATACAATATATATATATATATATATATATATACATGCAGACATGCATTTTTCCCTCCCTCGTTCAGATTTGAGCATCTGCGTAACTGTAAGGCTGGGAGGGTGCAACTTTATCTTGCCATATGTGTCACAGATCCCCACAGACTCTACAAAAAAAAACGTGCGTTGTTGCGTAGGAAAGACGACTGCATGCGTGCATGTGCAAATGAGCAAAGAGAACCATTTTGTATGCTACTGTGCCGGCTCTGTGCGTGTAATTACTCATTTCATTCAAGTCAATTGCACAGTTGTCCTTTCATGGCTCACAGTAGTTTAACCATGACAACGTTTTTATCATTACGAGTATGGATGACTGTAATAATTGACTAGTTGATCATGAAGATTTCTGTCTTTTGTGTGGAAATGATTGTTGATTATGACCTTATCTCAAAGCAATTGAGGTGAAAGGGAGTGCAATACGTGGTTGCAACCACTGCAGGCATCATCATTGATTAATCAGTTAATTACCGTCGCATTCTGCACAGTATGAAACTGACATGGAAAAAGGAGTTCAGAACATTTAAAAAGAGAGTACCTCGTCCTTTGGCACAATAGACAGGAAATAGTTTGATAAGGCTTATCAAGTTAGCACATGAGTTTACCCAGACGATTAAAGATAGCGTCTAAGTATTTCTGCAGCTGCATATAGATGGTGACATGGTAATATTTATCAACAAGAACTATAGTAAACTTTGATTATTTTAATATTATGCTGCTCTATTTATGTATCTATTATATTATTTATTATCCATTTATTAGTTATTTCCTTTCATGTTTAATTGACAACTGGGATAGGCTCCAGCACCCTCGCGACCTTGTGAGGATAAGCGAGGATGATGGATGGATGGATGTTGTAAAGATTTCTCAAATTAATGTAAAAATATTATTAGAAATCTAGAAAAACTGACGCTGAACTGAAATGTAAAATGAATCAGAAATTTAAGAAATGCATATAAGGAAATGCAAAGAAAATGAAAACAATTATAGAATAGTGATTAAAAAAATAATAATAATACAATAAAATAATAATAATAGTAAATGAATAAATAAAAAAATATATATATTGGAATTTTTTCACAGAAAATTATAGTTTAATCGAAGAATAGACATTTTTGTGATGGTAAAAATGTTGTAGTTAGAAAGGGTTGAATTGGTAAAGAAACTGAGAGCCCGCAAGTAGTGAAACTCTGTTCAGTTGATGCCCATCCCAAATGTTTAAACCCTTTTATCCTGTCCTTTCTCTTCTCTGTGGCCCAGCAGGTACTATACCTCCCAAAGTTGCTAGAAAGAAATAGCATCATGATCATGTTGACTCATAGTCTCATTTTATCTGGCTTTGTGGGACAAATGATTGTGTCGCACAAAGTCTGTCTAACAAGCGACCCCTGCAAAACGATTAAGTAGCTAACTAAAAACTAAATTTCATCGCCAGGTTTTGAGTATTTGATTCATTGCCATCAACAAAGAGACAAAGCACATCCGTCGTTAAGTGTGAGAGCTTGTGGTTAAGGTTGGTGTCTGTCTTTTCCACACGTAAAAACGGCCATTTAATATGAGGATGAATTACTTGAGTGCTGCATTTAAGCGTTCCATTGTTCTCCAAAACTGCCGGCTGTGTGTTTATTCCAAACCCTCCTCACATCTGCTGACTGCTTAATTGTACCTCTTATTGCGCGCACTTACTGCATTCAGTCAACCTGCCTTAAATATAATCCTAGCAGAGTGTGTAAATAAACTCATTAAGACTCACCGTGGCTGCCTGTTCAATGAGGATCGCCGCATAATGTGTCGGAGGGAACGCTTGCTTTTGTTCCTTATTTAAGCCTGACTTAAGTGTTGAGTTATTGTGAAAGCCTTTTTGAGTTTGTCTCACCTTGGTAGTAATACAGTGCCCCATTTTGAGTGACACTGTCAGATGCATTAATATTGAAATGTTAAAATATTGCCAAAATGTTTTTGTTAATTAAGTGGCCTGTGAGTCCATATGCTTCTATTAGCTTGAAAAGCAGCAAAAAATACTTTATTTTATTAACTTACATAATGCTCTTACTAAGAAGGGAAAAAAATGGTCATGTTGCACTATGTTGCTGTAGCTTTTCAAATGTGAAGAGTAGATAAAAATGCTAAATTAGCTAACACTAACTGAAAAAAATTCCCTTTTTTATTTCAACCCCTTTACCTCTCTATTTGTCTTTTTCCGTAGTGTCATCATCCGCAAAGGGTGGAAACAGTAATGTGCCTATTTTGACATTGTACAAAGTACTGTAGGGAGTAAAAATAAGAATAATCAGAAAAATCAGCTTACGTAAATCAGGTCTCACCACTGTTCAAAAGTGAAAAGAGTTGGATGTGGCTTTCTATATATTCGAAAGATATTTTTGCGTGTGCCGATGACATCATCAGCGGAGTAGTGGAAGTAGCTGACAGCAGTGACAGGCACAATAGTGGCAGATGCTTGAGGAGGAATGACGCTTCTCCAGTGGAGCTTAGCAGCCTTCACAGGGTCTTTGCCTCAATGCTGATTGAAAAGAGGCAAGAGGAGGAGGCAATTTCCGAGTAAAGGACAGCGCAGCCTTGTGAGGCTGTGAACGTCCGCTGCGCCGTGACTGCATAACTATTAGCCCCAACGCTTCCATGTCCATTGCTATGCTCGCATCTGCATGAGTTTCTCTCTGCCTGCCGGCCTGAAAAGAAGACAACAAAGATTGACGCTTGAAGGAGTGCGGCATGTGTGCCAAGGATGAATGCTGATTAGTGGCATCCCGTTTTCTTAACAGGTTTTGAAGAAAAGCATGACACAGCAATCAAATGTTTACTTTAGGTGCTTCTCAAAGATGCGTCTTGAGCCCTGTTCTGCCCGGACTGTCAAGCCACATTCAGTACGTAGTACATATTTAGGTACGTGGACGACGTGGAGTGGTGTGGCCTTAGCAACGTAATCCTCGTGGGGGGGCTGTGGACCAGTGGGGTGCCTGGCGGGCCTGCAGTGCCCCGTCCTGCTGCGTTGGGTTGGGGGCGCGGGCCGTGTGGGGGTGGGGTCCTGCTCCTGGGTTTGCTCTCCGGCCGGTGGCCCCTGTGGGGCCCGGGGGTTGTCCCTTGGCGCTGCCGTGGCCTGGGGGGCCCTGAGGTGTTGCGCTTGCTCTGTCCTGGCGGGGGTCAACGGCTCCCCTCTTTGGTGGAGATTTTCATGCACGCCACTACACCAGCATCTATCGAAACTCAGACACAATCTGATTTTTCCTCTGGTCGTTGAATCGGTGGAGGCTGGTGTCTGTCGATCTCACTCTGCTTCGTCTGTCCTTCCTTCCTTTCCTCAGTCTCTCCTTTGGTCTCTTGAGTTCTCCCTGATTTGGTGGAATTTAGATGTTTCTGGGGTTGGTGAAGGGCTCTGGTTGGGGGCCCGGTGGGTGGTGGGTGGTGTCTGGTCGGTGATGGATTTCACTTTCCTTTCTTTTCTTTGGTCCTTCCTCGGGTCTCCTGACGGCCTCACGACTCTGGCTGGAAGTGTTCGGTTTAGGTGAACGGTATGGGATTTTTTAATAGGTTTTAGGTGAACTAATACATACACACTCACACACACGCACATGCACATACACACCCACATACAAAATAAAAATGTATAAAAAATATTTATAAATAATAAAATTAAAAAAAGAGAGCAATGATGATGACATGTCAAATCGGTAAAATTACCGAATGAACTGAGCTGTCCGAAAAGAAAGAAAGAAAAAAAATGCTCAACGTCAACAAGACAAAGGAGAAATTGTGGACTCCAGTATTACTCACAACTCCGCATTAAGAAGTTACCTATGGTGACAGTTAGCAGCATGCATTTGTGGGTGCAGGTCATGTTCGATCTCACCTGGTCACACAACTCTGTTCTTGCTGGTGAGGGGCAGGAGTGAAAGGAGGCTACATAAAAAATCTTGCTGGCAGTTTATCAACTGCAAACTCCCTTTAAGGACATTGCTGACAAACACTGTGATCACAAGGGATCCAACACACCCACACCATCAACCTGCTGGCCTCTGGCAAGAGGTTCTGCGATATCCGGTGCAAAACCACCAGGTTCTGCACTAGCTTTATCCCACACACCGACAGACTGTTAAACACAATCATCCCCCACACACCGCTTTTCACTGACTGACCCAGATCACATCTCTAGTTTCTGTCACAGCAGAAGTTCCATTTGTACAACGTAAAATTACAGGACTAATGTGTAGGCATGGACCGATATTAGATCCTGACAGTAGGATACAGCCGAAAAATACAGCAGCATTGGGGTATCACAGTATTAAAATTACAGCTCTAAAATGACTTAAAAAAAACAACAACATTGGGGATGAATAAAAACAGTATTGTTTTTCCACCATTGAACATAATCATCTTTATTTTTAAACAAAATATGGACTATTTGGTACAGAAGCACTGTTTACCATGTTACCAATGTTAACTATCTTTTGTTTTAATTATTCTCAGTAAGTCACAATTTCCCATCAGTACTGAGCTATTTTTAGCGAAGACATGTGGGCTACTCAGGTTGTCCTTCGGGCTAACTTGTACCTGCTGGCCCCTTCTTTTTTTTGACAGTGCACATTAAAAAGGCATCCATGTTTGCAGTGCCACTTTCATCATGCTCCCTTCCTCCTCCTCCTCCTCCTCCTCATCCTCTGTGCGTAACTGTTAAAAAAAGAGTCTTAGTCAACTCTGCAAGCAGCCAATAATTTTTGTGTACTGCTTAGAAGTCCCCTGACAGTATGAGCGGTTATTGAAACCTTGACTTTTTAAAACCACGGTAGACTGTCAAACCGGTAAAGTTTGTTTGCATTTACACTAGTCGATTTTGCCTCATTTCATCACTGCTCATTTAATTAATTTCATTTATTTTCAGGGTTTTAGCAAAACTGATGTAACAACATTAAGTTGTTTCATTGTGCACTGCTGTGTATAATTGAAAAAACATGAAACGAAAGATATTTATCTATCTGAGGCAAAGCAACATAGACAATGAAAATTGGCATAGATATTACAGCAATCATAATCCTTGTACAATACATGTACAATACAATATAGAACGTGTTCTGTTTCTTCAACACTGACGTGACCCGATTTTGTAACTAAATTGGAAAGCATGTCGTCCTTATCACTACCCTATGCTTTACTATTGTAAAGTCAAAATTCTAGTTTTGTCAAAATTGCATGGCAGCCTGGATCAAATGTTCCCGGTTTAATGTTGACCACCCCTAATTTAACCCTCAGAACATTAGCAAAAAGTTGACCCTAATGCAAATCTAATATGCAGAAATATCCGACACTCTACAGGCTTTCATTAATTTGCAGTTTTCCTCCAGTCGGCCACTCAGAACAATTCACCCAGAAAGTCCACAGCGTTTTTGCCGCCACTGCGCGCTAATGGGATTGTGGATGATTGATCATACCGCTTATAGTCCTCCTCTGTTTTTAGCATATCTACATGGATGCCTGCACACACCCAGCTACCGTAAATTGCATTTAAAGACAACTCACAGTGCTGTATCTCAGGGTTTGTGATTAGAAAATACCCATAAAGACCTTATTTTGAACAGTTTTCATGGCAGAGACCACCCCATTTATCGCTCCATTTATGCCAACTTCCTTCATAAAGATAGAATCGCAATCAGTGCCATTATCACAGCGTTTAAAGATTTAGCAGAGATAGTTTGTGTCACCTTGTGAAATTACATTCAGCTTGGTTTGCAGTAGGGAAAACGATCATTACTGCCTCTACATAGAGATACTGAAAGTATTTGGATATTTAGTGGGAAGTTCACTTGGCTTTTCCTATCGCAATAATTATGACCAAAATGAGCCAAGTTGTCGGCATTATCACAATTTCTGAAAGGGTTTTAAAGCACAGAAATTGCGAATACATTTTTTTTTTAGTACTGTTTATCAGTGAAACGTAAACTATTTCATCCCAAATTTCTACAGGAGTTTGAAGTGTGGAATTGCTTCATCTGATTCTAATGGCAGAGCAGCTTTTTTTTTTGTGGCCACAACTCCATGAAGAACACTTCGAGGTATAATTCAGGCTATGCAGGGAGCAGTTTAACCTCCAGTTGGAGGGAGTTGGCCCAAGCCGCAAGTGTTCAAATTCATCAAGTGTTCTCCCACAAATACAAATATTAAATAACTCAATTTTCTCCTGCATGCTGTTTTTACTGCAACATCTCTTGCTGTTGTCACTCGGAAACCACTCCGCCATCATCTCTCCTATTGGCTATGCCAAGACTTTGTCACAGCACGCCGTGCTCGAACTGAACACATTTGATTGCGCCATCACCCTCAGCGTAGCACATATGCAAGCAATGGGTTGCTTGACAGCACACTGCACTGTGCTAAGTACAGTATGAAAGGGTCTTCAATTGCCTCACGATGCCATTCATCAACATTACAAACAATCCTTCCATTAATCCATCATTATGCCCAATCCAACGTAAGGTTACGGCAGCAAACTGAGATTTAATCAAAAGCAGCTCTAGTTGTTGCAACCAATTTTGACTGAATTGCTTCAAAATGTGATTAATCAACAATCAATTTGACATCATCAGCAAAATACTTACTGATCAAAGTGGCCTAGTCAACTATTACGCCTGATGAATATCTTGAGATAATTTTGTTGACAGTTGTGCTAAATATCTTCTATTTACTGAAACGATCGTCAAGCGGTCACTCGCCCTCCCCCTTTCTATCCACTCAACAGCTTGTCCTCGTTTGTTTGCCCAGTGCATTAATTAGCTGTAGGATCACATAATGATGTAAACCGCTTTGATGTGTAATTAAAACTGTATCTGTATGCTGTCTGATTACCTATTAACAGTGCAAACAGTTCTGCCTAAGAGCCTGTGACCGCCCCTCTCGTTGACATCACCCGACTCCACCGTCCCTTTTTACAAACCAGCAGGTGCTCATCATCAAAAAAATAAATAAAATAAAATAAATATTTTGGGTTTTGCTTTTTGCTTTTTTGACCTCTCGGAGCAATTTCCAAATGCACAGAAAAGCCTTTAAACTGATCAATTTCACCTCCTATGATCCATGTGTTGCGTACCATTTTTCCCAAAGACCAGCAAGCGCCGCATTGTCGACGTCTTCCCAAAAGAGCTGAGTTTTCAAAGGGCTTGTTAGAGAAGTCTGGTAATAAGTCCGGAGAAGAGAGTTTGTGAGAACACTCAGAGGAAGCATCTTTATTTGGGCAGGGAGAAAAAGGCCAAAAAACGCTGCCGTTGCAAATTCACCGCTTCATAATTAGATGTGCCTGAAAAGTGTGCTGCCGGGAGTCGTCTGTTTTATTTAATACAGGCTTCTCTTTTTTATCGCTAAAGTGCAGCATAAAAATGTTTCCTGTCTACGAGGTAGGACAGTGATGGAAACACGGCATCTGAACACAGATGTGACCTCGTTTCGCTCACCTCTTAACTGCTCAGTCTTGTTGTTACAACGAAAGCCCTTTGTGTTCTTTTAACCTCCCGCCTCTCTTAGAGCACGACCCATCTCATAGAACACACAAGTGCTTTTAACAACAGCGAAACTGCTCTGTGTTGTCCACATTTCCCGGAGGAAGCAGCAGTTCTCGAGACAAGCTTCTGTTCAATTAGCATCATTTCCAAGCCCCGTGATGTCTACTTTGTGGTTGGATCAGTCCTTCTCAAATAGGCGGCCGCGGTGCGATGCTAAATTTTGTGTGTGACTGTGTGTGATCCTGGGGAATTTGGTTGTTGTTGCCATATTACAATAAATTGTAATTGCACATTAAGTTCAGTAGGTGGCAGTGGCACTCTCGTTGTCAGAGTCGTTTGAGCTCCTCTGCAGAGGTGTACTTAACAGTTTCATAGACAATTGATACTATTTATAGTCGCGGCAGAGAGTTGGGGGGCGTAAAATATGTTCTTCTTCCTGGGGGGCGTGTTAACAAAAACTAACTGAGAAGCCCTGGGTTAGATGCTTAAAATGAGAATTTGATCGGATTTTGTACAAAAGAAAAAATGTTTTTGCATTATTTATTTATTTTAAATAAGAATGAAAATTGCACTAGGCTCAACCATTTTGATTATGTTTTGGGGGGGTTATTGCCAGAAGCTTCACGTTGTAGCTTACTTTGTGATCTCAATAACCAGGTTTTATAAAGGGGAAGTCAACCCAAAAATTGTCTTATACAGTCCCTCTAATCTAAACACAATATTCTGATTAATATTACGTTGGTGGAATATGAGTTCAATGGCAAAAATCCACCTGTTTTTATCCGCCTCAGGCCATGTTTTCTGAAGTTGAGCCGTGATTGGTCATTACGTGAAACCCAGCATGTAATGTAATTTTCAGTCAACAAGTGGCAAAATGGCCGCCCACTGAGATGGATTTCGCTTCTTAACTCATAATACAGTTTTCAGACTACCATCAAATCTGAACGCCCCGTGTCAAAACCTTAAACGACTGAAATCTGTCAGGTAGAAACTTTGAGTTGAACACTTACGCAGTGAAGCATGTCTACCGTCTTTGACATTTGTGTTAGTGTGACAATTTCTACATAATTCTGACAATAGTCAGACGATAGCAAACAGGAACAAAATAAAGAAAAGAGTCATCACTCGGGAGTGTAGTTTTTCACCTCGGTGTACCATTTAAAAATTGCCGAGAGTATAGCCTGCTTTTCCCCTAAAGTCAACTGACAGAGCCCTATGACTGAAAACGATAAGAAGTATAGAAAATGATAAAAAGGTGATAAGATCAATTGGAAAGCCCTTGCAAATGTCTACAGGACAAATGTAGAATCCAAATCCTGAGAAAACAATTTTCCATTTGCTGTCCGTTTTTCCCCCTCATGATGTTAAAGTGTGTCTCCTCTACTTTTCAGCCCCTTTGACCGACAAGCCGCCCAAGATCCTGTTCCCCTCAGAAAACAAGATTAGCAACATGGAGCTACAGCTCGGTAAGATTTGTTCCACTGGTATTATTATCTGTGTCGCTCTCACATGACACCCAACAGACTTCATAAATCCTCTCCAACACGCTTGAGGATGCTGGGTGACACCTGTATTTGCTGGTAAAAGAAGCGTGAAGACATTTTTTATGGATGGAATTTATAATAGATTGATTGATCGTTAAAGGGAAAGTCAACCCAAAGATTTTCTTAAAATAACATGTTGTATGTGCCACAACTAGTCTAAACATGACATTCTGATTAATATTGCATTTGTGGAATATGAGTCAAGAAGCAAAATCCACCCGTTTTTATCCATTTAAGGGGGTGGCCATTTTGACAGACTTACTGTCAAGTTCAAATGACATCACAGTTGCTCAGGCCTCAGGTAATAGCCAATCACGACTCAACTTCAGAAAGCAGGTGAGCCGTGATTGGTCGTTACCTGTAACTGGAGCAACTGTGACGTCATTTTTACTCGACAGCAAGTGACAAAATGGCCGCCCCCTGAGATGGATAAAAACAGGTGAAATCTACTGCTTAATTATATTCCACAAACGCAATATTAATCAGAATGCTGCGTTTAGACTTGTGGGGGAGCATCTTGTAAATATTTTTTTGGGGGATGTTGACTTCCCCTTAAAGTGTAAAATATATTATTGATTAATTGAGTCATAATGCAATTGGGGCAAACATAATGTCGGCTATGGGAATCCACATCCACTCAAACCTACTTGATGGCACAACTTCTACAGGCAAAATTATTCTGATCATTGTATATAAACTACTCCCAAAAGTTAGGGACATTTGCCTGTCAGGAAATCGTCAGGATGAATCCAAATGCACGACTGTGTAACCTTTTCACATGAAGTTAATTTAGCCTGCAAGCTTTTGAATGCACATGACCCACTGCTCAAACTTTCATAAGGTTTTCGCAACTTGCTTTTCTCTACAAAAGGCCTGCACATCGAAATTCGCTAGAGGTGTTTGATCCATAAATGGACAACACAGTCCTCTTCATCATTCTGTTCACACTTCCTAACAATTGATCAAAAGCAACAGCTTCAAACATGTTCTTATAGGCAAGTGGCCACTGAGCGTGGAGTGTCTGGAATAGTTACAGGATGGCAAGGATATGGACGTCCTCAGAAATGTATTGATCATGAATCAAACGCCTGTTGTGAATTCTCCTCATTCAGCTTCTTGTTAAAGAAAAATTTGGGCAAAAAGTACTGAAAAATTGAACAGGTTGGCATTTGCATTCAAACGTTTGGAGAAGGAAAAATAAGCTCATGTGTAATGGTTACTGTGCATTTTAAGTTCATCCTGACATTATTATCCCAAAGCCGAATAACAACTTCTTGTGAGTAGTGTATATATATATATGTAGATCAATACATTTCCCAATTAATCCAAAATGTGCAATTTAAATGACTTTGCATCCCTCGTGTTTTCCAAATGGCAGTGAGTGCTAAGACCCCCTGGGCTATTTTGTCAACAATGGTGAGCCCATATGGCGCATGGTTCCATACGCTGGTTCGCCACATGGAGAGGCGGCCTCTGCCAATCGCCATTATTTGTCTTCTTCTTGACGTGAGGGGTCAAAACATGGCCGGGCACGCATGCAGCCTGGGCGCAATAGCCTGCTGCTTCATTTCTGAGCACATGCTGCCAGGCACATGGTGCGGGCCTCTCTGGTGAATGGTGTCTGTCATGGCGAGGCACATCACACAAGATGGAGAGGTCTGGAAAGCCGATGAGGTGCAGATAGGGAGGGTGGGGGTCTAGACAAAGACAGCGCAATGATTCACAGCGAGTTAAGCTTTTTGTCTCCCACCTCACGCCGCCAACGCAGAGCAGATAGCTGGGTGCACAGTTGGCTGATCAAGAATGAAAAATTGGTGCCGCTGATAAACTGACAGGCTCATCCTCGCATGTCAGCATAGCCATACATGAACAGGTTGCACAATGCCAGGCCCTTCTGCTGTCTGTTGTTTGTATTGTTTGATGCTGAGGAAATGTGTTGCTGTTGAAACCTCCAAAAATCGGACGCAATACTTTCTCCAGCTTAAAACGGGGACACACACGGAAATTTGTATCCTTAGTGTTGTTTTGTCCCACACAGGTTCCGTCCCCGGAGCTAGAACTAGAACGAGCTTGAACTTCCTGCTTTTGTGTCTAAGAATCATCGGAAATGTAATCAGACCATACCCGAGCTGAATCTTTATTATTTTCAGAAAAATTGTCCTGATTGTTCATTTTGAAAATCTGTTAACCTTTATTAAAGGCTTTTATGCTGCCGTTTGCTTTCTGGAATGATTGCTAATCTACCGAGTGAGAAATTACACAACCAAGTAAATCTTTGTGTATGCCTATGTCAGGAAGATCTCTGTGAGCAAGCTGTTCTGCACATTAGCAATGGGGCTAATGTTCATAATAGTCACCCTTACAAACGTCTAGCGTTACACAATAATCCCAAGACCCACTTGTTTTTCTTTTTTTTTTAACAAATTAGTCAATCACATTGACAACACCTAATAGTACATGTGACTTGGTAAATGGTCACTCACTTGCATGGGAGAGTGTCAGCCACTAAAAACAGACAATTCCAGAAAGGAAAGAAATATGATGTGTAAAATAATTAATCATTCTTCATCCTTGGGCCATATTGCGAAAATGTGTTTACACTGTGAAGACAAATGCATCCCGTCTCCTTTGAAACGTAACACACGACATTCCACCTTTGTTTATGAGTCGCTAGCATATATGTCAGTTAGCTAGTTGATGGCTGGCGAGAGATACTCGGGTCCCAACCTACATCACTCAGTGGTCCTCGTCAAACAGATGGACTCTAATGCCCAACAGATGATTCAAATCAGACTTGAGAAGATGAGAATCATATCAAGGAGTTCCGAAATATAAGGCGTGCGTTTCCTTTCAGGCATTCAAGAATTGACGTTCCACTGCATAGCCTATGTGTGTGCGCTCGTCTGTGTATTTTTGTGTGTAATAGTACAAATGGGCAGCCATCGGTCAATGCCGGGCTTTTTGGCCGCAGTGGCTTTTTGGCCGCAGTCCTGGCAGCAGTTTGGTTCTAGCTTGTCCTTGTCTGCGTCTGTTCAGGGTGATTTAGCATCTCGTGCCGGCCTTGGAGGCTCTGGGAGAGCGAATGAGAACAATAGACGTGAGCAATGCGGCAGCAAAGTTCCACCGAGAGGCACTTGAACTCCTTTGATTGTCCCATTACACTCTTGTTTTCGCTCCATGGCCATCTGGAGTCAAGTGATGGAAGTCCCGCAGATTGAATTGCAAAGTTCTGCAAACCTAATTCTACAATCAAATTAGCTGACGTAGTCAGACGGCGCTAGTGCAGAGACTTATTGCTATCCTATTGATCGTTGTTTTTAGATATTAATGTGGGCTTACTGAGCAAGTGCTCTTTTATCTTGTGCTGATTTTAATGTAAAAGTTGCCTTGTATTAGCCCCAATTGATGGCTGGAGGTGTCATCGACTTGTCATATTAATTTCTACTTCAAATAACCCAGTAGTAATTTAAAAATAATTCTGATCTTATCATTCACACATGGACATCAAAGAGCCCATCTGAACTGAGTTGCTAACCAAAACAGAAGCACTGATTAAGCCTCTCAGCTGAATTAATATGCTGCATGTTGAAATCTATTTTAATATCTACCTTATATACTCTAGCTTGTATGCTTGATCTTTTCATAAGTCAAGTGGGTCATATACAGCTTTTTATCAAGATCTCACTAATGACATCACTGGGTCTTTTTAGGTTTAAAAAAAATGACAGCAGAAGAAAATCTACACTATATTATGCTCTGATCTGCCACAGACTCCCTGTGGAGTGTCCCAGACCAGGTCAATATTTGACAGCAACGATCTTTGTCTGCACACAACTTGTCTCTCCCTCTAGTATTTATTTTTTGTTTATTTCATCCCCACTTCCTTAATATTTGTCGAGTCACGCCCCGAGCAGCTTTATTGAGGTGCTGTGGCAGATTTACGGTGGCCAGAACCGATGGAGGCCAGCCCTCTAGGATTTTTAAGTTGAACATGGAGGGAGATGAAGTGGGAAGGTGATGGGATCTAGTGGAGGGGCAGTAAAATGTGTGCAGTACGCAGGAAGATGAATAGGCAACCCTGCCAAGAAACGCAAGGAGCCATTTTCATCTTGTTGCCACGGCCATTGCAGTTTTCAAAAATGGCCCAATCACAACTAGCTGAATTGAATCTTGAGATGTATTGCGGAATGACCGAGAATGGTCAAACAAGAGAGAGGGTATTTTTAGTATGAGGTTTAAGAAAATGGCTTTATTATTTTTTAGAAGGCGTCAATGTCATTGGATATGGAAGCTATTAGTTACCACATCGCATTTGAACAATACTAACTCAAATGAAGACTGGAGAGGAAATGTAAATATTTAGATTTGGAATAACTTGTTCTAGAGTCCCAGTCACTATCATCAAATCTTTACTGACTGGATATGTGGTTTTAAGTAAAATTATGAATTCTAACACAATAAAGGCAGAATTTCGTCATAAGTCACAACTGCTGTCTGCTAAAGACGGAAGGAAAGTCAGGTTGCTGTTACACAAATACAGACATTGAGACATCAGTGTTTGTTGTTACTTTTGAGGTGGAAAATAAACTGTTGATTCATCTCGTCGTCGATTCTGATCTCATCAGCAACAGCATATCCACATTGGTGACCCCGACGTGACCATTGTGTCAGAAAAAACAACCTCGCAATGCCCACGCTGTTAAACGCTAATCAAGCAGCAAATGTCCCTGCCCAACGTCACCACAAGTTAACCATTCTGTCATTTATCCATTGTCGATAGCAGGGTTCACCTATTCTGGTCCTCGAGGTCCGGAGTCCTGCAGGTTTTAGATGTTTCCGCCTACTAGCACACCCGATTCATATAATCAGCTCATCGGCATGCCTTTTTTAAAAACATTTCCTGAGAGAGCTCAGTATTGTTCATTCGGTAATCTTACCGATTCGACATGTCATCATCTTTGCTTTCTCTCTTTTTTTCCCCTCTTTTTCTTTGTTTTGTATGTGCGTGAGAATGTGCATGTGTGAGTGTGTGTGTGCATATGTGCGTGCGTGTGAGTGTGTACTAAAAATCCCATATCGTTCACCTAAACCGAATACTTCAGAATCCAGCTAGAGTCGTGAGGTTGTCAAGAGACCCGGGGAAGGATCAAAGAAAAGAAAGAAAAGTGAAATTCAGCACCGACCAGACATCACCTACTACCCACCAGTCTCATCGGCATGCCTGATAACGATCCTGATCTTTAGTATCAGGTGTGTTGGTAGGCGGAAACATCTCAAACCTGCAGGACCTCGAGGACCAGAATATGAGAACCCTGAGCTATAGCATATATTTTCAACTAGGTTGTGTCTTTTCACAAGAGGCAGACTCCTTGCATTTGCAAGACAAATGAAGACGGACAAAAAAAAAAAAAAAAATCTAACCAAAAGGGAATTTAGGTCTTCACTTCAAACACTTGACTGAAAATGAAGAGATTACTACATAAATCATGCATCTCATTAAAACTATCACGCAAGCGTAAGATAAATGGCACAAACAGATTCAAATGCAGGACTCGTCATACAGGATACAAATAAAGTTGCTCATTCACAACAAGCAATCGGGATTCGAGACACAAACAGCAATAAGAAGTCTACAAAAATTTAACTAGAAGCAGCACTAAACATAACTGCCCAGTCTTCCACGTACAGTACATGGTTCCCAACATCTTTTTGTGCATCGTTTTACTTAAATCAATACTTTGACGGGAAGACTTAGAAACAAATGAAATAAAACTCCAAATGAATTTGTTGCAATTATTAGGAATTTCTCTTCAACAATCCAGTCCCATCTTAGGGTAATAATGCAAGGCAATTAAAAAAACAAAATTGTGTTACTTTCTGTATGTCCATCCTACTTTGTAATTTTCTTTGGGTTGCCGTCATTTCAGAAATTCCCACTTGCCAAAAATAGGATTTTGCAAATGGTAAGTAAGATATTCCGTTTTTCTTTGGCAGTTGTGAAGGCTACATTGTCTCATTTACGAGCCTGTCACCGCATATTACGCAGTGCGAGCTCGTGCGTGACAATCACCAGGAGCCACAAACCCGTATTTTGAGTAGGAGCTGTTGTTGTCTCTTTAATGCAGCTCTATTTTTGGGGGGAGTGTGTAGACTTTTCTACTTCATTATTATTTGGCCTTTTCCTCTTCTCTCTCCGAAGACATTTGTTATTTTACCAATGTGTCCTTATTTTCATCTTTCATGGCACTGAGACACTGGACAAGAAAAGATTACTGCTTGCTGATTGGGTGTCTTGTAGCGTGCGCTGCCATCTTAAAATGTAGTCATGCATTATGACAGTTGTATGACATGGCATATTTTCACCAATAACTCTAAATGTTCTGAGCATTGGTTAGACATTCGAGAGTTGAGGTTCCATTGTTACTTCCTGTTGGATGCATTGCTATTATCTCCCGTCAAGACAGGCTTAAAGGATTGGACTCACATACTTTACTTTCTGATATTAGTGTGAGTCTCTGCACTGCTCAGGTCACACGCTCGCGGGGCAAGTCGTCACAAACTGTATGATAATTGTAACTGATTGAGGACTTTACTGTCCCCCAAAGCAAACAGATGGACGCATTGGAGCCGAAAGTAATGAAACTCCATTATTTCACAGAGCGGGACACAAGAGCGTGAGAGACGACAAACATCGCTCCGCTTACGTGTTAGCCATCTGCAGAAGCGCTGCGACTCAGAAGATGGCTGATTTCCCTCGCCCTGCTCCCATCTATCTTTATCATCTCCATCTTAGTAACACCCACAATGCTGCGAGCGTCTTGTCGGAACGCCAGCGCCTAGGACGCACATTTTTCATTTCAATCAGGCAGCAATTAGCAGATTTGCTTGTGCAGCCAGAATAGATCCGAGCAAATCTGCGGATTGGCTGTGAGCACAGGAAGGTTAATGTTTATGTCAACCTTGGCGCTCATTCCCACACTCCAATGTGCAATGTGTTGACTGTTTTCCCGTTCCAAGTTTTCCAAAGCGATTTCCAAGCAGCGCTAATATCCTTAATAGACGTTTTTAAATTGCGATTCAGCTTTCTTGGATTCGCCATTTATTGCTCGTTTAGGTGCTGCTGTAAGATTAGAAAAACAGCAAATAAAAAAATAAACAGTACCTGTACGTATTTGCTTTTGTCTCCATACACTGCAAAGCATTCTGTTACCATTTTTAATATAATTGATATTGTCAGTTCATTTAACAATATCTTTATTATTGTGGTTGCATACTGTATTTATGTAGAACTGCATTGTGTGTTAATAGTTAAACCACTTGTGCGCTACATGTAAAGGCCTTCATTTACCGCCTTTTTTCTGTGTAGTGACCAGTGAACAGCACTGACAGGGCGCGGCGGACAAGTTGACCTTGCAATTTTCCGCCCTTAAGAGGTTGTATCAGTGGCAGGGTGGCCACGTTATTTTCCAAAGGTTTTTGCGAAGAAACTGGAAAGGATCTAGAGAGCCTGCGTTTTGTGTTCAATATTAATTTAAAGCAATAGATTGTATTCTTTTTTTTTTATAAGGTGATAGATTTGATATATGTTATAATTATGAAAGAAAAATGTCCAACTGAATTAGGAGCAGTAATTACAATCATATCTATCCATATTACCATTACATCATCACAAAAAACATGTCTTCAATGTGCATCATTTTTAATATTTTTAATTTCTTAATGTCTGACTTTATGAGGACAACCCATTAACCAAAACCTAAATCCAACCGTTTGTTTTTGCTCCCATTATTCATGAGCTGAACTCAAAGATCCAAGACATTTTGTATGTACACACAAATGCCTATTTCCTTTCTCTCTAATATTGTTCACAGATCTGTCTAAAACTGTAAGCACTTTTCCTGCGCACAAATCAGCCGGCGCAATGATGACGAAGATGCTGATTAGACAGTATGATTATTGTAAAGTAAAACTGTATATTTTTGAGTGCCCTTATAGTCTGGACAACCTAAGGCAATAAAGGCACACCTGTGCAATAATCTGGCTGCCTAATTAGCATCTTGATATGCCACACCCACGAGGTTTCGGCAAAGGAGAAATGCTCACTGCACAGAAAAAGAAAAAGAAAAAAAAGATTTTGACCGATTTGTAAACAATGTTTGAAAGAAAATAAATGTGTTTATAGTTTTGTTCCTTAGTTGGGTCTTCTTGCCAGGACAGATTCTCATCTGACCTCCACCATGCAAGAAATGGTCATAATGGTGACAAGAAGAGCCCTTTTTTGGCACTGTCGCCATTCACTTTTTGGAAAAAACACGAAAACAGTCACTATAGTGATTGGAAAAGTTGCAAAATATTGTACATCGACAAATTCTCATGTTAAATTGTCAACACTGAAAACACACGTCACTAGTGACGCATGCACAATTGATTTAAAAAAGACTGCGAGAGTGTGGATGTGCAGGATGTGGCACGCTGGTTGTAATTGACCTTGGTTTAATGCAAGGGAATTCAGCACCGTTGCTGTGGTGATAGTTTGAACATTCACTTCTCCCGCCAAATTTTTGCTAATTAGGCCTAGTGGCGCAACAGCTTAGAGCTACAATTAAAAACAGGTTTGCTCTATGTTGTACTTTCTAATGAACATTACTGGTACATACAGATATGAAGTCAGATTTGGTAGTACTGTATTCACTCTTTTGAGCGCTACTCCGGTTAGATGTAACGTCTTTTGCATAGAATATAGCTAAGCAATCAGATAATTCAAAGACTTCATTGTCAGCATCCAATGTGGACAAACGTCGTCAGAAAGCAACAAATGCTTTTGAAACAAGACACACCTTTCTTACATTGCCGTACGGAAGATTATTTTGTACGGTGATTCTATAAAATTTGTCATGTCAGAGCCGTACAGAGGTCAGCGACAGAACCCCACACTCAGGTATTTGTAGAGGTGGGCACTTTAATTTGTCAATTCCCCTCAATGACAATGCCCAACTTTCAGCGAGGACTTACGTATTTTATTTTCGCCGAGTGCTTTATGACATAAACTTCCGTAAAAAAAATATATGCGCTGAGCACCGACTGAAGCAGGTTTACATCTGTCGATCAGGGTCAGTACAGACGGTCCTTCTCATTCCGTGTATTTTTGCGAGGCTTCGCGTCCTAAAGCATTTACGGAAAATGTGGAAGCACTTGGCGAAAGGTGGGCATCGTCAATGCCGGGAATTGCCAAATGACGGAAGTGCTCACCGCTTGGTATTTGAATGACATATGTCTCAGCATCTGATTATTTTTTGTTAGCCAGTAACAATCATTTTTGACAGAACAAGGCCGGAGAAGTTAACGTCAGATGTTAATCGCATTTGTACTGTACTGCGTTTCTTGCATTCCCTTACCATTGTTTTTATGCATACCCGTAACCTACAAAATACTTTCCCACGTTAATTGCTAGGGTGGAACAAGTGAGGGTCAGTTGACATTTTTGTCTTGCCTTTCCGGCATTCCCTTCCACAAAGAGACATTCCGCCTTGGTTATTGCTCTCTAATGGCGAAAAATTGCCAGGTGGAATCAGTTCCCCAATTCCATGTTCCCTTCACACACAACATCAATGTGGAAAATTGCCGGCTTTCCCAACCAGTGTAAAAAGGGATTTCTTTCCACTCGAATCCCTTTCTAGAGTGCCTACCCTCATCACCTTGTCAACTGGCCTCCGCAGAAGACATCATTGAGGATCAGGTGGCTTCCCGAGAGAAAGTGTTGAAGTTGCGGGCTGCCCTCTTCCCTCCTCAGCTCTTCCATAGTTCACCATCCAACCTTTTGCCGCCCCTCTCGTCCCCTCGTCGATAGTGTGACAGTGTTGTGTGCTGAGCACAGCTGTGACATGTCACCTAGCCCCGGCGAGTGGGTGAAATTGAAATTGACATTGCTCTGGAGAGTTACACGAGGGTCAACCCACAGTCACGTCTCCGAATTGCCTCTTGTCACTTTTATGCTCTCTATCTGCCCACATACACACACATCCATTGGTCCACTTTTCCCATATATCTGGTGGATCATCTCAAACCGTTTTTTTGTTGTTATTGTTTCTAGCACGAGACAGCAGCACCTCATTTTCATTCTCCTGTCAGTTCATGTATTGTGATAAAACAAACACAATCTGACCTTCGATTTGTCTCATAGAAAGTTATGGAATTAGAAATAATTAGTTCAAAGTGTTGCCATCGTAAAACTGTTTAAACGACCATTGTTAGTGGGAAAAGAAAGAAAGAAAGAAAGAAAGAAAAAGAAAGAAAGATTTATTTTTTTTAATCAAACGCTCCATTTTGCTTGAATAGTCAAAGGTATAATGTGTAATTAAGGTAATTGACATCACAATTCCACTTCACACATCAAATTTGTAAATATTTTTTGACTACTGTACAAGTGCAAAAAGAATACTGCTTCTTAAACTGGCACTTTTTGCAAATTAGCCACCAATAGACAGAGACAAAGTTCATGTAAGTGGAACATTTGAATTCTTAACGTATCGTGACATGAACAAATCATTTTGGGAAAGCGAAATTAGAAAAGAATGAACAATGAAGTTGAAATAAGAGTGTAAGTAGGCAGAACTGACAACTATGTTCGGTTTTTCAGTGTTCTGCTGCTGCGAGAGACTGATAAGGAGTTATTGGCACCATGGTTTAAGTTGACTTCATTGCCACTGACTTTTGCAATTGTTGGCCTCATTTTGAATGTGTATGCAATTTTTCTTATAGTGGTGCAGTATGGGACCTCAGAGAATACAGATGAATGTTAGTTTAACCATGAAAAAAAATAGCAATATGTTTTAATTAGATGCAAATGTACTGCTGTTTTGTATAGTCATCAAAGAGATTATCTGCTGAGCGGGTTGAGTGAAAAATAGCGCAAATGCAGTGCAAAATTGAAACTATCCAGCTCTCAGTATCATTGTCGTGTGTGTTATTATTACTTAATCCCCTCTTACACTGCCTTTAAATGGTGGTATTTTCCATTTGGACTCCTGTGTGTCAGGGAATTACACATTGCAGGGATATGACTGTTAAGTTGGACACTTTTCAGGGCAGCGTCGCGTATTTTATACGTCAAACACACGATTGTCTGATCGTGGGATGCGGTGTGACGTGTGAAAGCAGGTGTATCCCGCTTGATGTCAAAAATGTATACATTTCAAATACTGTATGTTGAAGGTCAATACAAATAAACATTAGTTCCTCCTAAAAAAAATAATAAGAAGAAATATAATTAAAGAGTTAGAGGTGCAAGTGCTATTTTTGTTAAGTTAGTAAAAAGATTGTCTGCAAAAAGTAAATGAAAAATAGCACTTGCAAATGCATCATGGTTTTATTGCTTTGGACACTTACTGAACTTTAAAACGTAAAAAAATTGTTGGCCATGAGGCATTTCATATTGGACTAAAGGGCACAATATTTTCCCCATGCTTGAAATACCTATGCAACACCACTGTGTACAAGGTGTAGCTTTAAAGGTCATGTTGCAGATGTGCAGAATTTTTGGTGATATCATTCAAGTTGCTTGCAACCCCCCAGTGCCTCAGCTGCTCAGTGACCCGTGGTGCCCGGCACGGTAACTAGTGTGTCAGCAGAACAAAGCGAAATGTTTAAGCGTGTGAGCGGTCGTCATTTTTCACCGAGTCCCGGGCCCGGCGCGGGGGAAGGCTGTGGCGTAATAAATGAAGCGAGAGCAACGCGGCACAGGGCTGACGGGAGAGAGAGAGAGCGATAGAGAGGAGTCAGGGGGTTGGGTTGTGGTTTGATGCCGGGATGCACAGAAACGTGCAAGACAGACACAACACACCACTGTGCGTCACATTCAGACGCTTGTTTAGCGGTCACTTGACGTTAGCCGGGCAAGAAAATGCAGAAGAATGGAGCGCTTGAGCCTTCATTCACAAAAGCTTGTTTGTTCCTCGGGGCAGCCGCCTGTCGCGAGACTGTCAGCCACTGTCTTTTAGTGGCTGTAGTTTTACAGGCCCGTCCAGTACGCCTGCTTCTAATAGACCTTATCAGGGGCCGTTGAGCCGATTCAGCGCCTTGAATCAGTGGCAGACGCTGTCACTGCAAAAGAGCCGTCTGACTGGCTGCTCACTCCACTGCCCAATTAATGTCGTTGGCCTTCCCGGGAAAAAAAAGATGAGTCTTAGAAAGGGAGGCGCAAAGCAAAAGTTTGGTGACAACTTTCTACTAGGCAGAATGTCAAGCATATAACCAACGAAGGGCTTGTTACCTTTCCCAAAAAAAATAAAAAATCCTATTTCAAACATTTCCTGCCTGAAATTATTTGTTGCATTACACATTTCCATTTACAGTTCTGTCACACAGTAGTGTAATGATTCACATAGTTGACAGCAAGCACAGAATTTGTGCAATGGATCTAGAGATAGTACACCTGCGCCTAATCTGATTTCGAAAGACAGTTGCAATATTAGTAATGTAATGTTTCAAATAGCTTACTTTAAAGCAGCTAGCGCAGAGTCAAATCCCATTCACTGCTCCAGTCACAGCCCTCCTTTGACAGACTGATGCCCAGTCCATGTCAGGATGTAGTCCACCATTGCGCCAGATGGCTAGAAATAGCCATTGCTTGTTCATCTACAGTCGTTAACTTCCATGCTGTTGGGGCTGACTTAGTTTCCAGTCAACGCTCTGTTCAACTGGCTGACTAGCCCAGGTGGATAGAATGGAATGGACTGATATTTATATACCGTATTTTCTGCACTATAAGGTGCACCTAAAAGCCTTTAATTTTCTCAAAAACCTCCAGTGCGCCTTATAATCCAATGTGGATCAATATTGGTTAAGTACGACCACCGTAGTCAGGGGGCGTCGCCGAAGTAACAGCGGTTAGAACGGTAGTCCCACACATAAACAAGGCTGGCAAATATTGTAAATATGGAGTTTAACGATTGAACAATGTTGAGTTATTGTTATATTGTTAATACAGAACCATATTGTGACTGCACAACCAGTAACTTGTTTTGGGAGTGAACAGAGTTGTCAGAACACCGTTTTGTATTGTATTACCGGTCATAAATATCAACTGACTGTTTCTTCTGACTGTTTTGTTGACAGCGCAGGTCCATCTAGTGGATGCTTAAAGCAACTAACTTCTATTATATGCGCCTTATAAACTGACAACGTTTTTAAATAGGTCATTCATTGAAGGTGCGCTTTATAATCCAAAGTGCCTTATAGTGCGAAAGATATGATAGTACTTTTTTAGCTATAGTGCCCAAAGCACTTTACATAGCACATTCACCCATTCACACACCAGTGGCTGCTGCCACACAGGACGCTGCCAGGTCCACTGGGAGCAAATCGGGGTTCAGTGTCTTGGTCAATGACACATTGACATGGTCACCAGGAGTGAGGATCGAACCCACAACCTCTGGGATTGGGAGATTACCACTCTACCACTGAGCCACGCCACATAGTCTTCTATCGTTCCATGTAAGATGACTGGTTAGATAAGCGATTGGACAATTAGTAATAAGGCGGTTCAGAGTTCTTTACTCTCATGCAGGTCATGAGAGTTAAATATCCACTCAATGCTCCAGTCACAATCAAGTTGTGATGGATTGTACTGATTAATAAAGGTGACCGGTTCAGCATGCATAGTCCACCTTTCCACCTATTACGAAGGTGATTGTTGACACAGTTAACATTTGTGCAGTCGATGTGGGTTTAATTCCCACTCATTGCCTCAGTCACAATAACCTTATGACTGACTGGTGTCCAGTCCAGTGTGTAGTCTATCTTTTGTTGGAAGAAAGGTGGAACAGATTTCAAGTCTGTTGCACCATTAGTCATGTAGTGCTTCACATATTTGGCTTTCATGCGGTTTCTGCAAAGTCAGATCTCACTCATTTATTCAGAATCACCCTGTTTTAGCAGAACACTACACGGTGTAGTCCACTTTTGGCCTTGAGTCGTCTGGGATAAGTGGCTTGTTTCTAGAAACCTTACAGTTTTGCCATTACTAAAGAAGTGGTTCGCATAGTTGATTTTCATGTAGCTGCCACAGGGTCCAAATCTTTGTTGATAACCCGTTCATTATAACTCTTTAATTGACTGTCAAAAAGTATGGAATCTACCTATAAATTAAGTTGGGTGAAAAGTCTTGTATGTCCTAGTGAACTATTACTAATGTTGTGGTTGCTATGGTTATATCCCACTCAGTGTCCTATCACCACCTTCCCAAGTCCATTTGGACTAGACTAACAGAGGCAAGTTCAACTGAGTTGAACTAAACTTGGAAAAGAGGCATTAGCATGCCCCAGATGCCTCTTGAGCTTGTTGCCAGACTTTGAGCTAGGTCTTAAGTGACCGGAAGTGGCCGGAAACATAAGCCTCACCGGTTCGCTATTCGGGCTAAGAGCCATGTCCCCAATGAGTTCACCAGACTGGACTTGTCTTCTTAGCCTGAGCTTACTTACCTTGATGATGTCTGTCAACATGTATATTCAGTCTTGTCAGTCAAACGCTTTGTGTATTCACATAAATTATGTTTGTATGTGTTATTAATAACCATGCCATTATCCAGTTTGCTCGGGGCACTCTTGTTGAATCAGTCACTGGTAAGGGTTTATTTCCTTTTAAGCGAGGACGATGTCTTTCAAGAGAAGTGATTTAGGTAATGGTAGCTTTTACCTCATCTGCATCTGACGTTGGTGCACACTGACAGGTAATCAAAAGGGAAGGCGCACCCTACTCATCTCTGTATTGCTCGTTTTGATACAACAAAGGCAGGTAGGAGAAAGAGGCAGCAATAATGAGATCTATCGCCAACTTGAGGATATCCACGTTCCAAAAAACTGCCACCTGGAAGTATAAGGGGATATCTTCCTGTATCGTAATCAGTAAGAATCAGAGGCCCTGAAGAAATGGTGCAGGAAATTTACAGTAAAGGGAACGGATTGGAGAAGTTAGAATAAATGATGAGGACGGGGCTTTGGGGGCGTTGGCACTGGAACGACATGCATGAAGAGGGAAGCGAGTAGGGAAAAGGCAGCTTTTCCATTCACTTTGAAGCTTGCTCCACTTCTGTCTGCCTTTACGTAACAGACAGATGAAGAAAAACAAGTGCCACAAAAACAAGGCAAGGTGCAGTGGGGGGAATGAAAAAGGAGGCGAGTCAGAAACTCCCAAACTCGGGCCTTGTGATGTTCTTGACAATCAAGTGGCAGCGTTTGGTCGACGAAGTTTGACGCTTAGCTACACAAAGCTTTGGTGTGCATCATGGACCCCCCCACCCACCCCCACCCCTCCAAAAAAAGGCAGATCATTGAGTGGTGCGGAGAGATGCTAGAACAGTGCGTTTGCAGAGAGAGCTGTTGGACAGAACAGGATGAAGAGACAGAGAAACAGAAGATGGGAAAGGATAAACAGATGAGAGAGGAGGAACGTTCCCAGAGGGCTTCCTACAGTTGGCCCTCTATCGTTTGCTCCTTTGCCGTTTTCCTCGTTACATAAGCTCTGAAGGCTCGGCTCAGCTGAGGCCCTCCACTTCGTACATAGTCATCCCATTTAATAGGTAACAATATGACAGACTTAGCGGACAAATGATGACGACCAACGAGGAATGACTAGAAAGGTGAGGCTGCCTCGAGGGCATTCTAAATAGTAAACACAATATGCTGTTTAAGAATGACACTGATACCAAAACGTTTAAGAGGATTAACAGGAAGGATGACCAAGTTTCACATCTATGGCGTACTCAACTAGCAACAAGCAGTTTTTCTTGGGCTAAAAGTATTCTTGGCTTTGCATTTCTATAATTTTAATATGGAAACCATTGGGATTCTGTCAAGATATACCTTGTACTCATGCTTATTGACTCACCTTATCTGTGATTGACTGGGGACCCGTTTAGGGTGAGCCTTGCCCGGGATGGGTTCCTGCTCAGGCGTGACCCAGAACAGGATAACAAGAACAACTTACGCATCTTAGCAACGAGGTTCTAGGAGGAGTTTATTTCCCTTGCGAGAATTATATCTGGGTACTAAATTTGGTTCATTGAATACTTACTAGCTTTCAGGGTGCCAAAATTTGGTTTATATCAGAACATACTGTTCAGTTTGGTTCAACATGGTATGATTAAAAAAATAAAATCCAGATCAGGCTTGTGTTTCCATTACATGTTTTTCAGTCAATAACTGTGTTAGTAACTTGAATAGTGTTGACATCATCAAAACAGGGCTGAAAAGTAGAGTGGTATGAGTTTGATATTTTGGGCTGTCTCCAGTGAAAATACTTAAACTGTGAACCTTGTTCGGATAGGCTCCAGCTCCTTGTTTCTCTTTCAAGGATAAGCAGTGTAGAGAATGGAAATCTGGCTTTCAAAGAGAAGTAGGGAGAGAGAAATTAGTGTATATGGTATAATCCATGCCTGCTAGGTCACCACTGGACAATTCCACAAGAGAGTCACAGAAAAGTGATCTCCTGCAGAGTGTGAACCATAGGAAGACTGTATTGAGTCCAAATGGCATGAAAGAGTAGCGAATACAAGCATACAAGACTAATCTGTCCCCCTACTGGCTTTACAGGTCTGCCTTGCAGCTTTTGCAAGCATTCATTTGCTCTGTGTGACTCCACGAGCTGTAGAAGCACTCTTGAGCTTGCGGTTAAATACCTGAGAAGCACCTTCAGAGCAAGAGGCCGCCACTGTTCCATCTGCTGTTGTCAGCGAAAGGTTTGATTAGGAAACAGGAGGTGGCAGACGAACCAAATGTGTCTCAAATGTTGTATTTCCTGGGGCTGCATCATTCAGCAGCGGGAAGAGACAGAAGCGAGCCGACTAAATCCACAGTTGCTACACTGAAGCGTGCGATTGTTTTTACCAATGCCCTCATTCTGCTCCGCTGTTGATTTTCTTATGACAATCAATCTTCTTAATGCCACTATCACCCACAGCAGTTTAGGTTGCTATGGAGATCGGTAGATCTGCTGCCTTGGGGAGGGCGTGCAAGTGTGTGTATGTGTCGACGCTTCGTCTTTAATTGCCATTTGCAGTATGCATCCTGAGCGCAGTCAGTAATTCGAGAAGCACAGCATGGGGTAAATAGCGTTGACTGGTTTACAAGTGTGGTAATGGACTCTCTATGGTTGTCTTCCCCCATCCAGCCTCTCGGGTCCGCTCGTTACACATCCATATTCCAGAAGACGAGGTCAAAACGTGAAGCAGAGCGCAGTAATAGCACCATTAAAACGGGCTTGTGTGCTTTTGTTTTTCATAGATAAATATATCCACAAGGTCGAACCCAAGGCACCAGAATTTTTGTTTTACTGGGAGATATTTTGTCTATTAAAAATATAACGGCCTTCCTCAGTCCTTCACTAGCGAGAGAGACTGTCATTAAAAAAGGACAGATGCTTTCAATCAACCTTTGTGGACTGCCATGACTCGAATCACTGCAAGACAACATAAAACAACCCATTTTTGAGATATCAAGATCAGATTTGTTCTCATATTTGGACCATTCAACACAGAGCTGATTCTGAACTGTAAATGTTTCACCTTCATGGACATTCATACACCAACTGTTTGGGATTGTACAACGATATGACTCAATTGTATTCAGTCTCATTTTGCTTTCTGAGATCCATTGACACACGTATGATGGTTTAAATGAGAACAAACGATACAGACCGAGGCTTATCTTCTGCCAGACTCTCATTTACCCCGTGCAAAGACGACACTCACAATTTCCTGTCACTATTTAGGCCTTCTGTGCAATTTCTCCTCCCCGCTTATCTCCTTCCTCTGCTAACTACCTTCTTCATCAGGCACTCTAACTACCAGTTTTACTTCCTTGAATAACTACTCTCTGTGGTACTAATCACCCCTTTTATAAGAAAAAGAAAACGGTGAAATTCTGTTACCATGGATGCACAGCTGGGGTGCATGATGAAAAATAACTTTACAGGTTCACTATGTCAACAGATTGATTGAAAAATATGTGACTGTGTGGACAAGAGCAAAGCTTGTGTATATCTCTTTTGAATTGGTTGATTTTGATGTCCGCACCCTTATTTTCAAGAAAGAACCCCGATCTATTTTTAATGGCATCCGTCATACGATTGACAGGTAGCTGAGGTCAACCATTTCGGGATTCGATGAATCTGAGGCAAAGTCCCATTCATTTTTAATGATGTCAAGATGGGAGAAGTAAATGGGAAGCACCCTATTCATTTTTAATTATTCCCATGACATAATGGCCAATGTGGCTTGGGTCAAAGTACATGTCTCTTGCCACCTTCTACCTGTCACAAATTTCAACCAGTCTTTTCCAAATATGCAGCAGTTATCATCACAGAAAAGATGTGATGATGACACTATTTATTTTCAATTATATCCAGCATAACATGGCTGTGGGCAGATCAGTTTTTAACTATTGCATGACCACGTGATGAAACTGTTCCGCCATATTTAATATGTGATGTGGCATGCTTTGGATCAAGTTCCTTTCCACCTGCATATTATTTTCCCATCTTTTATATACTACTTATTTTGACGAAGGATTGCATGGCTGCACAATATAATCAATGTGTAATTAGTTAATATCGAACAAATATTATCAATACATGGTTGACTGACAGAGTCCTTTTGGAAACACAAGTGAAAAAAATGCAAGTGTCTTTCAAGATACTGCACTTTATGTGTGTGATAGTAACCAAGTAACCCCCTCCTATATTAATAGTTTAAAACATGGATGGATGGATGGAAGGACAGGTGGATGGATTAAATTATCCTTGCACTTGTGTCGATTTATAAAATCATTTACTGTTATAGGTTTAATGATTGTGTCAGTTTGAGCCTTGAATGAATTGTTTTCCTTCAGAATATTTCCTATCAGGATGTTTTTGACTGAAACAATTTAATGTCATGGAATATATTGTATTCCACTTAGAGGTTCTACTGTATATGCCGTTAGCACATTGTATAAGTCTTTCTTCAACTTTTATTTTATATTTTGTAATGTATGTGTTTTTGTTCAATAGCTCAATCAATCAATCAATCAATTAACCAATCAATGGATCAATCGATCAATCAGCACCCCTGGTAGTGTGTGACCTAAGCAATGTAGCATCATGTACTCCAGCACGACCGTCTTTCACATAAAAGCTGCAAAATGAGTGAGAGGCAGTCGAGGAGGATGAAGAGTGGAAACATTGCTTCATAAATTCCAGTCGGAGCAAAAAAAGGAAGCTGCCATTGGGATGAATTGACTGCCACAAGTCCAAGAATAAGTGGCTCCAGTGTGTGTGTGTGTGGAAGGGGAGGAGAGGAAGTGGCTATGATTTATGATTGATCAGGTGATTAATGTGATCCAGAGAGTCATGTACAGCTTAGAACCAGTTGGTTTCACAAAAGGTACAAAAGAAGAAAAGAAACAATAAACATTTCTACACTGGAGTAATAGTCAAATTACTGAAGTCCAAAAGAATCACAATCACGTACTGCACATTTTCGTTTTAAACACAAAATCATTGTGCCGACATAATAAACCAGAGGTCCTAAGTAGGCTGAGCACAGACCAAATCCAGACCTTTTATTGGTTCAACATATCATTTAAGCAGCACAACTTTCAGGGGCTTTGTGCTAATCTTCTTTTCATTACGGTGGAAAATGTATACAAACACATGACTGAGCCAATCAGAGATTATCCAGAGTCATTTTGCAAATGGTGAGAGTTGGTTGTCGGTGTGAGGCAAGTTGTGAGAAGTGCAAAGAGAGCAAGTAAGGTCGAAGCATTGAGAGTTGCGACGTTCTACTTGAGGACTTGAGCGAATGCCTTTCTTCTGAAGTTTTTTCCAAGACTCTGTGGCTTTTAAAAACGCAGAATACGCCGCTGTTGGCAAATGTGACCTTTAACGCAATGGTGATTTCTTGTGCGACGAGGAGTATGAAGCCAAAGTTAGCTGTGAATGGGGCTTAGCGTTAAAGCATAAGCTGGATTGATTTCCGTGAGGGAGGAAGTCTGGAAGCAAATGAAAATATATAAGTGCAACACCTCCATAGCGTGTATGCACGAGTGTGACCAAGCTTGCAAGGCCTCCTCTGACATTCTGCTCAGTAGAACAGAACTACAAGTCATCTGTCACTTTTGGTTCCTTCCAACAGTTCTCTCAATTTATCGCTTGCCATCTTTTTCCCAACATAAATGTACAGTATATATAAAATTGAACTTTTTACACTAAAACAATCATGGCAAATATATAGACTTGACCTCTGTTTTCATTTTAGTTTTGCAGCAGCAGCAGCAGCAGCAGTTAGATTAAATTAAACCGGTTTACCTTGCTGATCTCCTCAATCCCGTGCGTCCTTACCACTGGAGAGTCATTCTTTTAATGGGGCTCATGCAATGTTAATATGTATTGTCGGACTTCATGTTTGCACTAAAGGTTCACTAGTTGGACAGTTAGGCAATAAAAACACAAACAAAGCTTTCATAGCATGTGCAGGTGCTTGGAAACTATGCAGGCACATTTGGTTGTTCAAGCACACACGAGTGCACTAGTTCTATGATAGAATAATAGCATTTCCTCTTGGGCTTAACTTTTCCATTACCCAGATCCCTCTGCTTTTCAGGTAGCTTGCCTCTACGTGTGAATTGATAGCATGCACACACACACACACACACAGCACACACCATGCCTGAGTCAAGAATCATTGCTGTTTGATGAGTTCTCCATCTACCCATTTTCTTCCCACACATTCCCCTAAATAGCCACATCCACACAGAGTTCTTCTCACAGTTTGATGTGCATCTCTGCTGACTTTTTCATCAGCGAAGTGCGGCTTCACGGGAGCTTCTTGTAGCTGCCGCCCCTGAGCCCATCGCCTCCCGCGGTTCCGAGGGCGAGCCCGGACACTTCGAGATAAAAGCTTGCGGCTATCTCGTTCGTGCTGTCATTCTTCTGTTCTCTGGCCAGAGCTCATCACCTTCAGGGGTAGCCCCTCACCCACCACACGAAAAGCCACACTGGCTTATTCTGAGAAAAAAAAAAAAAAACATCTTGTGATTGCCTGTACCTTTGTGAGCACTTAAGCTTGTATTGCAGGTAGATTGTGGCCCATACTCGTTTGAAGTGTCACAAATTTAAAGCTGATCTGGATTATGGCTTGAGCGGACCAATCAGAATCCCTATCTTGAAGTAATAAGGGCAGCAGCAAGGGTGTGCGCTAGATGTAAAAGACAAAATGGAAAGGTAGATAACAATGGCTGCCAATAAATGGGTCCTGCCATAGCAGGAGTAACATCACAACTGGATAACATTTTTAATTCATGGACGGAGTGGAGCATCGAAGTCACCACCAACCTGTTCGGTTAGAAGGACCTTTGAGGCACAAAGATTTATTGGAATGGAACATCTGTGTGGACACCAGACTCATATTGGTCAATGTGCAGCTTTTCGATCCAGCTGGCCCAAGGTTCAAATCAGTTTTGAAGATACAAGGTATCAGAGTTTTTGTGACATGGTTTTAGAAAAGGGGATGGTTAACCATGAGGTGGTCCAATGAAATGCCCAGTTGCAATAAAAAAAATCCCAAAGAACTCGATCTATAACCATTCTGTATTGTAGGGCATAGATATGAATAAAAAGATCATGTGAATGCCAACTTTGACCAATATGCCAAAGAGTCTGGATCTTTAGTAGTGATAGACCGATATGGGTTTTTGAAAGCCGATACTGTAGTCAAGGCGGCTGATAACCAATATTTCAAGCTGATATTAATTTGCGGTAGAAAACAAGAGAAAATATTAGTATCAAATTTAAAAAAATATATACTTTTTCTTTTAATTTCAAACATATAAAGAATTGACAGCTTTGTTAAAAAATTATAACAAAAATTGCAGGGATTTTAAGATGAATTAAAAACTAAGCAAGTAAAGGATTTCGACTGTAAATAAAGTTTTCCACAATTTTGACATAATTGCTTAATTGTATTATTTGTATTATTTATTTTTTAATTGTAGGGAGTTCACAGTGTCAGTATATTTCTATCAAGTGGAAATTTCAATAAATCCGTAAAAGAAAAAGTTCCCTTTGTCTCACTGAGCGACAAATGCATGTCATAGTAGCTAATTTGGGGTTTTCATCAGAGTTCGGAAAAGGTTTCAAAAGATCTTCACAATTCGTGAAAAATTGTCTGAATATGTTCGAAATGTCTTTGAAACGAGTAAACACAAATCTTAATGAAAACCCTAAATTTGCTACATTCGCAAGCATTCACCGCTCAATGAGATACCAGCTTTATCAGCCTTCCAATTCGTAAAAAGGCTGATGACAAATATCGGCAATGATAATCGGCCCGGCCGATGGTCTATCCCTAATCTTTGGTGTCCTGGTCAGTGTAGAGGGGTTTTGTATCACCTCGAGTGTAAGATGATCCTACACTTTGTCATAGTTCAGTGACAAAGTGTGTCATTTGGCATGCTCAGTTGGAAGAACGTTCGGGACAAATAGCCTTTGTCTAATAAAAATTGGTGAATAGTTTTGGATATAGTCCAACTTTTGGAGGAGTATTTAGTGTGATGTGGCATATTGCCACTTATGTTGTGTGTCTAATCTTGGTTAGCAAGAGTAGAAACTAAACAACAGGGATGTAAACAAACACTAGCAAAACACCATACTTTGACATACATTGACCCCATTTCTCCTTATGAAAAAATGAACACATTTATATACTTTTAAGAAACTTAAAAATATTCTAATTAAAACTGTATAAATACCGTAGGCTACCTGCCAGGTTGCTGCCACATACAGCGTACATCCTAATTGTTGCGGTTTTCTCATGAGTGATGTGATTGTCTTGGTGGGAAAGCAAGCGTATAGCGCAGTAGAAAAGTGCAGAATGGTAATGATATCCTACAGCACAAGTTCCAGTTGTGCAGCGATAATCATTTCTACAGGATTAAGTCCTGACCCACATCAGCCGAGCATATTAGCATTCTGGGAGAGTACTGCGGCAAGATTCCACGCAGGCGAAATGCCGCAGTTCTCAAGGAAAGATGAGGGAAAACAGGAATAAGTGACAGAGTGAAGATGCAGCTTCAGGGTATGAGGGAAGGAGGTCTATTTCTTTGGAGGTTTATTGTCTTATGTGTGCTTCAATGTAATTGATGTATTTATTTTTTTAGATAAACCTTCCTGCCAGCATTTGTTTAGAGGTTCTTGCTGTTCTCATTTGCATCTTAACTACCATACTGACCACATTTAAATATGACTTGAAACGTAAGCGAAAACTATTCAAATTGCATTGATGGTTTGTTGTTTAAACACAATTGCATTTAATGTTGGTGACCTTTTAACCAAGTTGAGGTTTGCTGGGAATTGTTTTATTTTATTTTGTGCCACGGTGGGAGAAATCAAATGGTTGCAACACAGTGACTAATAAGTAGCGCTTTTGTTATTTCCACACGCATCAGACTTGCCTCAAGTCATCTTTGTGAGGCTCGCTACGTGCTTCTTTCCAGCAAAATTGTTTTATGAAATTGAGTGCACAGCCACAGACAACTTTTGCCGCAAGGCCAGGCATTCATCCACTGTGTTGTCTTTACACGAAGCATGGCAGGTATACTGATATCACACAGCAACTTGTAACCAGATGTTGAGATGCATTAAGACGTTAGCATCTGGTGTGAAAATAAAAGCAATTGCTGTGCCGAGACAATTGCATTCAACACAACAGGTTGAGAGAAGTCTGTGTCAGGTGTTAAACACACAGGTTCTTACACAAAGTGTCCTTCATCTGTTATGGCAGCCTTTGGTACTACCTCATTATTCTCTGACCAAATGTATTTCCAAGAAGGAAAAATGCTGGCTTTTTTAGCTAGTGTAGAATGCCATTAAATTTACCTTTTGCCATGTATTCTTCTGCTGAGACAGAGACATTTTTTGTACTTAATTGCTGAAAGAGGGTGGGATGAAAACGCAAAAAAACAGGCCTTTAGCACGAGTTGGCCCTCCCCTATTAAGTACTGTCATTTCATCAGCAAACTGCGAGCCACTTAGTAATAATAACTTTGTTACCATCTTGAAGCCTGATTTCATCTAATTAGTGTTTTTTTTCCTCCTTTCAAATTTGGCAGGCTGGTTATCAACACTCTTTTCTGCCATTCTATATGGTCTGACAGCGTTGTGTTGGCCTGTTCAACATGTCAATTATCACCACAGCACCAGCTGGCACATCGGCATAAAAAATGCAATTGCAAAAGGCCTTTGAGACAGTAAAACTTGTTACCGTTATAATTTACAGTCCCAAAGGTTCATCATGTCAGGGGGGGGGGGGGGGGGGGGGGATGGGGGGGGGATCGCTTCCTCAGCATAAAGTCAGACAAAATGTCTAACTGCACAAACAGTTGGAACAAAGCATTTATAGTAACTGTGGAAGTAAAATGTCTTCCACAAAAACAGCTCACTTGTGACAAGCAATTATATCTTCACCTGAACAGAGACGACATGTAAGCTCTTCCCAGGCTTAAGGCTGTCATACTTGGAGGTCGTAAATTCAGATTTGCTATTCTTTCACATTTCGACATTGAATGGGAAAACACGTGAGCCATTATTCAGTTTGGCACAAAAATTGCTTCTCTTTTGCTCAAACAGCACAATGTGTCAACAGGTTTCCACTGATGAATTCAAAAAGTGAGACTCAAATTGTGAACCTAATTGTCTCAGTGTCAGACATTGTTCTTACAATAAAGCGGATAATGAATAACCAATAGAACAGGTTATTCATGTCATTTTTAGAAAGCATGCTTTGTTCCCATCCAACTTATTGTTGAATAGGGATGGGTACCGAAGACGGTACTTTTTGTGGTATGGACCGATTTGGGTCGGTACTTCCGAGCGCCGATTCACGTAAAATCAAATGGTGCCATGTTTCGGTTCTGAAGCACGTCTTTTAAAGTTGTGACTGTGCGGGAGTGGAAGAGTTGACAATTTTCCATGGCGTACTTGAACGCAGCATTATACGTGCACCAGCGTACTGACGTCACCCACTCGCACAGGATTTCACATGCGAAGAACGAGGCCGAGGGCGGGTCAGGGCTCGCAGGGGCCCGGCCGGCGGTAGCGATGGGCGGCGAGCGGTTGCCGGCGGCTCCTGCGGGGACAGCTGAGAGACCGACCGCCGCCGCCTTGGTCTGTTAAATTTATTTATATATATATATTAATATATATTAAATAAACATTTACTAGCACCCAAATAAATTAATAAATACAATTTAACAAATGCAAAAAAATAGATAGAGAGAGAGAGAGCGGTAGAGAGAGAGAGAGAGAGAGAGAGAGAGAGAGAGAGAGAGAGAGAGAGAGAGAGAACAAAAGTACCAAATATTGGTACCGTTGAGTACCGGTAAATGGGAAAAGGTACCCATCCCTATTGTTGAAGAAATCTGACTACTACTGATAACCCGTTTTGAGCAATTTATTGCAATAACTACTGATATATGAAGTCTGAACATTTTGAGTTCTAACACCAAAATAATTAAATACTGCACTCAGTGCTACTTTTTCAATAACCTCTCAAAATTCATAGTTACTAATTTAAACATCAGTCCTGGTCAACAAATGGATTTTAACAAAAATAAATGTAATCAATTTTAAGCAAATATTTAGTTTCTGGACTGTTCTTATGTTTCTGTAAATCCTCACACTTTGAGACTCACACCTCCAAATACCCTAATATTGAAACTCAAAAGAAACTGTCCTGTGAATAAACAAATGATTCCTTTATCTGAGTAATTTCACATGTATTTTTAATAAATCTATGTAACACAACACAGCATTTTCAAAAGTTAAAACAAGGATGTGTATAATTTGTAAAACCTTTCTAAAAAAATACTGCATCATATTTTCATGTAAGAGTTGATATAGTGTGAATATGATCAACTGCATGCCAACTGTTGTGAAATGTGTCTTCATCTACAAAACAAATGTGACTTAAAGCAAGTGCTTAGTAAATTATTTGTAATTACAACACACTGTGCCAGGAGGCATCTGCATCAGAAGTGCACACTAATCCATCACCATCCGAACATTTTGTTGTTATTGCGCTGGTGTACAAACAATTTCATTTCAGGAGATAATTTATTTTCCTATTCTCACTGATAAGATGAAAGGGCAAACGATATGAGTGTTACTATAGAAACGATATTCTAGTTATGTTCTCAATGATGAGCCTAAAGGGACAGAAAGGAGACTAGTGAAAATAGGATGTGACTTTTTTTGCATGTGATTTTGATGTGCTCTCGATATGAATTGAATGGCTTGAATCAACAAGTGTAGCTAGAAGTGAGTGTAAAATGAGTAATGACTTATCATTGTAAGGATTTGTTTAGTGCATCTCTTGGGTTCAAGGAGACACTGATTGAAGTGCAACTGCACCTTGGCAAGAACACTGCATTCAGTGGGTAGAGTCTCAAATGAAACATAGCCTTCTTCTCTAAGGAAATCACGACGGTAATTAACATCCTACCATGCTCCCCCGCTATGCTTATGATTGGCTGAAAGTCGTCCAAAGATGCAGCTAATGCACCGTTCCCTCAGGTGTTTCGCCAGAGTGAAATTATCTCGTCGCGTTTTGCGTATCCGGGGACATCATCAGCCTGTGTTAGTGCGTAAACACTTCTGCGGCCCCCCCAGCTCTCCTCGAACCACGTCATTTGTCAGCCTTGCTTTAAATGTAGGAGCATGCTCGTTGCGCTCTCGCTCTAATATTCAGGACGGATGGGGCATGTTCTTTATAGATCTGATAGTGGGGAAGGAGGATTCTAGTTAGAAATCATCGTCTGTAGCCCCTTCCACACAGTTTCCATCCATCCATCCATTTTCTTACCCGCTTAGTCCTCACAAGGGTCGCGGGGTACACCCTGAACTGGTTGCCAGGGAATACGGTAGAAACATACTTATTTTTTTTTCAATGAAATAATGGATCTTTCATTATGCTGTTTGCCTTGAAAGATGAGTGAAAATGTTCAAAATCGGCTGGCACTGCCGGGGTTGTTTTTTTGGACAACGTTTGGCAGTAAAAGAGTTAAACGGATATTGTAAAATTGCAATGTATGTAAGTAAGTAGCATATAACATAGTCACCGATTCTAGTTCCCAAGCCAGGCCATTCTCACCACTCACCCCATTTCCCATCGTTCACAAGCTGACTGCGAAAGATCCAAGATCAGAGGAAGCAGAAGTAGGGTACATTACAGGTCAGGTGGGCATCAAAAATACGTTACAAGATCCACGTCCCTCTGTGTCAGCCCTGCAATTGACTGGAGATCTGTCCAGAATGTAGCCCGCCTTTAACACTTTGTCAGCTGGAATAGGATCTAACAACCATGCACAGAATAATCACGGTGGATGGAAGGTTCAATGAGGTTCACTGGATGGATTTCTGGGTCGGTGGGAATTGCTTGGATGGGATAAATGGATGATGAATGGGTGTTTTTTTTTTGGATGTTGGGTCATTTTGTAAATGGACGCGGGTTGGGGGGTTGCAGTATGTTCAGGTGTGTTTTTATAACAGATTGATTGATGTTGAACGGATTGATAGTTTTAAGGGCGGATGGGTTGGTGACTTTTTCTCTAAGGATGTTTAACACCAACATGTTTTTGGAATTCCAAAAGATCAAAGTGGAAACCAAGGCGGCAAAATGTTACTTTAAGCTTTTAAGTAGATGACGATCATGGTGTCAGGTTCCATAAGTAGAAGTTTCGCGTGGGTTGGCTGCAGTGAGCAATCCTTGGCATTACATAAAGACTCACAGTTGAATTTGTATACAGATATGTACTTTGAGAAGTACAAAAAAAATAGAAAGGTGAATAAGGGACATGGTAAGATTTTCTTAAGATACGCCAAAGCATTGGTTAATGTAAAAAAACTACACCATAACCCACAAAAGATGACACGAGAAAAGAGTTGGCCGCCAAACAGAGGGATGTTGTGCATAGAAAAACAAGATGAAAGCGAAATAGTAAATTAATTCCTTTAGATGTGCTTTTCTCAAGACGAGGGTGCGTGCATTAAGCCAGCAGTATGTGCAAAGCCCGAGAGAGTGTGTTTTAAAAGATGTAACACAACTAGAAGGGCACCCTGTAGAGCATGTACCTCCACCAAGCACAGCGTTGCTTAGATCTACCCCCGAAATGAATCTGGCTCTTCCTTGATCCAGGATACACTGCTCCACAGTGTTTAATAAGGAACCGGCGAGGTAAATTACATTTTGTGTAATGGCCACTCGGGGAGAACGAACCTTGGACTGCCCTGGCCTACGGTATTTTCTTGGAAAAGTTATTTTAGAAATTGTCTTTATCGTATTTGACCTGGACCTTGGTAGTTTTAAGACCGAAACTGCACTGCTGGTTTCAATTTGGACATATGGTGCGCTGAGGGATTGGCGGGCCTCCGTGTTGACACAAGTGTGTAAATGGGGTAAGGACGGCAGACTGAGTTGATTTGACCTGCTCTCGGTTTGTTAGCTCCGATTTCGGATGAAGTCATCAGGTCCCACTTGGCATTCTGGTCAGTGGGTCAGTGCCTGCAGCCAGCCAACTCTCGGGTCATTCGTTAAAGTGATTTCTCCTCGTCGAGTGTTAAATTCCCACCATTTAATTGGCCTGCGGCAACCCTGGAAAGTAGCCAGTTGCGACTCCTTCGCTCGCTCGCTCGCTCTGCATGTCTGCGCTCTGTTATTAGATGCAGGATTCGTCTTCACTCTCACTTGGAGATTTGATTTGAGAGGTTATGGGTCCATTTGTCTATTTGAAGAGTTATACTAATACTGCCGGGATGATGGTCATGGTATGGATAGGCTTGGGGAGTAACGGAATACATGTACCGCCGTTACGTAATCAGATTGCAATTTTTTTTTAACTGTATTCCTTTACAGTTACGGGAAAAAATATGTAATCAGATTACAGGTACATTTATTAAAAATGGGGATTACTTCGAGGGATTACAATTGCTACGATGAGAGAGAGTGCAACATATACACAGCTAAACTTGTGACTGGGATAAAAAATCATTTTGCACTTGATGTCACACATCGTCATCCTCATTGGATGACTCTATCTATCTATCAAACTGTGAGATGTGGTTGCTTTCAGTGACAGTTCGAAAACAGCATATGGCCTTCAATCAATCAATCAATCAATCAATCAATCAATCAATAGCCTACATGCGTTTTAATTACACAATGATTTTTGCTATTTGTAGGCTGCCCGGGTCCCTATCACCCGCAAATAGCAGGGGCACATTGTATAGAATATATATTGTGGTGATATTTATTTTTATTTTTATTTTGTCTTCATGAGCATACTCAATATTGGAGTAATCCAAAAGTAATCCAGTTACATTACATATCATGGTACTTGGATTACGTTACTAACTACATGTTTTAGCAGGTAACTTGTCACTGTAGTGGATTACATTTTAAAAGTAACCCTCCCAACCCTGGGTATGGAAGATGTTGGGAGGGTGCTTAAATCAATCCATCCCTTTTCTGTACTGCTTGTTCTCATCAGGGTTGCGGTTAGGCAGGCACTTATCCCAGGGTGAGAGGTCGGGTACACACTGGACTGGTCGCCAGCCAGTCACAGGTCACATGTTAAAAAACAAAGGAACATTCACACACCTACGGACAATTTCAAGTCTTCAATGAATCTAACATGCATATTTTCAGAATGTGGGAGGAAGTGCAAGTACCCACAGGGAGAACGTGCTCACTTCAAACAGGAAAGCTAGCGAGCTGAGATTCGAACTCTGTGCCTGGAAACTGTGAGGCAGATGTGCTAACCACTATTACGCCATGCTGCCACCGTGCTTGAATGATAAACGTGTTTCATTCGCTTTCACTCACAAGCACTTCAAGCTAGCGCCTTAAAACTGTCACCTCATAGCAGAATGCTGAGCACTGCTGCCTCTCATCGAGTTTGATTATATCGAGTGCTTTCACTATTGATTATTCGATCGATTATTTCATTGGATGCAATTTTATTTTGCATTAAAGTGATTTACAAAAGCATTTTTTTCTCTGATTACTCTCTATTAACCAGTGATTGTTGTTTATTTTGTGTTTGTATAATGATTTTAGATAAAGGAGGATTAAAGTTTTTTAAATCTGATTTGTTACCGGTTTGGTCATTGCTTATGCCTAATTTTGATTGAGCACAGAAGTCTTCTTCCATGAAAAACGACAGAAATTGCTGATTAATTACTGTTGAGATGCTGAAATCAGATAGTTTGGACAATTTTCAATTCAAAAAAATTGCTCCAAACGATGACTAAAATAGTTGTCAATTAATTTGTCAATTGATTACTTGTCGATTAATTGATACATTTTTGATTAACGTTGCCAGGTTCTCCCCACTAAAACCATGCATAGCTCATTTGCAGTACATTGTACATGTTACAAGGAATAATTAAAAGTTTTCAGCCATCTTTTTTTTTTTTATATAATCACTCACAGAGACAAAATATTGTACAAACTCTGCACTGAAAGCCTCAGGTTGAGATTCAGACCTTGACCGCCATCTGCCCCCTAGACCATAATGTGATTCTCAAGTTTTTGTATTTGTTCAAATCAGTCATTGATATCACAGTCCTTAACAATTCAACTGCATTTTTGAAGTTTCTATTTGGACTCAATCTTTAACACATTATTTCATCATTGCTCCGTGGAGTAAAGATCTGTGAGACCAGACTCAAAGTTAATTTCACTCAGCCCCTTTGAGAAGGCTTACAGAGGCATGTAGATTTTCATGAAGCCATCTTTTTTTCTTTCTTTTTTTTAGCGCAGTATCCTATAGAACACGTCAAAGTTGTTTATGATATGAATTGCAATAGCTGTGGTCAGTTGTGAATGTTGTCAATGGGTCAAAATAGCTCACTTTTGCCACTTTGATGGACAAATTAGTGTCAAGCCTTTCGGTGACACAAGAATTGGAAGAGAACGGCATACAGCAAGACGCACTTTTAGGTCCAGTGAGGCAGCCTGGTTGCGCTGCAGCGTGCCGAAGAATTTGGTGCGCATTCATAGGGGGAAGAGGACAAAGTTAAAATTTGAGCTTGAGGAAGCTGGGATTGTTTATCCCTGGCTCGGTAATAAAATGCTGAAAAGATAAAAGAGCATTATTCATATCGTGATCGCATAATCCCCGGCAGTGCCTCTCATCGCATAATGGGCCCTCAGTCTTCTTCCGCCTCGGACACGGCACCTATTATGTCATCACAAAGTGACAATTAGCAGACAAAAGAGAGGGTGAAAGTGAGGGCACCAAGTACCTGATCGCAAAGCCCGAAATTTCCCACCAGTAATTAAAGGCTTACATTTTCCCTGATGGAGCATCAGACGCCACAGAACAAACGTGGGGAAGGTGCAACAAGAGGGGTGAAGAAGACATTCACAAAAGACAAAGAAAAGGGAAAAGCCCTCGAGTGTTCAGTGGTAATTATGGGCTCGTCTCCGGGGATAAGAAAGGAAAAGACGCTGAGATGTTTGAGTTCTAGTCCCAATTTATCTTTTCATTGACCAGCCGAATATCTTTGAGCCCACCTGAGGACAACCTCGTCCTTTGAGTGAATACGCTACGACTTACAATGTCAACGCGATGAGTAGCATTTGGAATAAGACAAGTTCATGAAAATAGCGTCTTCCCCAAAACTTTTTGCGAGTAAGAAATTAACAGAATTATCACATGACATATTCCAATGTTACGTGACATTAATGACGACCTATGCACTTTTAACATCCTCACGATTTGGTCACATTCACGCCTTCAATTAAGATGCAAACTCCACACAGGAAGGCCAGAGCTGAAATTTGAACCCAATAACTCTGAGGCAAATGTACTAACCACTACGGCACCGGCCATGTTGTCGTTAAACACATTTTATGAATATGGCAATATATGTTTTTGAGAGAACATTTAACATTGGAAATGAGTCATTTTTTGTAGTGTAACGTAAACACAGAATTTGAATATATGTCTGTATGAAATGAGTCATTGCCTCTGCCAAAGATTTGTTGTTTTAATTTCATTCTAAAGTTACAGAATTGAGCAACATTTATCACGGATTTTGCATTAGCTTTACCAAGAATGTATGCTAAGTAGTGCTGTCACTATCAAATATTTTCAGAATTGATTTGTCTATCGATTAGTCAATCGATTAATCGACTAATTTAATTCATTTAAATTTTGCATTAAAGTGAATAACAAAATATTTTTTCCCTGATTACTGTTTATTAGCCAGTGATTTGTATAGTGATTTAAAAAAAAAAAAAGGAGGATTGTTGTACTATTTTACCAGTTCAGTTTTTGTAAAAATAGATCTTTGCAAATGTCTTGTTTTTATTAAACACAGAAGATAATCAGTCTTTCATAAAGGACTACAGAATTCAGTGAACAATTACTGTTGATATGCTGAAATCAGAGGATTTGGACAATTTTTAATTTAGAAATGTGTCCAAACGATTACTCGATTATTAAAATTGTTGTCGATAACTTGCCGATTAATCGATTCATTTTGACAGCTCTAATGGTACATTTTTCATCGGGGTGGGTTGATAATACAAATTAAGCAGTTAATCGATTAGTTGATCATTATAAATGTGTTCAAACCCACTTAACCAGTTTCAACAAAATCATGTGGAGCGTTTGGGGAACAGGCCAATGAAGCATTAATTACATTTTGGTTCCCATCCAGATAAAGACCCACCTGTGTTAACCTGAAGGGCATTTTTGACATTTTTCTCATAGGACAACGCATGAATCTCAATGGCAAAATTCAGACAAATGGAGTGAAGTTTTGGTGCCCGTCCAAATGAGAATTCTTTACCCTTGGTGATGGTCTACCGGTACATTGTCTTTCATATTGTGGCCTCTTCAGTCTTTTAGAATTACATGGCTGGCTGGATCATATGCTTTCACGGTCCCTAGGTCTACGCTATCGCGCCTTCCATTATAGATGAAATATGGTCCAATTTAGAATAAGGTCAACCGTCCTTTTATATTTGCTATCCATGTTAACATTGCAGCTGTTTTGCTTCCTCTATAATCACATAGAGCACAAGGAAAGGAGCTGATTTGCAGCACGTGTTGTAAAATGTACTAAAAGCTGCAACACACACACATGCACATCCACCGGTGTTGTGTCGTTCACGTACGTTTCGTTCAAAAAGAACGAATCTTTTCAGTGAACGGATCACTTCCGTAGAACGAACGATTCGATGAACGAACGGTTCTTTTTAATGAAGTGATTCTAAAGATTCAGTCAAAGTAGGGCTGCCTTGAATCCTGCTGCCCACCACTGGCACACGCAGTACCTGTCGTCAGTGTGTACCACCCTAGCGGGAGGCTGTCCTCGCCGTTGCAGTGCATGTTGTCATGGTAACCCGGGGGCAAGCCAAATAAAGTACATTTTGAAAGGAAAAAACACCTGCCCAGTCGTGCACCTCTCCGGGGGTCGCCCACTCTCGGAAATGAGCTTTTGTTAAATGAATTTTAAGGAATCTGGAGTAAATTTGTGGGTCGCTTTTTGATCTTTCTTATCATAGCACAGACTTTCCCAGACATTTCAAGCCACATATTTGGAATTATTAGCCCCTTGAAAGACTTTATAAAAACTGGAATGGCCCTGATAAGAAAAAGCTTCAGCACTCCCGCCCAACCATTTTTCCCTATTGCACATCATTGTTTGGTAAATCTGAGGCTTTATGACAAGAAAATATATGGATTATCATATGCAACACGCACCAGAGACTTTGTAGACGGCAACGTTTGAACAGCAATCCATCAATTTTTAATTACACAGATGGATGTATCCCCGCTTATTGAACACGCGTGCCTGAAGATACTGCGGGCATATAACACTACTAAGCAGCGCTCCGTCTGGTTGCAGCTTGATACGTGAGGTGGTGCTCTCGTTCATGAGCACCGCAAATATTATCAACTGCTCAAGGGAAAATATGCCTTAAATATTGACATTTTTTCCAGTGGTCTGAGGTATTGCAGTGTCATTATTTCTGGAGATGATAGCCAGCAGAGATGGCGAAAGTACTCCCACTCCTGTACAGATACTCAGAGGTTGAATAAAGTCAACATATTTTGACAAAGTCAGGAGTAAAAAGTGCAGATAGTGTAGGGGTTTGCGTCTTTCCAGACTCAACTCAACTCAATTTTATTTCTATCGTACTTTAAGACAACCACTGCTGCATACAAAGAGCTGTACATGACGATCCGATACGTATCTCGATACATGAGTTGTATTACGATTCAAGGACGGCCTATTAAGTGGAAAGATCCCAAAAATCGATTCGGCGATATATCGCGATATTACAGCGTACAATTCTCGAATCGATTCGATATGCGGCCGAATGGATTTTTAAACATAATTTTTTTTATGGGAATATTCAACAAAACGTCTTAGAGTTAGGATTCAGACATTAAGCATGAAAAATGTTTTATATTAATGGAACACTAAGCCTTAATATTTTATTTCAGTGTTGTTCAAACATATGGCAGTGGCTCAGTTATAAGCCTAAATTTTCAGATGAATAAATACATTTTCATACAAATCATACAGTGTACATGTACAAGTTTACTGATTAGTATTTTCTAAATTTGAGTTTTAAAAAAATCGCAATAATCAATTTATAGATTTGCATCGGGATTAATCGGTATTGAATCGAATCGTGACCTATGAATTGTGATTACAAATCTAATCGCCAGGTACTAGGCAATTCACACCCCTAATATATGTATCCATTAAAAGACGATTTGATACGTATCTTGATATCTTTTAGTGTGGAACGATTTGATTTTGTTTGATTTGATACACTCGGATCTTTTAAATGAAAACATATTTTAAGATTCAATTAGTTTTTTGTTACAGGGAGTAAAAAAAAAAGTTGTCTGAAACGTTAATACTCAAGTGAAGTATAGATAATTGAAAAATCTATAAAAGCGGAATATTACTTTGAAAATGGACCGGCCGTTCGGGAAACTCCCCAAATTCCCGATGGCAAGTCTGCTCCTAGTTTGGTCTCTGAATGTATAACTGGTTGAGCAGCATCACAGAACAAATTGTGTTCCGCTCTGGAAGTTCCAGTGTTGTATTGCATGTAGCGTGGTGGTAGTGTGGCAAAAATGTGGGACTTAGGAGACACATGGAAGACCGCCTCTTTTGTTGCCAGTGTTTGACTTCAGAAGACTTTGTTGACTATCAAAATATTTATTTTCAGCAGTGTAAAGTGCCATTGCTTGTCTAGATGTGTTTTGATGGCCAGAAGCACGACTCCACATCATCTTGTACCAGGCATCACCCTCCTTGAAGCAGAGCCATTTTATGTTGTGAAGTGAGATGTGACTTGTGTTGTTGTTGTTTTTTTTATTCTGAGAATGTGCTGGTGGGTGTCACACAAGCAAAAGTCAACTCCAAACAGCAGCATGAGCAAGTGGATTCTAAAAGGAGATAAGACGAGAAATGACTCACGTTCGCTGTCCATCTTGCTCTTTCCTACTGTGAAAGAAAATTCAACCTGACTCACAATAAACAGGCAACAAGAACTTCAAAATTTGTAACAGTAATGCTGTAATTTTTTGAATGAGTCAATTTTACCAATGACTTTTTTTCTTGAGTATTATATCATTTACTACTAACTCATATACACCCTTGTTGCAACACATGCAAGCTAATATACTGTAATACAGGCGTGTAGGTGAGTTAATACCTTAGCATTGTATTACATATATGGCACTATTTGTTACTTAGTTTCTTCGTCATTCCCTTGTTAGTTAGTCATTATGTTTGTTAATGTTCAGTTTGTGAATTTCTTCATTAGTCTGTAGTTATGTTAGGTAAATTGTCCGTCGACATGTCTCAGAATGTCCCAGATAGATATTAGTTGCAGATAGTTACAAATTAATTGTAGTTAAGGCAGGTAGGTAGTTATACAATAAGAATTTTGGTCATTCATGATTGTGTTGTTTTAGGGAGAATAGGTGTCTGAGTGAAACACTTTTTGCACTTTTTTATTTCAATCATCAGTCACTTGTTAGTTAATTTGATATTTGGTTAGTTTGTTGGAGAAGTCGACTCAATAAATATTAATTGCAGTATTTTGTTCTTCCTTCGTTTGATGCATTTATTTTTTTCCATATTAATTTACGGTCGGTCGGTTTGTCGGTTGGTTGGTAGGTTAATAATTGGGTTATTCATGATTTTGTTGCTTTAGGGAGGATAGGATAGGCTTATTGAATCTATTGATTGTACTTAGATTTTTACTTCATTCCTTAGTCACTTTAATTTTATAGTTGGTTAGTTTGTTAAGGAAGTGTACTAGATAAATATGAATTGCACTCTCTCTCTCTCTTTATATATATATATATATATATATATATATATATATATATATATATATATATATATATATATATATATATAAAATGGTGTTATTATGTCCAAGTCACAATCAGTGACAGTGGCACGGCCGCCTGACTTTGGTTCAGGCAGGGTGGGTTCCTACTGATGGCGTTTTTAAGTGTGAGTGTGATTGGTCTGTCTCTAAAAGTGCCCTGTGACTGAAAGACAACCAGTCCAAGATGAACTCCCCCTTTTGCCCAGAGTTAGCTGTAATATGCTCCAATTTTTCCCGCAACCCTGGCCAGTGGCAGGAAGGAAAAAAATGGACAGACGAACAAGGTTGTCACAAAAGTAGCTTCCCTTCTAAGAAAAACTCTTCCCAATTCAACATTATTTGCTCCTTAACCATCTGTAGCTTGTGTGATAGAGCAGAAGAGTTCCGAAGTCAATGTGAAAGACAGATATATCCTTTAATATAAGATATAAGACCGAGAGATCTGAGGCGGAAATAGGAGATAACTCTGCTGCTATCTCCAACAGGTGTCGTGATCAGCTCTCAGTTACAGGGAGGATGTCAATCACCCACATGGATCTGGTCCACACACGCTCGCCCACGCACACACATACACATTTACACACACAACACACACACAGTCAGCAAGGGATACTTTGTCGCATCAATTCCTGCCAAAACCTCTCATGGTGCATTTATATATGGGCACTATAGTCAACTTGTTATTTGTCAATTTCACCCTTAATCTTAAAAGAATCCAAGTTTGAGCAGTTTGGATTAAATGGAAAATAATCATATTGTCTTTATCTTTTCAAGGATAACTTATCAATCAGAACATTTGGTAGGCTATGTCTCGTACGTTTTCTATAGTGCTTGTCCTCATTAAGGTCACCGGTGAGTTGGAGCCTCTCCCAGCTGTCTTTGGCCAAGAGGCAAGGTACACCCTGGAATGGTTGCCAGCCAGTCACGAATAAGATACACCTCTGCAATCTTAATCAGTCCAATACAGTAGCTGCATCAAAAATTCTGCCTTCAGAATGCTGATAATGCATCATTTTGCTGGTGCTAGGATGCTCTGTGCGTGCTAATCAGGTCCAAGCGAATGACGGCAGCAAATAATTTACTTTTTTATCTTATAAAAGGCTAAAGCAACATGCACAACCTCAATTTCAGGTCAGCTCTTAGCACACGTCATCCTTTAAATATGAAGCTTGGTTGCTTTAAATATCTCACTCTTAACACAGGCCGCTGGTTTTAACAGTAATCATATAACAATGGCAGTGCCACAGGAGATAAGAGGGATTTAAAAGGCTCCGCCTCCTTCAACCCTGTAAATTGATAGCGTGCAAATTATTCACCTCATTGTTCCACTCTCACCATCTGCTCACTTTTAAACTGCCTGTGCATCACAGCGCTTCAAGCCCGCCGGCTAATGACCGAGTCATGTGAGCCATATGAAAAGCGGCCTTCAAATCTACGCCCGGCTAATATTCCTACGTCCTTCTCCAAAGCCTCGCAAGCGCTGCTGCTTTTTAGCCCTGCCAATTCAAACCGCAGCTGTAGTTACACAATGTTTATGTAAGGTGGCGAGATAGAAGTGGCACTTAAAATAACTCTGATGTTATTGCGCCTGTGCACTGACTGGATTTGTCTGCAAATAGTGGATAGGCGTTGGTGATGAGGACACAATGTTGTTTGTTTATTGTCCTTTTTGTGGAAGTTATGGTTGCTCGCATCAGTTGGGGATTGTATATATTTTTTTAATGGCAGCAACCACTTACATTACTAGACTCCCTAGAATTACTACTGGATTTGCTTGATTTGTTTTCTTTATCAAATCATTAACTTAGCAAAGACAGGGAGAGTCAGAAGCACAAAGATAGACATACACTTGGGAAATTAGGGGTACTCTAAACAATGCACTGTATGATTCTGAGCCAGTCATGATAATCAATCAGTAAAACAGTTAGTTAGTTAGTTAGTTAGTTAGTTAGTTAGTTAGTTAGTTAGTTAGTTAGTTAGTTAGTTAGTTAGTTAGTTAGTTAGTTAGTTAGATCCTGGTTGGTTGGTTGGCTGGCCGGTCAATCAGCTCTGTGAGTGGGTTATTTGGCTGTTCATTTGGTTATTTGGTGGGTGGATGGTTTAATTGGTCAGTCTGCCAGTGTTTCTGTTTTGCTGATCATTTGGTAAATTAGTTGGTGGGCAGGTTTGTTGGTCAGGTAGTTAGTCAGTGGTGGTTATTCTGCTGTTTGTTTGGTTAGTTTGTCGAGCAATCTGTGAGTAGGCTGTTTATTATTAGTTGGCAGGTGGGTTGTTATTGTTTTTTTGGTTGAGTGGTTGTTTGGTAAGCTGGTCTGTGAGTCTAAATTGTCTGTTTAAATGGTTATTCCGGCAGTTTGTTAGTCATCCAGTTAGTTGGTGGCTCGGTAGTTTGGTCAGTGAGTTAGTCAGTCGGTCTGTCTGTGAGATGGTTGTTGGTTTGTTGTTCAATCAGTTAGTTGGTCAATCTGTGGCTGTTTGTTTGTACGGTCAGTTTGTTTCTCAGATGTTGGTTGGTTGGCCGATCTAAAAGCTATTTGGTTAGTTTGTTAGTCATTCAGTTAGTTAGCAGGATTGCTCATAAGAAAAAAAATGATGGAAGAATACATTATTTCACAATGAAAAACTTGAACAATTTAAAGCAACACTAAAGAACTTTTCAGTTTATGTTGATTATGGCAGCGCCATATTTGACAAAAGCCGAAAAAAGACCACATTTCCCACAAAGACAAGTGTATTTTTTCGTGTGTCGACATTCAAATTGACTTCCGTCTTTGTAACGGATGGGTAAAAGGGAAGTGACATAGCCTATGCCATAAAGCATTCAGCACATTTGTAGTTTTTTGTGTGGCAGTGTTCCTACCACCCTCCTCAAAGTTGCTTAGTGCCAGTAAAAATGATACAGACCTCCTCCGGCCATGGCAAAGGTACCAGTCAACTAGTTTTAAGTCATTGTTTCATCAGAACAGTTATGAAAATATTTTATTAAGGTGGAAATGTTCCTTAGTGCTACTTTAAGGACTTTCTAAAATAAAGAAAAACGAAGTGTGTGTATCGAGTGTCTGAGGTAAAAAAGAATGAGCTCCACTCAAACAAAGAGAAGTGGAAGATACTGCACATACTGAATATCAATAAAGTATTGATGTGTAGCAGAGTGTTGCCAGTCGCTCCCCGAAGCAGAATGTGGCACAACAAAAAAAAAAAAATCCCAATTTGCCGCTGCAATAAAAGACACATCTGTAAAACCGCTTATAGATCTCACGTCTATCGGGTGAACGGGCAACACTGGAGAACGGGTGCACTCATATGTGTAATAGCCCCAAATCTATGTTGTATTCTTATCCTTGGTGTTGATGCTGCGGCTGCCACAAAAGAGCACATTAAGACTTGCATGTGCGTCCAACCAGGAGCAGCGTGAGGCCCTCAACCACTTCCTGGCATTCCCGGGGCGCGCGGTGGAGACTTCCTCTGTGGGTCACGGTTGCCAGCAGCACGACACGTCTAATTTGCAAGTGATGTGTGGGATTAACTAACAGATGATAAACAGAGAAGGGAAATGCGGCAGCTGTGGCACACGCAGCTGCACAGTGTGCCGCTTATTTGCATGTTTGCCGCACAAATCAAGTGTTTGCAGAGAGTTGAGTTGTGCCTCGCCGAAGCCTATACGTTGGCGTTGTGTAAGTACACCGTGTCGCCGCTTGTACAGTCCGACTGTGCTCAAACAGCAAGCTGCGAGAGGCTGTTGAACTTTGGAAATGTCAACCGCGGCTCCTCACAGACATTATAAAACCCCTCTGTATCCTCCATGTTCAGTACAAGTGTTAAAATCGAATTCAAGTTTGGGTGACCAGATGTTTGGTTTTCCTGAAATACACCCACAGAGCATCTGGATGTGATTTTAAAACCATCCAAATTAAAGTCTATCAATTTAAAATTTGGTAATTTCTTCAGTTATCCATGAAGGAAGTGCGCCTACCTAATGAGGACAATTATTATAGAAAATGGATGGATGGTGAATGTGTATCCCTTAGTTGGCATGTACTCTTCCACTCTACTATGACTTGCATTTCTGTTTGAGTCCCTCCTTCTTTCGCAGTTTTTACTCTCATTGGCCAGCTTGTCAGTGACTGTTCACACAATGATTAGCTGGTATTGCTTACCGTTATAGCAGCATGATGTTGACATTTTATCGCCTTTGCCTTTTACACAGAATCCAGTGAAGCTGTGACATTGCCGCACTTTGAATGAAACGAGCTGGCATGTGCTGGAAAATACAAACTAAAGTTGCTACCTTGACTTGCAAGTGAACCGACAAAGAAAGATACAAGTGTTGCTTGGACAATTTTTCTTCTTGGGTGGCAAGCAAAAATTTGAGTTACAAGCGCTAAATGGTGGCTGCCAACTTCACAAGAAGCAAGAGCTAGTGAGCAATTCTTCAAAAAAGACCTAGCATAAAACAAACAAAAGACAAATACACATTGCGCGTCTGCTAGCTTAATGCTAACACACAATGCAAAGCACCGAAAACGAAACTAGCATTGATGTTGCGGTAGCCATTTTCACTGAAACAATCCTCTCCACTCCCGGCTGTTTTACTGGATTTTGGCAGATTTTGCAAGGCCCACAGAATATTGGGTTCTATTGCTATAAAAACATGTAATATATCAAAAGAAAGATTAGAGTCTCTTCTTTCATCAGGAAAAAAGTATGTTTCTATCTGTTTTCGTTTTGCAGCAATTAGCATTAGAATATAGCTAAGTTTCATCATTATTCACAAATCTATTTAGAACTGTGAGTAAAAGGTTTTGGGGGGGGTTTCAACATGGCCCTGGTTGATCTCTTTTGCTCTGCTGCCACCCGCTGGCCGTTTGTGTAATAACTACCATTTCTTCAACCGTTCTTTGCAGTTCAGAGGCTGCATGCATCAAAGCCTTCTGTATGCTGTGGCATTTAAAAAAAAACACATAAAAACGTATACATACGTCTTTGGGACACTTAAAATATTTAAAATAGAACATATTTATCCGTTTTTGGGAGCAGATGAGTTAAGCAATGGGTAGTTGAACATACACACACAGAAAAATACAAGTATAACATTACTGAGACACTTAGTTGTGAAAGTTTCCTTTGTGTATTCTGTATGTGTGTCTTATACTGGGTATTGAAGCATTAAATCACCATGCACAAATTGTTAAATTCTTTGCATTCGTTTTGTTATCACTTCATTTCAATGTGGAAAGAGTTCAGATTTGAAGATTTTGAGTTATGAGCATGGTCACAGACCCCGAGTTTTGTTATATTGTTCACATCCCTGTCCCACCACCGTGGAACACAGATGGCATCCCACTTATGTTACAGCTCTGATAAAAGTTCTTAAGTTGGAAACATGGGGGAGAAGACAAAAAAAATCTGTCTGTTGAGGATGTTCTTGCGCAGTCCACATGTATTATTCCACTCTTGCTCTGACTCACGTTTCCGTTTCAGCTTCGCCTTCCTACACAGCTTGGTTGAAACGTCATTGGCTGACTGAATCTGAAATATGTTGATTAATAATAATCTTACACCTATTAAGACTAATACATTTTGGGTTATATTTTGCCATGACTTAATTGTCTTAAGTTTAATGTCATGTCATTTTTTTCCATTTTTATGTAGTCCTGCAAATAAATGATAATGAAAACATAACCTCGCTGGCAGAGCTAATGAACACCTCTTTGAGAGTGTCAATCAAATCTGAGCGTTATTATCTTTCTGGGGGCAGAATTTGTGATTGGATCTGATGAGATTGTGCAGGTGTAGCTACGGTGAAAGAGCGCCTCCTACCTTACACTTTGCCTACTTATTCATCTCAGTTCACATGCCTGGGAGCCAGTCACTGCAATGTCTCTCCTCCTCTCCTCCCTATCATGAATTATGAGCCTGCCTCATGCATGTGTTGTTTACATGTGTGCTCCCTACTTGCAATGCATCTTGTGAAAAGGAGAAAAAAAAATACACCGACTTTGCTGTTAATCAGCCTCTGACACGCACACATCTCTGCACAACGGGAAAAAAATAATTATCTCAATGTGATTACATCTGTTTTTAAATGCTATATCAATGCCATTGTTCCCATATTAAGCTCATCTTGTGAGCCAAACAAAAAAAGCAGCGCTTTCAACCATCCGCACTGGCTGCAGACGTTGGACTTCTGACCGCCCCTCATAAGCAGAAGCAGCAGCTCTAAATAAAATAATGTTATCGTCAGCCTCCCCTCACTTCCGATTGCCTCGTTCCCTGCCTCTCTTCCGACAGTAGATGCGCGGTCTCCGAGGGGGGCTTTGGGAAGCTGTTGAGTGCCCTCATGTGTTCATTACCGTTCGCACGCCATCATTTAAGTGTGCTTCTGTGTGCACTGTTCGCACTCAAGAATCTCTCACTCGGGCCTTGCCCTCGATAGTGTCACACAGCTAATGGCCTGCAGCTTTTGGTGTACGCAAGTGAGGCTGTGGTATACGCTAAATGGGCAAAAGTACTGGGACATCACCCATTACATGTGAAAATAGTTATTTGTCTGTACAGTTATGTAGCCTACTGGCCTTTATTACTTTGTTAATGTTAACTATATATAGTTAAGTTAAGAAGTTTAACTAATTATGAGTTGATTCAACTTAATATATTCACCTGAATTAAGTTAATCCAAAGTGGCTCCAATCCAAAGTATTAAATTGAATGAACTCATAATTAGTTAAACTTGATATATTTGCTTTGGACAAACTTAATTAAATCGTGTGTTACCAATTGAAGTGATTTTTTTTAAAGTTGGTCAACAATTCAATATGGAATCTTAAATTGGGTCAACAATTCTCTTTTTAGAGTGAATTGCATTTTCAAAGTCTCCATTTAGCTGATTAAAAAACGTTTTTAACCTACCCTCTGTAATTTGATCATAAACTCACTTTTTCACTTTTGTGCTCAGACCAAAACAATCAAATCATTTTCCATCTTGAGACATCTTGGTGCCAAGGAACTGTGTTGAAGTGAATTGAGGAGCTTTATTTAGACAAGAAGTGCTGCGCTGCCGTTTTGTAGCAGTTTAGTGCCAGGTTAGTGGTACTATGTTGAAGTGAGTTAAACAAGTTTAATTTAGACAACATTTGTGCTGTGCTGCTATGATCTGACATTTCACACTATTTGATGACATCAAGCTCGATGATGGTTTAATTGACTTTTGAGGCATATTTTTCCAAGACTTCTGGCGGTTCCATTTTATATGATCTGTTGTGCCGCACTGCTTATATCTGCATATCATGGATATGATAATATATTAGTTGAAGGGATGCCTAATTGTGGTGTCTATTTGTTCTTCCTAGGAGCTGCACTCAACCTCACGTGCCGGGCGTTTTTCGGCTACAGCGGCGACGTCATCCCACTCATCTACTGGATGAAGGGAGATAAATTCATCGAAGACTTGGACGAGGAGCGAGTACAGGAGACTGAAATCAAGTAAGGAACACAACCGGACTATTAATGTGACCTCTCAAGTTCAAATTGGGCCAAATTAAACGCTAATGACATTAGCGTAGTCTTGCGTAGTTAGCAAACTAATGTGTCCATTTACACGACAATTAAGTGCAAGCCGGAACGTTACCTCACATTAAGTTAAATTAGCAAACTAGCACATCTCTTTCTCTCAACAATTAATTCAGAGAGGTAGCATTAACCACCATTGAGTTAAATTAGTCAACCAACAAATCGTATTTTCTCAGCAAGTTGGAGAAGTAACATTAACTAAGATTATGTCAGACACACCAGACAATTCATTCGGAAAAAGTAACATCTACTGACATTAAGTTAAATTAACTAACAAAAGTCTCTATTTCAAGTTGAAAGACTAACGTTAATTGTCCCTGAATTAAAATAGCAAAATTCACCTGACAATTACAGAAGTAATGTTGACAGAGATGATGTAGACTAGGGCTGTTACCGTTGAATATTTTTTTTAAATCGATTATACTGTCAATTATTCCAAGCAAACACCCACCCCTCATAAAAAAATATAAAATTAATTTGATTTATTGATTTATTTATTTGTTAATCCACTAAGGTTGAACATGAGTTTAATTGAGAACTACTCATTTTTTTATCTTCTGTGCATGAGCATTATCAAACACCAACACAGTTAGCTTACGCTAAATGGATAGCAATCGCAATTAGCATGCTAGTGATTACCATTTAAGGTAAACAAACACTAAACTCCATATGCTTCACAAATACATCATTATATCTACATGTGTTGAATTGAGTGGATATAACTACTCATATTTTGTGTATGAGCATTATTAAAACAACCATAGCTTAGCCTTTCAAGACGCTAGCTTAATTTTAACAGCACTCACATTCATATATCCTTTGCGAACAATGGCTAATATTAGTGCCGTAGTGATGACTCGAAGAGAAGCATTGAGGTATTATTATGAATCTAAGTGAAGTTTTAGGTAGAACTCGCCCGGCTAAACTATCCAGGCAGGACTGCATGCAGCAGCCAGTTTTAAAACAGCTGGGCTTCTGCTGCCTGGAACTCAAATGGGACTCATAATAATGCCTCAATGAACAGTATATCCATCTGGCTGTCTTATACTGACCTCATGTGACCAAGGCAAGCACATCAGAAGGAGCAGCATATAACTGATGCAATGTGACAAAAATGCTTACATTTAAAAATATATACATATATATTTACTGTAACTGTGTCATTACTGCAAGTTATTTATTAAATACAATATTACGGAGTGCAATATTTCTTGATTAAAATACATATTACAGCAAATTTTGTTGTTTCTTTTCGGGTTGGAAGCTGGAACGGATTATGGCAATTCCAATCATTTCCGTGAAACGATGATTTGAGATACGAGTGTTTTGAGTTACAAGCTTGGTTGTGGAATGAATTAAACAGAATAATAAGCACATTTTACAATTAAAGAGGTAACTTTCAAAGAGATTAAGATAAAATAGTGACATTCCCGTAAAGTTACATAATTATCAATTAGTATTTACCCAATAATTAATAGGGAGATGATCAACTGACATTAAATTTAATTAGCAAACAAATGTTTATAGAAAATAAATGTCATCATTCGTTCATCATCAACCATGTATCATTCATCATTATAAAAGGCTTTACTTGTAATCCTAATAAAAATCTGATCATAGGCCTTTTTTTTTCAAATAGCAAATGTCATGGTTTAATGTTTACGTAGTGTTGCCTCAAAGTTACCACAAATGTATATGTATATAATTTTCTTATGCATGTTTTCTTATCACTTTACATTTTCCCAGCATTGTTGGTCATGAACATGTATACAGCAGTGTCCTAATAAGCTGTAGTACTGGCACCAGGAGAAATGGCACACATTCAGTGTAAAATTAATTTTACGTTTCAGCCTATTGACTCCAAATTACTAAAACCCACAATTTTCCAGTGATGCATTTGCCTCATTCCGAGCAGCTGCTGGTCTGCATTCATTTTCCTGTAATGTCGCCTCTACTCGTTATTCATGAGCTAAAATGAAGAAAATACCGTACATGTTGCCCCAGTGGCACGGCATATTAGCATACTGTTGTCAGTGTTGCTGCACCGCTACATTGATTATGTGTCGCAACCTTAACTGCAATCACCAGCAAGTGTTGTCACAAGTCCAATACAGTGTAAGTCGCTAAATGAATGAATAAATGTGACAAAAGTGCTATTTTAACAGTGTTTCCAGATGGATTATGGGAGCTCAACTTTAGTAAATGATCACCTTTATTTAATTTACAGAAGTCAATTTGGAAATTGACCAAATGTTTCTGGAAATAATACAACAAAGTTGCCACACCAAAAAAACACAAGAATTTCACTATTTGTCAGATTAGCATGCATGGACTGATTCACCTGTATGTATGTTCTGCGTCTTCTTTGTCTTTTGTCCATCTGGGCAAAGTACGCACATTCACATTCAAAAAGACTCCAGTGTGTCCCAATTGAGTCAAAAGTATTTCAATGCTATTCCAACTGGAGATATCACGGCATTAAGCTACCTACCATTAGTAGCTAACCTTAGATATTAGTGCTAGCTATTAATTAGCTAGCTCTTTTGCGCTTCACAAAACAAAGTATGCACAATCACATTCAAAAAGACTCCAGCGTGTCCAGATGAATTCAAAAGTATTTCAGTGCTATTCCAAAAGGAGATATCACGACATTGAGCTAATTACCGTTGGTAGCTAATCTTAAATATTAGTGCTAAATACTAAGTAGCTAGCCACAAAAAAGGTAGCTCTTTTGCGCTACACATCCTCTAAAATAGATTGGAAGGCTTTGATTGACGTTTTGCCTTAAATTAGTGATGAACTTCTTTTTATAGTATATACAATTGTTTTTGTGAATATTGGAAAATATTTGTTTGTGGTGTGACTGTTGGCTCAATACATTTAGCAGAGCTTACATGTAAAAATGTATTCTTTTTATTTATTTTTTTAAAAGGTGTTTTTTTGTAGAAAATATAATGTAAGAAGGTTTATGAAATTAGCAGTCAGGGTTTCCCCCAGTGCTTTTCTTGCCCGCGCGGCACCCCCATTCAACATTTAATCAATTTCATCCTGTGACAGATCATTTCTGTTTCCATAATTTATCATGGGAAAAATGTTTTTTCTAATTCAGTGTTCTCCTTTCAATCCTTTTATATCGTTGGTTCCTTTGCCGCTATGCAGAGCCCAGTAAGTGTTGCTTAATGCTCTGTTAAAAAGGACATTCATATCGCGGCCCAAAAAAGCCTCCTTTTGTAGTCTACTTCTCTTCGACGTCGAAAATGAGCTCAATTCCAATGCGTCTTCCTCACGCGTGATAGAACACATTTTAAAACAAGTCCATTCGGCGCTCGGCGTGCATGTTTGCCATTAGGGCTGTTTGGAGCCGCTGCAGCTCTGGGGGAGACAGCCCCTGTCAGATGGTTAACAACCACCATTTTTCACACTGCCGCCACATGTGCTATCTCTCTCTGTGCACTCAGCTCCAGCAGCACACAGATGGGCGAGCGAGGCTGAGAGATCGAACGGAGGCCGAGGGTATCCGAGACGCATCTGGGATGTATTTGTGCGGCGATATGAATATGCAAGGGAAATAAATCTCCTTTTAAGCAACCCGCTCCCACTCAAGGATTCCCCCAAATGCGCAGTAATATTCCTCGCGGTGGATCAATAAAGTATTTGATCAATCGCCCTGTGTTGCTAATGCTGCTACCGTAGGCTTTTTCCTATCCAGCCAAGGCCTCGAGTTTACTCCCATAAAGTCATCCAGCGATATGGAGGGTGCACTTAAGAGAAGGGATGGGAGTATCTACACGTGAACAAATCTGCACTCATCCTACAGCCAACTTCACGCTGGCACCCACACACACTTCGGCCTTCATTACAAATGCATCGAACCCGCGCTTTTAGAGCAACAGCTCACTTCTGCCATTTATATACACCCGACTCTCTAACTTATTGATCCAGGCGAGCTCATTTCTACGGCGAGCCCATAAATTCTCATTTGCACAACCCCGGACAGGAACACCGTCGCTGTCATAGCACGGTTGAATGGACATTAGCATATCGTGCAGGAGATTAATAATTTAGCTAAACAAAATCCTACGCCGCATTTTTGAGAAGGTGATCAATATGCCGCTGACCCAATTCGGATGGTGTTTTGCAGGCATATTTCGTGGCCGCAATAATAAATGGAATGAGTCTGAAATGAATCACTTAAGCAGCAAACGCAGACTTCACTAATGAGGAAGTAACAGAACGCTAATGCGCCCGCAGCAGCCACTGAATCAATGCACTCATTTGTACCTCTCCATGAACTGCACTTCACACTCCTTTTTCAAAACATTTATGTGCAATTAGAAGCCTGATGCACTGAATGTAGGCCAGTTTATTTGGTACACCTGCACATTATAAGGAGATACGTAGTCTTTAAAGGCATTACTGCTCAGTTTTGACTGACACTGTGAGCAAAATATTCGGTTTAACAATATATTATTGTGGTTGTAATATATTTTTTTCATTATTATTTAGATTTTTTTCCCCAATAATTTGCCCCTCTCTTGTACCTGCACAGAATAACGCATCCGCCTCCTGTGCCTCTGAGAGAAAATAAGAAGAAATGAAACTAGCACACACACACACACACAAAAAAAACGTGCCCGCAATAACAATACTGAGATTAAAATGTAGGTAATTTTTGGTTGTCGTTTTGTTTGTGTAATCTGGCAAACATAAACTCTCAGAATAATTTGGCAACTCTGAGCCTTTCAATTATGTTCGCCAATTGCAAGAGGCATTCTTCAGTTAGTTGGGTAACTAGTTTGATAGTTAGCAGGATTACGCATAAAATACACATGAAACATGGAGGGATCTTTGAATGATAATGCACGGTCAAGCTAATGGTAGCTTGCAGGCTAGCCATTATGTTTCGCTAAATTAAACAGTTAATGCAAACAATAAGTACAGCAATAAATACGGTATTTATTTGAACAAATGTGGTAATACTAATTAATTCATTTGCTCCCAAAAAAACATATAAATATGTTCTATTTTAAATGTTTTAAGTGTCCCAAGGACATATTTAAATGTTTTTATTTATTTATGCTAGAGCACACAGAAGGCTATGATGCAGCCTCTTACCTGGTTGGAGAAATGGTAGTTATTACAAAAACGGCCAGCAGGTGGCAGCAGAGCAAAAGAGATCAACCAGGACTATGTTGAAAAAAACTAATTTACCCACAGTTCTATACAGATTTGTGAATAATGATGAAACTTAGCTATATTGTAATGCTATAGAAATATATATTTTTTCCTGATGAAAGAAGAGACTTAAATCTTTATTTTGGTAGGTTCCATGTTTTTATAGCAATAGAACACAATATTCTGTGGGCCTTGCAAAATCAGTCAAAATCCAGTAAAATGGGATTGCTTCAGTGAAAATGGCTGAGAGTGAATGAGTTAAAAGCCATGTGATAAAAGGTCGTCATGGAAAAGTTATCTGAATGAACTAAGGTGGAAAAGCACACCTTGATAGTGTGCTAAACAGGCGTGATAAATAAATAAATAAAATATATGGCCCTAGGTGCGCAGGTGGACCAACTGATACCCGTCTGTTTGCTTTGCAGTTCACCTGTATCTCTGCATGGCACGCTCAACTTTGCCTCCTCTCCTCCATTTGAGATGCAGGTTGCCATCTTATGATAGCGAGCCAATGAGCTGTGCCTGCTGGTGAACCAGTAGTCTTCAAAGTCCCCCCGCGAATCCCTTGAGGAGAGGCTGGGGACATGAATTATTCCTACTTTTCTACAACAAACCGGACGTACAAATATCACGAGTCCGTGACACACTTTCAATTACCGGTGCCAAACCGGCACAGCTCGCCATCCTTATGCGCATTTTATCGGCTCGAAGGCTACAGAACGAGTGAGAGCGAGTTGAGGGCTGCTGGAGTCATTATCCCCACCTACACACTCGCAAACTTGCATACACACACACACACGCACACACACGTACACTGCCTTCTTCTCAGCCTCTTTAACACATCCAGCCAATGACGCATGGCCGCCTCACTCAGCTCAGCCGCCGCTCGCGCACAAACACGCGGGATGGCTTTCTCCTTTGCACTTTGCCTTTGTGCAGACGATGCTTTCAAAGTGAGCTAAGTAGAAGTGTTTGTGCTGGTGGGGAGAGGAGACCATAATATCCCTATTCTCCCCTCCATCAAGCTCAACCAGCCCGGCCGGGGACGCTCATTTACTTTATGGAATATTACATCCTCTCCGCTCGCCGTTTCCATGGCAGCCGCTATAAAAAGATTTTCTTCTCATCGCCATTATTTGATTCCCTCCCTCCTTCCGTGGCGCATGGTCTTGAGGAAAGAACCCTTATTGATTTTCATATCTCATATGTTTTGAGTGCAGGCAAAGAAATTAACATACTGTGACGTTGTGACAGTGAAAGGACCGTTACATGTAGGGACATTTTATATTTATTTTTTGTCATAAAAAGAAATGTCAAACTTAATTATCATTGTGGTAATTTTACATATGGCAATATGAAAATAGCTGTTTGTTTAATGTTCAACCCAGTTGCCTGGACAACTCTTGTGACATCACACTTGACTGTATTTTTTTTTTTTTTGAGTGCTAATTTTTCGGTCTTATTTTTCTGGGAAATTTGAGACATGTTCCAACTTCTGGTGCATTTGAATCTGAAGTTTATATTGCAAGTTAAAACTAGTTCTTGAGCAGTCCAGTACAACCAATAATTAGAGTAGGAGAGAGTGGGATAATTTGTGTCAAGGGACAAGTAGTTCCACACCTGTTATTAAGAAAATTATAGAAGATGGTAATGTGACCACATTGTTTTTTAAATACATCCATTTTCCTCACCCAGTAGAAAAGAGAGACACATGGCAATTCTAAACTCTTAATGTTCCTATTAAACATCTGAAAATGTGTAATGGTATTATTTCAAAATTTTCAGAGTGGGTAATGTGTTAGCGTAACACAACTGAGTAAAAAAGACTAAGTGTGAATTTAGACCCCAAAATTTTTTTTGAAGTATAGTTTGGATAAATAATAACAAAATAAAACAAAACAAATATTCAATTGCTAAATTTCGTTATAAAGTCTAGTTTTAGGAAGAAGGGACTGGTAACAAATGCAATTTTTTTACATCAAGGAAGTTAAATTAATATTTTAAATTGTCTTTATTAAATATGCAATTAGATCAATGTTCACTCAGTTAAAAAAAAGTTTACAGTTAATTCTATCGTGCATGAACAAAAATGCTGGGGACTCAAAAATCACCAATTCAGCAAAATAGCCCATAAAAACTATATCACGTCAATGGAGTAAAAATAGCAACAAATGCAAAGAAATTAGTAACATAAGTCCTGATATAGAACATTTTGAACTTCCAAATGGTTAGCAGGTCAAGAGCGGATCATCACATGCCACAAGAAGGTGCACTCAGTTGCTGATGTACTTACTGTTTTTCAGTTTATTGTTTTACTGTATATTTATGACCTTGAAGTATTCCCTACAGGCTGAACACGTTTTTTCCCATCTATGCATTACTGTACAGTTCACAATACTGTACTTTATGCTGGTTGATAGCACTTACTTATTAAAATAACTATTATTTATTAAGTTTCCTCTCCTTTTGTCGCCTAGGATTGTCAAGGAGCACCTGGGCGAGCAGGAAGTCGCCATTTCCCTTACGATCAACTCACTGGAGGAGGAGGATATGGGAAATTATTCCTGTTATGTGGAAAATGGCAACGGCCGTCGCCAGGCTACCATCCAGCTCTTCAGGAAAGGTGAGGACGTGACATTCATGATGAGTGCTCACCCCACTGACATGCACTTTTTGAATCTCGTTAGAGATGTCATGTCAAGGTTGGGAAATGCTTTTATTGCTCTTTGTCTGAGAGGAGTGTAACAACCACTTCCACTTCCAAATCTTCATTTAAGTCACCTAATTAATTATTTAAAGTCAGACTGCACTAATAAATCAAATGGAAATATGTATCGTTTTTGCATATTTATTGTAGAGTCCTCCAAAAGTTTTCTCTTGAATTATGACAACACATCAGCCACATTTACTGTACTCATTGGAAGTTTTTTTCTATCACACCAACTTTTTTGTTGCATTGTATGGTTTATTTTCAATATCGTAATATTACAACTTTCTTCACAGAAATTTACACAGACAAAAAAATATATATTTTACTAACTTCACAAAACTTTTTCAAAATGTGTCCTTGCAATTTTCAATTTTAGTTATTTTCACTGTGATAGTATTACAACTTTTGATTTTTTTTTTACACATTACATTTGTTCTTATACTATGACGTATTTCACGTAGCTTTGCAATTATTTTCTTTTATTACGTTTTTCTCATAACTTTTTTTTTTCTTCTACAAATTGTTCTTAATTTGTTTCCACTGTAATAATACTAATACTAAACTCGACAAAGGAATTAATTCTTTCGGGCTATAATTTCATGACGGCTTAAATCCTGCATGGTGTGCGGTCTAATTCGGAGACGGTTAAGACCCCATGTTAGGCTGGCAGATCTGCAAGAGGGAGGGCTGCACCGCTGTGAGAGTGGTTATAGTCGACTTCAGTCATAGCCAATCAAAGCACTCCTTTCAAATTAATAGATGATAAATAAATGCGGTGTGCTAGTATAATGATGTAGAAATTTTTTTTTCTGCCACCAAAGTGTCACCAAGTCAGGACAATCCTTCTGCTACACCAGCCCGCCCACCTTCATGGAGTCACATCTCCCAAATTTGCAAACACATTCAACAAGCCTTGTGCTGATTTGAAAATTAGGATCTGCCAACATTGAGCCATAGCGCACATGCCCTGATAAAGTCCTTCATGTCTGTTTCTGTCATTTTGGTTGTCTTACTAAGTAACAGTACAAAAGGCCAATATATCATAATCATCATTCAATATACTGAAGTATAGTACTGTCCAGACAGAATAATAAAAATTTGGGTTAGTAAATAAATCTCTGGCAGTGTCAACTGAAACAAAGCGTGATTATCTTTCATGAGATGGAATTTGTCATATAGCTTTTGAAGTACACATGACTAGATTGTGCAGCTTTTCCATTTGGGGCCCAACCAAAAAACAAGTTTTGATAGTTGCGCATTATTGTCTCCTTGCTTCCCTGCTGTTATCAAAGTCTCTGTGAGAGGTTTCTGAAGACACAGCAATTCTGTTTGAGTTGGTCACTGCACATCAACAGCTCACGATTGTGTATGTGCAGCAACAGCAGTAAAGAGAAGATGTCCTTACAGTGATTGGAAAAAAAAAAGTCCAATACTCGCTCTCATTCTCTCACTCTCCTCACTCACTTTATATTCTGATGTTTATTTCATGCTCTCCCAACTCTCCCTTGATGCAACACTGCAAAACTTCCCAGCTGTCTCGTGCACATTTCTGCCTACTCAAATCGTTGCTTTGCGCATCTTGGAGAGCAAGTTTGACTGCTGATGTAGTGAAACTGCCAAGGTCCAACATAGTTTGCACTGCACTTTCTTTAAAAAAAAAAGTTTGACCAGAACACAAGGGAATTGGAAATAATCTGTCTTTTATTAATTGTACAGCCATTGTAGAATATTAACATTATTAAATGCCATGGTGTTAAAAGTTAATATAATCCTTTAAAAAAAAAAAGTTATAAAGTTGCAATATTATAAGCAAGAAAACGTCTATTTTACAAGAATACATTTACAATATTGGTAGAAATTAGAATATTATGAGAAAAACATTTTACAAAAAAAGGTTACATCTTGAGAATAAGGCCACTGTACTACGAGCAATATCTTAATTTTACAAAAAATATTTTTTGTTTTGTTTATTAAATATATTAAATATAAAAATTCCTAATTGTTATTTAAAACCTAATTTAATAACTTACATTTCATAGTATTAGTATATAAATCACATTAATATAATTATGGTGGTTATAAAATCTTATTGAAAGTTAATTTTAAATGTAAAAATTCCTAATGTATTGGAATAAAATAATAAATAAATAAATAAATAAGGGGAAATGCTGCAATTGCACGCAAATGACATTGGAATACTGTGATTAAAAATGTAATAAGTGTATAAGTGTGACATTCTTACTAGTTAAAAAAGAAACTAAATGAATTTGGTTTAATATACATTTTAATAAATCAATAAAATATACATCAACAAGTCACTTTGCCTTCAGTCATGCTGGACGAAAGAATTCGGACACCACTAGTCTTACGTTCTACTCTGAAGTGAGTGCCAGTTTCAAGCCAAATTGTACAACTGCAGGGCCTTGTAACGTCACGGACGAAAATTCATAATAATGTAATTGATCTGTATTGATTGAGCTGACAACTACAAGACATGTAGTGGACATAATGCATGGTAATGCAAAGCGTGCAAGCGGTTCCAATGGCAGCCGTTTGGGATCTCGCTGACAGAGATTTAAAGCGCAGCAATTCTTTAGCGGAGGGAAGCAGGTAAATGCTGCTTTAATTCACAACATAAGTCATCCCTCCCCGTGCTAACCCACTGGGGAGATTGGGAGGAGATAATAGAGAAGAGAAATGAACAGAGAAATGCAGCAAAGGGGGTGGAGGAGTGCAAGGTGGGGAGGGTTCATTATAAGCGGCAAAGACAGAAGGGACGTTGGTGCGATGAGGAAAGCGAGCCGTCTCGTTTTGAAAATGCCCCACGTTTTCATGAGTCTCGGCGTGGAAGGCAGCCAAAGTGCAGTGCTGTTTCTTTGCTGCGCCGCGGCAACCAAATGAATCCACTTTCTGCTCATCTCCTTCTATTTGTCTTGCTCCCCCGTGCACCGTCATCTCTCCCAAACCTATGAGCCTCTTGTGTCTGCCCGCTGATGATGGATGTCGCCTCTCTGAGAGCTTAGCTTCCCCTGATACTGATGATGGTTCAGTCCGGGGAGTGTATATGTAACCAAGTGCAGGACTGTCAGCTTAAAGTTGCACATTGGTAAGCCGGGCTCCTTATAATTGAGGGACACCCACAAGCAGACATTTGTCAAAAGAAAATGCTTCTTTAGAAATGGCAAAGTCACTGTCCTACACGACGACGATGGATTTTGACTGATATTCCCAGGTGATTTCATGCCACGAGAAATTGAAGTTTTTTCATTGTTTATAGATGCCTCAAGATGACAGCAAAGCACGACTTTGTTTAAAAATAAAAAAAAGCTCCTCAACTCACTCAAGCACCAAGAAACCACAAGATGGTCGTAATTACTTTTACTGTGTCTTTGAAAGAGTTTTGGCTTGAGCACACAAACAACAAATTGGTGGCTTTCGGCAAATAATTGATGATTGCTTCCAAAAATATAATAGATGCACCTGTGAGTGTGCAAAACTGATCATGAGTTACTCTTTCAAACCATACCATGACAAACTGAACTGACCTTTTCCTACTTGGTTGTAATTCCCTGCATTTCCTAAAATTTGCACAAATGCCACTGAAACCTTCTTTCTTGAGTTTTCCTGTCCTCAGATAAACTGCATAGGTTGTGAGGATCCATTGGTTCCGACTCAGTTATGATGCATGTATTTGTGCAAACACATTTTTGGGGAGAACTGTCAACAACAGAGCCAGACTGAAAAAAAAAGACTAAATTTGTATGCATTTTATGCTTAGACACATCACAAAACAGAAATACCATCCGCCAGTACACGCATGTGCTTTTTTTCCTAATCACTATTAGCTGCAAACAAACAATGCACAATGCAGCTCTGCTTACCTTTTAGATGAGAACAACGTGCGCTGTGACTGTTTCTACATGATAGTGACTATGCATGGAAAATATTCAGAGAGTATAGTTTAGTAGTCACTTGAAAATGGCTCTGGATCTTCACCCACCTAGCTTATAATATGATGGGTGGAGAAACGTAGTCTTGGGGGTCGTTATTTGCATGCAAATTTAAGGTAGTGTGGCGCCATCATTTAACTCAATGTGACTCAATGTCACCTCTTGAGGAATAGAGTGGTATTACAAGACAGATTTACAGAAGTTTATTTGATCTTGGTACAAAATTTACAGTACACCTTAACACTGTCATTTTGAAATTGTCTGCTTTGTTTTTTTGTTTTTCATTGTATGCTACCTCGACTGACATTTTTGGCGGCTTTGTGTGTGCGTGTGTCGTCCTCAGCAGAGCTCATGTACACGATAGAGCTTGCCGGGGGGCTCGGGGCCATCCTACTGCTGCTCATCTTCCTCATCTCGCTGTACAAATGCTACAGGATTGAGCTGATGCTCTTCTACAGGAGGCACTTCGGCAGCGAGGACCTGGACGGAGGTAATGTACCTTCTGTGTACAAATGGTTTTATCATGAGCGAGGCCTCCGTTTTAGCGAACAATGCTCTCCACCACGCTGACTGCATGTTCTTATTTAGATGAAAGAGTTTGTGAAAAAATATCCATAGTTGCTGAAAGGCGCTTCAAAATGTGAACTTTTTGTTTCTTCTGCAGAATACGCTCACTTTCAGAATCGTCTTTTTGGAAATGTCCTTTTCGCACGTTCTGTCAAGCTCATGAATAATGGACGGGACATTGTTTTGCCGTCAAAAAACTTCCACATGATTAAGTCATACCGCCGGGGCCGCGCCGGTACAAGCTGTTTTGATTCCTGCAACTTTGCTAGGTGGTTAATTTGCAAGGTTGGTTGCTAATTTGAGTTGGTGCGTTTGATGTTGCAGTCCTATTGAGCACAGGCAGCCCGGCATGGCCTTCCTTCGCAATCGTTTCAAAGCTGCATGTGCTCCTCAAAGAGTTTGTGAAAAAAGCCACTCTTTCCTTTTTGGTTGGCCCATATTCCAACTTCCGCAGAGAATAATGACTAGGACTTACTGAACATGTCACAACTAATACTTTGTTCCGGTCGCCTATTTTCTGCCTGTTCACTTCTTTCCACTGCCTTGAGGGAAATCATTTTGAGGTGGTTCAGTATCTCCTCCGCCAATTTATTTCCCAATCACCACAGGAATGTGGGCATTGTGAAGTTGTTGGTTCCCCGAGATTACATTAAGGGGTTAACTGCTGTGCGCTGACATTGCTATGGCAACTGTTGTCACATCCATGCCTGTGACGTGCTGTGAGGTTCATGGCTGGTGAGGCACTGACTAACAAATTCATGAGCCAATCAGTGGCGTGTTTGCCATGAAATTAGCAGCCTGACATAAAAGTTCGTAACCTGCAGTTTCCTGACCTTATGTCTGAGCTCTTTAATCCCCAGCGTTGATCTTTTATTAATTAGATCACGTTTTGATTGCCAGTTCAGTTTTGGAGAATTGTAACGGTTAGATGCAATATTTTACTTCGAGTATCTATAACAATCTAACACATTACTGTATTTATAATAGTAGCATGATTAAAGTTACTAATTGAAGTTTGTATTTTTTAAATTAAAAAAAAAAGTTAAACCTTAAACATTACTGTTAAAAATGCACTTCCAATAAAGTATTGGCAAAGCCAGTTGTCATTTTTATGTTCAGAAGGGTTGTCGGCGTCTTTTGCTTTTCAACTCGAGCAATCAGTAAAGTAACTAAATTACTTTTAAAATCAAGTAATGAGTAAAGTAACTAAATTACTTTTTCGAGGTTACAGTGGCAACACTGCATGCATGTTTGGCTTTCATATTTTAGAATGCACAGACTGCAGCTGCCGCTTAATTTTTCTCGCAACCGTGTGAGGAAAAAGATGGAAAATGTCATTTCATGAGAAGGAAGGGAAATCAGCCAGAGCTGTCATATTCATTAAGCGTTTAAGTGTTTTTAATTTAAGTGCCTTGAATTAAGAAATTTTTAATAATCAGTTTTAATGACACGTTTGGGGGCCGCTGGAAATTACCTGTTTGCCTAGTGGTAAATCATTTTATGCCATCAGAGAAACTTGATATGTAATACAAAAATATTAAATACATTAGCCTGACTAAGAAGATTTAGAATGTGTATTAACTCATTCACTGCCATTGACGGCTATTGACGTCAAAAATTCATTTGAACTATTTCTATTAGTTTAACATTTTTAGAGTATGAAAACCTAGATTTTTTTTATTGTACATTTAGAACAGATATAAAATTTGTGATTAATCGTGAGTTAACTTGTAAATTTATGCAATTAATTACAATTTTAATCACCCGACGCTCCTAATTTTTAATTGTAATTAATCACATGACTTCAATAGTTAACTCACGATTAAGCATAATTTTTATACTGTTCTAAATGTACAATAAAAAAAATTCTAGGTTTTCATACTCTTATCAACAAAAGTGGAAAAAATGTTAAACTAATAGAAAGAGTTCAAATGAATTTTTGACGTCACTAGCCGCCAATGGCAGTAAATGAGTTAATAGTGTCTCAAAACATGATATTAGAGATGTGAAGAGAGACAGAAACAGGAACTAGTTGCCAATACAAGCCTCCTCAACCAGTTAGTAAGGGATTGCGCAATCTGAGGTGAGATTGGACAGTAGCTTCTTGCTACTGCAGTGCACATCCTGCCCATGTATTTAAACAGTAAATACTCTAGTTCATCAGTTTTGACTATGAAATCATGAACAACATTGGATTAAAATAGTCAATAGAGTGCCAACTGCAGCTTGAGAAAAATAACTAAAAACTTCCGCTGATTAAATAGATTTTTTTTTCTTATGTTGAAGAGAGGAGACAGTCGGGAACTGAAAGCCCTAAAATCTGTTTTTATATTGACAATAATAACAGCAATTATAGGACGCGTGTGTGTGTGTGTGTGGGGGGGGGGGGGGGGGGGGTTGTGTGTGTGTGGCAGGTGATTTGCCTAAGACAGAAATATGAAAATCAACATTGATTATTTCTGGATTTTCCCTTGTTGTTATTGTGCCTTTGATAATTTTGCTGGCTTCAGTGGCCTTGCAGTCAAGTGTGGCATGCACTTAACAACCTGAAAATGCCTTCTTTTCACATGGTCAGAACATAAAGATGAAGTGTTTCTGCACAATGTAAAGTGACATTTATAACATTCACTGGCCTCCGACAGCAACGAGACTTTGAAACCCAGCGTTGGAGTGTGGGAATTGATTAAATATAAAATCCTTACTTCTTCCTGCAGAAAACAAGGACTATGACGCCTACCTGTCCTACACCAAAGTAGACCCTGACCAGTGGAGTCAAGAGACCCGGGAGGAGGAACGCTTTGCCTTGGAGATTCTTCCTGACGTGCTGGAAAAGCATTACGGCTACAAACTCTTCATCCCCGACCGGGACCTCATTCCAACTGGAAGTAAGCACCGAGTTGCTTCGGTGGATGGATTGTGTCGCACCTTTTCATGTTGAGTCTTTTTGTGTCTTTTGTGTTTTTGTCTTGTGTTTTGTGGACATTGTTCTTGGAGGCTTGAAAGCACACTCGCGTCTCCTGGAATGCTTATTGTGTAGTGTAATATAGCACACACGGGGAGCTGATGTAATGAACACATTTCTCATCTTGCGTGCCTGGCCACATGCATTTTTAAACCACTGAAAATTCCGTCTGAACAAATTCTCCTGCATGCTAACTTTGTTTGGGAGGCTGTCTGAGGCACTAGTACATAGCGTGCTCTAGTTGCCAGCGATGCAACGTGTTTGTACTGTCGGCTTCATGCAGAACAGATGAAACGCAAACACGTCCTGGTCGGACCATACAGAATTAAACATCAGTGGGAAATGTGTTGAAGGCTCCGAGCCGTTGCTAAACTGCGCTGCCTCTTTGCTTTTAATCAAAGCAAAATTGCAGCCGGCGTAAACGCCTGACACAATCATGGCGGATGAATGTCCAATCGGGAGGCTTGTGATTGAATCAAATGTGAAATGAAAGATCAACGAGAGCAGACGAGGCCACTTTGACAAGGCTTGTTGTGTTGAGCATGTCTTGTGTTGTGTGTTCTTGACCTGAATGTCAACATGTTTATGTTTAGGTCTCACCACTGAGCATTACCAGGATGACACGCGACTCTTTGGAGGTACTTTGCCCTCAATCTTTTTTACATGCTATCAATCATCAAGTTCAGATCCTCACAGGACGGTACGAATAGATGCATTGAGAAACATCACTTTAAGCCGGGGTTGCACACATATTGATTTTTAGCGTCTTAACCGATTTTTAACCCCTTGGGATCCATAGATCATTACAGTGGACATGACATATTCCATCCATAACCAATCACATGGTGTTCATGTTAAAAATATTACCTGTAAGCTTGGTAGTTTACAGCTATACTATCCTGGCGTACACTATAAAAAATAAAAACATAAGATAAATAAATAAATCAAATTGCCCAGCGGGAAAAATGTGGGTCTGAATGGGGTTAAAATGTGATAGACCAAACCTGGTTAAAAAAACGGCTTTCATAGTGCGTGGTGTACTCGAGATAACCAATACAGCACAACACACACATAACGCTATCTCCACCAACAATCAGAGAGTGTAGTACCAAAACTGTCCTTTGAGAGGCAGTGCAGGGCTTCCAGACCGCCTCCAAACAGCACAAAGATAAATTGAGGAAAAGTAGAATAGTCTCGACCAGGCTCCCTTTTACTGTACTAACCCTTCTTCTTATCATTTTTACTGTGGATACTTAATGCTTATTGTCCTTTTTTTCCTGTGTTGACAACACACAGAAGAATTTGTGATGGTAAATACTGAACAGGTTTAACATTTTGGGATTGCCAGCCTGAGCAGATTGGGGAGGAATTATAACCCTTAACAGAGCCCACACCACAGGCTCATTGCTGAAGATCGTTTTTAAGAGATACGTTACGGAGGTGGGCCCAAATGCAGGGAAGCAGAATGTGTTCAAAGACAAATATTGATTTATTTTCTAAAAGAACCACAACAAACATCCATCCATCCATTTTCCGAACCGCTTATCAAGGTTCTCAAATCATCAAAATAATAGAATTAACAAAAGTCCAAAATACCAAGGCTTTAAGAACCCCAAAACAAACAAAGTTCCTCTATCCAGCCTGTTTTCTCAACCAACACACCTGACCAAGCTTCATGCAGAGCTTGCTGATTAGCTAATCACTTGAAACACCTGTGTTGGCTGTGGGAGACATGGAAAACAGGCTGGATAGGGGGTACGTGAGGACCGCGGTTGAGAACCACTGGGCTAGACTTATGGCAACCAAACACTAACAGCAACAAGACATAACAAATACAATAAACTAACAAAAACTGAAGAAAGCAAGGAACTAAACACAAAAAAACTAACGAGACAACGAGAGACACCTGGGCAAGACCCACGTGGGTGAGGGAGCAGATGGGATGACACGAGGGACCAGGTTGACAAGCACAGGTGGCCACAACAAAAACTTAATGAGACAGACAATGACAACAGGGACACCAAGGAAAACATGTCAACTAAAATCGAACTAAAAAAAATCAACGAAACACAGATCATGACATACGCAATGTAAGTAACACTTTGGCCCTTTCTGACTATAATCAAGGGGAAAGGCTCAAATCCGGCATGATTATTTGTTATTTTATTATCATGACCTATTATCATTACCTCTAAAGGTACCTGGCTTCAACTTTTAGCTTAGTCGATCACCTCCTGCCCCAGCGTTGTCCATCAATATTGATATATTTTCAATATTTAACGCATATTGATTATCAATATAATCCGCAGATTTCTGCCAGAAAGCAGGGACTGTGCAATAGAATTAAAAAAAAAAAAGTACTTAAGTCAGTACTAACTTGGAACTCAAGAGGTCCTATTGTGGCCCAAACAACCTCTGTTCAACTCAATAACAGTTTTTATCAGCTGCATTTTTATACTTGCCGCTAAGCCACAGTCCCCTAGTCCAGTAAGAGAAAATCATGTTTCTACGCCAAAGCCTTAAAAAAGACAATCACTCTGATTTATGGATCCAAACTTGGAAGTGATTGGTCACAACAGAGAGGGTAGTAAATTGAAGACTATACAATAAAAGCTTCAAGCTCCAGGCATCTTGGGTGGGTTATCTGTAGGAAATTGGTCCCACAGCTCCAGTCAACTTACATTAGGTATTGTTTCATCCGTATAGAACAATGCAGGGGTCCTCTTTTTTGAACAGAGTTCTGTTCCGACAGTTGTGACGTAACCTCAAATTGCACTTAAGATGGAACGTGTCATACTTTATCACTAACTATTTGTTAAAAAAAAAAAAAAGAAGAAGTTTTAGTCCATACCCAAAACTTTTTTTTTTCATTAAATACAACGGTTTGGTGCATTCACATCATCAGATACTTAATGTCTGGGACATTGATGGTTGTGTTTATGGGTGGTGAGTCTCGGGTGTTCCTCACACTACGGTCGCCGTTTCCTGATCCTGGTGGAGTTCTGTCTCTAAAACTGCCGCAAATAGCAAAAAAAAAGAAAAAAGAAAAGTTTATAATCACAAAATACTTCCAACCACATGTCATTTCATATGCTGCTCGCAAAGACCAATCGTGTGTCAACTTCCATGACGTTTTCTAAGATCTGTACCAAAATTTCAAATTGTCATGTGAAATACATTGACACTTTGCAATAATATTTTGTTACCCTTTTTACAGTAACTTGAACAATAATTGAACAAACTATTGTCTATGATTTCTGATTTCAGAACTAAGAATCCATAATTTTTTGTGTATATGTAATAATATGATGAAATGATTACACCTTTATTTGGTTTCACCATTAAAAAGTAGGAACGTACGTTACAGCGTATAATGTAAGCCGTAGCAAAAATTAGTTTGACACATGTGGTTTAGCCCATTAAGGCCTAAAGAGCCTGCCAAAACATGCATCTAAAACCTATGGGTGACTTTAGAATCAACCCCGAAAACCTGAAGTTTTCCTAGAAATGTAACAATATTGTCAATGCCTATTAAATCATTGATATCTCAGCTTCTGAAGCAGATAGAAACATAATTCCCAAAAATGTCAGCGCTTACACCTGTGGCGTTCACACAAACCTGAGTTTATCATTATAAACCTTCAATAAAAAAAGTATTTTTTTTAATCAACAAACAACTGTCACATCTACGGCTATATTTAAATTCAACACTGCAGCACAGTTGTAATAACCTTGGGAGATCGAGTGGTCATTATTCGTCGTCCTCTCCGTTACAAAGCCTGTTGAAATTAATGACATCCTTATTGTCTGCAAACATATTTCTTAAGTTTGTCACTGTCGACTCGTTTACACTGATTCGAAGTCCTCCCGCACCGTCGGCAATCTCCATCATGTATTTCATAACTCCCGCAAAACTGCGTCAGCCTTGAATGCTTGAATAAAATTCCAGGACATGCTACGGGGCCCACGTCACGCTCTCGTGTATATTCTGATGCATTTTTGTCAAAACATAACAAAATGGCGTAGCCGCTCTCCTGATTTTAAAGGTAGAAGAGCGCTAGAGCGCTCCTGGTTCTAGTGGTAGAAACGCGTTAATGCGCTCCCAGCCTTAATGGGTTAAACCGTAAATACTCCACAAGGCATGATCCCAAAACACTTTAAAAGGGAACTCAATGCAAACATGTTGATTGATGTTGTATGATTCTCTATGTACAGCACAATTTTAAACATATTATGATTCCTATTGCATTTGTGGAATAAGAATTAAGAAAATTAATCCACCAGTCTTTTCTTCTGACTCATACAGTCACAGTTTTTCTTTGTAAAGACAAAAAAAAGGTTTGTTTACCTTAACTAGTTTTGGCGTCCACTGCCGGCGCTGCCACTGCAGTTTTCATCCATCTCAGGGGGCTCCAATTGCAAACGTCACAGCTCACCGGTTTTGTGATTTTGATCTTGTGACGTTAGCAATGCGAGCCCGAAGGCATCTTGACGTCAATTTTACTTGACAGGAGGGTTTTGAAAGGCCAAAATGGCAGCTCCCCGAGATGGATGAAAATGAATGAATCAATCTGCTTGATTCTTATTTCAGGAATCGTATTATGTTTTGATTTGTGGTTTGCGCATAAAACATATTATTGCAAGGAAATCTTTGCATTGAGCTCCCGTTTAAAATCATTTCAAACTCATTTTACAATAATTCCTTTAAAAATAGGAATGGCTAGGCTCCACAGAAAGAATGCAAACAAGAGAATTCATGAGGATTACTGTATATCAAAAGCCGGCAAGTTTGTGAGTTGACTTCAAACCCCGCCCCCACCCCCCCGATTCCCGCATTGGTACCTTATGACTAGTGTGAAATGGGCTATTGTCTCGTGTCCGACTCTGTGCGTCTTGTTCAGTGTTGTCCCGTATCCTCCAACTAGCAAACCCCTCCAATTCTCCCGCCACGTCTTTTTACCAGCTTTCCCGTTTCCCGCAGCTTACATCGAGGACGTGGCGCGCTGCGTGGACCAGAGCAAGCGCCTCATCATCGTCATGACGCCCAACTACGTGGTGCGGCGCGGCTGGAGCATCTTCGAGCTGGAGACGCGCCTGCGCAACATGCTGGTCACCGGCGAGATCAAGGTGATCCTCATCGAGTGCGCCGAGCTGCGCGGCATCATGAATTACCAGGAGGTGGAGGCCCTCAAGCACACCATCAAGACCCTCACCGTCATCAAGTGGCACGGCCCCAAGAGCAACAAGCTGCACTCCAAGTTCTGGAAGCAGCTGCAGTACGAGATGCCCTTCAGGCGCACCGAGCCCATGTTGGGCCACGAGCCGGCGCTGGACGTCAGCGAGCAGGGCGCTTTCGGCGAGCTGCAGACCGTCTCGGCCATCTCCATGGCGGCGGCCACCTCCACCGCCATGGCCACCGCCCACCCGGAGCTGCGCTCGTCCTTCCACAACTCCTACCACACCACCGTCAGGCAGAAACACTACTACCGCAGCTACGAGTACGACCTGCCCGCGGGGGGCACCCTGCCGCCGCTGTCGTCGCTGGGGAGCCAGCACACCTACTGCAACATCCCCCTGACGCTGCTCAACGGCCAGAGGCCGCCCGGGAAGAGCCGCGAGCACAGCCTGGAGGAGGCGCACGCCAACAACGCCATGCTGCCCCTGCTGCCCCGCGAGACCAGCATCTCAAGCGTCATCTGGTAACCCTTCGCAGGCCGCGAGTCGACACGGTAAAAGTTCGTTCCGCTTTTTCCAGGGGAGACGCCGTTTTGGTCCCCGAATGGACCCACGCTCTGTTCTGGGTCATTTTCTACATGGAGATTTGTAACCATCAAAGGACACTCACGTGGAAGAACGCTATCGTGGACACACACTAACACGCTCATATGCACACACATGCATCCATCCACGCAAAAGGAAAACAGGGTCTTGTATATATAATTCCATTCATTTGTAGCATTCCTCTTTTGTTCGCTCATTCACACGTCTGTTGCCTTCTCCGTCTTAGGAGTTTGCTTTTACGGAAGCGTGGAACTGTCAATGTGGAGTAAACATTTTTGACTGGCAAATACGTTCAAATGTTCTTGTGGGCTAAATGCTAAAAACAGAGCATTTTCTTCCATGATGCTCCAAAGCCTAAAAGCTTTTTTTGTTTTTTACATTTGGTCTACATTACACCACGGGTGGGTAGAGTAGCCAAAAATAGCGTTACTTCAAAATAATATTACTAAAGTAAAAGTAAAAAGTAGTCACTCAAGTATTCACTGAAAAGAATACTCAAGTACTGAGCAACTGCTTGAACATAAAGTCTGGTTTATTTTTAATAACAATGCCGTCGATTTTTTGAGAAAATGTAAGACTTTGAAGCGCGCCTTATGGCCGGCTATAAGAATACGGTAGATCTAATGTATGAAATGTGAGCGACCACTCTAGTCGAGCCTAATATAGTGGAGTAAGAGTAGCCTTTCTTCTTCACACATCTACTCAAGTAAAAGTAAAAAGTATTGTGTGATAAAACTACTCTAAGAAGTATTTTTTTTTCAAAAAGTTACTCAATTAAATGTAACGGAGTAAGTAAATGTAACTCGTTACTACCCACCTCTGCATTACACCAATACGTATTAGAAAATTACGTACGTATTAAGTACACATTGACTATTCATGAATTTCAAAAATTTCTTATTTTGTCTGCAGTCCATGATTTCCATTCTGTTTTTTGTTGTTGTTGTTGTTTTACCCATAATGCCATAGAGAATACACATGCGGAATTCAATAACCCGTGGCATTATGGGTAAATATTCTGAACGAAAATCATGCACTGCAGACATAATAAATCATAAAAATGATGAATAAACAATGTCTAATCTATTTGATTTTCGGACATATTGGTATATGCATGCCAAATGAAAAAAAAAAAAGTTTACCCATATACTAAAAACGCATTTAAATGACTATTTACAGATACATTTACGTGTATACACAAGTATGTTTAAACGTATTTGCAAGTTGATCAAATGTAGGCCAAATGCTAAAAATACTGTTAACTTATATGAATATGTTCAAACAACATGTTTAAATGTGCAGTAGTAAAGCAAATATGTTTGAACGTATTTGCCAGTCAAAAATGTTTACTCCACATTGGCAGTTCTACGCTTCTGTATGCTTTAACTTCCAGAGGTGTATATTTTTATCACTTTTTTTTTTTTTTACTATTTCAATGCCCATGTGCTTGTTTGCAAAGCCAGTTATGCAGTGTACTCTTTCATTTGAAATCTTTGCATTGTTTCTTGGTTTTCTTGGACATTTTATCAGCTTCCAGGGGCTGTAACGACTTCTCTTTTTTTGGGGTGTGTTTTGACCTGTAAAAGGTGTATCTACTTTAAAAAAGGAATATCACACAAAAAAAAATCATAGAATATGCAAAAATAAAAAGCGTGGGGCTGAGAAGGAGGGGGCGGGGCTTGTCCACACCAATCAGCTCCCTGCAACAGAAGACGACGAAGACAACGTTTGGTATTTTCTATCTGAGACGCTGTTTGAGAATGCCTCACCTTAAAAAAAGAAAGTGTAGATTATTTTAAAAAATAACTCTATTTTTATAAGCGGTTGCCTGAGGACTCCAATTTTATTGTTTCATCCACCACGGGAGGACAATTCAGTGTTTTGTACACGACTTTTGAATCCCACACAAACTCAAATCATTTTCATTGTTTGTTTGTTTTTAAAAGAAAAAAAAAAACAATATTCACATTCTGATAACTGCTTTGGTTTCCTATGTAACAATAATTCATGTTTAAGGCAAGAAAAAGAGTACATTTGGGGGAAGTCTTTAGATATATTTGAAGGTGTGACTTTTTTGAGTATGCATAGCAAATAGATATGTATTCTATATATAATATAGATATTTATATAAATATATAAACACAATTTTCACGCGGAGAGAAATGTCTATCTTTATAGGAACACGAATCATGATCAGTTGCCCTTATACTTTCTCACTGCACATTAAAAACAACCTTGATTTCCTTTGTACGCCTCCCCTTTTATATGCAAATCCTGTTGGCACTCGAAACTTTATCTGCACGGTCTCATGTAAAAAAAAAAAAAAAAACATCTAGCAAAATGTTTTGAACACTGTTGCTAACCAAAACAGCAGCTGCCACTGTAACATGCAAAAAAATGTCTTGTCAGATGAATTCAAGTGCTATTAGTAAAGTTTCCAGTGTTAAAGAGGATTTTCTTGATCACTCCACAATGTTGTGTAGGCTCACTAGACTGTGGGGGGCCTCATTGGTTGGCATTTCACAGCATCTTCTATATTCTACTTATCCTCACGAGAGACCCGGGTGTGCTTGAGCCGAGCTGACTTGCCGCGAGAGGCGGGTTACGCCCTGGAGTGCTTGCCAGTTAATGTCAACATGACACAGTAAATATCTTCGAAGGCTCTAAAAAGCCGTTGGTGTGAACACGTTGACCAATGATTGTGATTGGCTGTTGACAAGTCCAACGTGTTCCCTGCCTCTTGCCTGAAGTCAGCTGGGTTAGGCTCCAACTCCTCCATGACCCTAATGAGGACAAGCGCTATAGAAAATGGGTGGATGAATTATTAGGAAAATGTGTGCAAGTAAAGGCCCTGCGCACTCATCGAAATATTTCAAGCCTTTTATGTATTTTTTTTTTACATGACAAATTCCCATTTACATTTTTTTCTAATAATTCTAATAATTTTAACACAAACCTACCAAATAAACCTTATATGATACATATTAATTCTATTAAAGCCTATTTATTTGAAATGCATATTCCTCAGGTTTATGTATTTAATATTAATAAAGTATAATTACTCTAAATTAATAATGACAATATTTGTTTAAAATACATAAAGCATATTGTTTAAATTGCATAGGTTGCCTATACACGATAAATATACTGCTCTGTGAAAAACACTTATGTCCATTAACCCCCCTCCATATTTTTTATATTTGTATGTTTTGGGGATGAAACTGAATGCAGTAATTCCAAAAACGTAAAAATAAAATAATTTAAAAAAAGGAATTATACTATATTAAAGGTGCATTGTGCCATATAAAAAGGTAATATTAAAGCTTTTTCTACATCATGCATGTGCCCAGATGAGTACGAAGATCCCTGACTGTTTTACTCTGACTGCACCTATCAGCTTTTATCTTCCCTTTATAGTAGATTGTGTGGACCCGGCACACTCCACTGTTTCTTTGGGGAGGGGAGGGGCGGAGTTTTTCCCACCTCATTTGAAGTCATGTCTTCGTTTGTGGCTGTCGCTTTAAGATCGTGCACGTACTCGCACACGCACCATAAACGAGCCTGACACCGATGCTGCAGTTACGTTTTAGGCCGGAGGTGGCAGTCGCGGGTAATAAAGTGACAAACTGCACAAAGATCATTTAATACTAAATACATAAACCTGAGTATTATGTATTTCAAATAAATAGGATTTATTAGAATGATAATGTATCATATAAGTTTTATTTGGAAGATTTGGTGTTAAAATTATCTTCTTCTTTTTTTAAGAAAATGGGAATTTGTTATGTAAAAAAAAAAAACATCAATCTTGAGTTAGGCTTGAAATATTTTTGTAAGTGCACCCCCAATAACTACCGCATCGAGTAACAACACACAGAGAAAGTCAAAGAAATGTTGTCTTTGTCATGAATTCCGGTATTGGATCCCTTTCAATGTGGGTATGAAATCAATCAAGTAAGTATGGTATGTAGTGCACTGTATACAATTTATGATTACACTCAAGACGACACAGTGGGCAGGATAAACAGCCTTCTTGTCCATAAACATCATTTCCACCACTAAAAGAAGCACACTTCCTGTTTATGCTAAACTTGCGCTAAAGCATCATTGCACCCTGCAGTGAGGAGGCCATTCGCCATAAATGAGTTATAATTTATTACCACTTATCAATAATTGCACTTCCTGCTCGGGAAAGCATGCTGTGTCTATTGGCACATACGTGGACAAAACAACACAACCATGCACTTTTTTTCTTCCTCACCATTATACAAGCATTATGATTATTATTACTACATAAATGCTGCCAAATAGTGCCATCTCCTGGGGATTCACACACACACACACAGATAATATTTACAATAGTAAACAACACTGCAACACAACTGTCTGCATGGGGTCCACAGAGGAAAGAACTGAAAGTAAAAATAGGCCAAAATAACGCAGCCCAAAAACAAAAAAAACAGAGTTTAATTACTTGCTACTAGAACCTCTGTGTACACAAATACAGAAACATTTGCTTCACCTGTTCATCCTTTACTTCCTCCCTGAATCTTGATTCTTCATCTTTGGAGTCACATGTCTCATGAAGGCATGTGTAGGTGAGATGAACTTTTGAGTTGGGAGTAAATCAAAGCTTCAGCTGCAGAGGTCGTCCGTACTTTTTTGTTAGTAGGGGACCTCAATCAAACCCAAGACTCAAGCTCAGTCTTGGTTGTTTTTTTTGTCAAGTCATCAAGCATCAATGCCCTGCCACCTGAGTAGTATATATCCATCCATAACACAGGTGATCTGGAAACTATCCCAGCTGACTGGCCGCAAAATGGAATACTCCCTGAACTGATCCAGCCAGTAGCAGTGTTTATGTGGTTCCAATTTGGTTGTAAATGGATAAAATTGCTCGAAGTTAGTCTTTCAAGGACTGCTGGAAATGGGCAAAATAACCAAAATTGGCAGACTTCCTGTGTCTTTTCGGACATTGCTTCTTGAGCTTGAGACTGTTTTGTTTATCTTCTACTAGAAGACAGATATAGCAATGGCCAATAGAGGGCACTAGGATGTCATCCTAGCACTCACCACATCACCTTGAATAACTTAATTTTTAAAAATGAGGATATATATATATATATATATATATATGTATATATGGGTGTTTTTTTTTTAGATGAGTAAAATGTTTTCATTTATCTGTATTGCCTGACTTGTGACACAAAAATGTTAAAATGTGCCTGTCAAGCAAGGGGTCCATTCTCGCCCTTGAGGACAGAACACAAATTGCAGTTTTTCACTCAAATTAACCGTTGTTGCTCGTTTTGTCCACTGGAGGGCGCAACGACGTCCGTTTGAATAGCATTTTGAAATTCGGCTGTTCCTCAGGATTTGATGCCCCAAAAAAAATGCTCTGATTTTTGATGCTCATAGTTGTGCAAAATGATTATTTGAGGGTCATCACAACAATATGCTATTCTCTTTTCGGATATGACATGACCCCAGAAACATAAAGAAAAACTAGTATTGCACTTTTTAGTTGCACCCTCTGGTGGAGAAGATAGTGGCAATGTGACAAGTTACCCATTTTGTGAAAACAACCCCTGGTATCCCATACAGGAAGTTGCTGTGCCAACATATGTAGGTCCTTCCATTCATGCATAATTGGCCACAACCCAAAGAAACACATACAGTACACGAGGTAGGACATATGACGCACGCACGCACGCACGCCACGCGCGCACACCACATGTTCTGTAGCTGGTTGACTGTTGACTGTTGGCAGCCAGCTGGAGGTTTATTGGGAGACAGCAGATTAATAGAATTTTTATTACTCACAGCAATTAACAAATTAATTGGAGAGAAAATGGCTTGCGCTTACAAAAAAAGAGAGAACAAACGCAGTCACGAATAAGAATATCCAAGACCCTGTGTGAGTGCGTGCGTGTGTGTTTTTCGCGCGCGTGCGTGTAAGAGAGAATCATAATTCTCTGCCTACATTTTCATATTTGACCACCAGAGGGCAGAAGAGATTTGGCGCCAACTCTCCTCAGTTTTCATAAATATATAGAGGGCCTACGCAGTAATGTATTTTGTTATAGCAAACTCAATTTCTACTAATATTATATTATAATATATAATTTCTGATGCTATTTGTTATTACAATTAACCTACTTTAGTCTTTCACCCCCGCGACCCTTGTGAGGAATAACAGGTTAAAAAAACGGATGGATGGATGACATACATTGTTTATCCTGTCTATATGCTTGATCATTAATAATTATAATTAGTACCTTTTAAATATATTAATTGCATTTGTATTTTACTATTTAAAGTATTATATTTATTCATACATATTTTTATCAAAAATAAAGGGTAGTTTGGATTATGGTGGCAGCGCTTAAGTCCAACCCCAAATAGAAATAACAATAATAAGTTTCCATGAAATTGTCCTATCATCACTACGTTCATGTCCTGACAAACGTGCTATGCGAGGAGGTCACAAACTAAACTTATGTGGGGGCTGGAGTTAGATTCTTGGTGTGTCTGGTCTGCATTAAGTGTTTCCCAAAAGAGGAGTTAAAGTATTCAACAACAACAATAAAAAAGTACAGCTAATCCATTCTATTTAGTCATTAATGACAGTTGAGAACATTCCCAGTTTTTCAGAATGTGAACAAGATTGGTGACCTGGTCCTCTCTCTCGTTTCCCTGGTATTTTGTAGACTCCTCAGTATGTCTAGTTGAGTAATGATATCTGATTTATTGAACAGCGTAAAATCTCTTCTTGAAATTGTTCTTTCTCACCAACTTTTCTCTTCATGGCAGGTTTAGAAAAAGGCATGACTGGGACTGAGTGACAGGATTTTTTCCTTCCACTTGGTGTCACTTCAGGATTACAATTGCTGAAACATGTCATGAACCTGACCTATATGGTAGCCCTTAAGTGATAAAAAAAAAAAACTATGATGGGCTGCAAAATATCATCCAAATGGCCCCAAGGCCGCAATTTTGACACCACTGTGATATACTTGGCTCTAATGTTGTCATTACAATAACACCCTGGCATTATTGTGAATCTTAAAGAAGTATCAGGGGCTAAAGGAAAAATATCACTCTATGGTATATAATTAGCACAATAATTTAAGAAAAATATTCATAATGTTATGACACTAAAATCATATTTTACTAGTAGTAGTAAAAAAATCCAAGAATAAAAGGGTGTTATGACAATATCGTTGCGTTTAAAAAAAAAAAACTTGTAATATTGCGACAATTATGTTGTATTACTTGGTGATAAGGAAGCATACCATTATGAAGTCATTCTTTAATGATAATACATTAATATGTTCAGAGAAAAAAGTGTTATATGACAGTAGTATTTATTTGAAGATTTTTTTTGCAATGCTATAAATTGTTTTATGAATAATTTTTAAGCAAAAAAACAAGCATTATAGTTTTACTATGTTGTATTTGATTGAGAAAAGAGCAAAATAATAAAGTTTATTATAAATTGCAAATCTGTTTATCAAAAAATAAGGGGAAAAAAGCAACAACGTTACAAAGATAAAGTCATATTGTCATATAACGTCACATAAAAAATATGACTTTATTCTCATAACATTGCAAGACTTTTTTTCTGGAAAATAATCTACAATTTTCAAGCCTACACTGAAAGCCTTGTGCCAATTATTGTTGTTGGCATTTTGTTTGAGTTTATACACAAGACACTTCATTAGGCACACTTGCACTTTCTAATGGCATCAAATAAAATACATCTAATATCGTAAAAAAAAAAACATTCCGCTTCTACAAAGGTCGCGTTTTTGATGGGCATTTTGATTGCATCTCATTGCATAGTGCAGGCGTACCTAATGTTATGTCTCAGGGAGTGCTTGCAGTGAAATGAAGCCTCCTGCAGGCTCACATTTCTCACAATGGAGTTTTATCAAAACGTAAACAAGCTGCTGGCCTAAATCAGTGTGACCCAGATTCGCTGAAGGTAACCGTGCGAGTTTTGTCAGCCGTTTATCTGCATGTACCATGTAGCCCCGAGGTCGTCTGACCCTGTGGAAAGTGTGGCAATACCAGAGCTGAAGAACAACACTTGAGGGAGTTTATTTTAGAAAAATAGTTTATAAAACAAATAAGTTAAGCTATGAATTACAGAGCCTGCTTTGAACGTAACATAAAGCATTCACACACGCTCATTCCTTTTTTTGTGAGCGCTTTTCACTTGTCCAATAAGAGCCTTACTGTACAGTCTATCAGGCAACTGGAAGGTCACCTATAATGGTGGGAGGTGGGGGTCCTTACTTCCCGTAGAACATCTCCATGAGCACCTCCTCGATGTTGACGCTCCCGATGATGGGCTTGAAGAAGAGCTGGGCCACCACCGACGGACTGATGGACCTCAGCATGGACAGGGCGATGAGCAGCTTGGCAAAGCGCGTGGCGTCCTCGCGGTGGATCAGCCGCACGTGCTCGTTGAGGGCCTGATGGGCTTCTCGCCGCAATGACTGGATGTATGGCAGGCAGCGAAGACCCTCCAGATCTGAGAAGATGAGGTGGACGAGATGAAGAGAAAAGGCAATGTTAAAAGATGGGAGCAACTTCCACACAAATTGAGTATGAGAGTTTGGATTTAAGAGAGTTAAGCAAGAGTTATGTACTGATTATCCAAATGATTATTTTGATGGCTAACGGCAGTTTTTCAGGCATACAGTATGTGTGTTATTTTGGTTGTAGAACTACACCTCGTCATTGTGAGAACTCTTTTGAATATTGTGACTCTTACATGTAGTTACCGAAGCATTAAAAACAGCTCTCTTTATGATGCAATGCGTCTACAAACAATTCTGCAACAAATGATGATGAGGATGATGACTACTATTGCATTTGTATTATATATTAATATACCAGATATCCATTTCTTACTTAAAAAGTGAAGTTAAAGTAATACTTAATCAGTACATGATGAAAATATTTTGTCAAATAATTAAACTTTTTTAAATTCATTTAATTTACCATTTAATTATTTTAAAATTTAATACACATAACAAATCTAATTACATGTGGAAGCATATTTCTAAAAATGCAATTTAAATAAAAGTTGTGTGTTTTTTAACGATTTATGGGGGGGGGGGGGTAATTAAAAATGTTAAGTAACTGGGGAATGTGTATTATATATATTTTTTTTAATGCAATTTTAATTAAATTATTTTTTCAAATATTTTACTTTCTCCGGGTTTTTTTTATTTTTTATTAAAATGTCAAATAAGTTTTGATAGAATATTGTGGTCAATTAAGTTCCCAAATAAGTTTCTTAAACATTCAAATATATATATATATATATATTGGAACTTGTGACCAATGGTCACACAAACACTTTGAAAAGAAATCTCAGTTTTTTGTAATAATAATTAATTTGCTGCTTTAAATGCTGAGTATACCTAATGCAGTATTATGGCCAAATAGCAAAGTTACTCTCGCAACTTCAAATATGAACTTTAAAGCAAATATGAACTTTAAAACAAATATGAACTTCCGGGTGACTTTACAAAAGGGGTGTGGTTAACAACCCCGAGTTTTGACCCCCAACTTATGGTTGACTGACATACCCGGGTTGAAGAGCACGGCTCCCTTCAGGTATGCGTACTCCTTGGTGCTGATGTCCACACTCCAGCACTTCTTCAGGAAGCCTTTAATGGCTTCGATGTCGGCCAACGACACGCCGGCTCCTCCGCCTCGACTCTGGCCGGCCACCGTCACCACCTGCGCCGCCGCCGTCTCCGCCGCCGCCTCGCCCTGGCTCTGGGACGCTCCGGTGAGGATCCGCTGCAGCATGCTGGGCTCCACCGTCTCCGTGGTCTCAAAGTCCACGCGGTCCTGCGCCAGACCGAGCACCAACAGGGGCGCCCAGCCGCTCCGGATCAGGACCACCTGCTCGTCCTCGGGCAGCTCCCGGAAGCACGGCACGTTCTTGACGAATCGCAGCGTCTTGACCAGGATCGCGGAAGCCGCTTTGCATGTCACCTGCGGGGAGCGCAGGACCCCGCGGCGCCGCGTTGCCCCGCAGGAGCACGCCGCCTGCTGCTGCTGCTGCTGCTGCTGCTGCTGCTGCCGCGGCTCCAGATGTGGCCACGCCGGTCCGGAGGCTACAGAAGAGGCGGACGAGGAAGAGGAGGAGGTCCTGTGGCCGTGGAGTAAGTTGTGTAGCGTTTCGTGTTGTTGTTGCTCCTCTCTGTCACTCTTCAGAATGCTGTAAAGGATGCTGCCGCTGCCGCTGCTGCTGCCGCTGCCGCCGCTGTCGCCGCGGAGGCTGGCGCCCCGACAGCGGCAGCCCTCCAGCGTCGTGGCCATGACCGCTGGCCGGAGAGCGCGGCGCGTCCTCGGCGGAGGTCAGTGCGAAGGAGGCGCTGTTTTGTTTGGAGCTACAGATAGCCTCGACGCGCTGTTTTGGGGAGGAAGCTCCCGTGTGTGCCTGCCTGCACTTTCTCCGCTTTTTTTCCTGCCCCCTCTCACACCCGGATGCTCTTTCCGCCTCCCACAAGCACGAGGCACCTCCCTCGCTTTCTCGTCTCGTTTAGGCAAAGGTACAAGTACGCACACCCTGTTCAGTCAGGGGCTAAATTGTTTTGGCAAACTAGTCAGGTGCTGCAAAGATTATAAATACATATTAATGTTATGTTGTCAGGTAATAAAAAAAAAAAAAATCATTATTCAGGCTTAATCCAACAAGTGAATCATCTCAACACTTTTACTGGTAAAAACACTAATTGACATTAATACAGTTTCCATTTTAAGAATTTTAATACTCACATGTTCGTGATGAAAAGCGTCACTCGTGTCACTCTCCACCTCATCTTGCCTGCATCCTCTTTGGCTGACACGGCTGACACTCACAGCAATGCTACTGCAACTGGCAAGAGAGTCTGACTCAAACTGATGGCAGTTAAAAAAAAAAAAAAAGTTTCTTACTTTGTCTTCTCTCTGTTTCAGTTTCTCCCCCAAAGCACCAACAATTCTGGAACTTTGTATCTCCCTGAATCTGCACATGTGCAGTAAGAAGACAAAATAGTGTATGATATGATATGAGATAGGATGGGAGGGGTGAGGACTCGAAACGATTGTGAGAGATTCAGCAAAACAACAATTATGTTTTAAATCAAATAAAATGTATTAATCCATTTTCATGAGACATTTGGGGACACCAGCTCAGGGCCCCTGACACCTGTGTTTACGAATGTTAAGTCCTCCCCTGCCCTAAGTCAACCCACAATGAACTTCTCTGTTTATTGCTGTTCCTTATTTTTGATGGTTACTTTTTCAAGCACCTCCATAGATTCTGATCATTTCTAGGTATTATTTATACTAGTACTTTGCAGAACCTTGCTATTGTGACCCGGAAGTGCCCCAAAATCAACAGGAAGTACCCCAAATTGAACAGGAATCGACCCAGAAGTGACTCAAAATCAACAAGAAGTGCCCTGAATTGAACAGGAAGTGACCCAGAAATGACCCAAAATCAACAGGAAGTACCCCAAATTGAACAGGAAGCAACCCAGAAGTGACCCCAAATTGACAGGAAGTACCCTGAATTGAACAGGAAGTGACCCAGATCTGACTCAAAATCAACAGGAAGTATCCCAAATTGAATAGGAAGCGACCCAGAAGTGACCCCAAATCAACAGGAAGTGCCCTGAATTGAACAGGAAGTGACCCAGAAATGACCCAAAATCAACAGGAAGTATCCCGAATTGAACAGGAAGCGACCCATAAGTGTCCTCAAATCAACAGGAAGTACCCCAAATTGAACAGGAAGCGCCCCAGAAGTGATTCAAAATCAACAGGAAGTATCCCAAATTAAACAGGAAGCGACCCAGAAGTGACCCCAAATCAACAGGAAGTACCCCAAATTGAACAGGAAATGACCCAGAAGTGACCCCAAATCAACAGGAAGCACCCTGAATTAAACACAATAAAATCAACACAATAAAGAATAGATAAGACCTCCGTCAAGACCAAACAACGGCAGACACATACAATGCAACATCAGTTTAAAATGTTGCCAATGAAATAACATAAATGTTACAATGCAACGACAACAACCAATTTTTTTTTAGTCCTTTGTCCATCATGTTTGAGTGTGTCTTGTGTGGTCCCAGCTTCCAATCTTCTGCGCACCGGCTCCCTAGAGGGTCTCCACTCACCTGTACTTTAAGTTCCTAAAGACAAGAGTTCAAAGAGAAGCCCTTAATGATAAGTCCTTGTTGAGTCCTGAAAGGCAAATCTTTCAAGCAAAGTTTCAGGGTAGTCCTTAAAGGTAAGCTCTCAAAGAAGAGGTATTCAAGCTTTGCGTATCCTTGAAGTTCATTTCTCAAAAGGCTAGTCTGTAAAACAAAGTTCTTAAACACGAATCCTGAAACCAACAATTTGAGGACCCCCAAAGGAAAGCCTTAGTTTTGAAACATGTTCTTAAAGCCAAGTCATTAAAAACAAGTTCTTAAAAACAAGTTCTCAGTTATTCAATGCAACAAGACAAGACCCCAAGACAGCTTAGTTCATAAAGATGAGTTCTTAAATCCAAGTCATTAAAAATAAGTCCTTAAAGTCTCAGTCTACTAGAGTTCTACCCTCGGCATTACCTTGACGCTGCGTCAGTGTTTTTTATCAGGCACGAAGCTGGTCCCCCCAAAATAAATATATAGGCCAGTGACAGATCTGAAGGCTTAATTATTTTAGGGACAATTTATACGATTTTCCACGAGAAAGAAGCTGGAAGAGGCGAGCTGTGAAGGCCAGCCAACAACCTTGACTCGGACACGCTGATATTGATTTAACGGAGAAAACAGGAGCTGGTGAATTATGATGTCATGACTCAGTGCACTCCTTGCCTTTGTCACTAAAGAGGAATGAGGAGCTGCAGCAGGAGAGGAAGGAAGGGATGGGGAGACGGGGGAGGGTTCAGGCTTGGAAAAGACAGGCCCGGATAAAGCAGATGAATTAGCGCTTTAGCCTAATTGCTCCTCAGAGGGAGCGCAGTTGAGGGTCGACTGCTACCTGAACCCTGTGAGTAAATAAAGACAAACATTGGAGGGATGAGCATAAGAATCCATGAGCTGATGTTTAAGAAGGTGAATTGTCGATTGTGTGAAATTGATTGTTGATTCATCACTGTCCATTCATCCATGCAAACATTTTCTAGCACTTGTCTTCTTCAGGGTCACGGATGAGCTGGAACCTATCCCGGCACACTTTGGGTCAGTTCCAATCGTAGGCTATATATACTGAAGACAAATAACCATTCACACATGAGTGCAGACTTTCGTAAGGGAGGAAAAATGCTCAAATCAAGCCCAATTGTCGATATCTACGTACGGGACTTAACACACCCCAGCCACCAGACAATCTTTCAGAAGACATACGGCAGTCTGGCCTTTGCTCATTTTGATGGGAAGGCATGACAAATTTTCAAATTAGGCCTGGTCATCGGTATGTGTTCAGGACAATCTTTCAGAATCATCCACTGAGATGAGAAATCCAGGTCCTGCGGCAGTTTGGCTTTAGCCACAGGTGCTTCTATTTAACTGGCAGGTAAACATGCTTGTTGAGTAGAAGCACCTGTGGCCAAAACTGTGACAGAGTGTTTACTTCCTGGACCTGAATTTTCCATCTCTGGTTGTTAAAATGATCTGACTTTTGCTGACGTTGATTGTAAGAAAGGCGAAATGCTCACACTTGGCCCTACTTTGGGTTCATGTGTAGGACAGAGACATCATCCATCCATGAAAAGACAATCCAGTGGAGAGTGTGTTAAAGAAGTCCAAGAATCAGGCCTTTGCTCACTTTGTTAAGAAGGGAGGGGGGGGGGGGGGGGTTGCTCAAATTAGGTCTGTTTAACGGTATGTGAGAACCTTGCATAATACACCCACAAGATAATGGCTCAGACACATCAGAAAATCATGATTAGATTTGATCGTAAGGGAGTAAAAATCCTCACATGAGGCCAGATTGTTATGTGCATAATGCTTACGCACCCCACAGACAGAATAATTGCTCAGGATAAGCTTTCAGTGCATGTGATAATTAGACTTCTGTTGACTTTGATGTTAATTAGACCCAATGATTCGTTATGTGTAAACCTATTTCAATTACAATCACCAGCGGAAACGTGACTTGCCCACCATCCAACTATTAGTGGATCGTCCCATACCAGGGGTCAGCAACCTTTACTCTCAAAAGTGCCATTTTAGGCCAACAGAAACAGACAATCTGTCTGGAGCTGCAAAACATTTCAAGATTGTGATGAAGGAAAGTGTGTGTCCGTGTTAGTCGAATGTACTGAGGGCCCAAGAGCTAGTTAGAGCTGCACCACAACACAAAAATAGGAGAGCAGCATCCAATGCGTAGACATTCATTTTCTTCTACCTTTCCTTTAATTTTTGAGACTTTTTTTTTTCCACACACTTTAGACTTTTCTGTCTTTTTATTTTATTTGTTTACAATTTTGGCAATTTTATGGTCATATTATTATATATTATGGTCACTTTCTGCTTTTGTTGTTGTTGACATCTTATTTTGTAACATTTTTTTCTGCCTTTTGCTTTAAATTTTCTGACTTTTTTGGCAATTTTGTGGACATTTTATGGTCATTTTCAGGATTTCTTCTTTTGTTTTTGGACATTTTATAGATACTTTTCAAATGTTTTCTGACTTTTTTGGCAATTTTGTGGACATTTTATGGTCATTTTCGGGGCTTCTTCTCCTGTTTTTGAACATTTTATGGTTACTTTTTTAATTTTTTTTGCCTTTTTATTAAATTCTCTGACAATTTCATGGACATTTTATGGTCATTTTCTGCTTTTCCACTTCCTTTTTGGGCATTTTTAGGTAATTATTAAAAACATCTACCTTTCATCTTAAAATCTGGGCTCTGACATCTTTTTAACATATAATAATTTTTTTTACTCCAAATCATTAATTCACTTATATCCATCCATCCATTTTCTTAACCGCTCAGTCCTCACAAAGGTCGCGGGGGTGCTGTAGCCTATCCCAGCTGGCTTCGGGCACCCTGAACTGGTTGCCAGCCAATCCAGGGAATTCACTTATAATAATATGTAAAAAGATAAATAATCTTAATTCCTTATTTTTTTAGAGATCCACAGGAAGCTACAGGAGAAGGACTTAAGAGCCACATGTGGCTCCAGAGCCGCAGGTTGCAGACCCCTGACCCATACCAATGTGGTTGGTACCACAAATGGATTCTTGGCAAGTAAGCGTTTCACGGCCATTTTGTCAAATTTTGTGGTAAAAAAAGTCAGACGAGAGCTACAGCGAGCAGGTGAAGCGTATGTCAACCATTACACAAGGGCTTTGTTGTCTTTTGTTAAGAGGACACACAGCAACAGCATGTTCACATTCAAACACAAGCCACGGCCACGACCTCTGCGTCCACTTGCGTCACCTCGAAGGTCGACGCAGTGAATGAAGTTGCCGCCGTTAAAAAAACTAGTTTTTGCAGAGGCGCTCGGCAACGCATTTTTCCCGCCGCTGAATATCGTTGTATTGATTGAACAGACAAGAGAAAGCGGTGAGCTTCTTTCACATGTTTATATCAAGGCCGCCGTGGGATAAACAGCCTTCACTCAGTTCCTCTCTTGCCGCGCTCAAGGCCCAGCCGGCAGCGCTTATAAAAACGCTCCCGTCTCAAGGAGAGATGACATGATGTCTTGTTGCAAACACACCGCCGCAAATCTATGACAAGCTTTGAGCATTTATTCCATATCCTTGATATCAAACAGTAGTGTTTCTCACTAGTTCAGTTTTTGTTAGCACTAGTTGGACAATTAGCCACACTGGCTGTGCACTTTGTCATACTAGTTGCACGGAAACTCTGACTAGTCGCTCATTTTCAGCAACATGCTAATTACTCAAACGTGAATTCTTCTCACTAGTGACATGTGTCCTATGATTTCCTTGCACTAGCTAGGTTGTGAGAGCTGAAACACCTACTAGTTAACTAGTGAAAGACAAAACACTGACAAGTTAACTAGTGAACGTCTCTTGAAGTCTACATGTTGAACTAGTGACATGCAAATGTTTTACTAGTTAACTAGTGATGCCCCAAATATCCACTAGTTACACTAGTGAGACATTTTGACTGAACTAGTGAGGTCCAAAACGTTCACTAGTAGAACTAGTGGATGCCAACATGCTCACTAGTAAACTAGTTACACCCCAAAAATTAATGAGGAGGTGGGGCCGACGTGCATCCAGGGTTCCTATTGGCTCTGCAGTTAAAATACACCAATCAAGATTCAGATTTTGTCATTATCCCACCCCCTTTAATTGCATGTTTTACACTAGTTTACAAGTTGTTTTAAGGAATTGGAGCTCGTTCACAAGTGAATGCCTATTACGGTTACATGTTAACTAGTGAATGCAGAAACCCAGACTACACAACTACTTGCATCTATTTGTACCTTACAAGCCAACTAGTGAGACTCAAAATGTTCACTAGTTAACTAGTAAATGCAGAGATATCCTCTAGTTACACAAGGTGGGCTCATTATGATGCCACTTGTTAACTAGTGAAACACGTGTTTTCCTACAAGGTAACTATCTGGGTACAGAGTGAGTACCTAGTAAACTAGTGACACAGATTTTCTTATCACTAGTTTACTAGTAGAAGGTATCTTGTCTCACGTGTCAGCCCCAAGACTGAACTTGTACACACTTTGACTGTGCAAGTTTCACACAATTGCTCACTAGCTGGCATGTGCACACAACTAGTTAACCAGTGAAAATAATTACATTTCACTATTTGACATTGTTGACACTTCGCAAGTTCACTAGTTGTGCGCACGTGTCAACTAGTAAGAATTTTTGTTAAACTAGTATGATGTAAATGACGCCTATTATACTAGAAACATTACCTAGTGTAACAAAATTCATTACATGTTAGATATTTGTTACACTAGTTGTGTACAGTTGCTTACCAGTGCTACATAAGGGTCCACTAGTTAAAATACACGCCCAACATGTAGGAAAAATGTCTAACGTGTTCTGTCAAATCTTGAACAAGTTAATTTCTTGGTCTGACTTGTGAAAGAAAAGGCCTTTCACTAGTTAACTAGTTAAATAAACATCAGTGTCACTAGTTAACTAGTGACTCAGTCTGGATGTAACTACCTTGCAAGAGAGATACCAAGTGATTCACTAGTTAACAAGTGAGGTCAAAACGAGCCCAACTATACACAAGTGGGTATATTTGCATTTACTAGTTCACTAGATCACATTTTGGACCTCACTAGTCAGCTAGTAAGGTTGGGAAGATCCTAACTAGTGTAACTAGTGGACATTCTATGCCTTCCTAGTTAACTAGTAATTCATTTAAAACCTTACAAGTGAACCACAAAGGTTAGAAAAAACGCAACTGGTGATACCAGTGGACATTCGGCCCTTACACGTCAACATGCAAAATTCAACAATAGACCATAGACATCTCTAATGCGACTCAAACCCCAACACGTTCACTAGTGGACTGCATGCAAATGAAGCAGGCGGGACATGAACTCTGATTGGTCGATATTCAATTTAGATGTCTTGAAGCTTTAACCCTTAAGTGCCTAGACCGCAATAACTCTAAAGAAAATAAACTGTATTTACAAAAAACAAACAACAAAACAACAACACATGCTTAATTCATCTCGCCCCCACCACTAAACTTAATAAGCATTGTGGCTGTTTTATTTTTAAATAACTGGATAACTACTTTTGCACTGTATAGATACAGTGCAATATACAGTGCATAGACAGAGAGTGACCAGTGGGCTCAAAAATGGACACTAGTGGTGTCAGAAGAGACACGAACTAGTGATGTTGCAGTCATTTTTGGGCTTACTTGTTAATATGTAAACCCAATATAAGCTCAATGTTAGCTTACTTGTTAACATGTACGCTCAGTGTGAGCTTACATGTTAACATGTACACTCAATAAAAGCTTACTTGTTAACATGTAAGCTCAATGTAAGCTTACTTGTTATCTTTAAGGTCAATGTAATGTGTCTAATAGCCTACTAGTGGGCACGCTGAGCTTGATATCGCAGATATCAAGCTCGGTGCGCATGTTGATATCCTTGATATAGTGGACACTTTAAGGAATAAATATACAAAGTGCTTGCCGGCAAGCACTTTGAACACTTACTCATCCAGACAAGTTCTTACTCCGCCTTTATTACCCAGGATGTACCAGACAAGATCTGCGTGACTTCGCACAGCCAATCAGCCAATCATGATACATTTCCTACCACCAGCAGTGATTTGAAACAGATTTAACAACAAATGACAATTCAAATCCTCAAGAAGGGCAAATTTATTTCAGAACTGTTGCACTGGATTCCTTTTTATTTAGTATAGCATATAAAGTGGTAAGTGACTGCACTGTATTGATTTTGAATAGATAGAGGGGGCAGTAAATGACTGTGGAAGCTCAAATTCAAGCTTTACAGGGTTAAATTTTTCCTGGGTTGAGCTCTGATCATAGAGCCAATAGGAGTTACCCACTTATGGCATTGTCCGGCCTCCTGATTAGCATTTAGCGTAACTAGTGCCACTAGTGAGCAATTTGGTTTTCACTTGTTCTACTAGTGAACATTTGGGCATCATAGCTACCTAGCAAATTCAAAAGACTGTTAAACTAGTTTACTAGTGAGCATGTTGGCATCCACTAGTTCTACTAGTGAACATTTTGGACCTCACTCATTGAACTAGTTCAGTCAAAATGTCTCACTAGTGTAACTCGTGGAAATTTTGGGCATCACTAGTTAACTAGTAAAAACATTTGAGTGTCACTAGTTCAACACGTAGACTTAAAGAGGCTTTCACTAGTCAGTGTTTTGTCATTCACTAGTTAACAAGTAGGTATTTCAGCTCTCACTACTAAGCTAGTGGAGGAAATCAGAGGTAACTAGTTAACATGTTAGAATAACTCACGGTCAACTAGTAAACCTGTTAGAGCTTTTGTGCCTTACTAGTTAACTAGTAAGACTTTGAACATTACTTGTTTGGTCCAGTGGGCAGCTAGTGCATAAAAAACCTGACTAGCTGCAAGTTTGGCTCTACATGCATGCTTGTATGTGTCACTAGTTAGACTTGTGTCAGCACTAGTTAGATTAAAGTGGCACAAGTTGCAGAAAATGGGTGACATGTCAGTGTTTGTAGTGCGACAAAGCGCAGAACTAGTATGGCTGAATGTCCACCTAGTTCTGATGAAGGCTGCACTAGTTAGGAAACACTACTGTCTGATATCAAGGATATGGAATAAATACTCAAAGGGCTTGCCATACAAATCCACACACTTGCGCCTGTACACAGTGCGAAATTATACTTTGAGCTCGCCATGCTGCCCCATTGGTGAGCCAGCGACTGTACTCCTTACTTTGTCAAAATGGGCTTGTTACTTTGTTGAACCTCCAGGCGTGTCTTGTCAAGCGTGGTGGTGGGAGTGTCGGGAGTGTCATGTCTGGGGCTGCATGAGTGCTGCCAGCATTGGGGAGCTACACTTCATTGAGTGAACTAAGACTGCTATCATGTAGTTTGACATACTGAAGCGGAACATGCCCCCCTCCCTGTCGAAACTGGACTGCAAGGCAGTATTCCGATATGATAATGACCCCAAACACACCTCCAAGATGATCACTTTTAAAGCGGCTGAGGGTAAAGGTGGTGGATTGGCTAAGCATGTTTCCAGACCTAAACTCTATTGAACATCTCTGCGGCAGTGGAGAAGTAGCGTGAGACCTTGAATATCCGCCCGTTCCGCGACGTCCTCATGCAGTGGAAAGGGATCCCATTGCAACCTATGAAGTGAACTCCATGCCCAAGAGATTTAACACACTGGAAAGTAATGGTGGGCCCACAAGATATTGACACTTTGGACATTTTCACATAGGGGTGTACTCGCTTTTGTTGCCAGGGGTTTAGCTAATAAGGGCTGTAAGAACTTCTCATTTCTCATTAATTTCTTCATTGTTGTACCATGAAAAGGTATAATTAAATATCTGCAGAAATGTAAGTGGTGTACTGTGCTTCTGCATTCAGAGCCATGTCATGTTCATTTCCAGTCGGGATGTAAGCTCACAGTGACAATATGGGAAACATTTTCAAACTCAAAACTGAACTGACACTGAACATAGTGTTGACTCATTTTGAAAACAAAAATATTTTGATGACATTTTGACCTCAAAGTTCTCATACCAAACCATTATACAATCACTTTAAAATAAACAAACAAACAAATAACAACAATATATTCTATGTAGCCCTATTAGTCTAAACACAGCATTCTGATTAATATTATGTTTGTAGAATATGAATAAAGCAGCAAAATCCACCCGTTGTTGTCCATCTCGTGGGGTGGCCATTCTGCCACTTTTGCTATCCACTGAAAATGACATCACAGTTTAGTCAGGGAGGGTTAGGACAAAATCACCACCACACATTAACGGAAGCCCAGAGGTGTTGATTGAGAAGGATTTTCATGTGTATACATCCAGTGTTTATTTCTGAGTGAAAACTAAAGACCTCACCTTTAAGCAGAATACAAAGTTTAGACTAATGGAGCTTCATAAAACAAATGGTTGATGTTTGGATTAACTTTCCCTTTAACATTTTAGAAAAAATTGTTGTTCATGTATTTTTTACATACGAGTTAAGAACACAAAGTGTATGAGATGATCCTTTTTTACCGAAAAATCCCCCACCCCAAATGTAAATGTTCCAAATTTTTTAGCACTTCACTTCACAATTTTGATTAAAATTCACGCTTTGCAATAGTTTGACCAACAAATGCTTGAAGTATTTCCTACTTTTACAGATTAAAAGTAAACACAATTTTATTTTACATTTTATATGGCCACAGTTTGCGACTTCATTATTTCCTATGCGAAAAAAATGTTTGCAATTCAACCTTTGAGATTCCACTGTAGTAAGTGTTGCTGCTCCACCGCCGATGATGTCACCCAGGAAGCGGCTCGTTGACAGACAAAACCTCAGAAGTGCGCATGCTCAGTTCACTGAGTGAGTTGACAAAAAAAAAAATTGGCCATTTTTTGTCTCCAGTTAAAACAAAAAGTGACTTTTTGCTGCTCGAGTGAATTCCCGCCATGTGGCCCCTGTAATGTTTTTCTTCCCCCGTGCTAGTGCAGCACTCAGCGTTTCTGGAAGGTGTGACCTCACCAGTGAAATCGAGAGGTCAGCGTGACCAAAAAGACGACGGCTGCCTGGCACGTTCCCGGCAGCTCGGCCTTGGAGAAGAGCACAAGGTTCTATTTTTTGTTTCCTTTGGCTTTGACACCCACAGGCTCTCGAAGGCAAGCATAAGAGGACAACTTTGTATGATTCAAGGCTTTGCATTAAACGACTCCCCCTGCAAAAGTCTTGCGGAGCATTGTTTGTTGATTTGTTGGGCACTCTTCTGGCGGTTGCCATGGCGACTGCCTCCATCTTCTCTCATCGCGGCGGCCGACATAAAGAAGCGTGTCCTTGTCTCCATAATAGTTACAAATTGAATACTGCACTCTCCAAGGACTTGTGTCAACGACTTACAGCACTGTGAAAATGTGTTTGTGCATTAGAGACCAGCTGAATAAATAGCAACTTTTTTGAAGTTTTTAATTACCTCTTTTTTTCATAGTTTTCATCTTTTTTTTTTGTCACGGAAAAAGCATTGGAAAACAAGAAACAGACGCCGAAACTATATCAAGCAGGAACATTGAAATGATTGCTTACTTACTGACATTAAAATGTCCTCACGGGACACTTCATTAGGTACAGCTCCTATAAAGAACTCTACTAATTGAAATTTGTTGGAAACAAAAATGTTCACTTCTCATCTGAATGTGATTCTCAAAGGTTGTCTGTTTATATCTAATTGTGATTGACTGGCGACCAGTCTGAGTCAAGTGCGATAAATAGCTGGGTGATGGGCAACTCAACATGGAGTGGCTCCTCGATTATTTTTTTAACTTTATAAAAATGCTTCTTATACCACATTTGATCAAGTTGTAATAACACTGTGCACCACTAGATGGCAGACATTGCTTAGTAGAGTTTTCAAAGATTAATCTCCACTATATGATGGGCGTGACAGTTCTTTTAAGGTAACTGAATCATTTGAATCAGTTCATTAAAAAGAATCATTCAAATAAATAATACCAAAACAAATTTCCTTACCTTCTGTGCTATGATTATCCAGTATATACAGCACGCTTTGTAATTAACATACTTCAACATGTTGTTTACTTCCACTGCGGACCGCTCACCAGATGTCTGTTTGCATCATTTGGTAGCAGCGTGGCGTTCAAGGTCACTTTGCAAAGCACAAGGTCAGGCAGCAGGCTCGTAGCAAACAAAGCAGCAGATGTGGCGGTGTCCTCGTTGATATGTGGCTCAAATGCAGCAAACTTTAGCAACTAACTACGCTATTTATGTAGGGTGATCTTGTTCCCATTTAAAAAAAAAAAAAGAGGACACTTACCTCGGCCTTGAAATTGTGGTACCAGTCGCAGTTACACAGTGTACTTCACCTCCTATTAGTCTCGCATAGCTAACCGGACATTTTCATGAATTTATAAAAACCCCAGACGCCCGAAGAGGACGTAAGAAAATGTATGTATTTATTACCGCTACGCTACAGTGGGACTTTGTCAGCTATGTGAACCTTTATGTGAACTGCTCCACTCAGCACTCAAGCAGACTGTATAGACAAGCTAATGCGACATTCAGACCAACAGCGGGGGAGGCGTTGTGTGTCGCTTCCTTCGCTAGCGTTTCACCGCGATTAGTTTTTTGGAACGAATGCCGCTCATTTGTGCAGAGGAGGAGGCGTGTCGCTTGGTGAACAACTACTGTAGAGCACTTTAGCGAGTCAACAAAACAGAGCAGCGCCAAGTATTTCTTTTTTTCCTGGCTCTATACTGCCGGGGCGTTATTTTCTCTAAGGTATGTGCTTAAAAAAGGACTAAGGAACTTTTCCACCTTCATAAGATATTTTCATAACTCTTCTGATGAAACATCGACTTAAAACTAGTTGACTGGTAACTTTGACATGGCCTGAGGGGGCCTGTATCATTTTTACTGGCACTAAGCAACTTTGAGGAGGATGGTAGGAACACTGCCACACAAAAAACTACAAATGTGCTGACGGCTTTATGGCATATGTCACTTCCCCCTTTCCCCATTCTTCACAAAGATGGAAGTCGATTTGAATGTCAACGCACGATTACTGCTTTCCTGGCAGAAGCTGCAAATTAACTGAAAAGTTTTGTGTGAGGGGGAAAAAAAGAAAGGAAAAGTGAAGCTACCTGGAAAAAAGGACAGTCAAGGATCAACATTGGCCCGCTCGCTGGCATAAGCAAAAAAAACGACACAATGCACTTGTCTTCATAGGAAATGTGGTCTTCCTTCAGACACAACAATACCGCTTTTGTCCCTATGACGCCACCATAATCAACGTTAACTGAAAGTTCCTTATTGTTGCTTTAATCCGGCGGCAGCGCTAAATAGCTTTAGCTAATGCATGCTAAACACTATTGCTCCCTCGGTCCAGTTCGACAGCAAGTAAATACACTTACCAGCACTCGGTATGCTACCTCCTTGTTCACCGGTCCAGCTGGCCGTATTGTTGGGCGATGTGTGTGACGTACCTGTACTTGAAGCCGATTGGCTGCTGCGAGGCGAAGCGCGAAGAAAGTTAAACATTTTCGACTTAGGCGAAAAAAGCGAAAGTGCGGATTTTTGCCTCGCCACGCCGCTTCCCACCGCTCCAAACGCATCCTCCGCACCGCCCCACGCCCTTTCGTACCGTTCCGCGCCTGATACGCCTCCCCCGCTATTGGTGTGAATGCAGCATAACAGCAATGGAGTTCTAACATGACCAACATATGATGTGACAGTGGTTCTTAACCTTGTTGGAGGTACTGGACTCCACCAGTTTCCTTTGAGGTCGTCCCCCTAAATCGCAATAACAAAAATATATCAATACTGTGCAGCGAAGCACCCCCCAAAGTCTGATGTTTCCAACCCCTTCACAGTTGGGATGGTGTTCTAGGGATTGCATTTATTTTACCTTCTTTATCTTTCAAACATGGCAAGTGGGGATTATAAATGGTGGTGCTCGATGGTGTTCTGTTTAAAGATGCAGTGGATGTGTAATCAATTTCCATTGCACTGTTAAACTTCCACTGCATCTTTAATTAATTGAATGCTAGCCTTGCAGCGCTGCCATCCCCTCAGTGCCAGCCATTTTACAGAATTGTAACCCTTTTTTTTTTTTTTTATTGTACACTGCTATATAATACAAGAGGCAATAGATAGTATAGGCATCATATGACGTGGGCTAATGGACAGTGAAAGGAGTCATCTTGAAGTTATGAAATTTAGCATGGGACCAAGTTCGTGCTTACCTACACAGCGACGCGGCTTGCCCTCGAAGATGCTTCCAACTGGACGTGCGCGGACGCTCATCGCATGGTTCCCTGGATGGAGATACATCGAGGGGGCGTTTCTGGTCAAAAGCCATATGATGATTGCTGTGTGGCTTCTTTAGACCAATGTGGCGTCCTACCTCGATGCAGTTTGCCCAGGAAGCTTCATCCGGTGAATTGGAGAGTCAAACAGACGCGCGATCACCCGGTGGCTTCCCATGTCTTGACAAATTTCTTAACGCGAAGCTAATGCTCCTCCACATGCGACCACCTACTTTTTTGTCCACTGCGGGCGTCTTCTACTTCCCCAATATGCTGGTTCTCCTCTGCTCAAAGCTACTGTTGCCATCTACTGGCAACAACACCTCATTACAATCATTCTTAAGATCATGTCTGTGTTCTGTTTTTTCCTTGTGTGTCTCCCTTGTCTTGTTGAGTGTAATCCTGCCCTTCCTCGTGTCAACCAATCAGTGCCCTCAGCCACTTGTGTCTTGCCCCAGGTGTGTCTTGTTGTGTCATTAGTGTGTGTGTGTATTTAGTCTCCTGTCTCCCCTCTGTCTGCGGCGGTTCATTGTCGTTTTCCTCCTGTCATGCTGCCAGTTTGTTTCCTTGTTGTCCTCCACACGTTTTGTTTTACTGCCATTTTGAGTTCGCTTTTGTTTTGAATAATGAATTTCCTTTTTTGTACACCACCTCTGCCTAGTGATGGTAAAATGAAGCATCATGAAGCAATGAGGCCTTCCATCCAACTGGTTCGCTCCTGGGCCGAAGCATCATGAGGCTTCATTTGTTCTATTGCGCCTTCATGTGGAAAATAAATGTCATGACAGACAGTGATTAAAATGATACCATGGATTTGATGGGGTCAAAAGGGCAGTTGTGATGTGAATGAATGTGCGTGTGGTAATTGAAAGAATGATTGCTTTATTTTACACATTGACATATAAACAAGGAACAAGACACACCTTTCATTCATTTTTATTGAGGAAAACTAGCATTTCCAAAGTTTTTAGATTTAAACGGTTTATTATTTTAGATAGGATTTCTCCTGCTTTTGAAAATAGTCTTTCGCAAGGGAAGGACGGATGAGGCCCCGGGGTACAGAGAAAGGTTATTGCTAGTTTGTAGAGGTCTGGGTAGACATGTTTGTGCAGCTCCCAGTAGTCCAGGGGGTTTGACATTGTGCTTATGTTGGGTTCACCCAGGTAAGTGTGGACCTCCACAGTCGCATATGCGGTCTCACTCTGGGTCCTCCTCTGCATGACTGTGTGGTCCAATCGCCGCCAGAGTTTGTCACCGAAGACACAACAAACAGACTAACAGCCAACAGGCAGTTCTGGCTGCCCATCATAGAGATGGGAGCAAAAGAATACCTTATCCCACAATAATGCACTGCCGCTCATTTCCTATTGCTTAATTAACACCATTAGAATGTATCGAATATTACCTTGCTCCACAGGCTGGGAAGCTTCTGATGTGTCCGGTTGTGTTGATGAAGATAATGGGTTGGAGGAGGAGGAGGTAGATGCCCTGTGCCGGATCACTGTCACACATTCAGCTGTGAGCCTCGTCTAAGCCTCTTGTGCTTTATTTGGGCTAAAGAGTGTTCTCTTGGTACTGAAATTAATTAATTAATTATAAATGTTCGATTTATAATATTTATAACCTTTGTTTTACTCGTTGAGAAGGCAGATATTTGGAAGTTTTGTGTGATTTGTCACCTACAATAGATTAATTAGGTTGTCTTAAATCTATTTTTTTTTCTTTCTTTCTTCTTTGACCCAAAGTCCTCACACTGAGGTGTCTCCAATTACATCTGCTTTCGCTTATTTACATTGTGGGGACGTGGCTAGGGCTCTGTTTTACACCACAATCTCTTGCCTCAAAGGCTTTTGTCTTTTTAGGACTTTGTGTGGGGTTTTATGGTGGCTGGCAGGAAATGCCACATGTGGTGCTTGAGGTTTGTTTGAAAGGCCCTGATCTGATGATCCTTATTTATGGGCCACAGGCTGTGTGTCTGGTGATCTTATCTTTGCGGTTTGAAAAGATCAGTGGATCTTTGTCAAAAGGAGGGAGAGTGAACAAAGGACAGTTCATGTTTAAGAAATTAACCAATGTAGACGAATTAGTAGATTAAAAACAAAATTAAAAACAAAATTAAAAGGTTGTGGGGTATCGGCCTATACTCCAATTGATAGGGTGAGTCTGAATGTGATAATCCACAGTTTGAATATGAAGAAGTCTACAGGAGCAAAATCAAACACAGAAAAGTAAGTTTGGGCAGAGGAAAAGATGAAGCATATCGCCAAATGAAGGTAATTATATTATATTATATATTTGATCTCAGAAACAATTGAAAAATGTAATGTTTGGAGCCCAGTGTTTGCAAGAGATTATATGATATGCTAGTAAAATGATTCCTTTCAGGATGGTGAAAGGCACATTCATGCAAATTTAGAACAGTGAATGTCGTGGTAAAATTATTACCTACTATTATATGAAATCTATTTGAAAAATAAATATTTACAAGCTTTGTATGTTGTATTAATGAATGAGCGAATGCCATTCAACTCAATCAAAGGCTGGGCTCTATTTCAATGTCACATGAATAGATCTTTTCCTGTTCCAACAGCGCAGAACCTACGGATCTTAATCAAATAACATTTACTAATCCCAACTAACAAAAACTATCAGGTGTTTTTTCTCCAAATAAAATTTATGTGAGTTTATGAGACACTAAATGAAAATGTTCTGCACTCAGGAGAACGATCCCAGGGGCTGACGGAGAGGACATCTTGTGCAGTTCGCTGCACAGAAAGGAGGATGGAGACGACATTCCACATCTGGTCTACAAGGCTGCCAGATCCATATCAGGCTCATCAATCTCATCACCTTCGACTGGGAAAACAACGTCTACTGATCCAGTGTTCAGCTGCCCTATTGGGCAATCATTCCACAACGATTGAATCACATTTGCAGGCAATCTACCCAGGGGTTCTGCAAAAAGCTGACAACGTCATTTTCTCATTCAACAAAGAACAAACCAGAGATGACTTCAAAGCAAGAACGCATCTACATCTGCCGATACATTGCGACACTCTTTCTTGCCACTAAAAAATCTTTTAATGTATCAAATTGTTTTTTAATGCCATATGACTGCTAAACTACCTCCTCTCCTGCTAAAGGGATGTTTTAATGATAATTACTTCCCCCACACAACCATTGCTTAATTTTGCGCGTGCCGTTTGCGATGATGAAGATCCCCGCTGGAATTTTTCTGTGAAATTAATTAATTATTCTGTATGTTGGACTTTGTCAAGTCCAAAAGATGGATTGAAATGAATGAATTAATTATAAATGTTCGATTTATAATATTACTAATTAGAAGTGGACAAAATTGCTTTAATTTACTCAGTATGTCTCTGTGGGGAATTTAAGGTGAAGAGGGGGTTTTTCTCTTCACAGTACTGAGAGCAGAGCGAATGTGTTAATTAGATCTCTTTGTTTAAACTAGGCGTCAGCAGGTCTGCTTTGAAAAACAAACTCAAATTCTTATCTGATCTTTGCAAAACATCATTGTGGTCAGGGGGAAGGGACATCTAGGTCTGCTCTGAAAACAACATCATTGTAGGAGGGGGAAGTTTGGTGAGTGTATTGATGTATCATGTGACTGTCAGGGAAGGAGAAGAACGGCTGAGGATTGGACGAAGAAGACGGGGAGGGGTTTGAAGAATCACGAAATGATACTGGTGGCTTGCTCGGGGGAAGAACGACACATATGCGGGGGGAAATGGCGGCGTTTGGCTGCAACTCCATGTGTCCATAAGCTTATGTAAAATAAATCCTGATTTCACCGATCTCATTGTCTGAGTTTGATAATCAACATTGTGAACACGGGAAAAACAAGAATTGTTTTTCTAACAGTACCCAAGTTCTTTAGAACAAAGTTTACACTTCACCTTTTGAAATATCAGCAAGTAGAAGAAAGACATTAAAACGAGGGATACACTGTGTTGTCACAATAATTTACAATATATATTCACACTGGTTATTATAATTTGTACCTTTTTAGGATAGATCTGCTCAAAATGATCCCAGACAGGGGATGTTCTCTTCTTTTTCGTTGCGGGTGCATCCATTGCAAAACGAATCCGATTGAATTGAGGTTTGAAGATGCGAGTTGGGTGTGTCAGTGTCACCTGTGAGCTCATTGTCGTCTCGGTGCGCCATTTTATTTCGAATCACCCGCGAAGCTATGTGTTGGCGATGACATAGGAAGCCTGTCTGGCGAGGCTTCGGACGTAGCAACGCGCGTTCCGAGGCTTCGGGCGTGGCCACAAGCGTAATCAACACATGCCTCGATGTGCGCTTTGCAGATTTGTTTCCGGTTTACTCGGCACACGCATCGGCGCCTCGGCACAGTAGGGCACATCACCACCTCTGCCTCCTTGCCCTGCTTCCCTGCGATTGGGTCCTCCACCAAATGTTACCCCTTGACAAATCAATAGTTGTTGAGGACTTGCATGAGGTTGTTCTACGTCCCGTGCATTAAACCCCCCGCAAAACTCGAGTTAATTTGTGGATGGCACTGAGCGGTTCGATTAAAACCCCAAGTTAATTCGTGGATGGCAATGAATGAGTTAAAGTGTGTGATCTTTAGCGCTATCGAGTGGTGAATTAATAATTCATTCAATTTAAAAACCCACTATTGATTTCAATAATATGCACCAAAAAAAAGTTCTAACACATCAACATACAAAAATTTTATATAATCGTAGGTCTAGTAATCACTAATTATATTACATGGCTGGAGTCTCACCTCACAAGAGGCTGACATGTTTCGCCGCCATCTTCTTGCTACGGATGCACAAAAGACAACTTCACAAACCTAGTTAGCCCGGGTGATGTTTGCATCTAGTGTCGGACCCAATGAGTAGCCCGCCGCTTACCTTCCACAGCTGGGGCCTGCGGGTGGCAGTTGTTGAGTCCCGTGATTTGGGCTCTGGTCGCTTGTCAACTTCTGCTTTGCTTTTGCAAGATTTTACTAGTTGTTTTTTCATAGCTTCTCTCACTAGAAGCTCTTGTTAGCTACTCCAGCCTATTGCACCGACTAACTACTGCTCTTGTTAGCTGTTCCGGCTAAATCCGTCTCGCTTGGTCTTTCGGCGTCGTTTGCCGGGCTTCACACCGGCTGCCAAGTCGTTGTCTCTCACCAAGATGCTCGTTTGCTCACGCAAAATAAGAATTGGTTATCAGGCTTTTGCAGAGCTTGCTGATGAGCTGATCATATATCACCTGTTGGAGAAGGGAAACATCCCAAACCTGCGGGACTCCAGCCCTCGAGGACCAAGTTTGCCCAGCCCTGTCCTTGGGGCTAAGCCCCCCCTTTCCATTAAACCTCGTAACGCCCCTAGCGAGATCTAGTGGTCAACTATTCCACATTGTCACTTTAAACAAGAGGAGTAAAAAATAATAAAAATTTGCAAGTGCTTCATGAAAGCTTGGTGTTCCCATCACTAACAAATACGGCGAACGATTTTTGGGAATTAAGAAAATAAACCCTACTACAAATTTTACATAATTCGGGGACTAATGGCAATGTTTTTACTTTGAAGCCGTATCTCACTGAGCGATTGCACACGTAGTGCATGTGGGTTTTTCGTCTGGGTTCGTTAAAAGGTTGCCAAAGGTTTAACGGCCGCAAACAGTTTTTCTTGTAGTAAAGATATTTTAAACACGATGAAAGAAGTGGAATAATACAGCGAGCATAAAAGTCAGCTACATCAACTACTATCACCCCAGTATCATGTAGACTCAGACTGCATAATATAGGTCACAGCAAAGCAGGTCAAGACAAGATTAAAGTCCTATGTAAACCACTATTTCATACTTAGTTTATTAACAGAAGTGACTTGCAAGCTCAGATCAGGCCACAGCAAAGCGGAGCTAACGTGGGGGAGAGAGGCGGGACACTGCAGATGTAATGTCCTTGATCAACTCTGTGGTGAACATATGCTACGGGGACGCCAGCTAATTAGTCAAGGTTGAGTGGAACCCCAGGGTGTGTGTGTGTGTGTGTGTATTAGTGTGTGTACGTGTGCCAAGGTCAAACTCATGATTTGAATCCATAGCGCAATAAGCAGTAAGCCCCACAGTGCCACTTTGATGGGCTACGCACTCGGCCGTCCGCTACCACTTCAACTACCCCTCTCTTATTTTCCTGCTTCTTTCACTTACCACATGTGGCGCCACACTAAATCATAAAAGATTTACTTATTCAGAGGCGGGGTCATAAAAATGAGTTTTAGACACAGCGGCGATTAAAATGCAGATTGCTCCACGCGGCCTCCCCTTTATATACAGTACACATCTGCATATTCCATTTACTTGTTTGCCCCTTCTGTGTCTGTCCTTCCTGCTCAATTCATTGCTCCCAAATATATGTCACTGTGTGATATAACAGTGCTTGTCTACGATAACCATCACACACTCACAAAAACATGGAGGAGGAGGGGAGCGTGGCGATAATTTATGTCCCTCTTATCTTCCTCTTTACTGGCCTCGCTGTGACTACCGTTTGAATATTTGGAGGACGGGGTCATGTTTGCATAGGGAGCTAAATTACGACACTAATAACAGTGTCGGCTGCCAAGCGCTGCTAAAAAAAAAAGGAGGAAAAAAAGGGAGGCAACATGAGGAGGGCGGTGTTTGGTGTTGACAGACCAAGGTGAGGCAAAAGATTCATACGTTTACAATGGAAATAAAGGGAATAAAAGGAGTGTGACAAGTTTATTTTCACGATAAAATCGCAGAGGAGGATAAATCATAAAAAGTTGTCTTTATGTCTGTAAGTAATGTTTTTTTTTGTCCTTCATATCTCAGTGAGTCATCTTGACTTGTTGTTATTCATTTGTCTATTAGCTACTCACTAAGCACATTAATTGGATGACAACATTGCTTTGTAACTGCTTAAAGAGACACTGGCCAAATTAACATGTATGGCTTGATTGGTAGTAATTAATTACAAACCCAATTCCCAAAAAGTTGGAACACTATACAAATTGTGAATAAAAACTGAATGCAATCATGTGGAAGTGCCAAATTTCAATCTTTTGTTCAGAATAGAACATAGATGACAGGTCAAAAGTTTAAACTGAGAAAATGTATCATTTTAAGGGGAACATTTGTTCATTGTAAATTTCATGGTGCCAACAAATCTAAAAAAAGTTGGGACAGGTAGCAATAAGAGGCTGGAAAAGTCAATTGCACTTATAAAAAAAAAACAGCTGGAAGACCAGTTACCACTAATGAGGTCCGTTGGCGACTTGATTGGAGTATAGAAAGAGCTTCTTGGAGTGGCAGTGTCTCTCAGAAGCGAAGATGGGTAGAGAATCACCAATTCCTCCAAGGTTGCGCAGAAAGATAGTGGAGAAATATCAGAAAGGTGTTTACCAGCGAAAAGTTGCAAAAAGGTTGAAGTAATCATCATCTACAGTGCATAACATAATCCAAAGATTCTGAGAATCTGGAACAATCTCTGTGTAAGGGTCAAGGCCGAAAAATCATACTGGATGCCCATGGTCTTCGGGCCCTTAAACGGCACTGCACCGCAAACAGGAACGCTTACTGCAAGGGAAATCACACAAAGGGCTCAGCAATACTTCCAGAAAACATTGTGGGTGAACACAATCCACCGTGCCAGCCGCCGTTGCCAGATGAAACTCGACAGTACAAAGAAGAAGCCATTTCTAAAGCAGACCAAGAAGCGCAGGCGTTTGTCTGGGCCAGGGGTCATTTAAAATAATCATAAAGGGGAAGGTGCAACAAAGAAAGCCCAAGACAGTGAGAGACGTGTGTTAGACAAGAACGGGACAGCATTCCTATTTCTAAACTTGAGAAAGTCTCCTCGATCCCCAGACGTTTGCAGACTGTTGTAAGAAGAAGAGGGAATGCCTCACAGTGGTGATAATGGCCATGTCCCAACTTTTTTGAGATTTGTTGACACCATGGAAGTTAAAACCATAGCTTTCCCTTAAAATGATAAATTTTCTCTGTTTAAAGTTTTGACCTGTTCTCTATATTTATTCTGAATAAAATATTAAAGTTTGCCACTTCCACATAATTGCATTCAGTTTTAATGTGTATAGTGTCACAACTTTTTGGGGAATTGGGTTTTGCTGGGGTAAAGCACCTAAAAGTTTATCTCTATTATAAAATTGGGCAACCACTCTGAAAAAAAAAGCTGAGATTTTTTGCTGATTAAAACTAAAATTGGCATGCTGATCTCAAAACTGCTGTCATTTTTTTCTAGCACGTCAAGCTTTTTCAGCACAGCTTACCCTCCTTGTATGTAAAATGCCACTGTAGCTGTAGTAAGACTGTAGTAAAAATAACTGATTACGATTGGACTCATCGACAACTACATGGCAACTTGTTTATGGAGCCACAAAAGATAGTGAGAGGTGAGTGCAGCTCCCAGTAGGTCAGTACTATCAATATCTGCAAACATAAAGCTAGCATAGTAGGAATTAAACGGTTTAGTGCTAGCTTTTCTCGTAGCCTTGTAACCATGGCCATGCTGCCGTAAATTATATTCTGCTTGATGATTGTTTTATTTTTTTAGTTTTCAAAGCTTATAACTCCTCTTAGTGTTTTATTTACATACATTCACATTTTTTTTTAAAGAAAACACAGCTCCAATAGCTCAAAAACTTGATGTGATATAATTAAATGAAAAAAAAACAACAACAACAACAACAACAACAAATAGAAATCCATTTAGAATAATTCAAAAATTTGTTAAAAACAACTGTCAGACCAAACTCAACAAAAATGTGTTCCCCAGTGTAATTTATTTCACTTTATACTAGCAAAATGATCATTATTGGACTGCTCTTTGCAGTTGTGACATCACACAGTCACCCAGTCGTATCCCAGTTTGCCAATAGACACTGCACATTTGACAACAAAGACGAGACGAAAAATAAATTCATACTGTGGTGCAAAGTTTTGGACAGTTTTGGACAAAAATAACCCACTTCCATTAAGGGGGCAGCAACTTGGAAAAAGGACCGTCCACACTTTCTGGTCATTGTTAACGTACAACGTAATCTATGTTTATAAATGTCCATTCCATCAATTTTCTATTATAAAACGTGGGTTACTTGAGTCTTCAATAAGTCTAACATCTGAAAATCTGAAAAACAGGAGGTCCTCTCCTCAAATTTCAACACGGCAAATCTCGATTGGATTGTGAGGCGGATTTACTAATTGCTCGGCCACCATGCTGACCCTTGTACATTTGTAGTTGTTTTATACTGTAAATGTGACATTTTTTGTGTGTTGGAATTTTGTATTGATATTTTTCCCTGATGGAACTCCTTGTCTTGCACTTGAGAATTGAGTATAAAACTGCACAAAAAGCTCCACACTATCATTTTAAGTCTATACCAGGAACCTAGAAAAAAGCAACAGAGAAACAACGCTGATAATGTACTGCATTGAAAATGCTCTATGCTGCTGTCAACCACAATCCAATTTCAGAAACGTGTTTTGACGTAAATGCAACAACGACAATGATAATAATAACAATAATAATAACACAATGCATTCAATACCCCAATATAACCCAGCTACCTTAACTTTGGCAACAAGTAAATCTGTCCAATATTTATGATTAGAAATCCTAATGTGTGTTCGGCGTAGCAACGGACACCGTGATTGTGACGTTAAAACTGAACAATAGCCAATGAAGAAGAAAACTGAATCTCGCACCAGTTGCATTGAGTGTGTGTAAAATGTCTCCCAAGTCATACACTGCAGTAAAAATGGCAAGGGGAAACATTTATCACAGCAATGTTGTTTAAAGTTTAGCTAACAGTTAGCCTCGCTTCTTTTGTTTTTCTAAACAATTAATCTTTCTTCTTGTATATTCCAGCCACGCAGATGCCCCGTGGCACCGCCTCACACACGTCATCCTTGTGCTAAAACAGAATTATCACCTCCAATCATTTGCCTCATGTTCTACCCAGCCGAGTCTCATCCTGTGTGACCAGCTTACACGTCTTTGTGTCCACTGGCCTCGCTCATGCACATGAAAGGCAGGGTCATGTCCTTCGGCCTCCGCAGTTCTGTATTTACATTTATATTTCCCCTTCGACGATGACGTCATCATCCATACTTTCCCATATTTTCCAAGGCCGCTGCATGAACTCTTTGCTTCTTTTTATACACATAGAACAAATGTGAAGTATACGTTCAATTGAAGCGCCCGCTCTTTGCCTATATGACGCATTTTTGAGTCAGCTTTCTATGTAGGTTCATCAATTTGTGCTGTAACGCATTTCAAACGTTTGCCTCGTCTGGCAGAGTTCTCTGTGTACGTGTGTGACCATGGCCCACTTGGAGTTACCGGATCATATTTATACACTCACAGGACACACAATTAGGTATGCATGCACAGTTTAACGAGAGCCAAAACAAGAATTGTAGCAGCATAAAAAAAAGGAAAAATGCACAGTTTTGACTGACATTGTGAGCTAAGTATGAAAATAGCATAGCACTCGATTAACATGTATAAATTATACACTGAATAAACTGGGCTTGAAAAATATGAAATGAAGAAGATTTATTTCATGCAAATTGACTTACAGTATGTGCCAATAGAACAGGAAAAGTTGATCTCTTTAAACAAAGGTAGCCTAAAACAAACATACCAGTAAATGTGTAAAACTAGTACAGTATACTACCTACACCTATAGCATTGTGATATTTATTATTATCATTATAAGCTAAATGTACCCATAACCTGAACAACTACTACTAATAAAATTTTGAAGCAAGTGAAATGTTCTGTGTGGTAAGAAGAAATAGTTTGGCAGACAAAGAATACACATATTTTGCTTTGGTTTGAGATCTTTTTTAGTCTTTGCCGTGTAACCATGGCCCGACATGACATTTCCACTTCCACTAGTCCAGTATTGTGCCTTTTGACTTTTCTAGCTATATAATTTTCAAAACTGTTAAAATATTTCCTAGGTGTCTCAACAGCAGGTTGCTTGAGGGGATTCGATGCTCTAGGCGAACGTGCAGATTACCCCCCCCCCCACCCCGCGGCAATAAATAAATAAATAATTAAATAGATGAATAACATTTATAGATTTATTATATTTAATAGCACACCACATAATATCAAATTAATTAAATTAAATCTTTTTTTTGTCCTGCAATTTGCCACCCCCTACACTAGATGGCGTTCTAGCCAACCGCCTAGTTCGCCAATGCCCAGCCTGCTAAACAGAGATAGTGATTTGTAATGCCATGCGAAAAAAGTACTGTGAGGTACTATTTCTAGTACTTGACACTAAGCTACACAAACTTGATACTTGCATGGATCTGCGTAAAAGTAAGACAAAACAACGGGCTTGGCAAACAACAATAGAACCATCTACAATTTACGTCAATTTTTAGTATCTGGTAGCCAATATGAATATAAATCTGGCAAACGGCAATGGAAAAGTAATTAGCAAGTAGGCTAACCTTGCAGCTTGTAGGGTTCATGAAGTTGCGCCACGAAAGAAACAGGTTCTGTTAGTGATGTTTAGCTCTTTCACACTGAAGCAGAACATGAATTGATTATAAGCAGGTGTGTAAGTGTAACACGGGATAAATGTCTGACGTGTAGCCGCTAACAAAATGGGGTCAGAGTGCATTTGGTCAGCTGGCCGATGCCCGCATCCGCATAGCTACCGTGCGGGGCGGTATATGCATTATCACGCGACTCTTACTTGCCTCGCAAGGTCGACTGCTTGGGATGCGGTGGGGTGAGGGTGGGGGGCTGCTGCCAAGGTCACTGGGCTCCCAGGCAACCTCGAGGGGCTAACTGACCAGGAAATGTTCCCTCCACGGCAACGGAGCGCTCATTAAACGTTCCAGTAAATTGCACATGTGAGGTGTAATCTGGAATAACACACGTGCCTCAAGGCTGCAGTCACAAATGAAGGGAAAGTACTCCAACTCTGCGCTAATATTGTAAAGAGTTTTAGACCGTTGTTTTAGGCCTTGAAATTGTTTTTGAAATATCAGCAAGTAGAAAAGCAAGGGGAAAAATATGATATTTACGTAAATAGTATATGATTGTGCTGCTTTTACAAGGCAACACACTAAAAGCTTTTTTTGAATAAAGGAGACGCGGATGCAGCGTTAAAGCCACAATGGCGAGAGTGGCAAGGACCTTGGGTTTGATATGAAATCACACGACCTTGTCTGCGCCAGCCCACATGTTAAAAGCTCTTTGTTTGTAGGAAAAGTGCTTTAGAGACACGCTGAAAGGCTTCAACCTCCTCTGTGATTTCATCGCAAGACACATTCGACAAGCCTTTTTTCCTTTTCTTTTTTAACCATGATATATATTATTTTTTATTAATCACGTGTCCTTTATTTTTCTGGGTAGTTTTTCTTATTTGGATGGATGGACGGACGGACGGACGGACGGACGGACGGACAGACGGACAGACAGACAGACAGACAGACAGACAGACAGACAGACAGACAGACAGACAGACAGACAGACAGACATTTTCTGGTATTGGAGGCATCCAAAAGTAATTAAAAGTAATCAAGTTACATTAATCTCATGGTACTTGGATTACAATACAAACACATTTTTTAACAGGTAACTTGTAAATGTACCTGACTACATTTTTACCCTGCTTGTGGTATATTAGGGTATCTCAAAGAAAGGTGAGTTCTTCATTGAATAAAAGTGAGGAAAAAAAATGCAAATACAAACCTTACTTTGAAATATGAGTTTTTCACAATACGAGCCGTCAATCAGCTGAGTTTGGCAGATTGAGAATCATTCTTCAAATAGGAAGCTTCAAACGGCTTATTGCCACTCCCCGTTTGAACCCATTGTTTAGTGGAAATGGATGCAACACTTTCGGCATTCAAGAATTTGCCGTTCAATTGAAAATGGCACATTCAGGTTTGTTGTTTACAGTTTATTTTGACCATACTATTAAAGTGCCAGCAATACTTTGAGCGACGCATGTGATTTTGATAGAAAGTTGCTTAAGTCTTGATTGAACATCAACATTATTTCAGACAATTATCTTCCCATGATCAAGAAACAACAAGAACAAATAGCCGGAATTTGCTGATTTTCAACAAGTTTCTGCTTTGTATGTGTGTACTGTATTTTATTTTTGGGCTTGAAAATACTTTTATACTGAATTACATTTGTATGTACTTTAGTGCTTTCACTTTTACCAAAGTGACCTTTTTCCTAGGTACTGAACAGCTGTACTTTTGACATCTCTGTCCAGCATTTACATTTGCATTGAGCACAATTGTTTGTGTTTTCCTTTCTGTGTTGTGTGTGGTAGCCCAAAAAAACTATTTATCCTCAAAATTTTTGTTTTCTCGGACAGGATACTTCCGGGTGTACCTGGAATGTTTGGGGAAGAAAGGCAGGAATAGCTTTTCCGTAGCCTTGACACTTCCCAGGTTTCCAACCGCGGCCGGCGCTCAGCTCTTAACACACCGCTTCCTCTTGCTGCCGCTCTGTTTGGACAGGAACAGGGACGGAAGGTCACCAGTGCGTTGAGCTGCAGCGACGCGCCAACTTGTGAGTCTCAGCTAGAGACTCAGCTGGTCTGCAAATCAATTCAAAAGTGAATGCCACGGCATTATAATAGGCTAATCTCAGTTTTGTTTACGTACACATTACATGTTCAGATTGTTCACAAGGTAGCCTTGATGATGACATCACGCATATTCCCTAAATCATGTTCAACTTTTATAAAGGGGAGTGCTTTGCCAAAACACACATGGTTGACCCTTTGAGGATTCCCTACATTCTTGTAATCTAAAAGGGAAATTATTATTTTTTTTTTAAATGACAGCCATTATTAAAAACAAGTCATGCTGTTTTTCTATTAGACTGCTTTATTCCTGTTGATATCAAACAATCTTGTTGCAGAAAGTTTAATTTTCCCAGCATCAACTTTCACTGAACAATTTATTCTATTCAATTCTTTCAGGTAGTTTGAAAATAAGTGCTTCCTTTTTTTTTTCTCTTGTCAAAATTTTCTTTTCAATCCTGTTTTATGTACCCACACTACTCTAAACACAATATTCTGATTAATATTGAGTTTGTGTAATTTGTAATTTATGATATTCATCTCAGGGGGCAGCCATTTTGCCACTTGCTGTCGACTGAAAATGACATCGCCCTTGCTCACGGCTCATGTAACGACCAATCACGACTTATCTGTTTTCTGAATTTGGTCATGTGACATTGGCAAGCTGAGCCATGATTGGTCATTACCTGAGCCTTAAGCCTTTTGTGATGTCTTCTTCAGCAAAGTGTCAGAATGGCCGCTACCAGAGATGGATAACACTCGGTGGATTTTATGCCATGGTCCCAAAAACGTATTAAAACGTTTAGTTTTTTATGCTAGAGCATACAGAAGGCTTTGATGCAGCTTCTGACCTGAAGAGGTCGCTTAAAGCAATGGAAGTTATTACAAAAACGTTCAGCAGGTGGCAGCAGTGTATAAGACAGGGGTGCTCAAGTTTGGTCCTCGAGAGCCCCTATCCAGCCTGTTTTCCATGTTTCCCTCCCGCAGCACAGCTGAATCTAATCAACTAATCAGCAAGCTTTGCGGAAGCCTGATAACGATCCTGATCATGAATCAGGTGTGTTAGTGGAGAGAAACATGGAAAACAGGCTGGATAGGGGCTCTCGAGGACCGAACTTGAGCACCCCTGGTATAAGAGATCAACCAGGGCCATGTTGCAATAAGCTTTTTTCCCCAGTGTTTTCTACAGGTTGGTGAATAATGATGAAACTTAGCTATAGTCTAATGCTAATTGCTGCAAAACGGGAAAAAAATACAAATGTCCTTTTTTTCCTTAACAAAGAAGATACTCTAATCTTTCTTTCTTTCCATGTTTTATAGCAATACAACACAATATTCTGTGGGCCTTGCAAAATCAGTCAAAATCCAGTAAAACAGCCGGGAGCAAAGGGGGTTGCTTCAGTGAAAATGGCTGGCAGTGAATGAGTAAAACATTATGCAGAATAATTCACCCGTTTTCGTGTCCATCTCAGGTGTCTGCCATTTTGTCCTGTGCTGCCACCTGCTATCGTCAAAGTGCCCACAGGCTCAGCTTGCAAACGTCACAGCTCACCTTTTTTCTGAGTTTGGTCACATGACGTTTGCAAGGCAAGCAAAATGGCAGCCCCCTGGGATGGATAGAAACAGGTGGAAGAATTTAAGAGGGCGTCATTGTTCTTTGTAGAAGTGGACGTGCTCTTTGGATGTGTCACTGGAGATTTGCAGGAAAGGTGTGCTAATCTCGCTGGACTCCACTTCCCCAGCAACCCTCAGCAAGCACGACATCACCATGTCCTTGGCCACGCCCGCCTCTAGATTCCCGTCCCGGCTCAGCTGCAAAGTGATCTGGTCTAGGCTGGTCAGGACCATCTCTGAGCCCAGCAAGGGGCAAACAGCGCCTGAATTCCTGGCCATGTTCTCCATCATGTACTGCTGGTACAGGTCCAGAATCTTCTGTTCCAGATAGCCGTTTAGGAGGGAGTTGGTGAAGGGTCCTTCGCGCCCTTGGAACAAAAAGCTCAGATCTTGACCACTTGCCTGTCTCCAGTGATTGGAGCCCCCCCTGAGAGGCAGCAGGAGCCCAATCTGTGTAGCTCGTCTTGGAGGGGAGTCCTCCCCAGGCGGGGGGACGTCACAGGACTGCAGGAAGGGGCCCACCGCCTGGGAATCCACATGCACCTGCTCCCCATTGTCGTCTGACAGGGGCAGAACCTGGTCACCCCCGATGTGGAGGTCGCTGTAGTTCTGGCAGATGCTCTGACAGAAGGACGGAACCAGGAAAGTGGCGTCGCCTCCCGAGCGGGGAGACGTGATTTGGATTCCCGGAGAGTTCCCTCTGCCTGGCTGGTTTCTGTACAGATCCAGAGACTCCAGCTGGGAGACTTCTGGAGGATTCCCGCTGTCCACGTCGCCCTTCTGCTCTGAGGGATTGTGAGGAAGGTGCAAATCAGCGCCTGTAGAGCGGGAAGAAGATCCAACAGTACTCTCCTGCCTCTCGCCGTGCGTGAGACGTGAGTCTTCTGTTCCTCCGTAGGCCATGCTCAGCAATTTCACTTCACAAAGCATCCTTGCAAATGATTCACTGGGTGGCAATTTACTGAATCACAGAATTTAGAAAAAGATCAGGCACTGTTTGTGACAATAGAGAAAAAAAGCCTGAGGAGAAGGAGAACTTTCTTACCTTATGGCACACTGTGAATCGAATGATGAGTCTAATAGTCTGCTTGGTTCTATGCACCCACCTTGAGAGGAAGCAAGATTGTCTTTTTTCTTCCTTTTTAAAAAAGAGGAACCATGACTATTAATAATCATTGCTGCAGCTGGTGGCATTTATTACTGCTACCAAGAAAGGTTCAGTGAAATGTATGGGGAATTTAAAAGTGAAAACTAGAACCAACTGTGGCTTAAAACAAGTAACTTGCATGCAGTTAAAAATGAGGGAAAATTGTCCAGTACCTTGAATGTAAATTGATTTCATTTCCTCACCCTAATTCCTCAATCAGTGCACACAGCTGGGTTTCAGCAAGCCAACTAACAAATTCAGTATAACAAGGACAAAATCACAAGCTTGCATTGATGTCTGCTCATGAAAAAAAAAAACCTAACAATGTCAACAAATTAAAATTTGTTGACATTGTTTTCTAGAAACATAAAGGTTTTGTTTTTTTATTCACAACATTTTAGGTACACGATTTTTTTGGGCATTGACAATATGTCCATCTTTTTTATTTATTTATTTCTTTTTAATTAAAAATAATATCCATTATCATGTTTGAACGCAAAAACTTCCTGCTATTTCTTGTAAATACCATTCATTGCTATTCAAATACTTTAACAATTTAAAATGTGTCTAAAGTTGAATATTTCCAAAAATCACTTCACTATACTCAAAGCCATAAAGACAAATATTTAAAAGTATTTATTAAACATATACCATGTACCATATAATGTAAATGGTAAATGGACTGAACTTATTTTTATTTAAACTTTGAGTGCGGATGGCGCTGCACAATCCCCGCCAAGCGTCAAACATGTTTGATCATTTCGGTGCTCGGGCGCCATCGGCACAGGTGGGCGGGGCACAGGAGTCAACGGCACACTGCTACGACGCATGCGCTTTTACACCAAATATTGGCGGCGCCCTCTGAGTACATTTCGGAGGCTATCCTAGAGGATTCCTCAGTCGACTTCTTTATCGGCGTAGTAGCAAAACATACAACAATAGCGCTTCGGCTTCGGGATCACTTGAATCTGACTCGGAGGTCGTCATCTTGAATCGAAGGTCACGTGCATCCAAGATTTCTGTAGATTCTCTGGATCTTTTGATGAAAATATGGACCATATTATCGTCAGTGGTCACCGATACCAAATACCGATACTACTACTAAATAAAATTCCCCCCAAATATGACAGATATTTTTAAATAAACACTTATATATGCCATGCCACACACACTCATGCAACCCTATACCATCACAGATGCAGGCTTAAAAACTGAGTCCTGATAACAATTTGGGTTGTCCTCTTTAGTGAGTATGATATAGCGCCCCAGTTTTCCACAAAGAACTTGAATCGTGATTGGTCTGACCACAAAACAGGTTTCCACTTTGCTACACTCCATTTTAAATGACCCGTGGCCCAGACAAACGCCTGCGCTTCTTGGTCTGCTTTAGAAATGGCTTCTTCTTTGTACTGTTGAGTTTCATCTGGCAACGGCGGCTGGCACGGTGGATTGTGTTCACCCACAATGTTTTGTGGAAGTATTGCTGAGCCCTTTGTGTGATTTCCCTTGCAGTAAGCGTTCCTGTTTGCGGTGCAGTGCCGTTTAAGGGCCCGAAGATCATGGGCATCCAGTAGGATTTTTCGGCCTTGACCTTTACACACAGAGATTGTTCCAGATTCTCTGAATCTTTGAATGATGTTATGCACTGTAGGCGATGATTACTTTTTCGCTGGTAAACACCTTTCTGATATTTCTCCACTATCTTTCTGCGCAACCTTGGAGGAATTGGTGATTCTCTACCCATCTTCGCTTCTGAGAGACAGAAGCTCTTTTTATACTCCAATCAAGTTGCCAATGGATGGATGATTAGTGGTAACTGGTTTTCCAGCTGTTTTTTTTTACAAGTGCAATTTACTTTTCCAGCCTCTTATTGCTACCGGTCCCAATTGCATTCCGTTTTTATTCACAATTTGTATAGTGTCCCTAATTTTTTGGAATTGGGTTTGTAGTATTTTATTGGATGAAATTCTACATGAATCAAATAAATACGATCATTATGACTGTTAATTCATTGGTCAATTTTTTTTTTAATCAAAAGCTGCCACAAAAAGTCTTATTAATTTCAGCTACTCAATCAATTTCTGCCTATTAGTTCATAATCAGTTGTATTTGTACCTCCAATGTTAGTAAAGCAGAAGCGCAGCTTTCGTTATGTAACCACGAGTGAGCTTTTGCTTCAAGAAACATTGGCGTGCATAAGGTCACATTTGCATCATTTAAAAGTGAGAACCTAAATGAGTTGGGAGCTTTTGGTGATTTATTGGTGAGATTTTTTTCCAAAGTGAACAGCAATTTGGCCGCATTTAAGAATCTTTGAAAGGTAAGTTCCAATGAAAGACAGCCCAGGAAACACAAGAATGCACTGTGTTGTATTATTAATGAAGGCCACACTTATGCCAGCTTCTTACGTAAACAAGAGGCCTGACTACTACTACATACAGTCTGCTGATTCATCTTCAATGACTGCTTCATAATCGATATTTCTGACAAAAACAATTTCACGATAATGTTTGAACAATGAAAAAAATGTTTTGAAGGAGTGAGGGGAGGCGGGAAATAGCCACTGTTTGTAGTTAGCATTAGCATTACATAAACAATTATCAGTGTAAATGGTTATATGCTTTACATATTGTACATTGAATTTGGCGCTTGGTTTATTAAAGCACAGCAACAGCAATCAACTTCATTCCTGACAGTTTGTGGCTTTTCGTCAATAACTGTCAGACAAATTAGATATCTGTTGTTGGTGTATCGATCCTCGGCATAATATATTCAAATATGGATATTGTGCCCCACCCCAATTTATCAAACTGTCTTTTGCTGAATGATGCTTCACGGTGGTAGCTTCAAGAACCCTCAGTGATAGTGATAGTTATGGGTCAGGACACCTGAACCGGGCTTGCCGCTCAATAGTGTTGCCTTACAGAGGCCTCTATGTTGCCAAGCAGCAACTGATAACATTGACGGTGAGATCAGGTTGAACAAGCGAGCATCTAGCATCATGGACAGCCGTAGTTGAGTCGGGTGGTTGCTTCAGTTAGTTTCAAAGAGAGGAATATGGGCATCAGAGAAAAGTGTTTGCTAGTTTAGAGGGATGTTTAGGAAGATCAACCATGTGTTCCGTCCCAATCATCACAGGCAAAGTGAGCGGGATGGGTTCGGGACGGATTACCACAGCGCCTGCACCGTCAGGCTGGTCCGCAGCACCTCCATGCTGGTTGTGGGAGAGAGGACCCGGTCTTCCGAGGGCACCACGTTAAAACGGAGCAAGAGCACCGTGAGCGTGGAGTCTACATTGTACTACTACCACAGGCAAGAGGACCGCGTTTGGCTTTACTCCCACGAGCAGAACTGCCTGGAGTACCTGCAAGCGCTGGTGGCTCTGCGGCGGCGCTACACAAAGAGTGTGAGCGATTTAAGCAAGGGCGACGTCAAGGCCACAGTGTCCGCCAAGAGAAAAGCAGCACCTCCGGCACCGCAAAAAAAAACTGTAAGCTGCCTTGCCCTTTTTTTGAACCAGGAAAAAAACTAGCCATGTCTGTCTGTCTATTTATCTATCTATCTAGCCATCCATCCGTCCGTCCATTTCAATAGGAAAAGTTACCTTGATTTAAAGCGGAAGTCAACCCAAAGATCTTCTTGATAATAATATGTTGTATGTGCCCCCACTAGTCTAAACACGACATTCTGATTAATAGTGCATTTGTGGAATTCGAGTGAAGAAGCAAAATCACAGTTGCTCAGCTAACAACCAATCACGGCTCAGCTTCAGAAAACAGGTGACCTGTGATTGGTCGTTACCTCAGCCCTGAGCAACTGCAATGTCATTTTCACACGACAGCAAGTGGCAAAATGGCCGCCCCCTGAGATGGATAAAAATAAGTGAATTTAACTGCTTAATTATATTCAATAAATGCAATATTAATCAGAATACTGCGTTTAGACTAGTGGAGGCGCATAGAAAAATTTTTGGGTTGACTTTGAGAACATTTCAAGTTATATACGGGGTAAGTTTTTTTTTGCTTTTTTAGTTCAGCTTTAGCTTGACGCTCCAAACTCATTTCCTAGTCAGTGTCCGCGGTTTCATTGAGGAAAAATCAAAAAAAATGACATGCAAAAATTAAAGATCAATAGCTTGAAATAGCGAAATAGTGTGCCATTCACACTGGTGTATGGAAGGTGCGAATGTTTGGTGGTGGTCGGAGGGGCCGGAGACGCACACTGGCAGCCACGCTTTCGTCAGCCTTCCGTCAGCCTGCCGCAGGGCAGCTGTGGCTACTTAAGTAGCTTACCGCCACCACAGTGTGGATGTGTGAGTGCATGAATAATGTATCCGTTCCATAGTAAAGCGTCTTTGAGTGCCTGATTAGATAGAAAAGCGCTATATAAATCCGATGCATTATTATTATTAATTAAGGAGTCGAGGAGGAGGTAAAAAAAAAAACGTGCGGCTCTACTCCATATTGCCTGACCGCATTACTGCTGTGTACCACACAGATCCCTCCGCATAAAGGCAATCAAATAGGTCCTACATAAACAAAAGCTATGACACAATTGTATAGTACTATGAAAGCTATATGAAATGTTACATCTTATATTTACACATTTTAAATGCAAACAATAAACTATGAACTTCTATTATTCACAATAAACATTTCGACGTTTCCTCCATTGTCTGTTTACAGGTATCTCGGGTGACCCCCTCGGCACCGCCCGTGCCCAACGTGCAGGACACGTTGCAATTTCTGGACGAGGTGATTGCGAGCTATGACAGTGAACCTCAGCGCAAACCTTACTTGGATGACGGCCACGCCGACGTGGACTTTATAGGTGACATTTTCTCCCTCTGTGATCACTGTCATGTGGTGTTAGGCCATTGTAGATGAATATTGATATATATTATCAGGAAATTGTCGGACACGATACTACTGCTGCCTAGTATGTTTATTAAAAAATAATAATTGGCCGCACCTGCAACATCTAATGAGATCCAATCATACCTTCAAAAATTATTACTATCATTAAAATGTGCATATTATTATGAGTGGCGTGGAGCAGAACTGCACTGCATCAGATCGAAAAGTGTGTTTTGATTTTTTTCCTGTGATGAGGTGTACCTAATGTTGTGACCAGTAAGTGTAATATCTTGCGAGAAAGTGAAGAGGTGTAATGTATTTTTGCAGAGTATGTAATGTTGAATTACTGGCACCATAAAATATCTGCGTAAAAGGTTGAGTGAAATTACTTTGTCTTGGATGGAGAGTGTTGTAAATTATGCCATTTTAATCAAGGGTTGATGGTGCAAATTGAATTATGCGTGTCCTGTAGCGCAAGGTTTTCATCTAAAGTGGCTGTTTAGTGCTCCGTATCGTCTCACTGTGGGTGTTTAATCAAATGTGACCTTGACATTTCCAGTGCTCTGCCGTCGGCGTGGGAGAAATTACGTCTTTATCAGTGTAATCAAAACAGCAGGCTTGGTGGTGATGTCAACCGTGTAAAATAAAAATTTTAAAAATCATTTCCTGCCTGCGCCCGGCACATATGAGCAGAGACAACCAGAACAACAAAGAGTGAAATAAAGCTTCACACTGTAAATGGATAGACGAAAGCTTTACCATCAGATTAACATTGTGGAAATGAAACAATTATACAATTTTTGCATATACTCAAACAATTGTAATGTGTCTTAATATGTCCGTGCTCAATGACACAGATTAAGTTAGATGTGTGAACAATATTTGAGGAAAAATTGGCCTTTTGGGTACATAGAATAATTCTTAATTCTTTGAGTCTAGCGCATGAAAAACAGGAGCTGAAACAAAAGTGTTCCATTTATATTTGTAAGGCAGATGTGCTAACCATTAATCCGCTTTAATAATGATACACCAGTTTAATATATTTTTCTTTCATTCTACTTTTTCGCTTTCATTACCTGTCTGTCTTTGCTGACTGTCTGGGAGAAATCACAAAAGTCTCCTGTCTTCATATAAGGCCTCTATTTTGACTCAGGTTTAGGTTCCTTACCCTATAAAGTCATAAAGAGGTAAGTCAAAATTGAACATAATGATAACAGTGACTACAAAAAAATATATATGGACATAAGTTATGATTTAGTATTAAAAAAATGAACAAAACTAAAATAACTGTGTATTATGCTGAAATGATTATCGTTGACTGTACATTGCACTCAACCCACTGTATCTTCCCATACAGTGGCATCCAGCTCAGCAGAACACGACCTCCACTCCAACTGGGTCTTGCGGGTTCCTCGGGCTGCAGGTGACCCCAACAGGCAGCATGAGGAGGTTCTTGAAAGTGCCAATGAAAAAGTCCTCAATAAGAAAAACAAGAGCGGGTCAACCAGCAGTAGGTTGCGCCTACAGAGGAACCCCATCCATTTGCCCAAAGTGGTGGAGAGCGCCCTGCAGACACTTCGCTTCAAGTCCAAAAAGTCCTGAAAATGTGAAAGACAATTATGATAGACGGTCATTTGAATGAGAAGAGAACTTTTCATTTTTTAATGAACTAAAGTCGGTGACATTTAAAAAAGTGCCACGTCATGGTGGAGGAATGTTGGGGGCAATGCACGAGTTCCAGCCGGACGAAACTTCCGCATGTAGGTCGAGAAAAGTTTTTCTTTTTAGTTTAAAAGGGTTTACCTTAACGAGAATACCGCCAAAGGTATAATCCCGGTCCGTTGTTTTGCCTTTTGGTGCTGTAATTCCTTGTTATGGCGTAAGGAAGCTACATGCTAAACTAGCAATACCTTGCACATCCATCGTCAGTCGTCAATACTCTCTTTCTTCTGTTTTCATTTCTTCTCCTATTGTCTTTTGGCTAATCATTTTGGTGCATTACCGCCACCTTCTTTTGCATCGAGTTAGGGTTATGGAAGTAGCCACCGGCAGTTATGCACAACTACTCTTATTCCATTTCTTCAACCATTTGGCAAATACTTTTGCTGCACTACCGCCTGTGGACAAAAGGTGGCGGTCATCCACAGAAAGTGATTAGGGAATAGGGATTTTGGGTGTTAGTCTAAACTCTAATCTTAATATATACAAATCACACCTGAGAATAAATCGCAGGACCAGCCAAACTACTAAAAATAATAAAATGCAATTAAAGTGTGAATTATAGTCCCAAAAATATGGTAAATGATGTTTCATGCTGTTTACATAGCACCAAAGTTTAAGATTTACATGAGAGATAGAGCGATACGTTTTTTTTCCCAGGCCGATACCAAAACCAATTATTAATAGTCAACGAGGCCAATAACCGATATTTAGAGCTGATATTCATTTTCACAAAAAATAAAATAAAATTGGCATTAAAAAACTCTTAACTTTGTTGAGATTTTGTAAGCATATGTTTATGTTTATTGAACAACTTTTAAGATTGGCAAAATATTGGAGTTTTTTAATAAAAAAAAAAAAAAACTTAGTCATTAGACATCTTTGTTTTAAAATTCTAATTAAAAGTTTAGGGACCTCCCAGGGTCATTAGTATGTCTTTAAAAGTTAATTATATATACTGTGCGTATCTAACTATCTATCTATATATATCTATCTATATATATATATATATATATATATATATATATATATATATATATATATATATATATAGATATATAGATATATATATATATAGATATATAGATATATATATATATATATATATATATATATATATATATAATAATCTTAAACAAGTACTCCCTATTGTTTTCTACATAAAGTTTTCCAAATGTTTTAAATAAATGAAAAAATACTGTACATTTACCAGTATCTTAGTTTTAATTTCAGACAAAAACAGAAGCTGCTGGCTACACCTGTCAGTTTTTTCACAGCTCACCTGTATTCTGAAGCTCGGCTGTGATCGGTTGTTACCTGAGCCCTGAGCAACTGTGATGTGATTTTCACTCGACAGCAAATGGCAAAATGGCCACCTTCTGATATTGATAAAAACAGCTGGATTTTGATGCTTAACTCATATTCTACTAGCACAATATTAACCAGAATACCGTATTTAGATTAGTGGGGCTGTATAGAACATATTGTTGTCAAGAAATTTTAAAACCGCTTTGACAGTGTTTTTTGTTGCTGGATATCGTACCGAATAAAATGTCAAAGCAGATGAGCAAATCAATGATATTAGGATGGATTTTTCCCATTCATTAACTCTGAGCCTCTTGTGTAAAAACTTTTTTTTTTTGAAGTGGAAAAAAATTGAATAAACTATGATGGGATTTAGAATGTGGGCGTTTTGAAAGGCATCAAAGGCAAGCACAGCAATAGATCTTCCAGCAACAAGACTGTCTCGAAGGCGAATATCGTGTCTGCCTGAGCTGCTTCACCAAAGAAGTTCAAGGCCTTTACACTTGGCAAACTGCTTAGGTTATTATTTAGTATGGGGGGGAAATATATATACACCAATGTCTAATCATCCTTGTAACTTTCATCCAAAGTAGTGAATCTCTCCAACGCATGTATTCAGGGTTACATTTTGTTCTCAGCATTGACAAATAAAATGCTACCAAATCCCAAAGCCTTATTAAGTACGCTGTGGGTGAAAAGATCTTTGAGTGAAGCTTAAAAAAGAATTCACAAGTGCCCTCAATGAGTGCAAACCACCATTACCAAGGGCAGCAGTAAAGTGCTGGCTTTGTCATTGGCCCAAAAACTTAAACCAGGGCCACACCAACTACACCCGAGGGGATTTCATCATCCTTTTAATAGACAACAAACTAATATAGCCTTGAATACTCTACATAAAATTACAGCGCATCCTTGGTGACAACTGTGAGAATTGTGTATATCTGTAGTGCTTGTCCTCATTTTGGTCGCGGTTGAGCTGGAATCTATTCAAGCTGACATTGGACACTCTGGACAAATAATAGAGGGGCACTAATCCACAAAAACAACCATTGACATTCACATCTATGGACAACTTTGGACTCTTCAATTGAGCCAAGATTGTTTTTGAAACTTAAGTTGAAGCCCCCCCCCCCTTCCCCCCACTTATTGATAAATGTAATACCGCCCAGAGAAACGCATTAAGTCTTGCAATTGTAATTCACATGCGAGACTGACGTGCTTCAGTAAAGGCTGCTGTTTTAGCAACAAAGATTAGCACAAAATTGACAGTGTTTTTGCTCTACCACTGTACACTAAGTAATAAAAAATGGTTAAAAAGTTGGCTGGGAATGGCAGGAATTTGAGTTTGACCTCAGCTGAACAAGTGAAAGTACCTCATGAAAACGTTTTCCTTTGCTTTATTACAAAAGTGACGTGTACAAAAGCAAGCACAAAATGGACAAAAACATCATTTCTTTTCCACTTTCACTTTGGGGCTAAAGAAGGACGACATTGTCTTCATGCCACTTTTGTCCACCTTTGCCAGATTCTTCTGTGCGGCCGTCATCTTCTTGGGTGGCTACAAAGAGACAAAGAAAACATGGACCATGCATGCGGTTTCACTTTCAGTTCAAGCAAACTAGAACGACACAAACATTCTCTCAAGGTTAACTGAGATGCTGCTAAAGAGGAGACCATCTAGAATGTAAGATGCATAAACAGTCTGTCGAAATCACAGACACTTACTTTGCGAGCAAAGTCTGCACTGTTGAATTTGGTGTAGTCTTCTCCCGCCTCCACCGGCTTGTCGGACAGTTTCCGTTTCTGTCAAACAGAGAAACATGTGTTCTATAGTTTGGATAGTGTTGATGGAGTATGTGAACATAACCAAATACTGTATTCAATATTAAAGGTGAATTAAACACACACAAGTAATTTTTAAGGAAAATGTTTGTTTGGGTTTGTCATCCAGACAAAATGCCTTCCTCTGATAAACTTATTTCCACCCACCAGGGAAAAAAGTGCTGGATGTAATCATTACGCTAACACACAAACCTCCAAATAGTAAGTGCTGATCCTAATTGGATTCAGTAGCAAACCAGATGCACCTAGACATATAGTGATGGGTCAAAAGGTGCCAAGGCTTTGAAGCGTGTGTCGTGAAATGCAGGATGGAATTTGTAAAGCGCATGATTCATTTTCGGGAAATGACATCATTGCTGACGCATGAAGCCTCGCTGTCTCAAGTAGTGGTTCACGTGTCGGTGCGATTAATGAACAGATAAGGAAAATCCGCGTAAATGAAGCTGAACCTTTTTGTGAACCAGTTGGATGGAAAGATTCATGAGTTCAAAATGCTTCGTCTGCCCATCACTACCTAAAGCAGGCGTGGGCAATTGACACTGAGTGGCCCCTCGATTAATCCTCAAAAACAACTATATTTGATTACTTCATTGAGGGGTGGGGGGTTAATATGTTTCCTCTACTACAGTGGACCACTGCATACTCATGGTTTGGCTTTACCTATTTGCTGATTTTGTTTTCCAATATATATATTTTTGGTGGAAAACACATACTTTTTGGAAGAAAAAAAAAATCACTCCCCCCACCCACAATGGCCTCAGCCTTCACACAATAATGAGCCTGCTAACAAGATAAAGTAGTCCTAAAATGATTGGAACTTTAATGCATGCACTCGAACGTAGTATTACTTCACTTAACGGTGTATGAACAATGTAGGAGGGTGAATGTAACTGCATGTATCAACTCTGCTGCTTTGGGTAGCGTCTTCCGCAAATAAACATTTACGGCACTGATAGAGGAGCTTGGATGTAAACAAGATTGCACATTACAACGTACCGGCACACCAAACAAAAGATAAAAGTATAATTTTACTAGCAGATATTTTAATGGTATTTTTCTCTGAGTAGTTGGATTTTATTTGATCTTTAATCACTTCAAGGTTCAATGTTATCGAGGGGTCACTAAAGCGGCCAGGGCCACCCCACAAGGAGTGCTCAGCGGAACCATAACGGATTTGATTTCACCATTCGCTGTTTCACTGTACAGGCTTTGAGTGTATTTGCCATGGGACAGTACAGGTAACCCACGGTAAGGTCTGCGCTCTGGTCACGGATTGATACATTTGCAGCATGTGTTTTTGCCAACGTAAATAACTATTACCTCACTCAAATTTATCTCTACATTGTTTGTAAGAAAAACCTGCTGGACAAATCAGTCGATTTGATAACCTTTTGCATGAAATTGCAAGATATACTGCACCTTTGAAGGTGGTTCGGTCTCCTTTGGACTTGTGATCTCTGGTAACCTGCATGGCGACAAAACAGGCCTCAGCTAAATTCATATTCATAACGAGATGGCAAAAACAAAAAGATGGATATGGGCATGTAAACATACTGCAAGTGATGGCGGAGGTCCTTGCTCAAGTCTTTGCTGATGTATTCTGAGATGAGGCCATGGGCGTAACCAAGGTAGTCCTCTGAAGTGTAGAGGTAATCAAACAAGAAGGATTATCATTCGATTTGTTAGATCAGGCCTGAACGAAATGGTTTTCAATAATTATCTGTGACACATGAAATATGATGCTACCACCATCTAGTGGTGATGCACGAGTACTACGCGTTCCTCTGAAATACTCCAAGTCAAGTACAGTGGAAAACCTGGGGTTGAATACTTTTAGGACAATTTCTCACATGAAATAAAATAAAATAATTTGTGTTCCAATAATAATGTGGCCATTATAAAACATTGATTTATGGCATTGACAATGTCTGAAGAAACATTCAACTTCCAAACAATAAGAAGTTAACCACTGTGTAATACAGATACAAAATTCATCCTGATTAACTTCACCCTCACATAACATCCACACAGCATTTAAGCTTTTACTTTTTAACTTACAGTACAAGAGCAAAAGGTTCATCAATTTCAGAGCAACTTGTGTACCCACCATTGACTCTTGACAACACGTGAGGCGGCACTAAAATGTGCCATACAGGTGAGTCTCTACACAATTACACTGCATTAGTGTTGTCACGATACCAATATTTTGGTATCGGCTCCGGTACCAGCATGTACTTCGATACTTTTCGGTACTTTTTCCAAATCAAAAGACAACTTATAAAAAAGTCATTAAAGACGTTTTTTTCTTGTGTCTTTATATATATATATATATATATATATATATATATATATATATATATGTCAGTGTGAGTGTGAGTGTGAATGTGAGAGAGAGAGAGAGAGAGAGAGAGAGAGAGAGAGAGAGAGAGAGAGAGAGAGAGAGAGAGAGAGAGAGAGAGAGAGAGAGAGAGAGAGAGAGAGAGAGAATGAGAATGAGAATGAGAATGAGAATGAGAATGAGAATGAGAATGAGAATGAGAATGAGAATGAGAATGTCCGGGTGGGAGCTCCACCTGCATCGAAGACTAGCTGAAATGTATTTGTCAGGTAACGGACGTTGCTCTACAACTGAGCTAATTACCAAACAAAGTTTCGTAGTGTTTTTGAGTGGTGTGTTCCATGAGATTTTATGAAAGGACAACTCGTAGTAGCCGCTCCTTTAAGCATTGCCGTTACGCTTCCCATGCAGCCAGTTGTAAATTATGTCATTCATAACTACAATGTGTAAGGGGGGAAAATAGCAGGTTATCAACCAGAAAGTAATGGAAGGCCTACCTGTCGATCTTAGAGCTCCTTATGCAGGTCAGGGTGCTTGTCTTTTAAATGTTTTGTGACGTTGGAGGTGTTTCCGCCTTTCGCCTGGCAGGTTTTAAAACATCGTCTACAGACCGGTGCGTCTGCGTTATGCTTCGCCTTGCGCATTTTCTTCAGCCATCATTCGTTTCATGATCTCCTTCTTTTTGTCTACCGTACGTGTGAGTCAAATACACTTTTATTTGAAATATGCTCATTCCTGCTTCATGGGCTCCTTCTCTTGCTGCGCACGCACGCAAGCACGCACACACTCCCAGACGGGGAAGCGACCCACGCCGCAACGATACGCTGCTACTTGTTTGCTCTATGCTAACTCCTCGGACTAGCTACGAGTCTCGGTAAGGTTACTTGGCGAGCGGCGGCGCTGCAAGTACCGGTACCATACAAAACGCAGTATATATAATATAGTTTTAAATAACGCAGTACCCAGATACCAAATTAGTACTGGTTAACCGTGCATTCCTACACCGCATGGTATATTTCAGTTGTCTTCAATTTGACCGTTTTCTGGCTTAATAAGCCAGCACAGACAAATGTGCCTTATGCTGCAATAAAATCCATTTCCTGTTCTATAGATGCACTTCTCCCTTCCTCTCTGTATTACCATCACAACAAAACTAACCAACTAAAATGAACTTGCAGTTAATCTGGAAATGAAGTCTAACATGATTTCCTGAATTTCTCGCATTTTGTACAATATTAATGGAATTGTTTTTCCAAAAGATTTTTCAGAGCGGCCATCGTTTAATGTGATTTTTTTTCTTTTTTTTTGAGGAGAAAGAACGTTACCTTTGCTTGAATTTGACTCCATCTTGACTCGGATATATGAGGAGGATTTGACTCCTTCCCCCACAGAGATGTTTTTCGTCTTGAGCACAAGGACTGTTTTCTCCACCTACAGGAACATCAGAAAAATGTGAATTCAACGGTGATGTTTATCTAAAGATAGACTCATTCTGAATAAAGGATATACCTTCTTCTTTAACCAAGCCATTGTTTTTTCTTGACTGTATCGATGAAACTTGAGGCTTCCCACCTCTAGCAAAAAAAAAAAACATGTGAGGCATCTGACTTTAAATGTACCCACCTTTAGCATATTAGTTCCTTAACCTTTTTCATCCGCTATGTGATGCATGGAGGAGATAGAATGCGTGCAGCTCAGAAGCCTGGTACACACCGGAAACTCTTCGTCCATTACCATTTGGTCCACTGGTTGGAACTTGCCCTAAACCAAAAGCAGAAGACATCATTAAGGGAGGCTTTTAGAAATTCCTTATGGATCAGAAATTATTTTGAAGTCTGGTGAGAGGGCGATAAACAAAGGTGTGGAGTGAAGCACATTCAAGCCGCTCAATAAATTGCAATATGACCTTTGGTAATAGTCGTAGGATGCAATGATTGAACACATTGTATTATTATGCCATATGAGAATATGTGGGCTAACCATTTTGTGGCTTCTAATTAGGTTTTACTTGATTATGACCACCTCTGGTGTAGATGTTCTATGGTTAAGGCAGTAGTTCCAAATATTGATTTTAAAATAATTTCACAGCAACCAAACAAAAATGTCACAAAACGTGCCTTATGCCATCTGGTGATAGAACATTCAATTGCTCTCTCTTACTAAATGTCACATGCATAGATAGATGAACAAAGATAAATTATTAATAGCGAATAAAAAAATTCAGATTAAGTAAATTAAATTTACCTGAAATTTTTATCATTCCCACGGAACAATAATGTCTCAAAGGAAATGGGAATTATTTAAGGTGAATGAGTACTCACTTCTTTTCCAGATTTGATCAAATAGGGCAAAATTAAATAAAGAGGATCCATCGGCGTGATAAACAGAAGCCTCCCATCTGTGTAAAAACAAGAGTAGGTGATGAACAGGAGATCGGACACTGACAGTGAATACATAATCATGAATAGTTTGATCAAACTTTGTCAAAAACCATTACCTCTCTGGACTGTCTGGCCAACAAACCAGGAACGGAAGTCTTCTTCAAATGCTTTGACCTCGAAAAGCTGCAAGTTGCCTTTGCCGCCACTCAGCATGTACAGGGAGGCTGCATCTGCAGGAACAAGGCCAATAGATTTATTTATAGGGAGACCAAAAGGTATTTTATTTGAGATCTTTACCTTAATAACACTTGTACCGCCTCATGTAGGATTAGACATACAAAACTGGATTTTGATGTAGTCCTGAATATACAGTAGGTGGAGATTCAGGATTCTTCCCCACCAACCCCGACCCACCCCAAGCCCCCGCTTTTGTTAAGAATGTGATGTATTTTTAATTGTCCTTTAGAATGAATACACACATCCTACTTTTACAGGCTCGCAAGCGGTACATCAAATTGGTGGATGGATATCCTTTAGTTGATTGAGTTCCATCCCTATAGTAGCATGTACGTAAATTGGAATATACTGTAGTCGATCACTAACTTATTAGTAAATTTATATTTACAATCCATAATTGTATGAAAAATACTTCTATAAGTCACAAATGTCAAACAATCAAATGAAAATTACTATGGTGCCTTCTTGAGCCTCATTTGGTGCAAACTTCTAAAATAACACATTTGCTCAAAATTACCTTTGAACTATATGTTATTAATGACATAGACTTGTGTGAATGCACTGATTATCTTAATGATTTCTCGCAATAACTAGGAGACAGATATACACAACACGATTATTTCCATACATATCTATCAGTGTTTACATTTCCAAATGATTGCTTCTGCAACATTCCCAGAAAATCACAATGTCCCAGCACTGGTATGTTATTTTTAGAACAAGCCTGTGGGCAAAGTGGTCTTTGGGCACCAGATTTAGAAAGTAGCCAGAACGTGCAGGTGGACCGGAAGTTCTACCTGTGGCTGGATTCCGTAGTCTCACAAAGGTTGGGTCATTGTCCTTCCTCTGGCTGTCTATGACGGAGTCTGGAGGCAAAGTCAGAGTTCAAGTCAGTATGTGTGCCATGCTAAAAAGGATAGGTGATCGACAACTCTCGGAGTGACGCCTCTGTGGTGCGCTAGCACACGAGCTAACCGTCATACTCAGCGAAATGTACCGTGTGTTAAGCTAGCTTTGCTGAACCTAGCTACGACAGTTAAGTTACCTGCAGCGATAACAACCCAGCTGTCGTTCTGTACGTTAGGCGTTCGCTTCTTCTTTGAGGCCATGCTGAAACGTTGGACCTTGTAAATGATTGATTTGCAGTACTCAAACTTATCACATTGTGGTTTTCAATCAACGTACAATGACAGCAAACCAAATCATGCGAAGCGATTGTGTGTTTTGACAAGAGCTCAGAAAAGGCGCCTCTCTCCTAACGTCTGCCATTTCTTCACAGAGTAGGGTGGGGCATCACCACAGTTGTGACTTTACTAGGTTTTGTTTGCTAGTTTTTGAGAACTTCTTAAGACTTTTTAAGTTCGTAAAATGGATTTTGAAGAGTGTTGTGCCCAACCGTTTTAATAAAGTTGCGACACGCACGCTATTTAAGTAGAGTACTGCCCTCGGTTCCCCCTTCGTATCATGCAGTGGTACGTACAGTTGTGACGTCACTCCGACTGTAGTGCTCCAATAACGACGCTAGGAGCGCAAATGTGTATTTGATTTAATTGCATTCACGGACGAGTTCAATCATTGTCTAATTACACTATATATATTATTTTTTTTCCCGATCAGACACTTGTTGAATATATTTTTTTGTTAAATAAAGCTTTTCTTATTCTTCTTATTCTTATTACTACATCCAAGTTTGCTGTGGTTATTTTTATTATTGTTATTGTAACACTGTGTTTGTTTCTGTATGTACCTTACAATTTGTTAAATAAAGAATTGTTTTTTTATTTAAAAAAAAATACATAAAAGACCCTTAGGGCGACCAAACATGTTATAGTTGTCTTATATGTGATTAAAAAAGAAAATAAAAAGATTATTCTAGGAACCACAAAACTATTTAAGATGAGCAGTTAGGGTTGTGATATGCATCATGTCGTTGTCCTATATAGGGCTTTCACATTTTGTATTAAATGTCAACAACAACAAAAACGACACTTGGGGTCAACCAAGGCTTACACAAGTAAATGCCCTTCTTTGAGTACACTTTCATCATCTTACATCTTATGTTTTCTTTAATTTAATATATTCAATCAATCATTAAATAATGATCAGCAAACATTGTGAGGAATCACAACATTTAAAACAACAAAAGTATGCACTTGTATCACAATGATCGGACTCAAGGTTGGCTGATAAGTCATGACATGAGCCTCAGGTTTCATTTTTTTCCACCTTGCACTTTATTCAATAAAAAAAAGAGAATAAACTATATCATTGTTTGTGTGCTAGTAAAACTTTTTGTCTATGGCAGCTCTGTGAATTAAGATCACATCACATTTTATTAACATTTTATGCAGAAATCGGGTTATTATTTCTAATGGTTCACATACTTTTGCTTGCAACTATACATTAACATTAAATAAAGTATTTTATACCCAGAGAGCAGACGCACAAAAAGGAGGTAGAGCTAACAAAAACTACAACTTAATAAAAGCATTCCGTTTGGAGTTCTTGTGACAGTTTGTTTGTTGTCTCACACAGATGCCATATAGAATTTTTTTTAAGCATTTCTTTTTATGTATAAAACATATACAGTACTCTGCATTTTTTTCTCTCCTTGCAAGATTTCTATGTTCAATTTGTGTTGACTACCTTCAGGTTTTTGCATAGTTGGCACAGGAAGAAACGTCAGGAAAAGAGTCGAACATGGCACTAGAAGAACTCAAATAGAATTAAAAAATAAAATAAAAATCAAATGTCCCCAGCAAGGGGATTCACTAGATTGGTGCCACAAACGACTTTGTAAATAAGAGAGAACAAATCTCAGGACATTTTATTTAATTTAATTATTTTTTCTATTTTTTTTGCAATAATGTTCAAGCTATAATGCTCCCCCCCCCCCCCCTTATAAAGTTAAAATTGATGTCACGACGACAGCAAGATGATGGGGTCTCCAGTTTAAAATCAAAACCACTCACTGGAATGTATTTATTTTTTCCACTGCACTTATTTGCAATATGCCTTTAGTTGCCTTATTTCATAATGTTAATTCATGTAAATTAGTGCTATCCTCTGCTATGTTAAATGTCCCACATAGATAAATAAAGTGTTCTGAAACTAAAAATATCCCCTCCACATTTCACTCTTCTTCTTTCCTGCTGTGAAAAAAAATTGTAACAAATCACAAATGAAATCATGACATGAAGTGAATAATCCTCAACGCTTTTTATTCAAGCTTTCTACAAAAACAGCAACGATCAATCACGTCAGATTAGAACAATTTCACATAGCGAAACCATAAAAAGAGACTACTTGAGCATCACTGTGACCTTAGCGTTTAGCGTGAACTTTCACTTCGCTTTTGACTTATTGGATGATGTGTTCCACACAATAACAGTCTCTTGATGTGCTTCCAGATTTCTTTCATTTTCACTCCATATATGATCGGATTGAACAAAGGATTGTACACTATTATTTGTACACTCATAATCAGTCGCACAGTTTTTGAAAAATCAAAATTCAATTGTGCTATGATGATGTCAAAACCACACAAACACGAGAAGCTGAATAATACCATCAGGTGGGGTAAACACATGTCTGCTGCTTTTTTCCGGAATTCCCCGCAGCTGTGATAAGCCACCTTGAATATCTTTATGTACGTGAAGAGGATAAACAGCACAGGGATGAAAGTAATATTTGTTAGAACAAACAAACTCCACACAGTGAGAAACCTTGGTTTCACACAGTAAAGTTTCTGGATAGAATTGTTGCAAAAGATTCCCGCTAATGTAAAGTGACACATTTTTTGCTTTGAACTGATGACAGATGCCACCATCATCTGGCAGGCAGGCAGAAACCAGGCCAAAACCAAGAAGATGGTTACTCTGGTTGTGCCCATGGTAGTTGCATATTGCAGAGGCTTGCAGATGGCCACATATCTGTCAAAAGCCATGGCTGACAACAACAAGAAGTCTGATCCACCTAAAGTGTAGAAAAAGAAGGATTGCAACAGACAAGCTTCGCGAGAAACACTCTGCCTATGAGACAAGACGCCCACAAACAGTTTGGGGTAGATAGCAGTGCTGAACAAAAGCGAATTTAGAGACAAAGCTGCAATGAAAATATACATGGGCTCATGAAGGTTCCTGTGAATCCAGATTATATAAATAATGGTGCAATTACAGCAGAGGATGAAAACATACACAATAAACCACAGTACAAAGTAAACATATCTGTACTTTACCACATCAACATAACCACCAAGACTTATTAGCATTTGTGTTTCGTTCATCATTCATGCGTTCACTCTTCATGTGCACAATACACAGGAGTTGTTGCAGGAGCGTCAAGCCTTTTATGAGGGTTGCTCAGCCTCCATGGATCTCATTAGGCGCTGCTGTCATGTCAACAAGATGATCCAATACTTCTTTGCTTTCGTATCGGTCCAGCATCTCTCAATGTTGACTGGCAAGTTGAACTTCTATTGAATCCCTGAACGAGCCTGCGTGCCAGTGGGGTCGGCCGATTTGAGGATGAGAACATACACAATAAACCACAGTACAAAGTAAACATATCTGTACTAGGCTGAAGCGCCTTGAAATATTTTTTAGCCCCTTCTAAATTAATGTTCAAACTGATCATGATTTTTTTTTTCTCCAAATGTCCTCTCATTTTGAATTTGGTGCTTGCAGTACGTTCCAAAACGGCTGCATCAAAAGACTGAGAAAGTGGAGAAATGCTAAAAACAAACAAGCAAAAGCACTCCACATATGAAAAAATCTATATGGCATATTATTACGTATGGTCAGGTTTACCCTGGAGTTGTTGCGGCCTGCAATACGAAAGATGTTGATTATCACACATCAAGTAAAGATCCTGATTGGCGCAAGAATGATTTGTGTGTAGACATGCATTATGTAACAAATAAACATTAGCTATTCGCTATTCATGCCATATGTGGCCGGTGGAGAAGGGAGGCACTAAGTCTTTTGGGGGCACAATAACAATTTTAGGAGGCTTGCAGTCTGTTTACATCATCTGTACTTTCTGGAATACAAAGAATACAATCTTGTTCCAATCTACAATTAAGGCTGTGTGAGTGAAGTTTTTTTTCATCATCAATCCAGCATTGCTTGCTTGCCTCGTTTCTCAAAGAAAATATACAACAATTTTGGGGTCATGAACAGGATCGGTAAGAGTTTCCGTCTGCTAGGGTGCGAGCATTCAACATCCGGCTGGCTGAAAATAAGGTGGGATGCATTTCCTCACGTTGGATGTGGTTTGCTCGTCCCCGTGGGTGTGTGGCCTTGGGGGTACCTGTGTGAACGGGTCTGCCTGCTGGTTGGTCATAGAAATGCTTTCCCTAAATTCGTTTTATTGTAAGTATAAATAATAAAAGGGGGAATGCCCTATAGTTAGAAATAAAATTAGGAAATAATTTAAAATAGAATAAATGAATAGGGGAAAAAAGAGGTTTAACTGGGGATGTAATGTGAACAATGTAATGAGAACAAGACATGTACCGGATGGTAAAAGGTTTAATTAAGCGGCACTTTATCAATAACAACAAAACAACTGTCCTTTTTCACTCGCCCTCTACTCCACTCTTCAATATCATTCTTTTTTCTTTTTTTTTTTAAATAGCCCTCCAGTTCCGTGTGACACCTTAAGTACCTCTCAAAAATTACTGGTTTATCACATATTTTTCAGAATTTTCTGCAATCATTCATGAGCGATCCTCTCTATTGGATCGCCAACACAAATAACTTTGCAAATAAAACAAGTAACACGACTTTTTCTCCCGTTTCCCTTCAGTCTGGTACAGCAAAAAAAAATTTTTTTTATAATGTCCAAATTATAACTTTTTTTCCTTGCTAATGTTAAAAGTAATATCCTGACTATAACAGAATCGTGGGTCTCCATTTTACAATCAGCAATCAGCATTCTTGCGCAATTTAGATGAGATAAAAATTGCTCTTATCTCTACAATCTATTTATTGATTCTACCGCACTATATACACTTATGTATATTACAATATGCCCTCACTTGCAGTATTTTATGTTGTTAATTTATGTAAATAACTGCTGCCCTCCACTGTGTTAAATGTCCCACATGGATAAATAAAATGTTCTGAAACTAAAAATACCTCCTCCACATTTTTACACATATTTGTTTCTGTAGAGAAAAACAAATGTAACAAATGACAAATGAAATCATGATGTTATGGGATATGATCCTCAGTGCTTTTTATTCAACACTGGAACCTTTCTACAAAAACAGTTCACAATAATCACACATCACACCAGCTCAATTTCACATTAGGAACAACACAAAAGGAGTCATTAGGCATCACTATGACCATCGCATGCACTTTCACATCGCATTTGACATATTGGATGTGTTCCACACAAAAGCAACAGTCTCTTGATGTGCTTCCAGATTTCTTTCATCTTCACTCCATATATGATCGGATTGAACAAAGGATTGTACACCACAATTTGTAGACTCATAAGCAGTCGCACGGTTTTTGAAAGATCCGACTCCAGTCGTGCTATGATGACGTCAAAACCACACAAACACGAGAAGCTGATTAAAACCATCAAGTGGGGTAAACACGTCTCTGCTGCTTTTTTTCGGACTTCCCCGCAGCTGCGATAGGCCACCATGAATATCTTTATGTACGTGAAGAGGATAAACAGCACAGGGATAAGACTAATATTTGTTAGAACAAACAAACCCCACACAGTGAGAAACCTTGGTTTCACACAGTAAAGTTTCTGGATAGAATTGTTGCAAAAAAATCCTTTTAATATAAAGTGGCAAAGTTTTTGCTCTGCGCTGATGGCAGTTGCCACCAACACATGGCAGGCAGGCAGAAACCAGGCCATAACCAAGAAGATGGTCACATTGGTTGCGCCCATTGTAGTTGCATATTGCAGAGGCCTGCAGATGGACAAATATCTGTCAAAAGCCATGGCTGACAACAGCAAAAAGTCTGAACCTGCAAGTGAATAAAATATTAAATACTGCAACAGACATGCTGAATGAGAAACGCTCTGCCTGTGAGACAAGACATCCACGAACAGTTTGGGGTAGATGGCAGTGCTGAACAAAAGCGAGTTTAGAGACAAAGCTGCAATGAAAATATACATTGGCTCATGAAGGTTCCTGTGAATCCAGATTAGACAAATGATGGTGCAATTAGAGAAGAGGATGAGAACATATAGCATCAAAAAGAATACAAAGTAAACATATCTGTACTTGTCCACGTCTACATAGCCACCAAGACTTATTAGGTATTGCGTTCCGTTCATCATGTTGCGTTCATGTGTTGACTCTTCATGTGCACATGAATGCACAATGGTGGTCAAGAGTTGCCAGACCATGAAGTCTTTTATAATGGCTGCTCAGTCTCTGTGGATCTCATTAAGAGCTGCTGTCACGTCAACAAACTGCTCCATCTCTCTTTGTTATATTTGTATTGTTGTTTTTTCGAAGTGCCCTATGAATAAAGTTGAGTATTATTGAGTGCCTTGACCTCCAGTGACCAGTGTCACAGATAATACACGTGGATATAACTTGGCAAAATGTTCTGCAAAGCCACAGTTGTAACACATTTTTCACAAAGTAGGAAGAATATATGCCTGTGAATATTGCAGCGGAGAAAATTTAAGACTTTAAAGTGCGCCTTATAGTTGTGAAAATACGGTACAAGAACTTATCTAATCCTACCCCTACTAAGTTTTATCATGTACAATAAGTTATTATATTTAATAATAAATCATTAAAATAGAAAAGAAAGCAAATAAAGAAGAAAAAACAAATAATGGAAAATAAACAGAACATGCACTTTTCTTAAATGCACAGATACTAGTGTAAGTTATAAACCCTTATCCATTGCTTACACCAAAACAAGTAAAAGATCAATAAAGCCTTGCATATACAATTAATCTAATCACAATATGATCAATTTCCCAAAAAGAATTGTTGCACATACATGAGCACATACAGCATAACTTCTACTTCAAACAAATGACTATGAGATCATGACCTGGCACCCTGAACCTGACCCGCTGCTGCTGTTTACAGTCAAAGGTAGGGGGAGGGGTCGCGCATCATCTCAGAATGTTAGCGCTATTGATGGATGGATGACACGCTTCTGTTGCTGTCCATACATCAAAAACTTTTCAAATGAAAAGGTCCAAGTCCTCAGGTGCTGCATTAAAGAAAGCGGCGAAAGGAAGAGGAGGGGAAAACAGGCGCAGGGTAGAGACATGTATCGTTGTCTATAAAATAAAATAAAATTGTCTATAAAAAATAAACATGAAAATAGCGTTAGCTTCTTAGCTTGCTTGTAACTTGTTTCCATCCATGCTACTCTGCGCATCAGAGCGGGGCAAAGCTTGCTGGCTTTAAAATAAAGCAGTCAGTCCAGTCCATATACCTGCAAATAGATTTGCATAAATCATTGTTTTACATAACCACGTTATTTTATGCAAGATAAGGATTGTGTGCTGGTTTAATGTAAATAAATACATTATAAAGGCATACTTAATTTTTTTGCACACTATTTGTGTTATCTGTGAATCATCTTGTTACCACCAAAGTTTTACTTTATTTAAATTTGTATATTTATACAGAGATGGGCGTGTCAATACATTTTGAGCATCTGTCATTCGGCAATCTTCAACAGTCAGGACACCCTTCCGTCATCGTCAATCTGTCAATATTTCAAGATGAACGGTCAATCCGTCATTCGTCGATTTCTCAGCAAAATGAGCGTCTGTGAATGTTTCTGGTATTAGAGGTGGGCATCAGAAAAAAATCCGTCAATGGTACGTCATCGTCAATCCGTCACCAAAACGGGACGTCCGTCATTGACGGATTGCCGAATTTATTGACTGATTGACAATTACATTGACGGATGAAAACCCCCTTCCATCATCCGTCAAGTTCATCAATTTTCCGAAGTTTCCCGTCAATTGTCAACAAAAGGGGCGTCCGTCATTGACGGACCTTCCGTCAATATTGACGAATGCCCACCTTTTATTACTTTTTTATATGTATCTTACACAAATATATTGTACATATGTAATATTTAATATGTTGTGGAAAAAAATTATGTGCAAGTACCGACATACAGTATCGGTGCATCCCTACAATGATTCAATGGAGTCAATAAGGACTTTTTTAAAATATATACATTTTCAAGGGTTTTCATTGGCCAAAAATGGCCACGGTAGAGCCAAAAGACATTTCCAGCAACCATTCACCGACCTGGGGTGGCAGATGCATATTCAACTATGGAAGAAGCTTGCTGTCAAGTTTTCCCAATTGCCGAAGTATGTTATTGCTATATACAAAAGGGCTGAAATTGCAAATGACAAACTCAAACTTTTGGAAAGTTTTATTACATTTGCATTAACCCAACAAAAGTGGTTGAAAAACAGGGAAACAGGGTGGACACAAATGGCCTGCATAGAGCCCACAGGGTTAATTAGAAGGGAAAGAGTGATGTAAGGATCGTGTCACAACAAGGTCAACCTCAAGGGGCCGCTAATAATGAGCCAGTGGTCACGGTAATGCCCTATTGGGAGGTGATGTCTGACAAACAAGTCAAATCTCTGGACGACCCCACCAAAGTGTCACCTTAAGCATGCTGCAAATAACAATAGTCATGCTCTTGGTCCTTGGTGTCATTAGTGTGTGTTGATGTGTTTGGTAACAGCAACAATGGTAAACGATTAGGGTCAGTAAGGCCTTCTTTGCTTGTCTAACCACGATAACAAGCATTAAACTACATATACCACCGGAATATTTGTTTCATTAAGTTGTTCAATTATGCACTCAGATTTCTACTGTTTTACCATGTTTAATCTAAGCTATATAGCCTAAGGGTAAAAATGAAACAACTTTATGTAAATTTTATGAACTACAGTGGGCTCGTCTGAGCCATGAAATAATCAGGGGGCAATTCTGAAAAGGGCTTCCATTAAGACTTTTGCGGACATGCTTGGGTACAAGATGATAACCAATTGCTTTAGTTAGAAGTGACCTGAAGGTGAAGATCTAGAATGGTTGTCGACCAGATTTTTTGGGGGATGGGGAGGGGAGGGGGGGGGGGGGGTTGAGGTTTGGGAGCATTTTTGGCAAATTCTCAGGTTTCCTACTTGACACCATCTGCTTCCAATAAATGTTAAATATCTTCACGAACACGATTACGTACACAAACGTAGTATCAAATGAAAGATTACACTCAATGCATGAATCAATCAATCAAGTTTTAAAGTGAATATCAACTATGAAACACCAGATAGTTGCCCAAAATCTGTATTAGTCAGGACCCCAATCTGGGGGTACGAGCCATACAAAGTTTAAAGCTTATATTGTGAGAAAAATTTGACTACTTAAATGTCCAGACAGAAATCTTTGACAATTGACTATAAAATCTTTGAGTACAAGACATGAGTACAAAAAAAGAAAGAAAGAAATAAAGAAAAAATATAAATAAATAAAATTAAATAAACAGATTCATGCCAGTTAGCTGTTAGCAAATGCCGTCCGTACAAGAAAAGTCACTGTGTGCCAAAGGCCAGAGAAAAGTAGTGTGTTTTTAAACGTGATTTCAAGACCGGGAGCGAAGGTGACTACCTGACAATTAGTGATAACTGGTTCCACAGTTTAGGAGCAGCAGTTACAAATGCTCTGTCAACACTAAGCTTCCAAACATTCATGCTCATGCCCTTTGAAGAGGAATAAAACAATGGAAGACGCAGAATTTGACAAAATTATAAGAAAAGAATGGGCAGACTTTTTGGAAATAAATGACTCTCCAGACCTATCTCCAGCTCTTCTCTGGGAAGCTGGGAAAGCAGTAATTAGAGGTAAAATTATATCATATTCATCTTATAAAAAGAAACAGGATCAAAAATTAGAAAAAGACTTGGAAGATAAAATTAAACAACTGACGGATGAGTACGCAATAAACCCAAATAACCAAATATGGACTGACTTACAAAATACAAAAATACAGTTAGACGATATGTTAACTAAAAAGACAGAGTTTATAATACAACAATTGAGATACAACAACTTTGAATATAATAACAAATCAGGTAAATTTCTTGCAAACCAACTTCAACGTAATCGGGAAAAATCGCTTATAACGGTTATTAAAGGTACAACTGGTGAATATACACAATCACCAGAAGAAATTAATCAAATTTTTTACAATTATTATCACAACTTATACTCAGAAACTAATAAACCTAACCCAGAGCATATTGAGGCATTCCTCAGTAGCTTAAATATACCTCAGGTAACTACTGAATATAAAGATATGTTAGATGCACCACTTACTATAAACGAGTTGTACAGTGCTCTAGATAGTATGCCAAATGGCAAAGCACCCGGCCCGGATGGTTATCCGGCTATATTTTTAAAGCACTTCTGGTCAATGCTTGCTCCACTATTCTTAAGAGTAGTAACAGAAATTAAAACTAATGGTCACATACGCCCACACATGAATACAGCAGCAATTAAACTTTTATTAAAGCCAGAAAAAGACCCCACCCTTCCATCAAGTTACCGTCCGATTTCACTAATTAACACTGATATTAAAATTATCACTAAGGCTTTTACATCTAGATTAGAAACAGTAATCCCGACAATCATTCATGGCGACTAAACAGGCTTTATTAAAGAGCGTCACTCTACTAATAATATTAGAAGGCTCTTTAACCTTATTAGTATGTCACAGCGGCATGATAAAAAGGCAGTTATTATATCATTGGATGCAGAAAAAGCTTTTGATAAAGTTAACTGGTCCTTCCTCTTTGCTGTTTTAAATAAATTTGGCTTTGGGAAGTCATTTATTCACTGGGTGTCAGTATTATATGATTCTCCTAAAGCTACTGTTACTACTAATGGGATTATATCTAAGAGTTTTACTCTACAGAGAGGCACAAGACAGGGATGCCCACTGTCGCCTTTATTATTTGCAATATTTATTGAACCGCTTGCATTAGCCATACGCCAGGAAAAATGATTCAAGGAATTCACTCTGGGGTAACAGAACATAAAATTAATCTATATGCCGATGATATTTTACTTTATTTAGAAAAGCCTGCTATTTCGTTAGGGGAAGTATTTAACTTAATAACTAAATTCTCACAGTTATCAGACTATTCTATTAACTGGACAAAATCAACACTTCTACCTATTACAGAAAATTCATGGAACCCTGCAAGCCAGGACCCATACTACTCATTTCCTATAGGTAATTTAAAATACTTAGGCATAAAAATCTCACCTAAATTAACTGATTTAGTTAATTTAAATTTCACTCCACTTCTGGATAGCATTTATAGTGACTTGGAGCGCTGGAATAATCTTCCTATTTCTCTAATAGGACGAATAGCCACTATTAAAATGAAAGTTTTACCCAAAATAAACTATTTTTTCTCAATGATTCCATTTAAACCTACGGCTAACTGGTTCCAGTTGTTGGACTCAGCCGTTACAAAATTTTACTGGAAAAAAACGAAGAAGCAAAGATTAGTCTATCTACTCTTCAGAAAAATAAATCCAAAGGAGGTCTAGAGGCACCAAATTTTATGCACTATTATATAGCCAACCAGCTACAATATATTATTTTATGGGCACAACCCAATAGAGATACTAACTGTTGGCTGGAACTAGAACAGAAGGATTGTAATAACCTCAGACTCCTAGATTTACTCTTTATTACAACATCGATTAAGCGACATAACTGCTTTAAAAATCCAATGATTTCCGCCACCCTGACTGCCTGGTGGAAGGCACTAGAAATGACAAAAGCCCAAGTGGAGCCCAGCGGGCTTTCTCCCCTATGGCATAACCCCGACTTTCAAATTAACAACCAATCGTTTTATTTGAATGTGTGGGAGCAGAAAGGAATTACACATCTCCACCATCTCTTCTCAGATAATATGTTTATATCATATACATCCTTGCTCCAAAAATATAAAATAAAAAACGGAAACTTTTTACATTATTTGCAAGTTAAAAGTATGATAAAGAAACAAATTCCAACACTCCAGGGTACGCTCCAACCGCCTGTTTTAGCTAAAGATATTACCAAGCTTTCTCCGACAACAACAAAAAAACTCTCAAAAATATATAAGTTACTTTCATATACTGATAAAACGTCTTTACCCATCTCAAAATGGGAAACAGACTTGTCTATAGCTCCGGAATCTGTCTTTTGGATTCAAGTTTGTGAAAATGTTTTTAAAATGACAAAACACACAAATTTACAACTTATCCAATATAAAATTATTCACAGAACATACATTACTCAATATATGATGAAGAAAATGGGACTGTCAGACTCCGACATTTGTCTCCAGTGTTTACAAAACACTACAGACACTTATTTTCATGCTTTATGGTTATGTACTCCGGTTATGTGTTTCTGGACTAAAGTCTTAGAAAAACTTTCCGCTGTCTTGGACTGTAGGATACCGTTCTCTCCAAACTTGTGTTTGCTAGGTGACTTAACAACAATTGACTTACCACATAAACAATTTCAATCTATACTTGTAGCCCTTACTATCGCAAAAAAAACAATTCTTGTTAACTGGAAAAATAAACAAACTTTGAATATCGACCAATGGTCTAACCTCCTCATAAATCATATTTTAATGGAAAAAATATCTGCCTCAAATAAGAACCAAATGTCAAAATTTAAAGAAACATGGTCTACGTATATAGAATTTTTTAACCTAAACTTGGATTTTAATTCTGCCTGTTAGCGAGAGCCACAGCAGCGTTATAACTTGCATTGATGTTTCTGTATTAGGCAATTTGTAACTAATGGTTGTGTTTCTATAGTCAGGAACCAGGCTGCTGCCAGCGGGATCGAGCAGATTCACCTCCGATGGGCACCAGGGGTTGATATTCGGATTCACGGCATGCCAGTGGGTTAATTCTGTGGGTGCTGTCCCCCCTGGCGGGGAGTGGGGGGTGTGAGATTTTTTCTAATAGGTTTTCTGGTGAGCTAACAAATACACGCACGCACGCACGCACGCACGCACGCACATACACATACTCACCCACACACACACACACACAAAAACAAAAAAAAAACAAAAAAAACAATGGAAGATATTTGCTCATTTGGTTTAATCATTTAATAAAAAAATTATTTAATATGTTTATTAATGCTAACTATAGAAAATACTTTTTCAAAAGGGAAGAAACAATGATGTTTAGAACCACATGACATCATCATAGAGGAGGCCATAGTGAAAACACTGGCGTTATGTTAAAGCTGCTCTGTGTAATAATTTGGCCAAAAATATCTTTACAAGATCCTTTTTATTTGATCATTTATGATTGAAACGTCTTCTAATTAGTATATTCACACCTTAGCTGTTCACAATGGATACTCCTGCAAGTCTCCAGCCAATAGTTTTCAAACTGGATTCGGGTTTGCATTTCCCGCCCACTGTCTGCAGATGTAACGTCATGTGCGTATTGTGTACGTGAAGAAGGGTATGTGCAGTTTCATTTTTTGTCAACAGGTGGCAGTAGCAATATGAAATTAGATTTTCTGTGTTCAGTAAAAAAGTTAAAATTAATAAAATATATAATTATTAGTGATGCACCGAAAATTCAAGCCCAAAGAATATGGCCGAAGGAGGATGTTGTGGTGACGCAAGCAAAAAAACAAACCAAAAAAAACAAACAAAAAAAAGCCTTCCTTTTTTCTTTTTTTTTTTAAATAAGAGCTCCTCGAGCGCTTCCACTTTTTCACTTGCATTCTGGTGGCCATGAATCGAAATAATCAGAATCATCAGTTCAGAATCAGAATCCACATTATTGGCCAAAAACTTGTAAACTTATGAGCACAACTGTACATGTGCAATGACTTTTCAACTGTAATTCAAATTCTGAATCGTCCTGAAACCAGTGGTGACTTTTGGCCTGGTGAAATCTTGCGGCAGAACGCCGCACACTGCACAATTTGGCGTTCAGGGGATTTCAGCTGCATCGCTCAGTGTGTGGCGGCCCTTATTTATGATGAGAAAAACCCACCACAACATTTTATGTGGCCCAGCAATTGTTGTGACATTTAATAACATTGAAATAATGCACGCATTTTTGTTGCCAATCAAGCTTTTAAAATATATTAAATAATGGTTAAAAAAGAAAATACTGGCTTCTCATTTCAAAATTATTTATCCATCAATTTGCTGTGTATGATAAATAATGAGGCGATCATATATTTATCAGAGTTCATAATGGCCTTCTGAGGGAACACATAACCATCATGTATAACCAGCAATAAAAATGAGTTTCACAGGTATTTTCAACGAACAGACAGAGATAGGTGCTAACAATTATATAATGACAATACAAAAATCAGAAAACAACATGAACAATTTATCATACACAGTCTTCTGGAACTTCTTTGATTAAAACAATGTAACTCATTATCAGAAGATTCGTCAGTAGAGCATTATACCAGTCATCACACCGTTTTTTCAGGAATTTAAAATTTGAAATAAGTACACTGAGTATTGTTTCCCTGTCACATGTCCCCAGCGTTGTTGCTGTTCAAGTTTTCCCTGATGTAATCGGTTCAAAAGTGGAGCAGTTGGATTCATCCACGCTGGGTAAGTCTGCTCTGAGAAGATCTTCATCCCAAAATGTTACTCAAGAAAGAGCTGGCTATTGTTACAATAGAACATTTTGACTCGAGATTAAAAAAGTAGCCCTTCAGATAATCAATTAAGAGTAAGTAGTCAATAATAGGTAGCTGGAGAGTAAATTCTGATTATTATTATTTTTAATCAGCACATGACTGTCACATAGACAAAAATATACAATTTCAATGCCCAAATTCAGACATTTCCCAACAATAACACTTAGAGAATAATGAATACAGTTCTCATTTCTAAAATACGCAAAGTCTTTTTGCAGGACATGCTCAAAGTCAAGTATATTGCTCTAATACTACTTTGACAAGAACAATTAATCAAAAAATGTAACAGAGTAAATGTAAAGTATTCCTCTACGTCCTCCTCTCCCTTGAATATAACCACTTTGGCTATATTCACTATATACACTTTAGTTTTTTCTTTATTAAAAAAAAACGTATATATTTGGGACTCAATCTGGGTGATGACATTTCCATGAACGGAAGTCATGTGAAGTTATCCCGCATCCACCAGGGGGGGCCAGCGCAGAGTTTCTGCTAGTCTGCCACAAATTTTGCTTACTCCAAATGGGTGCTTTTGAGCCCTCATGAAGTGCACCCATCAGCAAAGTAATCCCTCCCAACCTGTTGCCAACTTTGCGATAAAATTGTCAGACGTTTCTTTCAGATCTCAGCCAGCTGATCAGTTATCCCCACCCAATATGTGGTCACGGCCACCGTCAGCCTGTTGCCAGGTAAACAATTTCATCTTCACCTCTGACATTTTCATGGTGCCAATAATGGGTAAAGATTTTTAGATTGCCAATAAACATGAGAGAGCGCACACCTGTAAACGATAAAATTAACTATTTCTTTTTCACACAATAGTAAACTACACTAATTCTTAAATTAATCTCAATCTTGAATTAATCTAAATCTTAAATTAAGTTAATTTTAAATTCATTCCAATGTACCTCCAACAAATGTGGTTTACACATTCTCTTTCAAAGGATAAGCGCTTTGAAACGCAACAAGCGTTTACATTTGAATTGGGATGTTTGTTATTTTGTTCCAGACTGAGAAGTCTGTGTCATGTCTTGTCTGCAGGTGCAACATCTCAAAGCAATCCCCAACGTTTTAACTTGACCGAATGCCCCATTAACTATTACGGAGAGGTTTACAATGAAGCATTTGTGAGTAATATCACATGTATTCGGCGAACACAGAATGAAGTTATACAGGATTGATAACAGTGTTTGTCCTGTTAACAGGGGTTGACTACGGAGAATGTATTTACTTTGTTCTTTGGCAACCTGACTGGCCCCGACTTCATGACATTCGCCTTCGAAGACCCGCTGCTACTGGCTCGTTTTGGGCCAACCTTTACTGTGGCTAATGACATTTCTGAATTTGTCCGAAATCTGCCAGACCTTGTAGGGACGTCACCATGCTTTTATAGTATCGGTTTATTTTCTTCTCCCAATACGGTGAGTTCTGTGTTTTACATTTGTTTATTTCAGTCCAAGTCCTTCCTCAAAGCCTTATATTGCTGCCTGTTTGTACATATATGTATTAGGGGTGTTACAAAAACCTATTTAAATGAGAAAATCGTTTTTTGATTTAAAAGATGCAAGCGCATCAAATCGAACCGAATCACTCTGAAATATACCAAGATATGTATTGAATTGTCTTTTATTGGAGAGATACTGTATATATTAGAAGGAAATGGCACATTTACAGTAGTGACAACAGTGTAAAGTTTATTAAGATGTATATTTGTATGACAACTAATAATTCATTGCATCATAACCTCTTGAACTGAATTGCGCTATATCGAAACGAATCGTTCCGCCTTCAAATGGAAGAGTCGTTGTATCGTCTTTTCTGGAGAGATGCACACCCTTTATTGTGTGTAATACAATATATATGTGTGTAAAGTATATATATATATATATATATATATATATATATATATATAAATAATTTTGTTTTTTCAATTATATTTTATTTAATGTCCCCCTTGCAGATCCTTTTGCGTTTCCGCACATTTGGAGAACAAGGAGCATACCTAGTCGCCTCGGATGCGCCGCTGGTATGAAACCAATTTTAAACATTTCTTGCAGCGTTGTATTGGTTGTCAGCACCTCTTCCGTAGACCTATCGTAGCTGCACCAGTCCGATATTTACAGACAAGCAACTTTTCAAAATGTTCCCCCTGTGTTTGAACAAAGATTGAGCACGTGATGCTATAGTCTGTCTCAGAGAAGTAGAATGTGACAGTAAAGAGCAGATCCGGAAAAATCACAATGGGAAACTTTGGTTGGAGAGAACTTCTAAATGATGCCAAGGATCCTGTGGTTACAAGGTTCAACTGTGAGCTCCTGGAAATAACAAGAAGAAATACTGGTCATCAAGTCGTTACGAGCAGGTTATTTGAAAGAGGAGCACGTAAGCGAGGAGTTCAGTAGGCAGGCTTTTGCCAGGATGTTTGAACCAGGCTTCAATTAGGATCGTAAGAGCAGAAATCAGAGGCTAATCTTGTCAAGAAGTTACCAAATTCATGTGCGACGGGACAGCAGATGTGGAAAATAGATAAATACGTTTTAAAATAAAATTCATAACCAACTATCCTCACACATGACCTGATGTCTTTCATGTAGGCCGTCACTACAACAGTGAGAGGAGAGCTGGTGAACACTACAGAGTTGTCAGCTGGATCATGGTCTGAGGTATTCTCGTAAGAAAAGTAACAAAGTATGCTGTGATGTCCTGTGTGATTCTGCATCCAGGTTTCACATGCTTCATTCCCGTGTGTTGTTTCCAGGTCAATTCTATCCACCCGGCACCATGACGTTCGCCTCGGAAACGGTCTTCGTGACTTGTAATTCAACAGCTTTCCTTACCGTTTCTACTGAGGACCCAAGGTAAACATGTTCCGTGTCTTTTGTAATGAGGTCACTCCCTCAAACTAGAGTGTGCCTTCATCATCTTCCTCCCACCTGTGCTAGGTGTCCAAGGAAGTCCGTGTGCGCCATTAAAGTGATTTGGGACCCCAATGATGTAATACCTTAAAGAGGGTGTCCTCTTTCTTTTTTGTTTGTTTTTTTATTGGTTGGTCTGCTTTGTAATGGTGTCACATACATTGCCGATCATTAAATTTCCTCATTGACTTGCTTATAATTGTGCCTCCTAATTCATTTACTCTACATTACATGAGGTCTTTTTGTCTAACTAAGTCTGACACGAGGTCCGAAGCACATTACCGTCTTATAAAAACGAATGATCTGCTTCTGATTCAACTTCTGAATGACCTCATATCCCTGCTTGCCACGATGAGGTCCAGTACCAAGTTGTTTGCGTGTCAGTATTTCAAAATAATGGCTCCAATTTCCATCATTCCTTCACGTATGGGGCTGTACTTGCCAGAATTATTTTCCGGAATTTATAATATGTGAATTTTAAGCATTAAATGTCAAATAAATGCATGAAATACTGTGGTAAGAAAATAAAAGTATTGACGATTAACTCATGTATCTAGATGTCTTTATTAGTGATGGGAATTCCGGCTCTTTTTAGGGAACCGGCTCTTTTGGTTCGGCTCACTAAAAAGATCCGGCTCTTTCGACTCCCAAATGGCTCTTTAGATTTTTTGTCGCTTAAATAAATATATTACCAACAACAATTTAAAACTATGCGCAATATGAATTACTAATGTGAAAAAATTGCACTATATCAAATGTTTGTTGTATAAAATACACTTTTATTTATAAACTCGACAGTTGTATAAAAAAAAAGAAAATAGAAAGTGCAAACAAATTAGATAGTGCAAAACAAACATTTAACTATTTACAAATGAACTTAAATAATTGCTTTGGTTATGTTAGCTGCATTGTCACTAACACAGCAAACAACTTTGTTGTCCACGCCCCACTCTTTTGCCACTTTGAGCAGCTCCTCAGCTAAATTGTCAGAAGTGTGTCTCTCACTGAACTCAAAACAATCCAGAAGACAGGACACCATTTTGAAACTTTCAACAAAGTGACATGTAACTGCCAAGTAGGATGTGGTGGTTCTGGAAGTCCAGCTGTCCGTTGTTAGACAAACTGCTGTGGCTTTTTTTAACCCTCTCTTGCAGTGAAGCACGTTCTCCGTTATACAGGCCTGGGATGATTTTTTGGGAGAGTGTTTTCCTACTTGGAAGTGCATACATTGGATTGAGTGAATGAATAAACCTTCTGAATCCTTTGTCCTCCACAACTGAAAATAGTTGCAAATCACATGCAATCATTTTAGCCAGTTCTTCATCAATTGCCTTCTGTCTTGCTGGAGTCATTGACTTTTGCAAAAATTGGCCCAGAGAGCTCTGGGTTGTAATTTTTCGTTGTTGTGGTGGTGCACTGGATGATGCTGATGACACTGCAGCTGCAGCAGCAACAGTTGCAGTAGCACCTTCATTATCAGGTTCATTTATTTGCCTTTTTTCCTCCAATTGAACTAAAGGATGAGTAGTTCTCATGTGCCGGTGTAAATTGTTTGTAGAGCCTCCCCGATATGAAATTTTAGTCTTGCAGACTTTACACTCTGCCTTAGTTTTGTCAGTTGTTGTATTGAAATGTGTCCATATATTGCTGCTTTTTCTCTTGTTACTCATTTTGGAACTGTTTTTTTTTTTAACCTTTCCGTTTATACAAGCGCTCTCCTCCTCTCTCTCGTCTCCTCCCTCCCGTTCGGGTTCGAGTGTGTGTGACTGCTTGCAGCGTGCTGTCGTGTGCCCCTCCCCCTCTGCTGCTCAGCGCTGAGCGCAGACACAGAGACCTCACTCACACACATACTCACCAATCAAATGCAGCTTTAGAGAGAAAAAAAAGAGAGAGAGAGAAAAAAAAAAAGCGGCTCCCAGTCAGGAGCCGGCTCCCGTCGTTCACGTCAAAGATCCGGCTCTCAGAACCGGTTCGTTCGCGACCGACACATCACTAGTCTTTATAGTACAAGCGTGTGTGTGTGTGTGTGGGGGGGGGGGGTGTATGCCTCTCACCCATTCCATATGTACTTACTTTGGCAGGACTGCGGAAGAAGAAGAGTGAGCTGCAGTACAAAATCAACAAACGTGCTTTAGAGCGCCCGTACAAAACCAAAAACTCGTGGGGTGACACCTATGGCGAACACAAACGACACCTGGGGCTTCATTTATAAAAATTAAAGTACTTACGAACGAAATCCAAACTTAACATACGCAGGAAAAAAAATAGATTTATAAAACCACCAGCACGCAATTTCCCTTTATAAATGCCACACGTCCCAACCAGTGTGCGCAGCTGATTCAACGCCGTTCCCCGCCTTATAAGTCTGCCTATTTCCCCCCCCCCCCCCCCATATTAGGAAATGCAAATCTACTCATTAATGGTTTTGCGTATTCATAAGCAGAACGTGACGGCGATCATCAAATCAAAACAATGGATGACGGACAGGGAAAGGCAAGAAAGAAGGCTAACTTTACCATGATGTAGGCTACATTGAATTGTTGTGTGAATGATAATAAAAAAAAGATTTAAAAAAATACAAAGATGTACATTAAGAAACCCTCAATGCAGAGGTCGAGTCACGGAAGGCCGTGATTACTGGCCGCGATTATTGGCCGCAGGGCGCACAGTGTCAAAAATAAATAAATAAAGAATACAATAATAATAATAATAATTTGGTATGATACAAAGGTGAGCATAACGAAATAATCTCACCAATCTTATTGTACTATAGGGAAATTGAGTTGTCAGTGCAGAGGCAAAAATTAGGTGATCAATAGGCCGCCTCATTATTGTTATTATTATTAGTATCTATTATTGTTCCCAATGTGTTGTTTATGGATCTTCATCGAACATCACCACGGCTGTGAGGACTGCTTATGACAGACTTTACTGACGCATTTCTTTCCTTTATTTATTTATTTGCAGGACAAAGCGTCAAGCTTCATAGCAAAGGTGCTTGTTCCTGACTGTATTGTAGCTCATTTTTATCGGTATGGTCTTGTGTCAATATAATAGTTTTATGTAGCCTTTTATACTGGAATGGCATTTGTGCCGATGGGCGGGTGAAATGACTGTATAGGCGCGTAAATTGTTGCGCGACGATGTAATGTGTGCAGTATTTGTCCACGTTAGTTGTCATCAATATGATTTATTGCATGAGGCTTTTTCAAGATATGTGACCAATGGGAGAATACGAGCGTTTAAAGTGTTGAATTAAGTTCATTCGTGTGCTTTCTGCTCCGCGGTGTACTTTGTCATCGGAGCAAGTCTGGAGCAAAACAAACATTGTGACCCATAACATCCAGCATATATGGCGTTTGAGGAATCGGAATGCACCACAAAGCTTTTTGCTATTTTCCCATGTCTCCAGAATGTGCGGATTGCGTACGGTAGGTCCAAACTTGACGTGGCTGAACTGGTTCACGTTCAGTTAGTTTTCTATAATCACCAACTTTGGCGCAGAAATGTTCGTATGCAAAATTTTGGCCTCATTTGATCGTACGCAAGCTTTATAAATGAGCCCCCTAAAGGCAATTTCCCTTTATAAATGCCACACTATCCAAACCGGTGTGCGCCAGCCGCGGCCTGGCCTGGACCAGATTGAGTGGATATCCCAGCGGCAGGGTAACAACATGGCGTCCATGTGTTATGTGATAAGCAGTTGACCAATCACAGCATAGTAGCTCTGAAACCAAGGTAGCCAAACTATCTACGGCTCTGTGAAAAGAGATACAATGCTGCCATCTACAGGCCATAGTTAGTAGGTGTTTTGGGATTTTCCCATCCTATTGATAAACGCTGCACTGCCCATTGTGAAAAAAAACAACGTAGTTGACGTCAATTGACGTTATTGGCGGTAAAGGATAATAAGCATTTGCAAGTTTGGTGGAGAACCCACACGCAGGGAAGCAGAGGTGATGTACAAAAAAGGAATTTACTTACTCAAAACAAAAGCAAACTGAAAATGGCAGTAAAACAAAACGTGGGGAGGACAAGGCACAAAACTGGCAGCATGACAGGAGGAAAATTACAATAAACCGACACAGACAGAAGACTAAATACACACACACACACACTAATGACACAACAAGACAAGACACACCTGGGGCAAGACACAAGTGGCTGAGGGCACGGATTGGTTGACACAAGGAAAGGCAGGATTACGCTTAACAAGACCAAGGGAGACACACAAGGAAAAACAGAACCCAAACATGACAAGTCTGAACATCTTCCAGCTGGTTGGCAAAAGTGTAAAGGGGGATGTCGATGAAGATGAGAGCGTCATACCAGAGGTAAATTCCGGGGTTTTCTACTACAGGGTAGCACAAACACAGTTGATCCTGTATATTCATTACCCAGGAGACAACAATTAGCAGCATGCTACAAACTGTGAATGGAATGTACAAAGAAAACAAGATGCATTCTATACAAAATGATTTGTTGCTCTGCTCAGCTGAATTAAATCAAGATTTTAAAAAACAACAACAGCCTGCTTTAGACTACTTTTATTCCTGCTGAGATAATGGACTCTATATCTGCCCAACACAAGATGAGAAGTACACCAATATCCACCACAGGGAATACATCCTGAAAAAAGTTGAGAACCATGATTTAATTTACAGTATTTTTGGGCTTGTTTATTCTTAAGATTTTTACTCAAAAAAGTAGTAGTCCCTTTCACACACATGCAGTCCTCTTTTAAGCAACACACATGCAAGAACAAACACACCAGAGACACGCAGCGCTTCCTCCCTTCAGTCGTCAGCGTCCATCTGTGTCGGCACTTGACCCAGTGAGTCATGATTACACCGACAGACGCAAACACACATCCGCCATTTTTTTCTTGAAAGTTTCTCGCCATTCGTCAGAAAAATGGGGGTCCGTTAGTAACGGACCGATGGCCAGATCGCCCACCTTTGGCGACTGGAATCCTCAAAATCGGAACTTCAACTCGCATGTGTGACCAACTCCGAACAATAGCAGCAACTGGAGACAAGCAGGGGGGAAAGCTTTAAAAATATATTTTCTGGGGGGTCTTTTTAGAGTGTAGGCACGCATTTATAAAGAGGCATCAAGACAGTGTCATGCTGTCACAATTTTGTCAATTTTTTTGTTTTTTTAATTACTTACTTGGAGCAGAGACAGTAAGACTTGTCTTCTTTCTGCTCCAGTGCTCCTTTTCATTCAACACTGAAGAATATTGTTTTATATTGTCTTTACTTTCTTTTACAAATGAATGCAATAAATGATTGAAATTGAAAAAAAATTAAAAGACTTCAAATGAATCGCATGTACGCAAAGCTGCATCTGTCTAACACCGGTAATGAATTTGCGGGATGTAAACATTGTCACACTAAAATAAATCACTGCATTAACATTTCACTCACACAGCCTGCCTCAGTCACCTACTCGCCTCCTCCACTGTGTGTGTGTGCCTATCTGTGTGTTACAGGTGTTAACATTATTAACATTGTTTTACTGTTTCGATTTATATTTTAACCGTTTTGATTTTAGTTAGAGCTGTGTAATAACAAGACAACAGTTAATTCAAATGTTATTCAATCTCTAGTCCATTGTTCTCTTCTCTGGGAAAGAGATGTCTAAGTAAGGTTTCTGAGTTATCTTAATGAGTAATGTTTGGAAGTTCACGCAGAGTTCTGTCCATAAATTATCTGGTGCAGGAGGTGCCGGGACCAATTATTTACCCACATCTGTCGTGGACTAAGATACGAGCTGAAGATTTTTTATCTGTTTTATATTTCACTCTTCCCACAAGGACAGGAGGGGGAGACTATTTTTTGTAAACACTGCTTTTGTAGAAGTTAGGATGAGCCCAGAGCTAAGGGCACATTTGGGGACTACTTCTGATTCAGCAAGGGTCCATAATGGCTTTAGAAATTTCTAAATAAAATACTTGCAAGTAAGCCTCTTCACTAGATCTCAACTTTGAGTTTTATTTCAACACGCAAGAAAACTTTTGACTGTTTTCTAACACAGGTCAAGCCTGGCCCTTTAAGAACAGTATGATGGGCATCATGCGGCAACTTACCCCACGGCAGCCGCGGCCCAGCCAAGATCAGGTTGAGTGGATATCCCTGAGGAAACTCATTTCGGCTGCTTGTATCCGGGATCTTGTTCTTTCGGTCACGACCCACAGCTCGTGACCATAGGTGAGGATAGGAACGTAGATCGAATCGAGAGCTTTGCCTTTCGGCTCAGCTCCTTCTTCACCACAACGGACCGATACAGAGTACGCATCACTGCAGACGCTGCACCGATCCGCCTGTCGATCTCCCGCTCCATCCTGCCCTCACTCGTGAACAAGACCCCAAGATACTTAAACTCCTCCACTTGGGGCAGGATCTCATCCAAGTCCTGGAGAGGGAACGCCCCTTTTCCGAATGAGGACCATGGCCTCCGATTTGGAGGTGCTGATCTGCATCCCAACCGCTTCACACTCTGCTGTGAATCGCTTCAGTGAGAGTTGGAGATCACGGCTCGATGAAGCCAACAGCACCACATCATCTGCAAAAAAGTTGCAATGCTGAGGCCACCAAACCAGACCCCCTCAACGCCTCGGCTGCACCTAGAATTTCTGTCCATAAAAGTTATGAACAGAATCTGTGACAAAGGGCAGCCTTGGCGGAGTCCATTCCTCACTGGAAACGAAACCGACTTACTGCCAGCAATGCAGACAAAACTCTGACACTGGTCGTACAGGGACCAAACAGCCCGTATGAGGGGGCTTGGTACCCCATACTCCCGAAGAACCCCTCACAGCCTTCCGCCTCCTCCGGGACAAGGCAGAAGTTCTGCTGTAGGTGGGCATTGAAACTCTTTCTGACAGGGGATTCCGCCAGACGTTCCCAGCAAACTCTCACAAAACGTTTGGGTCTGCCAAGTCTGACCGGCATCTTCACCCACCATCGGTGCCAACACACCAGCAGGTTGGTGATCAGTTGACAGCTCCGCCCCTCTCTATACCCGAGTGTCCAAAACATGCTGCCGCAAATTCGATGACACGACTACAAAGTCGATAATCAAACTGTGGTTTACGGTGTCCTGGTGCCAAGTGCACATATGGACACCCCTAGTTTGAACATGGTGTTTGTTATGGACAATCCGTGACGAGCACAGAAGTCCAATAACAGATCACCACTTGGGTTCCGATCGGGGGGCCGTTCCTCCCAATCACGCCCCTCCAGGTCTCACTGTCATTGCCCACGTGAGCGTTGAAGTCCCCCAGCAGAACGAGGGAGTCCCCAGGGGGATCTCTCTCCAGCACACGCTCTAAGGACTCCAAAATGTGTGGATACTCTGAAGTTCTGTTCACAGGCCCCTCCCACCTGTGATGAGCCCATGAGAAGGGGGACCCACGTTGCCGGGCCCCATGGGTGCAACCCCGGGCCACCAGGCGCTCGCCAGCGTGCCCCACCTCCAGAAACAAAACAAACAATTCAACCCATCCCCTACTATTCTTTGGGATTAGGGTTGTGGCGGTTGTGGGTGGGCGGATGAGGGTTGTTGGCGGGATCAGGGGATATTGGACAGTAAGGCACCTTGCGGGCCTGCTGAGCCCCGTTCTGCTGCGTCGGGCTTGGGGTGTCGGCCGTGTTGGCGGGGGTCGCAATGGGCTCCTGGGTTGGCTCTGCGGCCGGTGGCTCCTGCGGGGCCCGAAGGGTTGTGCTTCAATGGTGCCGGGACGGAGGGCTCTAGGACATTATGCGTGCCTCGTCGGGCCGAGGTTGGACGAGAGGGGCGCGGCAACCACACAGGTGGAGGCGGGGTTATACTGTACTGGGCGCTTTACTTCCACGTTAAAATAGCCAGCAATATACCTAATATTTCGAAGTGTATGAACTCCGATTGATCCGAGGTCCGAGTGAGTTTGACATATATTCATGATATTGTGTATTTTTTGGGCCAAAAAAGAATCTAATCGGTGGGTGGTACTGTACATTATAGAGTAGAACTTTTAGTTCCAGGATCTCCAAGTACTAAGAACTATGAAAGCTCGAATAACATTTAGGTGGAAATGCAGCTATGGGCTCACTCTATCAGTGCAATTTGACAAGAGGGCGCTTTCAAGTGTGTGCTGCTTGAGAAACTTGTGAAGCGAGGAGGAAAAGTGGCGGATTAGTATCACTGTTTTGACCCGCCTCACACACACACACACACACACACACACACACACACACACACACACACACACACACACACACACACACACACACACACACACACACACACACACACACACACACACACACACACACACACACACACACACACACACACACACACACACACACACACAGGATGGAATGACAGCCTGCCTAACAATTCAACTCAGAAGCTGCCACCATTGTGGCTTGTATAGAAAATGCATCAAGGTCTGGTGTGTTCCCGCTTTCGTTCTCTTTTGAATGCATGGAATCAATCAAGCACTCACACACATACATAGACACGCACACTCTCTCTCTCGTACAGGAGACTCACTTCCTGCTATTCAGTGGCAAGCGATCATTTAGACTTGACGTGCATTGTGGAAAACTGAGCTCTTTTCTTCTCCTCTTTCTCCCCTCTGCCTTTCTCTCTTTCAACTGTCTGTCATTAATGTCCACAATCTAGCGGCGGCGGCGGAGGAGAAGAAAGCCAGGAGCGAGGGATGAATTGATGGGATGGGAGGATAAGCACTCAGTGTCCTTTTCTTTAAAGATTTGTTATTGTACAGTACTGTCTCCCAGTCATTTTTGGGGTGGCTCTTTCCGTCTGAAAGCTCGTCCACGTGCTCTTTTGTATGGAAAAGCAATAAGGCCCCATTGAATGCGGCTGAATGGACCTGCCATCCTTAGGGGCTGAGAGGCCTGAGGACTCCTATTCTTTAGCCCCCCCCCCCCCACCCCAATCTAATTGGAGCTGAAATGAAATGGAGGTTTCTTATGAAAATAGGCTTTGTTTGGCCGCGAGGCTGGTAATTCATAAACAATAAGCAGGCCCCCATTGTGCGGATAATAATATATTCATGCTGCTGGAGATGGGGAGAAGGCAAAGGGAAGGCTGAGGATATATAAGCAGGCGAGGCGGCAGTGGCGGCGGCAGGGACGGAGAGCGTAAGGGAGGACCGGACACCAAATGGGAGCAAATTGGTAATGGCGGGGGTCGAGGCGGACCACTCATTAGAGGAAAAGTGGTGGGAAGGCGGGTGAGGTTATGGGAGATAAAAACACCGGGGCGAGGCAGAGAAAGTGTGCAGACAAGGAGTCAATCTGGAGTGAGCGGGTCAAGTGCGGCGGGAATTGTACGAGGGGAGAGGACCACAGGTGATGTTTGGCACTGTCATTGTTTGCCGACTGCTTCCCGACTCCACGCTTCCTCTGACTGGATTTCGCCTCACTGTAACTCTGTGGGATTCTTACCAAGTGAGCAGAAGGAGATGTCAAGGAATCTTTCCCCCCCCCCCTTATTTGATCAACAGGACACTAATTGGGGAGCTCATCATTTAAACTTTAGACTCTTTAAAAGTAAAGGTCCAAGCTCATGGTAAGTAATGAGTGGGCAGTGAGTGTATCGTGTGTGTGTGAGCGTGTGTGTTTGATTAGCAATATTGATGTCTCTTCACAATTAGCATATAGGCCTATAAGTAAACTTTTATTACATTTATGTGAAAACACGTGTCATCTAATGCCACTTAAAACTACATAAAAATTTCGTTATAAATCACTTTAACATCATGTTTGTGTGACTATGTAATTTTTTGTATATTTTGCACCGTTTTATTTATAATTTAAATATACTATAATTGACTGTTTAAAATTGGAAGCATTATATTGATTAACGTTGAAATTCATAAAGCCACATAAAATAATCGTCATTTTCCGTTTTTGTTTTTGTTATGTTACTTTAAATATTTAGAGAAGCGCTTGTCGTGTAAATGTGCAGCTCATGCAATGTTGGGTGTCGGCCTCTAGATGTCAGCATTTATCAACAATTCATTACACCCAATTCGATTCAAGCTTGCTTTGCAGTGGAAGTTCAACGTATCCAATAATAACAATACATATAGTTTTATTAACAAGACAGATTTATAGATTGATTTTGTTTAATGTTGTATCATTTTAAATTAACATGAAACCATAGCAGCCACATTGAGTTCTGCAAATGCCATCTGTCACATTTTTTTATTTTATTTTTTTATTTATTTTTAATCATAAAAACAATGCCTTTGAATATTTTCACATTTTATGACTTGGCTAATGTGAAATGCCACCCATCTAGTAAAAGTTGTGTGTGCATCTGAATTGTACTGCTTGCAACCACGAGATGGCAATGACATATAATGGAAACACCTCACAGTGGCTTGGGGGTTCTGTGTGTGCACTGTTGTGTATGTGTTTAACCTGCAGCCTTTCAGTGAAGCGTCAGCGTGATTGGCAGGAGGGTGCCGTATGCACTCCCTCCTTCTACCCGGGGTCTTTGTTTGTGTTTATTTTCGAGGCGGCTAAGTGGCTGCTGGCGGTGTTGGTCACTACAAGTGTCTGGCACTGGGCGCCCGCTAATCAGGCTGTGGGCAAACTTGGGTGGCGGCGCTCCGAATGGGTTTGCTAGCTGAAGATTATCCCAAAATTATCCCCGAGAATTACGCCATTCCAGTCAGGCCTTGTCCATCTGTGGGAGCAGGGTCTGTGGTGGTGGTGTGTGTGGGTGTGTGCGTGTGTAGTGATTCTGGCAGCCTTGCTGCATTGGATGTAATGGAGAATGTTAATCCACATCCAACAACTATTAGTGACTGATTTTACTCACAATTCTTAGCAAAAACAGTACTTTTACATTTTCAACTTGCCCTCTCAACATGCTGGAGGAAAAAAACTAACAAACAAAAAAAAAAACCCCATCAAACATCACACAGGTTGAACCATGTTTCTATTGTGCCATTATTTTCCTCTGAGATTTGTTTGAAAAGCGGCACATTTTTGGAGCAATTTTCAAGCGCATCATTAAAGTGATTTCTCCCATGCTGTCAGTGTCTAGGCTGGAAATCGTGGCAACCGCTCGCCTGTTTGTGCACCGCCGACCGGCACAGGATGCCTGAATAGCTGCGGTGAGCCTCTCCACGATAAGTGTTCACTAAACAGGTCACCGGGTTGTCCCCCCCAGGCTCAATCGGAGCGATATTCCCGACTGGGAACATAAATTATCCCCTATATTTATCGCCGAACACCAGCAGCTGAACTGCAAATGCTCGGGCATGTCAGTAACAATACTGAGGAGGAGGGAAACCTCAAACATGCAGGACTGCTGCCTTCAAGGACTGGAGTTTGGAGACGCATGGACCAAGGTAATCAGGTTGCACAAGTGCATGTCTCCTTATAACTTGCGATGTGACTTTGCTCAGAATTAACCAAACACATTCAGAATCATATTAGATTACAATCTGTTTTTCTTCAGCTGGACCTCGGGTCATAGGAAACGTGGATGGAATTATGAATAGTTCCAAATAGCAGCCAGTGTTAGCATGAGACATTCAAGTATTTGCTAGAAAACAAAAAGTAAAAATAAATAAATAAATCAGGAATAGCCTACTAGAACATCTGAACTTTATTTGGGGTTAATCAAAGGCACTTTAAATGGTGCCAGGTGTGCGCTGACTCCGTTTTCATTTTCATTTCATTTTATTAGTTTATTTAACAGGGACAATGCAATCAGACATTGAGCAAAGCTAGCAGCTTATGTTGAGCATACAGAGTTTAGCAAATGCTAATTTACAACCCCGTCCCTGGTTGAGCTTTTACATTCCATACACAATCTAAAACACATAAAAACAGCCACCCCATTAAAAATAATAAAATCAATTGTAATAAATGAAAGCAATCACTCATCATCACCCCCGTTCACTACATATGGGTACAATATTGATTTATTTTCAACTAGCTTTTAACTTTGGAGACAAATATTTTAAACTCACAGATATACTTTATATCAGTGGGCAGAGTTCCAGAGTTTACTGCTCTGATATGAAAAAGCTGACTGACCAAAATGAAGCCCTGCACTGACTTAACACTTAATTCTAAACACAACCATGTTCCCCAATGAAACGAGGGTGTGCACACTTGTGCAACCACATCATCTCAGTTAATTGCTATGTTCCCTTGAAGATTTTCTTCTTTTTTCTTAAGGTGTACAATTTATAGGTCACATTAATGGTGTTAAACATTTTGAAGTGATTTAGCTTAGTCTCGTAATTAATTTCATATAAAAAGACCCACCCATTTGTACAGGGGTGTGTAGACTTTTTATAGCCACTGTAACATGTCGGTACCCAAGCTAATCATTGAACAGCTGCTAGCATCACAAACAGTCATTTAGACATCCATGTATGTTTTGTTGTTTTTTAAATTGCAAATGTGTGAAAAATCTATACATTTTCAGTCTGTTTTTTTTCTGAAATGATTCAATGTCATTTTAGTTGATTTAATGTCATTGCAGTTGACGTCATTAAAGTACTGTATATGGAATTTGAAATTTTATGGTACAGTACTGTACATACTGTACATGGGGTCCTGTCCTGACCTGAGGCATCCAGAATACAAACTCCTGTAGTTTGCACTTTGGACACAGCTGTAAGAATCTGTTGTTGCATGCTTAGGTACCAGCTCATCCGCAGTTTTGTTTAGTTTTTCCAACTTCCTTACTTTGGCTTTTAAATGTCTTTAACTCTTTTGTTTGCAAATGTTTTAAAATATTGTACTTTATGTGAAGCAAAGTCACCTTGTGTATGAAATGCGCTGTATGAATAAACCTACCTTGCCTTGCCTTATCGCCATACTCACTGTTTTAAGTGTCTTTTATTTAATATTTACCATTATTTTTACTATTTATTTTTATTATTTACTTAACGGTACTTTACTATGGTTTTGACTAAACTATGGTTGGCCTTGTGGTTTACACAGATGCACTAGGACAGATTATATAAGAATACTCACAGGCAAGTATTTTTGTATCCACTACGAAGACCAACCAATAGAACTGCGGCTTACCGAGAAGCACTGTATGTCTATATTATACTGCCCCCAGGTGGCCCAAGGGTGCACACCAGAAGGAGCAACACAATTCCATTTGAATCGAAGCAAAATTGTAGCAAAAATGTTATCATTTCTTCACATTCTAATTATTTCATTATTTTATGTTTTTATAAAGTAAACAATTGTAGGTTGCTCTATTTTTCATTTAAAACATTTTGATACATTCCCCTGGAATGGAATGGATTAATGGCATTTACATCAATTTTAATAAGGAAAGGTGATTTGAAAATGAGCATGGTCACAGAACCAATTAAAAAGACACCAATGTATAGCGACCCATAAAGACGGCAAACCGTATATATGGTCTCATAGCAGTCAGTAAAAAAACAAAAAAAACTAATCTACTGTAGATATTTTTTATCAACAAACCTATGTTATGAATCCACTTACAGGTGTACTTCGCTATTGCTATATAACCATAGGGGATTTGTCGCAGATTGATGATGACAGCAGATGATGGTAATTATGCTGCGAGGCCACGTGGGGGTTAGCAAGGTGAAGCACACTGGCCAAGCAGAGAGAAAGTGCAAAGGTTAAGTGCTCATTTTTGGGGGACGCTGTATTTCCTGTACGGCCTTGAACCCTTGACCTGTAGTGCGGAACAGGGAAGTGTAAATAAAAAGTGTGAGCAAGAGAAATGGGGGAGAAAAAGGCTGAAGCGGCATGTGAGGTTGCAAGGTGAGCGGTGTAAGAGCTTTAAAAAAAAAAGACTTGGGGGAGGAGTATTTGCCTCTGGCTGATGGTGAACAATTGGACACACGAGGAGGCACGCACACACCCTTGAACCGCAAACTCAAATGGACTTTCCCACACGCATGCACACACACTCACACACTTAGCGCTACAGTCCCAGCAGGCTATGAACTTCAATGCAGCTGTTGCCATGGCGATACGCCGAGTTTTTGACCCCCCGACTCCATTTTTCCTGCCGTTTTGGCTATTGAAAGAGATGATTGACAAGTGTCCAAATGTCAGACGACCCAGGCCCGCCACACAGATGGGGGATGACGGATGTGGGGAGGTGAGGGGGGGGTTTCATGCTACTTTTCATTCACAGGGAAGCTACTGTTTGTGTGTGCGCACATTTGTTTAATCGCAACATTAGGTGCACTATCTAATGAGATTCAGTACAACAAAAGACTTTTCGAAGAGAATACAGTAGTGCTCTCTTTTGCTCGACTGTCACAGGGATACCGTTTTAATTTAACTACTGTGTATAGCTACTGTATTGTTGTAGTATTAGTCTGTATCGGTCTAGAATTATTTTTTCTTTTATTTCACGTCTTATTTTTCCTTAGTTGTCCACTTAACCAATCAAGTGACTGTCTATTATTATACCCATCCAGAGTAAAGAACTGCACTGCATCATATCATGCCTAGTGTTTCTAATATTTTGACTTAGTAACTACTGATTGGCCTAGTAGATTTGACCAACTATTAGTATAGTATTCTCACAAATAAATTTTCTACAGCACCTATACGTTTCATGAGTGATCTATTCTGCAGCCTTTCCCAGCTGACTGGACTGGTCGCTGCCTAATTGCAGGGCACATATAGGCATATAATCATTCACTCTCATTCACAGCAATGGACAATTGAAATTATAGAAAATATTATTATTATTATTTTTTAAACAATTGAAATATGTCCTTTTTGTGTTGCTAGTTATGAGAGTGAATGAACAGGAACTGTTCTGGTTGCTTCAAGATGCCATTGATTCTTAATCACATCCACATAACTAAATTAATTGTCAGGCTTTGAGAGTAATGGAATACAGCGGCATATTCAGAATACAAAATAAACTATAAGCCTAACTGTTTTCCGTTACCGAAAAATGATTACAGGTACAGTACATTTACTAAAAGTCCATCGGTCCTGTTGTTTATTTGAGCCCTATGCGCAACAAGCGGATAAAGATAAATTGTCATATTTGTCGTGTAGCTCAAAGAGCCACGGGGCTCCACTCCCAAAACGCTTCATGGAGAAAAGGAGGGAGTGGTGACCGGTATTCACTGTTTGGAACGTTCTCACTGAAGGTCTGATTTATATTCAATATTATTTGCAAAGAAAAGTTTTAGCTGTCAGAGTACGGAGCTAATTGCTAGCTAGTTGCTAGCCCGCTACACCGCTAACATGAGCATCTATCTATCTATCTATCTATCTATCTATCTATCTATCTATCTATCTATCTATCTATCTATCTAGCTATCTATCTAGCTATCTATCTAGCAATAAATGCATGCATTTGTTTGGGCATCAATGATACTTGGATTTTCGCTGTTTGCGGACTGGCCTGGTTCCTATCCCCCGGAAATAACGACTGGTCTAATGTATACAAATATATTGTAGTTTATTTTTTATTTTTTATTTCAGTATTAGAGTAATCCAAAAGTCATTAAAAGTTGTCATTAGATTACTTCAATATTATGGTACTTATGTAACGTTACTAACTATATTTTTTAACTACTAACTTGTGCACATCCCTACACAAGTAAAAAAATAAAATGTATACTGTATATTAGGAACGACTGCCTTTGCAGTGCAATTTCACACAAACCACAATAATAATAAACACATTAATACTTTTCGCCTTTGTCTTGGTTCTCATGAGATTGTGCCAGTGTACCTAATGTTTTGGCTGTTCGTTGTGCACGCACACACATACGCCCCACGTATTCACAAAGGAGGCTTCCAAATGAAGGCCTTTTGTTTAGCAGACAGGGTCATATATATTTGCTGTGTGCTGATAACAAATTCAGTGCAAAGCTGCGCTTACTTTTTAGTGCATTTAGTGCTTTTTCTATGCCCCGACTCCATGTGAATGAATCCAATTATGACACACATTAAATACTGCATGAATGAATATTGTTGGAAAGCTTGTTTTTATGTTATTAAAAAATATATATATATCCTCACCTGGTCTTTGAACACTCTCTCTCTCTTTTGCTTCGCCGCTCGTCCCTGGCTGTGTCATTGTGTGCAAGCTTGAAGGGATCGTTTTTATCTTGATCACCCACAGCAACACATTAACCTCTCCTCTCTTATCGCTACACTGGTCATTAGTGGCAAAACCCTCAACGTCCTATTGACAAGGGCCACACAAACTCCTCTCTGTCAGTGTGTGTGGTGTGAGTTATCGTGGGTGACATACGGTTTGAGATCTGCTGAGCTAGTGATCTAAGCCGATAATATTATTTGTGTGTGTGTGTGTGTGTGTGTGTGTGTGTGTGGGTGTGGGTGTGTGTGTGGGGGGGGGGGGGTGCGTGTTGGGGGGTGTAGCCTATACAGCAGTAATATTTCTTGTTGAATGTGATGTGCTTTTTATTTGGATTTTGAAGTGGCGCCGATCCTTTTCATACCACGGCCGTCTATAAGATTTATGTCTGTTTATTTATTTACTGCTGGATGATATCATTGACGCTACTTAAGGCAGAAATCACTCAGGAGCATCCCTGAACTGATGCTCGGTTACTTCTGCCTATGTTTGCACGTGTAGTGTGTGTGTGTGTGTGGGGGGGCATTCAAAAGGCTGTGGCGACATTATTTGGCGTAAGTGTGAACCTGCTTGTTTGTGTTTTGAATGAGTGGTTACTGTCACACTCTTGGTATCACTAAATTTGATTAATTTACTAGATCATGTCAAAACACTGTTCAGTTGAAAAAAGGTTTTAAAGAAGAAAAAAATATAACCATGTAACTGTATTTTCCACATTTAACAACATTTTGTATATTTTTTTGTTTTATACAAAAATAATGTTTGTTGATTTAAGAATTTTGATTGTGGATGAAACAATTGCGCCAAAATTGAGTCGACGTCTTACAATCAGCAGAGGTGCTGTTAATTCATTCTCCTGTTTGCAATCTAAAAAAGTACACTGTTTTCTTGAAATTTGAAAATATTTTATTGTTGAAAAATAACGTAATTCTAAAGAATCTCATGACTGCAATAAAAAGCACCTTTAGCATTTTCAATCACTAACACTCATATTAACGCCCTTAATGAACCTAACATGCCTATTTTTGGACAGGAGGGCCTGAGCCAAGATCTGAACCCAGAACCTTTTGGCAATGAGACAGACATACTAACCACTAGGTCTCCTTGCTGCCTGTTTTCTGGCATCTAAAATGTTTTTGTTTTTTTGGTGTGTTGTTGTTGTTGTTTTTTTAATAAATTGAGTATTGATCAGGGTGATTTGTTTTTATTTGTTCATGTTTTTGGGGTTGGGGCTTTTGTAGTTCAAGGTGTCCTTACTGAAATGTACTGCATGCATTAGCAACACTGATGCCACCAGAGAGGAGCCCTTCACAAAAGCACAGTCGCTGTTTCTTTGCGACTTGTTGAAAAACCCGATTTATATTCTCAAAAAGAAGGAGACAACATGAGCCAAAATCATATTCATGAGTTTTCTGTGTAACAAGAAACAAGTCACAGAGGCCGTCGCTCGAGGTTAGAAAGCAGTGCTTTGCCAACCTGTTGGAAAACTTTTGACTTGAGATATGTACTTCCAATCCGCAAATATTTTGCAGAGGTCGCCTTGACTCACCTTTACAAGTTATTATGAAAAAAGACTGAGAAAGAGAGCTGGAGGAGCGTTACAGACGTGCACCAACTGAAACATGCAGTTGGATGGCACACTTGATTGTGTTTATTTGTTGAGTAGTTGGAATATTTACTTATAAAGCATTGGGCATTCTGTGATTGTGTGGTGACTGGTCCCTGCCTCTCTCCAGCACACTTATGACATTGAGGATCAGTAGTTAGAAAATGGATGGATTGCATGCGTGCTTTCATAAAATAAATATTTTTCAAGAGGACATTTGTTTTTGAATTTAAGAAAAAAAATCATACAACATTCAGAACCTGTTTTGAATCATGTAATTGTTTTTTGCTTTTTCACTAAGCAAAGAAGAAAAAATCTAAACAATCAGAAATTGGATATTTTATTTCAAGGTCATAATGCCAGTTATGGTTCAAGGAAATTTTGTCCAAATCTAAAAAAAAAACAAATATAATCTAAATGCAATTTAATCTTTTTCTCAATATTGTGATTTGACCCATTAAGACCAGAAACGCATGAACACGTTTTTACTGTTGTGCCGGGAGCGCTCCAACTCTTTTCTCCCTTTAAAGCTGGGAGAGCAGATACGTCATTTTGTTTTGTTTTAACCAATTCATGGTCTCTTAGCCGATGAAATGCATCAGAATATACACGAGAGAGTGACGTGGGCCTCGTAGCATGTCCTGCCATTTTATGGTTGATGCAGATTGGCGGGAGTTATGAAATAAATGACGCGATTGACGACGGCACGGGAGGAATTCGAATCAGTGTAACGAGTCGACAGTGATATACTGACAATGAGGATGTTGAACATTTTGGCATCTTTGTAACGGAATGGACGACAAATAATTACCACTCGATCCCCCGAGGTTGAAGGTAAATATACCTGCAGATTTATTTATTTATTTTTTAAATATTGAAGGTTTATAATAATAAACTTTAGGTTTTCGGGGGTGACGTTTAGGTTTTAGAGGCATGTTTTGGCAGTCGCTTTAGGTTAATGGGTTAATGGCCGATTATTATTTTTAAAGATCGCTTCCCATGTATCGATTTGAATTTGCTTCATTGTTCTGTCCTACTTACTTCATGCAAGAGTCCAAACATTAGAACCACGTTGTGGTATGATGTCATGCAGCCTGTTGAGCTATAACGGACTGCACTGTAACCAGCAGAGGCGCTGTTGACCCCCCTCTCAGCAGAACATGCAACATCAGCTGTGGGAAGTTTTCACACATCTCCAGCTTCCACCAAAGTGTGGCCGAGTGTTGGTGCTAGTGACACTCTAGTAAGGTTAAAAGAATAATTGCAGCTCTATTTACCCCCCAAACAGCCTCTCCTCATGCACGTAATTACCGTCCACGTGAACACATGGGACACGCCACAAAATGATTGAGGCGCAGCCCCTCCACCGAAAGCGTTGAGAGCGAGAGACTAATATTTAGCTAGTAGCAGTCATGTGTTTGAGTGAACCGTCCTCTTGTGCTGCTCTTCAACGCAAAGTACTGTTAACCAGCGCCACTCACCCTGAGAGCGGTACGGCCTGCTATGACCTGGCCCATTGTGGTGCAACTGAGGGTGTGGGTGGGTGTTTGTGTGTGTGTGTGCGTGTCAACGTGGACAATATACAGTATAGGGTGCGATTGATTTGGTAGGATTATAATGACAATCACAACAGTTCCTATTGGCTTCATTTGCAAGTATTTAGTGTGAACCCCCGTTATACTTTAACAACAATAACAAGAAGAAGCCTCTCTTAAACCGAGATGGAATTCATGTCACAGCTAACTTTGTGTTATTATTTGCTATTTTACAGAGGCAAAGTGACTGCTCGTGATGGCTTTAGAATGAATGAATATTTGCCATACATTTTCTCATTTGTGATGTTTTTGTATGACTATATTAATCATTTATGATTAACATTACTGATCCCACATACACGTTATTTTGAATTGTTTTGCTATTTTGGGGAGAGATGGTTTGTTAATCATTACAAATTAAAGATGTGATAATTTAGCCAATGCAACATTTAAAAAGAACATTTTGAAGTAAAATGATAGAAAATTAAATCCCTACTAATCTCAAATAAGGTCCAACTATTTAATATGTACTGTATTTAATATAATGCAATATGTCAAAATGCTGCCAAATCAGCTCATCGAAACGGGTTAAAATCATGACATCATTTTACTATAATTCCACAAATAGTAATAAGAAGATTCCTTTTCAGAATCCATCCCATGTGCTTAAGGCTGACGGTTCCAGCCATGCCGGGCGATGCCTCTGCAGTACCTGCATTCAGACATTGGTGGCGCTGCTGCTGCATTGTGATGCGTGGCCTCTAATCCAGTGGGGCATTACATTAGGAGACATTATCTAAATACTCAACAAACTTAAATTGAATTTAGGCCTCTTCTCCGTGTACTCCCCCTTCATTCGACCCCCTCTCCTCCCCTCAAAGGAGGATCGCATTTTCTCCTCATTGTTGATGCGGATCCTCCGCTGCTTAAATCCAATCTGTCTCAATTTGACCTTTTTTTTTTTTAAGAATCTGATACAGGCTTCAGAGATGAACAGATGTACAGTACGTGAATGTTTGACACGCACGTGACCCCACCCCACCTGCGCTCCCCCTGTCGCCGCAACGGGGGTAACAGCATCTCCCCATTTGCGGCAGAATAGACCAATTAGTGTGGAGCAACGGAGCAGGAACTGGCGTGAATGTGTCATTGATTAGCAGCATTTTGACTAATCACCACATCTTATAAAGTAGAGGCCGCCGATGTCAGCTGGAGCCCGAAAATCCCAGTGTGCACGCCCCCTCCCCCACCACCACCCCAATTCCTTCAAACCAAGACACCCCCCCCCCCCTCCCCGTTCTTCGCCCCAATCTACGACGCTCCTCTCTTCCCCTGGCTTCCTTCCTTCCTCCCTTTCCTCCTCCTACTCCATTTCTTCCTTCCTCTCGTCTACTCTGTTGTTTTCTTTTTCCTCCACCCCATGGAGGCTTGGTGCCCCCGGACCCTCCCACCGCCAGTACATCCAGATACAAGAGTTGGATTACTGTTGGTTGTATTCTTTTCATCTTTCTTTTTATTAGGCTTTACTATGTTAGCTTGTCCATAAAAAAAATGGAACAAAAAAGTTATTGCTATCAGTCACTAAGCATTTCAAAGGTGCTTGCTTTATGGTCAAGTTGCTTATAAAGGTGACTTTTTCTTTTCTTTTTTTTACCCGACTCAATAACAGTCCAATGTGTACAAAATGTATTAAAATGATACACCTTTCAATTGTTTCACACAGATCATAAGGGCTGTTGATATCTATATGGAATAATAATTGATTGAGCACAAATTCACATAAAAACGGTATGATCTATTCAATAATATTTTTATCGTTGCAGGTTTAGAACTGCCCAGCTTATTCTTGGAGCTGTTTCTAATAGGCTACGTTGGGGGACAAATAATAATAATATGTATCAGCGCGGTTCTAAACCAACTAACAGTACACATTATATTAAATTAATGTTATTTATGACAGTGGTAAAACCGATATGCTTGGTCTTATTGGATCACATTAGGTGTTGTCAGGTGTTTATACTATTTTGCATCAGAAAGCAAACAAAAAACACTAATTGTAATAATTTACTTCAGATACTGTTCAGGTTTTGCAATCTGTAATCAATCGACTTGTTTTGTCTTTATACCACCTACCACCATATTTGTTCTTAATAGTACGATATTTAAATCAAACCACCTACTCACACCTTCGCCTTGTTGGCTGTGAAACAAACAGGAAGATGTCCCCCCCCCCCCCTCTTCCCCTCTCCTCTCCTCTCCCTCCTTCTAATTCATATCACCTCTCCGCTTTTAAATAAGAGGAAATTAAATTAGCACTTTTGGAGACCCGCGTGTTGTGTAATGGGTATTAGTTATCATATTAATTAGCATCTGTTTGACACCGTGCGCGGCGGCCAGCTGGGAGCGTGATGGAGGACATGCGGCGCACACGTTTTGAGGCCGGGCGAGAGGGACTGGCAGCGTTTGATTTGTTGTGTTGCTAATGTGACACTGATTATACAGGTCACGGTGAAAGGGAAGTTGTGAGACGCTCGCACTGTTGCTGTGACAGCACACGCATGCATATGTGATCAAAGTATACGTTCATTTGTATGTGCATGCATTCCACTGCAAAACATACATCTTTAGGTGAAAAAATGATTTAGTAAATGTTTTCGTTTTGAACGGCCGCCTGAAATTGGAAATTAAAAGAGGTTCAATGAACAGGTTGCGGAAAAACACATCTTTAGTTTAATGCGGTGGGAATATATATATATATATATATATATATATATTTTTTTTTTTTTAAAGCTGCCAGGTTGCGTAAGAAAATTTTAATTGGGGAAAAAAGGAGACAGCTGGGTGATGTTTCGGCAACAGACCCGTCTGCAGAAGGAAACTACCGGAGGGATTACATTTTGGGGGGGAACATACTCCTTCAACCTAAATCTAATGTTCTTCAGGCTGAATAGTGGCATTGTGACAAGTGCAAAAGTGCTCAGGAAAAAAATTCTGTCACTTATAAGCTGCAGTTCATTCTGAAATGTAAGACAAACGGAAACAAATGTGTAGTTCTGTTTGCATTTATTCAACTCAAAACGTATACTTACTCATTCACTTCCCTACGTCTTATTTTTTAATATAAATTGTATTTGCTTGTATACTTACCTACTTATGATATTTATTGAAATTACTTTTATTTTGTGTTATTTTCTTTAACTTGTCTGTACTGCAAGACTGATTTCTATTCCATGTACAGTACAGCACTTTGTATGCAGCAATGATAGTTTGAATGTGCTTTATAGATAAAGTTTAGTTGAGATGTGTCGATAATATACAATAATGATATATGGGCCAGTGAAACCTATAAGCAAAATATCAATCCAAAATGATGTGTAAAGTGCTTTTTTAAAATTAGAATTTGACAATGAAAAAATATAATTCAACTCACATACTGCAACTGCTATAGTGAAAAATAATTTTATGCTTCAATATAAGTTGTTGTGTTTGTGTGCCTGCGTGGGTCTGTTAAGCGCATTACAGTGTAATGTGTATTGTTCTACAATTTGTCCTTGTTGTGCGTCTTGACTGATTCAAATAAAACTTTTCCCAGCGATGTTAAACTGTGTCAGCCTGATCAAGGTTTGGTGTTTGGTGGCTCCCTTTACAATACGTTGCTTTGCATCACTTTTTTTCATCCACAAAAAGACAGCGGCATGACGTTCTTACTGTTCAGTCATTGAGCCGGTGTCGGTACCAGATGTGATCGGGCTGCCAGATTGTATTGGGGTCGCCTACTGATGATGTCACGCTACAGGATTGGCTGGAGATGATTACTTTACACATGGTTTAATAAAGTTATATGAAGAAAAAAAACGGTCAAAACATTGAAAAGAAAAGAAAATATTAAAGATGTCATTTAAATAACAAAATGTATGGACTGAAATTTTAAAAATGTAAATAAACCTAAGAATATAAAAGCAGGATACTTGAAGATTTAAGAAAAAAAAAATGGATTGAAGCGCCGTCGAGCTTGCCGATGACGTCAGTACAGCAGCGCTCACGAAATGCGCAATAATGACGTGTTCACTTCAGTTTGGTTTCTTTTTGAGCAGTTCACAAATTGCAATGCATCACGAAAAAATTCTTAATGATAATAGGACCACATTAGCAATCTAAACCGACAATATTTGTCACATCTCAGGCAATTAATTTGTGTATTTATCATTTATCATATATCTTGCTTTAATACTCTTAGGTTTATTTATATTTTTACAATTTCAGCCCGTACATTTTGTTATTTAAATTACATCTTTAATATTTTCTTTACAATGTTTGACGTCAATTGGATCATTTCTAGCCAATCCTGTATGTGTTCGTTAGGCGACCCCGATACGATCTGGCAGCCTGATCTCATCTGGCAAACGCGTGCTGCTCACTAACCCAGAAGTAGATTCGTCTGATACGTGACTCCTCCCACCCATCCGCCCCTCCCAATCCCAATGATCATTGGTTAGCTTTAGCTGTCAATCAAAGCCAAACTTGAAAGGAGGTATGTGGTTGGCCGGCACGCCATGCTTTTTTTGAAACAGAAGGCGAGAGTTTACGTGACTGATAGGAACAATAGATGAATGACGAGGCCTCTTAAAACAACCAGGGCGGGCACGGCTGACTGCCAGGGCGGGCACGGCCCCCCAATGGCCGCCCATGCCAACGGGTCTGTGCGGAAACCCATACAAGCAGAGACTAGGCGAACCTTGTGCAAAACACAATATAGCCCTATATACACATACTGTATATATATTAGGGATGTGAATTGCCTAGTACCTGGCGATTCGATTGGTATCACGATTCATAGGTCACGATTCGATTCGATACCGATTAATCCCGATACAAATCTATAAATTGATTATTGCGATTTTAACTCAAATTTAGAAAATACTAATCAGTAAAATGTACACTGTAAGATTTGTATGAAAATGTATTTATTTCTCTGAAAATTCAGGTTGCAGTCTGTTTCATGTTTGAACAGCACTGAAATAGAAAATATTAAGGCCTAATGTTCCATTAATATAACATTCTTCCATGCTTAATGTGTAAATCCTAACCTTAAGTAAGACGTTTTGTTGAATATTCCCATAAAAAATTTAAAAATTGATTTGGCCGCATATTGAATCGATTCGAGAATTGCGCGCTGTAATATTGCGATATATTGCCGAATTGATTTTTCTAACACCCCTAATATATATATATATATATATATATATATATATATATATATATATATATATATATATATATATATATATATATATATATATATATATATATATATATACAAATATATATAATAATGGAACTAATGGAGCTACATGTGTTTTGTTAACACATCTTCAGGTAAAATATTAATATTATTAATTTTGAACACTGCCGAAACAGGCTGTTGTAGATAGGCCGACTCGAGATGGGGAAAATTAGACAGTTTTAAGTCTGTGCACACACAAAAAAAAATACAGTGTGAGTGTGATGTTTGTACAAAAAATAAAAGAATGTAACGTATTCATTTCTTACAAACACATATTTTTGTGAAAAAGAAAACATGCAACCAACATATGCTGCGGGAGAAAGAAAAAATGTTAAAAGTGAGCTAAGAAGTTATCTAAAAGCACACATTTTAGGTAAGAAAATTCCAAATTTTCAACTGTGGGCTTTGGTAGAAATTTAATATGAAAATACAGACGTTTTTGTAAAACTTATCTAAAAAAAAAAAAAAAAAAAGAGCTTCCTGAACAAGCTGCTGTAGAATTGAAAATGAAAAAGATAGCACAAATCTATGCAAAGTTTGTGTGGAAACTCAAACCTTTGGGTGAGCTGGGTGAAGTTTTTTTAAATGAAGAAGTGCACTTTATTTTTAAATTGCTGCTTGAACGGGCTTGGTGGAGCGATGGAAAACAGAGAGATGCAATGCAAAAACACACCTCTTTGGGCAAAGGAATATAATAAAACATGAGCTTCTCGAATGTGTTGCCATGGAGAGAAGAGGTTAGTGAATTTGACCTATGCTATCATGCTAGCTTTGCTCCCACAACTGTATTTTCAAATGAGTGAGCGAGAGGGGGGGGGGGGGGGTTCTCAGTGAATTGATTTGTCCCAATGTTTATGAGTAGATAAGTGCACTGATGCTGAGATGGAGGGTTGTTTTCATGCGGTGACTCTTTTGTGTGTATTGTGTTTATCTAGGCCAATGTTGATGTCGGCAATACTGTAGCTCTTTTTTTTCCCAGCGGGGGTCCCTCTTTTTTTACACTCCTGTCCATGCACGTCTGCAATTTTTGACGTGTGCGCACCCCAACCTCCGCTGCAGGTAAATGCGAATGCATGGGAGACATGTGGGAGAAGCGTGATCACGCGGCTAGGCGGTAGTGGCAAACGCACTCCCCCCAAAAAAATCATAATGCAGAAGTGACACATTTTCCACAATTTCATCAACGTAAGGCTATACATTGAAATGGTAGCATAGTAGGGGGTCAATTATGATTGCTGGTTAAGGATTTTTTAGTTGAGTTTACTTTTCATTCATTCCAGCCCCCTGAAACAAAACTAAACTAAACTAAACTAAACACGCTATAGTCCCAAAACTGAAAAATCCAATCTAATCATAATGGTAAATTTACACTTTAATAGCTATTTATCTCAATATGTTGTCCAAATCGCTTTAACAAGCCTCAAATTCACTTTTTTGAGAACATATCGGGGTGTATCAAAATTGTATGCGGCCAACGCGCCAACACGCAGCGGCGTCAACATACAGAAATAATTTCCTTTTTAGATTAAAATAACTTATTTTTAAATAACTTCCTTTAACCTCCCTCGCCGCACACTTGCCAATTGCAGAACCCAAAATGTTTTTTTCATTTTTGGTAAAGTTTTAAATCAATCCGTGTTGTCCATCCGTGTTGTGTTCTGTTGTACCAGCTAGCTAGCTAGCGGTAAGCTAACCTAGAATGGTTTGTCTCTCCGGTCCAGTGTTCAAGTTTGCACACTTCCTTCATGCTAGGACGGCGGCAAGTAACGACAAAAGCGTTGCTACACTACCTATTCTAGTGAAAATGCTCTTATTTTAAAGGTTTCATACTCGTCGGCACGAAAATAATTCAGTAAAGTCAAATACTGTAAAGTTTTTTTAGAGGGAAAAAGCCTCTGAAACTGCTTGACTGAGACTTGGTGGACATGTCTATTGTGACAAGATGCACTGAAAAGTGTCAAGGACCCATACCAATTAAAAAAAGAAGTCAACCATCTTGAGTTGAAGTAGCCGAATTCTAATGGCTAATATGTTGTTGAACTCCCAACAAGGGAATTTGCCTAGACTAGCACAAATTAGGCAGTGGAAGTGGGTGTTTTTAGCTTCCAAAGATGAGGGACCATACTGCATATACTGGAGTTTTGAACTAGCATTTGAACCTCTGAACATTCTGACTTGTTTTTTCTCTTCACTGTCACCAGAATATTTCTTCGTAAGATGCTTTTGGTTCTTAAAAAAGCATTTTTCACCAATTGACTTAATTTTGTCGGTGAAATAATGCATTATTTAAACGACAACATTGAAGCAAACAAAAATGACTATGAAACTGTGCAATTTGTCATTTGACACAGCAAAAGTGAAAATATTTCAAGATGTACCTAAAACCTGAAAATGACTCATTGCTCATTTCCATGTAATCACTGAGAAGAGTAGCTCGCGTTCTTATTCTACCCTCGTAGACCATTTTAGCTGGCTAGTGTGAATGTGATTGTTGTAGAATGTTTTCACACCTTTGCTGGGAACCTCAATCTGTCCTCTTTGAGTTTTGTCTGCAAACGTGGACAAAATTGTTGGTACCGCTCTGTTAATGAAGCAAAAATCTTGAATCTGACTAAAGTAATAATAAAAAAAGAACCAGTTAACATATCAGACATTGCTTTTTACTTTTACTTGCTATTTGAATTGTACTTTAACAGAAATGTAAAAAAAATAAACTCATGATATAGGCCTGGACAAACATGTTGGTACCTATAGGTGTGCATCTCTCCATATAAGACAAATCCATACAGTTTTCGATATGTGGGGTACAAAACGATTCAAGGACAGTTCGTTTTGAAAGTGGAATGATTCGACTCGTTTTTGACTCACTCACATCTTTTTTTTTTTTTAAAGACGATTTATTTCATTTTGTTTTATTGTTTATTCGAAAGTCTATGAACATTGATTAACACTGGTAGGCTACAATAAATGCGCCAAAATTAGCATTCGGCTACCGTAATTTTGATAGATTTCAAAGTGGACTATTTGATTCGGTTCAATTTGATGTACTTGCATCTTTTAAAACAAAAAAAGATTTTCCGGTTAAAAAGAATTCCAGCAAAAGCAACCCAAGAACACAAAAGTACACTTCATACAGTATTTCACAACAGGGACAGTGTTCTTTTCATGGTCTGCTTCATTTTTGTGTCTATGAACATAGACCTGATACATCTGTAATATATACTCAACAAAAATATAAACGCAACACTGTTTTTGCTCCCATTTTTTTTTACGAAATGAACTCAAAGATCTAAAATTTCTTCCACATAGACAATATCATCATTTCTCCCAAATATTGTTCACAAACCAGTCTAAATCCGTGATAGTGAGCACTTCTCCTTTGCCGAGATAATCCACCATCCAGGTGTGCCATGTCAAAGCCAGAAAGCCAGGCAGTACAGACTGTCAGTACTGACTGGGTTTCTGAGTACTAATCATGGTGTCAAGCAAGGTTATTTAAGTTAACTAAAACTAACGAAAAAAAACTACAACTAAAATTCAAAAAACAATTTCATTAACAAAATAAAATAAAAACAAAAACTAACTGAAACTAAATATAATTATAGTAAAAATATCCTTTGTTTTAATTTTTGGTAATTAATTTAATGAGCCTTTGGGGATGATTTTAAATGTGATTTTAAGTAGATTTATTTTGGTTCTTAACCGGAATAAGGACATTTGACCACAAAAGTGACGTCATCTAGCAGCAGCCAATAGAAAAGCACCTTCAGATGACGTCGCTCCCATGGTGTTTTTTAAATATTGCGCACAAGTAATACACATTATAAAATAAAATAAAAACTAAGCTAAAACTAAGCATTTATAAAATAACTAAAAACAACTACAACTAAACAGAACCACCTTAAAAACTAATTAAAACTAACTCAATTTAAAAACCAAAACTAAAACTAAAATGAAACATTCCAAAACTAGAATAACCCTGCATCTTGATATGGCACACCTGTGAGGTGTGATGGATTATCTCGGCAAAGGAGAAGTGCTCACAATGACAGATTTAGACTGGCTTGTGAACAATATTTGAGAGAAATGGTGATATTGTGTATGTGGAAGAAGTTTTAGATCTTTGAGTTGATCTCATAAAAAATGGGAGCGAAAAAACTGTTATATTTTTGTTGAGTCTAGTTAAAATGAGTGGATTAATATGAAATTTACTTTGCAAGGCGATTAAAATTCAGGTTGGGGGCCCCCTGTGCTCCTTACGTTACCTGAACGTTTTTTCAATTTTTAATGCTTTTGCATATCTAATATTCAAGTAAAATAGTGATTTAACATGCATCGCCTTTTATCACAATTGCTGCATTGTGATTATGATAGTGCTATTTGTGAACCATGTGGAAGATGACTAAATGGTGATCTGTCTGACATTTCGGGGTAATTTGTCAGGTCCGCTGCGGAGTGGGCGTGAACATGTCAATCACCGCTTTGACAGGGATTGCTTGCCGTGTTGCTCGGCAGCCACAGGAGCTGATGCGCGGACCTCGAGGGCCAAGCGGGGGTCAAAATCTAGCCCACCCCCCACCCTATATGGATAAACGCGCCGTCGCTCCGTTGGAGGTCAGTCGGAGGGGCTGATCCAATTCTGTGTGTTGGGCTGTCGTACAATGATGTGCTCGCCTCTGTCACATACAGGTCAGGGAAATCGGATGGAGGCTCACAACAATGTGGCGGAAGGTGAGGGGGGGTTAACCTGAGAGGCTGATGGAGTGTAACCTGTGTGTGTGCGAGAGGGCATGTATGTATAATGCATGGAGACACCAAGCAAGGTTGTGTCTATCCTTTCTTCACTTGTCACAATGTACCGGACACCCAGTTGACCCTTATAGGCCCCTTTAGGGAGGTACTAAGGGGGTGACTTTGTCCTAGCAGACTTCCATATTCAATGTTGGCCGCGCTTCTTCTTAACCGTTATCACTCTTTATATGAATTGTACCCTGTTGTATAGTCGATTTCTCCGCTGCCGTCATCTGGGACACGTGTCAGATGCCGACGAGGTTTGTTTGTGTCGGATATTCCCGTGTGGCCTTGTCCTTAGTGTGCGGTATATAATACAAATCCATTAAAAGCTAATTCTCCTGCTTTACCTTCACTCGTGGTAACACTGCGACACACCTGACGACGGGCATGCATACGTGTCGGCGCCGTACATTCACCAGCATAAAAGAATTGTGGCTATTGGTGTCGTCGTCCTACAGTGTTTATCAGCAAGCAGGGCAGCTGGATACGTGCACGTGAGAGAATATAAGTAAAAGAAAGGACAAATTGTATCAGTGATTTGCAGAGGCGGGCACCTCCGGCTCTCGTCTCTTCCCATCGTTGACCGATGCACACATTTTCGGGCGAGTGCTTTATAATGTGAAGTCTTAAAAAAATAGACAGTACTAAAACTCTGAGCTTCAAGAAGGTTTTCGTGCGTATTGACAGTTCTGAAGTGAAACTGTTTGGTCATCACACTATTTATGAATTGAAAGCCCCAACGCCTCGGAAAAGGGATATTTTTAACAAAATAGGGTTAAAAATACAAACGTGTTGATTCTATTAAAATACAGGGCGTCCTCGAGTTACGTCGTACGCGACCTACGCCATTTCGACTTTACGGCGCCCGTGCCTCGTCTGTAGCACCTCCTTTTTTGTTAATTTCCCACGGTAATCACGCCATTTTAAAGTTATTTAAAGTTGTATTGTTGTTACCTCCAGCAAGGTCGGCTCGCCATCAGGCGCGTCACATTTCCGTGTTTATATCTCCGCTCTGCCGTCCGTCAGCAATGAATGGAAACACGAAATATTGGTTCCGGCTCTTCTGCGCAAATATGTTTTTTTAAATTACTGTAAAAAGTATTTTGATGTAAATATCGACTTTAACGGGGAAATCCGACTAAAGTCGAAATTCGGGTTACATCGCCAGCGAAGGAACGGAACTCCGCCGTAACTTGAGGACTTCCTGTATGCAGTGATATTTCTAAGTCAAATGGAAATGAAGCCAACATTTCTTGAAAAAAACCCCAGAAACATATAGAAAAAATAATAAATAAACAAATAAATAAATAAAACTGACTCTCTAGGCTCAATGCAAGTGGGTTGTATAGCAACAGCAAAGTGAAAACCAATTTCACCTTTAACTGGATTTACATAAAGTCATACAAAAAAAAATATACTGTACTCAATCATTTGTATTTTGCATTAGAACAGGCTGAATTTTTTTTTCTGGAGAACGGCTAATTAAATATGTTATGTGACTAACATTTGTGGCTCCCGCTTCGAGCATTCACCTTGTCCCGCATATATTCCATAGAAACTGTTGTGTGGCGAACATGTTTCCTCGATGAATGCACACGCTAGCTATCATCAATGTCATATCACTGATGTCAAGCCTGTGCGTGCAGCACACTATAAGCTGCTCTGATTGGCTGAGAGGTGTACCTCAAGGTTATGTCTCTTCACTCCTAATGTTTTACTCTTTTCTGGCCAAGAGGCTCACATATAATGTACACTAAGTGTGTGTGTGTGTGTGTGTGTGTGTGTGACTGTCTTGTTTCTTTGTGTGTGTGTGTATGTGAATCCAGTGGGAACTACCATCTGTTGATGATAGCTAGGAGACCGTTGGGGCTGTGCTGCCCAACCCTTGTCACTGGCAGCTGTGTGTGTTCGTGTATCCGCGTTTGTGTGTCCATTTTGGCCATAACAAGTTGCTATAAAACGTCAACGTTGATCATTTGTCTGCATTTGCGGTTGTTGAGCCACACTCCCGGGGGGGATTCTGTTCTCTTGAGAATTGAGCAGGATTTTTTTATACAAACATTTTATTAAAGAATTGTGGTGCAATATGACATTTGGCCATTGTGTGGTGTCGATCCCCCGTGCTACATTTTTGCGTGTTCACATGTCGTTAAAGGCGCCATCAACACGTAACACCCGATTGTGTGCAATACTGGACGGGGAACTTCACACATTATTTGAGAAACTGTCTCGTGCCTGCCTTGGTAGGTTCTGCTGTTTTGGTTGGCAAAAGAGTTCAAATGAGTTTAGCAGTTAACTCGTTCATGTCATATCTTTCATTACCTGAGGTAATTATAGAACAACTACCTGTTTTTTTTTCCTTGTGCGAAAAGTGACGGTAGCCTACTGTATTTTTCAGACCGTGAGATGCACCGGATTATTTATAATATTTATGAATGGCTCTATTTTCACACATTTTCATACTAAGGCACAACATATTATCTTTGTGAAGCATTGTATGTCAAGTTATTAATTCTAATTGTACCGTATGTTTATTTGATAGATGTATTAACACACTTATGCTTGGTTCAGATCGGTCGCACACACCGCAACGGTATTGGCCAACACTGGAAACACACTGCTAGAAAAGCTCAGCTCGTTTTCGGTCTGGCCACAGCATTAGGCTAGTATTATAGTTCTCATGATTCTTAGACATGGAAGTAGGAAGCAGTTCTAGTTCCGGTATGATGAAAGATATCGATTGAATGCATGTCACAGTGAGAACGTGGAAGTAATGAGAAAGGAATTTTAATTAAAGACAACAAACTGAAAAGACGACATCCATGCATAAGCCATGGCGGATTATAAGATGCACTGTTGATTTTTGAGACTGATGATGATTTTAAGTGTATTTTATAGTCCGAAAAATACGGCAACCTGAACCTAATCTGTGTTGCTGAATGATTTATCATTTTCTTCTTTGGTCCAAATTTCTGCTCATCTCATCAGCTCTCCTTAAGAGCAAAATTACCTTTTTGATAGCCACAATGATGGGCAAATTCAAAGATATTCAAGTATTATCATTAACAGTGGGGAAAAAAAAGTTTTTCCAAAAGTTTTTCATTCATCTAAAATTAACTGTCACCGCCAAGGCTGTTTTTCCACACCAATAAGAACCATTTTTGAAATGGAATAACATATTTTTACATTCGCAATTGTTCATTTCCTATGTGTGGCAACATTGTGAGAGCTATTTCTAACACTTAGACCATCTCTTTAATAAAGTAACTAAAATATGATAAACAGCTCCATATTCTCAATACCACAAAATGTACGGGAAAAAAAAGTTACATTTTCTCCTTTCTCTCTTGACTCTTAAGCACCGCAACCCTCCACTGCCGCGGTTCCCGCTCCCACTCCCCCTTTCCAATCCCAAGGGCAAGCCAGTGGCTGACAGCTTTGTTTGTGTTCTCCACTAAGTGATTTTTAATCAACTTGTCTGCGTGAGTCGTCCCGAGGGCCCGAGCGTTTAAAGACAACCAGGCCTGCTTGGACGACTCACAGCAACACCGGACAGCCTGGGGATTCATATTTATTCATTATTTACTCAAACATCTTTTTTCAAAGGAATCAAAATAATTACAAGGGCCCCTGTGGGTCCTAAAACCAACATAGTTCAGTTGTTGGTGTTCAGTGCGTCATCTAAACACTCAGATGTCATTCAATAATGATCATGATGTTTGCACACGAATAACACTTTAATAATTGTCAATTTCATTCATCATTCATCAAACCAATAGCGAGCATGAATGGTCAACAAACTTGTTCTGGCGAGAATTTAGTAAGATTTAATGCAAATCATAATATGCGTTAATGAGATGCTAATTGTAATGCTGGTCTTTCTTATTTGCATGCATTTGATTACAGTTTTATAGTATATTTGATGTGAATACCATTGTTCTAAATTGCCTTTTCCATAGAAACATTTTCAATTCAGCAGCATTTTGTTAACCGCTGTAATCATCATCATTAATTTAAACCAATTCAATAAAACTGAGTAAACTATCAGCGTCAACAATTTTAACACAAGTCTCAGCATTGTTTTATTGTGTTTACTGTTTTTATGATTTTTTTTTAACAGTCTTAGTTTTGTACTGTATGTCTGAGTTGAATTTATGTGCAGCACTTTTTATGCAGCTATGGTTGTTTTAAAGTGCTCTATAAATAAAGATGAGTTGAGTATAATGGACTAGCAACAGTAAAGGAGAGGGAAACTGCATTTATGAGACATCAAAATAAAAAACATTTGAAACGGTCACATAGTCGGTCAGCCGAGCACCAACTATCAAGCAATCAAAGCAGTCAATTTCACAGGATTTCGTACAAAACACATTTTGTGCTGTAATTAGTAGAAATTAATAGAATTGTGATTGCTCTTGCTTTTTAAATATCTCCTTATTTAGCAAATTGTAGTCTCTTTTTTTATTAATACATTGACAGTTATGTTGGATATTATATATATAGCAGTAGATTTAAAGCACCAAAAGTGCCTTACCTAACCAGTGTAATCACCAGTAAAGGTCAAATCTAGTAATTCTGAAATAAAATGGCAGTTCAAGGGTTTGTACTTCAGTGTCATTTTGGAAATAGTGGACAAGTTAAATTGCAGCCCAGAATGTAAGCAGAAACTAGAAACATTGTGAATGAGAGACTATCTTGGTTGTGCGGTTAGATTTACACAGTTTTTAGTGAAAAGTTATGTTTTTTTCTTCTTCTTTGTCCTTGCCATGCAGCATATAGTTCAAGCCTTATTGATGCAAAATAAAAGAAAAATCATATTTAAGTGTCTCAATGAAGGGGAGGGAGTTCACTGTTGGCCCGAGAACGTCGAATACTTTTGGGGTCAGGGGCAACATAAGTATGTTCTGTTCATCTCACTTTTACCTCTTTCAACAAGAACATTGAGAAACTTGAGTGGTATTTTATTTAATGTAATTTTTTTTGCACTTCTTTGAAGGACTTCACTTTTCTTTGTAGGACAATGTAGCGAGTAAAAGAGCTTGTTTCCCGAGACTCTTTTCTTAGCTTTTGCTATACCTCCTTTTGCCAATCGAAGCCATCTTTGGGCAGAGCACAGCAATAGTGATGTGGGATAACTTCACTTTTATAAAGTATTATTGCACAACTTTAGTTTGTGCAAGAGAAATTAGAGCAACATTAAATTTATGTAGCAGCTGCCCTAAATGAGCTGAATTAACACAATCATGTGTACATTTGCTGTAGTGGTTAATATACCAGTATGTAGAAACTTAAGGCTTAACCATGAAATCCATCCATCCATCCATTTTCTTAACCGCTTGTCCTCACAAGGGTCGCTGGAGCCTATCCCAGCTAGCTTCGGGCAGTAGGCGGGGTACACCCTGAACTGGTTGCCAGCCAATCGCAGGGCACACAGAGACGAACAACCATCCACACTCACTATCACATCTAGGGACAATTTGGAGTGTTCAATTAACCTGACATGCATGTTTTTGGAATGTGGGAGGAAACCGGAGTACCCGGAGAAAACCCACTCAGGTACGGGGAGGACATGCAAACTACACCCAGGAAGGACGAAGTGCGGACTCGATCTCACGTCGTCAGCACTGGGAGGCGGACGTGCTAACCAGTAGTAGTTAGTAGTTTCATGCCCAACGGATGACGTAGGCAAGTGGAGACCGGCTTGCACTCCCGTTCGTACAACTTTGACCCCAACCCAACACTAAGTACCAATGTTTGGACCATTAGAGGACCTTTTCATTTTTAAGTCAGAATCCGGACCTCACCCCTTCTTTCCTCCTAAATCTTCATTCTGCATTGTATAATAAGGTAAAATATTTGTTAAAGTTGTTTTTGATCCTTTGTTTTTCATCAGGAATTAGCCTCTGCTAATAGATGTATTCATCAGCAAAAGTAAAGTGATTTGATACAACTTATAAGTAGTGTTATTTTGGACACTGAGTATCAGCTTTTCAACTCGAATGTGCCCAATAGCAAGCAATAGTTGCTACTGCTGCTGAAGTTAGCCACTAGTTAGCTAGCTGATGGCAGCTAGCTGCTATTGTTACTGATTGTGGAAGGTCAAGTTTTTTTTTTTATGTTATTTCTAGAGCCCTCCTACGAATATCGAAAACAAATTGCGAGAAGTTAACACCTCTAACCAATGTTTATATAATAATTGCCTAAAATGTATTTATAGTTAAAACTGTAAATATGCCACAAACTATGAACCCAAGACACTTTAATATAGTTGCTCCTGCCTGATTTATTTTATTTTATTTTGCCTGTAAAGTTTATGAAGGGGACATATTGTTGATTGATTTCAATTATGTTTTATAGTTTATATTAGGGTGACGACTCAACGTTCCGTTTGGCCGAGAATTTTTTAGCCTTGGGTTCCACGTATCGGTTTTTGCCATGTATATGTCAATCACACAGCTGTCATTGCAATAACGATTAACCCATTAAAAAGAAATTTAACCGGTAAGTTCCTTCCTATTTACCTCCAAATCCACATCCTCATCTAGTAGGTAGCATTGAATTGACCGAAACTACAACTACTTCCTGCTTTCACATCTAAGAATCATGGGAAATGTAGTCCTACTATCCACTGCGGTCGCCACTCGCCGGCGCAAAGTAAACAGCACAGCCATCTTATATTAGGTGAAATGTATTGTATATTTAATTTTCACCGAAATGTTACCATCCCGGTTTTTAATTTTGACAATGTGGTCACCCAAGTTTATACTGCACATGTATTTCTTATTTCTTATAATTATTTTAAAATTGGAATAGAGGTCAACCAGTTGGTTTATGTTACAAAATGCCAAATAAATTATGATGGATTGTCGTCTGGTAAAGATGTTAAGCCAGTCATGCTCCTTATTATGGGGTGGGATTAGTCTACAGATGATGTGTATTATAGTATTATTTACATGTTAAATCCCAGACAGAGTGCCAGCGTCGACTCAACCTTATCAAAACAATCCAGCGTTTATACAGGTAGAACAAAGACATGTCGCTTAATGTAAAACGCGCATGGGATGCTGGAAACTGGATTAGACTATTTTTGCTTTATGATTAGCAGAATGTCACAACTGTATCAGGAAGCCAAGTGATGCATTCATGTACTTATATTTGTTTATCTCCTGTTGTTTGTATCCTGAGTAAGTCAAGGTCTCCGGCCTTCTGAGAAATGGCGGACATTCTTGCCGCATTCCTATTGTTAAACAACCTTCAGGGTTAATGGCTACTGCTACCTGATGTTACCCATCAGGCTGTTCACCTCGCACACTGAAGTAAGGAATGAGACATGACAGGCAAAAAAAGAGAGTGATCCCGTGTCCACAGTCCCTGTTACTCCTTGTTAAAGACAAATCATACAAGTTTAGTTGTGCAAAGGGCGAAAACATTTCTGTTAAATTTTGATTTTAAAGATGGGGAGTTTTGGAAATATTCCAAGTTCCACGGAAACTATGAGAATGTATGGAAATATAGGAATTTATATTAGAAGGACCAGACCAAAATGGATTTTTTTTTTAGACAGATTCCAGTATTGGGCAGAATTCAACTTAGTATATAGTGTTTTCCATTATATGTTAGCATTAAAGCGGACTAAATAATAAGCCATGTGTGCGTGTTTGTTTTAAATAGACTTGTAATTGTCCTATTTTTTTTATTTTTTATTTTTAGTTTGACATAAAAAAAACAGATTGAAGCTTGTTTTAGGCAAATAGTTCACTATTTGCCAAAATGCTGCTTATTGAGAAGTGAGATGAGTTGTGTTCACTGCCACAATACATCATTTTTTCCTCAAATTTACACTCAAAGCAAAGCAAAAAAATATGCTGAACGATGGCTCGAATCTTGAAAACTTCGTAAGCCGGTATCACTCGCACCGCTGTGGGTGAAATTGTGGATACTTAGCAGAAAATAGGTGGGAGTTAATTAGTGCGGTCAACGTTAAAACATTAACTCATTGGTTAATCACCAAAAAATATCGCATTAATCATGTATTAATGCAGATTAATCACACTATTCATTTTGACCGCAGAGGATCCTTTAGCTTGACAGTTGATGGTTACATTAAATAAAGGTAGCATAGGTTGTGTTTGAGCAATAAAAATAACTACTTGCATGAAAGTAAAGTATTTAATAAATGTTTGCATATGACATTCAGAATATTTGTTCATGTCAAACTATTTTTTTCATTTAAAATTCCTGATTAGAAAAAGACGAGAATGATGAGAGTGTGCAGTGGATCAAAAAATGTTGAAGATGTCCTCATAACATTAAATGTAGGAATAATTAACACACAACAGGTGCTCTTCGGCTCTTTGGCGGGCAAAACATCTTGACAAAAAGGCTTTTTTTAATCGTGATTAATCAAAATTCTCAAATGTGATTAATCTGATTGAAATGTTTAATTGTTTGACAGCTCAAGCGTTAATATTCAATAGGAGAGCTAAAGCAAGAAAAACAAAATAGTGGCTGACTGTGTGTGTAATGCTGAGCTAAGGCTTAGCAAAAAGTAATAGTAGCAACAATGTTTAATTTTGGTCATTTCCATGTTGAGGAGTGGGTGCTCGGATATATTATAAGTGTTTTGCAGCACAGCTCTGGAAGTTACTTGATACAAACATGAAGTTATAAAATGTGTTTCCATAGATTTTGCATGATTTCAGGAGATTGTAAACGTAAACCTTTCTTTGTTATAAACCACAAAGTTGTTGTTGGACAGCCACCCTCGTTAGTAACTTGTCGTGTTTCTCAAATGTGTGTGTGATAGCGAGAGTAGCCATTTTTCATGGTAGGCATCTACAGACTGTGGCACGGGATAAAGTGAATGCATCCAGCATCTCGCGGGCACCAACGCGCTCGCTTGCGCTCATTTGTCCGGTTACTTGCTGTCCCATGTACCAAGCTACGGCTGTCTCTGGCTCTTCCAGAAGCAGCTGCGGAGATAACTCTTAACTTTGTTTTGACACTTTTGATTAAGGACCATTGAAGGAACACCTGTATGGCGGCCGGGAACAATGCGGCGAGCCCATAGAGAGATTGATTTTGTGCATTAGAGAAGCAGCCTTTGTCTAAAGCCACGAGGCCCTTTGTTATGCTAACCAGCCGTGGAAGATTTCCAATTCAATTTCACCTGAACGCTGGTCAGCCGCGCGCTCCATTGTATGGCGTCCCCCGGGCCCGGTACCCCACCTCCACCAACCCCCCGCCTCCCATCGCCGCTGCTCCCCTGTCGTCTCTCAAACTGCAATTCAGCTGGGTGTGCGTGTGTGTGTGTGTGTGTGTGTGTGTATGTGTGTGTGTGTGGGGCCTAGATTGACAGGCAACCGGATACCGTTGCCACAACATCCGCGGCATCCCGCGCTTGTGTGCGCAGCGGGCCGCACAGAGGATGACGGCGAAATGAAATGAGATGATATTAATTATCCTAATCCTGATAGTCCTCTCTGGAGCCCCCCTGCCTGGCATCTCAGGAGAGGACCCTGCACGGTCAGACACAGAGAATGTCAGGGAAGTGAAAGGAAAGCCGATAAATTCAGCGGAGAATTGAACAAAAACGCTGCTTATACCGAATAAAGTGGAGCTATTGTTTGGCCTTTCACGGTTACTTTGATTGGCCTTCCATTCCCAGCGTACCACTTTACTCCCATTGGAAAAGTGAGCTCTTCTTCGAGACATTTTTTGCTATCTCAATTTATTAAACTTTAGGAAGGAATGTCACGTCTTGGTCTTCTTACTTTGTGAATCGCTGAGGATCTGCCCTAAACGCTAAGCATTATGAAAATGTCATGTCATGACCACAGAAGCATGCAGTGAAAGCATTCCAAGATACAAAAGCTCAAATATCTTCAATGTACCTTAAAATTTTCAACCGCATCACATTCAACAGTTTTACAAGTACCAAAAAAACAACAACCTGTATTTATTGACTGGTAAATAATTAACAATATGGTCATCGTTCTTTAAGTACAATTCCACAAGCTTTTTTTTTTAAACATGGCATTGACACATATTAATAATAAATAAATTACATAATATGCACATATTATTGACACGCTGCGTGATATGGTTTAAAAGTGTTTCACGACATAAGTGATTAAACAGTGGACATTGAATGATTGATCATAAAAAGTAAAAAAAGTATTAAATGATAAACTACAATCAAACCTAACCATCAAAAGAAAATCTGATATAGGAATGGAACTCCATCTGAGGAACCCTGTAATTTGGGTACATTTTCTGAATGAAGTCTTCAAAAAATAAATATGGCCTCAATTCTGATCTCTCTTCACAGTTGGTGAAAAAATTGTCATGGTTTGTGTTGTTAAGATTATATTAAGGTTTGTTTGCTTGCTTGTTTTCTGCTGTCCTGTCTATTGTTTCTACCTGTGCTCATGTCTTCCAATCAGCCAAAAGAACGACTAATTTCAGAGACTCCAAAGAATCAAACTGATGATTATACTCTCTAAAATTTCATTTCCTTCACAGTTTATTATTAAATATTTCACGTGACTAACAAGTCTTTAACAATATATATCGTGGAAAGCATTTTTCAGCAAATTTTAGTTGTCCACGTTGCACATTCTGTTGCCCACAATATAGTGAGAGATAAAATTCACACATTTTATGCATTGTCTCAATCAAATGAAAAGTACGAAGCCATAAATTTTGAGTTTTTGGTGCTCAGTAATATATATATATATATATACTCACATTGGTGTTTACAGTTTCCACAGATGCATTTGTTGCCTGTCACATACACACAAAAATAATATTCTGGTCCTTGGCTTGAAAATATTTTCTATTAGCCTCGAACTTTTGACTGAGTACCCTTGTGTCAGAGCATAACACGAAGATAAACTCACTAAATGTCTAGCTCAACTCATGCGTAATTAACTTTTTTGCAGGATTTCCATTATGTTTCACAGTTTCGGCCAAGTGTTATATTAAAGGTGTGCTTGAGCTATACAAGTCCTTGTAATTTGGTTATTTCGATGAGAGAGGGTTTCAAAATATTAGGACCACTTCTATAAGATCTCTTTAAAAAAAATCTGATAAAAATAAAGAAGGAGCTCTTTTTAATTGAATATCTCTCCCGAAGAGCGGCTGATAATTGAACCAGAGGAGCAAAGGCTGGCAACATGAATGGGCCTGCATTACACAGAGATTTGCATTAAGATCAACTTTGTATGCAGGCGACGTTCCCCAATCAGCTCCTGCTGCGCATTAAGAAAATACTTATTAACTTCCTCATTATGTCAATGGCCTCCTAATATTCAGTGTTATCCATTTGATGACATGATTCTTCATACTATGGATTGGTAAACAACAGAAAAACTCCAGCGGCTTATTCCTCCCTCGCAGCGCACACTGTAGATCTCAGTGTCCTTGTCGCTGTGTTTAGCATTAATTGGTTTGTCATTTAGCAGTGTGCTTGCACGGTTGTTTTGCATCATGATCATTCTTTGTGCAAGTAATGCGGCACATCCGCCGAAAGTCCTAATCCTGGCCTCAAGTGCAGGGTGCAGTATATTTAGAGTACGCTCGATTGTGCAGCTTATTATTGAATTTGAGTGACGATCACGCTCGTTTGATCCGTGAATCAATGTGCTGCCGTTGAATTGTGATGCGCTCCGGGCAGTGGGTTGGTTTGGGGGTAAGAACTAGTAGTGTAAAAATGGTTTCATGCCGTTATTCTGCGTTTCTTGTTCTTTGAGGGGCTTCTTTGATGAGACCCCTGTAGGCACCCTAAAAGCCCTCATACCTAAAAATCCCACCCTTGCCTACTACCACACTGCCTGTAAAAGCCAGCATTTACCCGTATCACCATTCTGTATAATGGGCAAAAGTGTGTACAAGAAGCCACGGAGTGATTAAGTAAGAAGAGAAACGCAAGTCATAGCAGAGTGAGAGCGTACGTGCAGTCTGCCCCTTTCTCACTGCCTTCAAATGCTTGCATTTTCTCAACTTTTTCCCTGTGTCATCACAGGCAGTAGCACACCGACAACAATGGTGTGAGCAGTGACCGACCTAATGACGGTATATTCAGACTGTGCTGAAAGGTGAGGCTTAAACAGAAATGCAAGTCATTGTAGAGTGGACGAGGTACATGCGGACTGAGAGAAAGGAGCTTCTTTCACAATTCCTATAAAAGCTCCGCATTCTCTCTTCCCTGTGTCGCTGACATAGAATAGGGGAACATCAATTTTCCACCTTGCAGTCGGTGACGGTCTGTTCTGTCGAAGTGAGGAAAGGAAAAACTTAGAAGAATATATGCAAACCGAAAGACCCTCTTTTACACTTGATGTAAAATATCAAACTTTCTTAATGGCAAAAAGGGACAAAGTCATTCCGCTAAACCACTTCAGGAGGTACAAAGTACTTACAGAGCCGCAGCAATACCAGGACTGTGGTGGGAAGTTTTGTTGAAAGCACTCGTCAGTAAAATTTACAGAGTAACAACCTACCACTATAATAATTGATGGAAGAAGTTAGCGTATATGGTTAGAATAGTTATTTTGTGTACAGCTGTGGGTTGTACTGTACTGTGAATCAAGCTCGCGATAGCATTAGCCAAAGTTTTAGCACAACTGGTAACTAACGGTGATACAAACACGCTGAATGTCTGACTGGATTGTCTGATTGAGGAGCAATGTTTATACCAAATTTTTTCTCTCAGTCAAGTGTATCACTCCACAGTACTTTCTTAATGCCAATTTCTACTTTTCTATTAGCCAGGACTTTGGCGCGGTACAAAAAAAAAAGCACAAAAATACACCAAGATCGGGTGAGTTTTTTGGCAACTAGCTGACACAAATAAATACATTTGTGATTAGTGAACTACAAATAGCCGCAGGTTTGCTGTACCCCTAAATTTTGAGTTTATTTTTTTTAATGAAAAACAGCACTCACTATTTTGTTGCTCTTCATTGGACAGCGACGATATCATCCCTCTCTCGAGCCCGGAACCCCCCCTCCCCTACACACTCTCAATAGGCTTGCGAAGTGTGAAGTACATTTTTGTTCTCATGTTTTTTTATACCAATTTTAATTCCACAGCTGCATATCTGAGAAGCAGGATTTTCTTGGTTGCCTTCCAAAACATTTCCTTTCTCTCCATGGTAGCTCCCCTCCCCACCACCACTTATATCCTCCCTCACCCATTCCATCGCCTTCTCCTTACCCCTGCAATCCCTAACCTCTATCCCGCCTCTCTACCCCATCACTGCCACCCTTCCCTTCCGTTGCCGGGGGGGCTGATTATTTTCATGGATACGCCGCCATCCGCTGCCAGATCTTACCAGCCCGAGCCTCTTCTCTGCGAACCGCCCCTCCCCGCCTCCCCCGCCTCCACATAGCCGCATCCCTCCGCTTAGAATAACCAATCTGATGATGTGACAGTTTCTTTCTCCCTGTAGAAAATCTGCCGCTAACCCTTTTTCACTCTCCCTCTCGTGTTTTTTTCACTCCCGGATTCTAGCGTTGTTTGACATGTTATGGAAGGGTTTCAGCTTGCCACCTCCGCAATCCTCATTCTATCCCAGGGAAGCGGTTTGGCATGGGAATCTTTAATACTTGGCAGAGGGCGCTGAAGGAGGTGGTGATGGAGGGATGGCGACTGGAGGATGATTTAAAATTATTTTTGTCAAAGTACACTCCCTGTCTGTCGAGCTGTTCCAGTTGTAGCATCAACTTTGATGTATTTCAACATGTTTTTCACAAAATGCGCAAAATTACGCCACGGCGAAGGATGTGGGTGTATGTGCTTAGCGTGTAACAAAGGTGACTATTTGGCCGTTGCATGGGACGCTTGCCATGCCACTCACAAGGAAACAAAACTAGGCTTGACTTAGTGACATGAAGTCTTGCACTGTATAAATAAGTCCCCAATTTGTTGCCCTATAATTTTTGTGTTTACCTCTCAGGTACCAATTTAGAAGTTTTGGACACCACAGGCTAACAATTTGCATATATGTTACAGTGTTGTTATCCTTTAAACAACCCTTTAAACAGCGGGGATACAGTGCAGCAACACTTGTAGACCGATCATAAAACAATACTCACAGGCATATATTCTTTATCCTCTGCGAAAGAAAACTAATATCACTGCCATACTGAGAAACCGATAGAGGAGCTGAGACCCCAGCACAGGATATCTGTATGTCTGTATTATACTGCCCCCTTTTCATTGTGTTTTAAATTCCTCTGTCACTTAACATGAATTGTAACATACCAGGATGTATTACAGTATTTTATACTATTCTTGCATATCTGATTGAAAATTTAAAAAAAATTAACACCAAGGCCGGATTCCGATTTTTTTCCCGTGCTTTTGTTTTTACAAGCTGCTGCAACGCATGTGTGAACGTAGCCACTTGATGGGAATCAATTGGAGCTGTCACTTGAACCTGTGTAGTGTAAATCCAGTTGCATGCGGCCTGATGCCAATCACACAAGATCATCTCTGCATTCGCCCATTTGTATTTTTTTTCCCGCTTTGCCCAGCGGTGTGACGGTGGTCATTAATTTGTTCATTGTCATCACCCGTCATCAGCGTCATTGTCGCGCAATCATACGGTTGGAATTTGCCAATTAGGATTCGCTGCTGTTTGGTTTAGATCTGTGAGTCTTGGAGGAGGTTAATCAACGCTCTCTTGTTTCATTGTCTCTCTTAATGTGTGGGCCAAAAGTGCCCGTCTGTTTTTTCATTTAATTTATTTTATATTTTCTCAGGCTTGTAGTGAGATTTGTTCCACTCTTGATGACTGGCATCATTATGCAGATGTGTCTTGCGCAAATGTCTGCTTGCATCATTTGCGAAAATCACGTGTCCTCAAACTAATAAAACGTGGTATGACAGCCGCATGCTTAAAGGGTCACGGTATATTTTCAAATTGCACATTTGAAAAATGGTGCAACCAAATGAGTGAATAATCCAATAGGTATTTTAGGGTCTGTTCACACACGTGTATAGCCATATTTGGCAGCTTGATAACGTACAGGGATGGGCAAGTTAAATGCTGGAGGGGCCACAATTTTTCATCAATGCTACATGGTGACCACATAAGATTACGTACTTGCTAACCAGATGTATGACAAAAATGCTTTAGGTATGGACAAAAAACGGGCATATGTGCAAAATATGTGCTTTTAATATATTTCATTTTTCATAATCCATTTCTCCATGCATTCATAAAAGATCCACTATCCTAACCCAACAACAAAATAACTACATACATACTGTGAAGTGCAAAGGGCTCTCTAAAAATTACAAGGATCATCGTCGTGTTTTTGAAGATTTTGGGGGGTTTGTAAAATAAATAAATAAATAAATACAATTTCAAAACGGCCCAGTTGCCCGTCCCTGATATATAATAAAAAAAAATAAGAATAATGAATGAATAAATAATACATACTGTAATTGTTTTAAGGTATCTTTTACATATACTTTATCATAAACAACTGATGGCTGCCTGGTGGAATAAGTTGTGGTCACCATATATAGTATGCTAGGTTACCTCACAAGAATCTTGTGCAAATTAACTCTTGGAAAATTCAAATATTTGACTGTTTAGTTTAGTTTCCTTTTTTAAATAATCATCCTTTATCACCCTCCAACCGCAAATAATTCAATTTGCAGTATTTCAGGTTCACCATTAAAAAATATATATACTTCCACTACAAGGACTTTGTGGTATTTTTGTACAAAACAAATGCCACAATAAGTAAAAAAAATAGTATTTACCTGCAAATTTGGTCTCTATTTTCATAAACAGGCAAATGTGCACTCAGCGTACAAACTGACATCTTCATTTTTGTGCAAGGGCAAGTCTAGTGTTTGAGAATTTGGCAGACTGCATTGCGCCTTGCTCGGAGTTGACCAAGGGGAAAAGGCAGACGGACTCTGCGCTCCACAAAAGTCAATGTATTTCAATCATAAAATATGACAACAGCGTGCATCAAATTGTCTGGCTCCTACAAATAATAGAATTGAACCCGTTTTAATTATCATCATCTTTATTATTTGCACAACTATGTGGAGTGTGGGGTTGTCAGAGACGGTGAAAGGCGATCTCCAAGTACCCACTTTGCAACAATGATCTGTAATCAGCCACTGAAAAAGTTCCTTATAAACATATTTTTTGTGCTTCCATCCTCTGCATGGACTCCTGCAATTTAAAAAAAATAAGTGTGTGCCTCAAATGCGCTGAATTTAAAGGAAAAGAAGAGAACAGCTTCCATTGGCTGGGAAACAAGCCGACTGTGTTCACTTCCACAACGGTCCGAGCACACCTTTGCACCTGTACCCATCTATGAAATACCAAAAAAAAAAACACAGCTCGACTGCACTTTGCACTAGACTTGTGCAGGACATTAGGTTTCCATAGCAAAGTCTATCGCATTTTCATTACTCTATGTTCTTAGTGGAATGTGTCCAGGGAGGACAAATGATCATTTTGTGAGCTCATTTTCTCAACATATTAAAAGCTCAACAAATGTATAACCACCTGCCATAAAAAGAGACCATTCAGAATCAGAAAGTGCTTTAACGCCTCTCTAATGACTCCATTTCAGTGAGCAGTTTGAACAGGAATGACAGATTTCAAATTGAATCCAACCACTAAAAAGAAGGTTTCTATAAACGAATGTAAATAAATAACTGTAATTTGAAATCTTATTTAGAGAAATTTTAAATGTACTTTACTACTTTTTCAGTTTTCAGTAACCAAAATAATGATACTTTAGCATTAAAATATCATTCAGCCAGAGAGTTTTAATGGTAGTGCTGTGCGATATGGACAACATTTTACGCTGTAATTTAAACGATACACGAGGCACTGGATTGCACACACTGTGGCCAATATTAACATGTATGGCGGAGCAGATAGGCCCATCCACAGTGAGCTGTAACAATGTGAGGCTCCTTCTCAGCATGCACAGCAGCCCTTCCCTCCCAAACTCCCCCCTAGTGTGAGGCGGAGCAGGCAGAGCTGTCATTGTTTAACGCCTCCCCTGATTAGTTTACTCTCGCCTGATTAGAAATTAATTAAAATGATGACACAGATCCCACGGTGGGCTAGTGCTGATGGTGTTGGGGGGGGGGGGGAGTTGATGGCGGAATAAATGTAAAATAAGGGATGGACAAGGAGGGTAAGGTTTGTTTTTGGGGTTTTTTATGTGGTGGTGGGGGGGTTATGGTGACATCCACGATAGAGGGATAGTGGGGGTGACTCCAGAAGCTTTTAGATGGGGGTGTGGAGTGCGTGGCAAGCAGGGCTAAGTGTTTTGGGACTGGGGGGGGGGACAAACAGGACTTAATGAGTGACTCTTGTCGCAATCAGAACATCATTTCCTCATGCATTCTAATGAGTTGGAGAGGAGCTGGGCTCCATCTCTTTAATTTATTCAATATATTTTGCGTATTCACCATGTTTATTTAATAACATGGTGGTGGTGGTGATTTAGTGAGGGGGTGGGTGGGTATTAATCAACAGCCTTCATCACATCATGCTGCAAATATTCCGGAGTGACTTTTCTCATGTCACATCTCCTCAGGACAACATCTCCTCCTCGCTTTATTGCATCCGCACACATGGAGAAGTGCAACAAATCGGAACAAAAGCTCTCGCAGTATTACACTGAGGCCCCGATAGCAATCGCACTTGTGCAAATATGAGCCTCCTAAACAAGGCTAACACGTCCGTCGCCTACGCATGGATGAGCCTGTAATTCTTTCCACTAATAACGCTCCCCGGAGCCCTGTTATCCCATCACATCATGTTTTCTATTCCTCCTTTCCTTCTAATATCTCCTGGGTCAAGAATCCTCACTTTTAATGTTGAAAAGGCTGAAAAACAAATATTGACGCAAGGTTTTGGGAACTAATATGTTGTTGTTTATATGTAAACACAATGTAAATATATTTGAGCAAGTCTAAAATGCATTGAAAATGCTGTATGTATTGTAACATCTGTGTGTTAGATTTGTGCCCTTTAAGAGGCGGGGCCTGGTGGCTGTGACGTCCAATGAGCTGTGAATAACAACAGCTCCTGCGTGAGTGTGCTTGTCTACCGGTTTTCAATAAACAGCTGAAAAGGGTATCGGCGACTGTGGCTCTCCTTTCCCACAAGTGGGGACATCACAGAGTTCTGTAGTAAAGTGGGGTTTAACGCAATAGACGTATACTTATGTCTAATAATAATAATAATAATACTTATATTCAATGGAAAAATCTGTATTGCAGCAGGGCCACCATAGGTGAAACATGATCTATCAACCCCAAAGGTTTATGTATTAAATGATTTGCCACTGATGAAAACAAAGGATATTTTTGCTATAATTATAGTTAGTTTAGTTATTTGTAAACGCAAAATGTAGTTTTTCAGTTGGTTTTCGTTTTTTAAAGCATTTTGGTTGTTACTTTATTTTGTTTATGAAAATAATAATAATAATAATAATAATAATAATAATAATAATAATAATAATAATAATAATAATAATAATAATAATAATAATAATAATAATAATAATAATATATGTATATTAGGGGTGTCAGGCAATTAAAATTTGTCATCGTAATTAATCGCATGACTTCAATAGTTAACTCACAATTAATCGCAAATGTTATATCTGTTCCTAAATGTACAATAAAATATATTTTTCTTAGTTTTTAACTCTTGTTAACATAAAAGTGGGATTTTTTTTTAAGTAATAGAAATATGGCTGCATCTTTCAGTCATTAAAAAAATTGAAAAAACAAGTGTGATATTTATGTTGAGGTCATTTTTCTGCCACTAGGAGGCATAATTTCATTTGTAAGACGTTGGTGACAGCTCAGTGCATTTTTCTTTTCATATTAAGAGCTATCTAATCTTTAACATGAAGTGACTTGTGAAATTGTGACCATTTTTTAAGATGCTAAAATACAACTTGACCCCAGTCTCCACAAATATATACATCATTATTAAATTGATTGCTGCTAAAATTTGACGTGTATGTGTCTGCTGCGTTGTGACTGGAATTCTCCAAGTACAGGCTTTCCAAGTTAGACGTGGTCATTAATTGTGTGCTAAGAAAAATTGTGACATTAAAGGAACTTTAACTCAAAATTAATGCACTACCATACCCCCCCCCCCCCCCCCCCCGCCCTCTCACACACACATACACACACACACGCTCCTTCAGTGTTCATCACATATCTTTGTACTATTGTCACATCTCTAATATAATCAAAGGGTGGGTGAAAAAAGTATAGTGTGTGTTTGTGTGTATGCGTGCGTGCATGGGCGCAAAAGAGAGGTACGGGGAGGGGCGACGCAGAGCCCAGTGAGTTTCCCATAGCGATGAGGGCCCGCCGTTCTCCTGGTAACCTAATTGGCATGTGTTTCCTGGCAGGTCTTATTATGGCCTCCTCCTAATCACTGTCCCCATGCAGCCCCTAACAAGAGGCAGCTACAGTGTGGCCGCCGCCGCCGCACTGAAGGAGCTCGTCTTTTGTTGTTTTATTTCTTTCTCCTTTTCTTCCTCCTTCTCCTCCTCATCCTCCCGGACAGACAGCCTGATTATACAGTTCCAAAAATACATGTACGCCTATGAATGTTTATATATATTTTTTTCTGATAAAGGCAGGCAGTTTCATCTCTTGCCTGACTACATAGACTTTAATTGGGGAAATGCTTTAAATAATTTCTAATTACAACAAGTGCGGTAGTAATTGGCGGGATAATCTGCGGATTAATTAGCCGGGTTGTGTGCGAGTGAGTGTGTGCTCGGTCCGTACACGTGTGGGTCATTCTATGCGTGTGTGTTAGTGTGCACCCCCCGCCAACTCCATACACAGACACACACTAGGCAAGGCCCGCTGAATGGAAGCCAGGATGTGCAGCTTGCTAATGGAATCCTGCCCACTCGAGGAGGTCTGTCAAGGAGGGAGGCCAAGACAGAAGCAGCTTTGTTGGACAAGTTTTTCCGTGGGTGCCCCCCCCCCCCCCCCCCCACCCCCCTCCTCCAACCTCCCTGAGACCCCCCTCATTTGTATCACGGCGGGCAGGCAACCCCCCCGAAAAAACCACCATCGTGTTTAACAGCTAACCTCACCTCGCCCAGCCGTCCCATCCCCACAGAATTCGTCCCCCTCCCATCTTTTCTTTCTTTGGCTAAATGACACATTTTACTTTCTTTGACCCAATGCGCTCCCAAGCCAGCCTGCCGCCCCCTCCCTCCCTTCCTCTTTTTTTTCCAGCACCTTCCCTGCTTCAGCCTCGTTCACCCTCTTGTGCCCTCCTCCACCTTTCCCTCCTCCCGTCTTCCTGTCGTGGAGAGGGCGAGCGACGGCGCCCTGCCTCTTGAGTGGGGTACTTCCACCTGGTCCACCCTCTAATTACTGCACCCTTCCCTCTTGGGAGTACAGTCAAAAAAAGAGAGGAGAGAATGGGGGGTGGGGGGTGGGAGAAGAACCACTTGTTGCTCCAAGCAGCGCACTTTGCACTGAATCACCACAACCTCTCCCTTTGTGCATTGTAAATATATACATGAAGAACGTTCAAGCTTGGTATCATACTTGCTGGGCATTATTTCATTCTGCTTATCTTGATCACATGATGTGTGACATACCCCCCCAACCCACACACACACCTCTCACCATCTCTTCTCCCTCCGCCTCGGTGACAGATGGCTGTCAAGGGCATCCAAATTGGAAGCAGGAAGCAAGTAAACAAACGAGGCCCGGATCAATATGGCAGCTTAATTGAACAGTGACACAAACACGTGGCCGCCGCCTGCATACCATCCTCTTTTTGTTCTTTTTTTCCCCAAGGCTCCACAAAGCCCGCACACTCGGTCCACTTCATTAGGTACACCTGTCCATCTAAAACAAGAGCTGTATAAAAAGGATGCCTTTATGAAGATATAAAGCTTGATCTGCAAGTTGTTCGTTGAACAAATTATCATTATTGGGGTTAGTGAACGACTAAAGGTGCTGATATTTGTCATTTATGGATTTCGTTCTAGGCATTCAATTAGTAGGAAAGACTAAACAGGGGAACAAAGCATCGGAAACCAAATTCCAGAAAAGTAAGCAAGGGCCACTTAATCAGTCAATCACGTAATTATCAATTGTTTATATAGTACAGTAACTTTAGGAAAAAAAATATTAAAACTGTAAAATGTGATAAGGCAAACAGTTTTCTTTTTTTTTTATGAAGCAGTTATTTGGAGATCATTTATGTGAAGGTTCACAATTGGGACATTGTCACAAACCGGACACATGGTTGAAGGAACCATTTTATGCTTCTAAAAATGACTTATCTGTTATTCTCCATAGTTTCGTGAAAAGAGATGCTACCATCTTACTTTTATGTAGTTAAATTGCATCTTTTGATATCTAAAACACTCTAAAGAATATAAAATTAAGACATTTATTGGTAGTCTGCATCAACTGTACAATTGTAGTTTTTAATATATGAAGCGGACCTCTGAAAAATGGACGACGGCCTGCAAATGGTCCAGGGCCATAATTTGGACACAAAGATAAACATATGGCATTGCTTTTCTACATTTTATATACACAATATATTTCATGAATTTATTTTATGGCGTAATAATAGTAAGTTAATCAGTTTTTGGATTGAACTTTCGAACATGCAGTACTAAAAATTTGCAATAGAAATATCCTATAGCGAAACACTGAGCCGATCCGAATTAGTTCTGTTGACTTCTAACAAGGAATGTCCTGTTTCCCTTCAAAAGCTACCAAGTGCTGCTTTAAATTTGCATTGAACATTATTATATCTAAACAGACAAAATTGTTCATTCATGATTAGAATAGATTGTGTGCTGGTGATGTGCTTCTTCCACGGGACTTGCTTCATGACAGGTGCAGATGGAGAATTTTGGGGTCTGATCCGGGTGTGCAGCCCCAGTCTGACATTTACTGGGCCAGGACAAGGACATACCCTCTCACGTCTGCCTCCCAGTTAATCAAACTGGTGTGAAAGGCAGGCTGATAAGGCCATTGTCTGCCTGACAATGTCTTGGTGATAGGCCCGTAGTGGCCAACTGGATGGCGCATCAAACCGTCCCGTACCCCCCGCTCCCTCCTCCAAGCCCTCATCCCCAAACACTTTTCTCAAAGCTCTCTCTCAGTGCCCCCGCTGTTGCCTTTGCCTCCCACCGCCCCCTCGCTATCCTCCGCTGACCTCGCTCCTTGCCTCCACTCTTCTTCAGGCCTCCATTGACCGTCCACAGGGCCACCAGAGGGAACTCATTAGTGCGCTGCTCCCAGGTTAATTGGCTTGCCGCAAGAAAAGGAGCCGGGACCGAGACATGAATGAGAAGAACACCCACTCTGTGCGCGGAGAAAAGGAAATCGACCTGCGCGCTTCTCACGCTGGCAGCTCCTCTAAACAGTGATGCAGCTGCTGTCAGGCCAGATGTGAACCCGGACGACTGATTAACGCGTCGAGCCGCGCTAACTGCGTGTATGGAGGGGGGAGAGGCCTTGGCCCCTATTGTTGGCGCTATCTATCGTGGTACTATGTAACAAATCTGCAGGGCGCTTCGTGTGACAGGTCCATATTTTCTGGAAGAAAAGAAACATGATAACCATCAGGCTGAACTGAAAAGTGTTATCCATAAGCTATCGGCGTGCAGATACGGCCTGGATTCATGTGCAGTGCGGCCCTCCGTTTCCTTCATGAGAAACAGAGGGAAGTGACTCTTGAGGGAGCACGTTGGAGCACCGGTGCTTATGACAATGCCAGGAGGCACGAGAGTGCACTTTAAGTGCTGTCCAGTCTTTAATTAACCACGACGCTTCCTGTCACCTCGGAACACCCCACCCTCCAACACATGGCGGCCAGCAGATGACCAGTCAAACCTTTCCACCGGACTAAAATGTCAAGCGCATGTCCTTCACCGAGGTCTGTCTGTATGTGAGCAGATCACTTCCTGGTTCATGCGAATTACCATTTTTGATTCTGAGGTGGGGGAATGGCTGTATATTGACTCAAGGTCAAATGACACAGAACTTTTTGTATACAGTATTAGCGTTGAGCCTGAGTCTTGAAAGAAATTATTAATAATAATAATAATAATTATTATAATAATGGAGTGTTGTGTTGTTTTCCCATTTGTTGCCAGTCTACTTCCTGGTTCATGGAGGTTCACAAAGGTTGATGGGCCTGTACCATTTATCATTGCTTGAATGCTAATAATCAATATAATAAATAAAGAATTGTGGAACATCATGTTTTTTGTTGTTGGTGACGAAACAGTTCTATTGTGACATAAATGGCAAAAAGACAAACATTCCTTAAATCATCTTTGAAAAAAAGAAAGTCCTGAAGTGTCGTATTTTTCTTTATTAACCTATATGTATGTTAGCAGACTTCTACTTCCTTTTTCATGAATGCAGATGAAGACAAGACTGTACCATTTTCAATTGAAGGGTGGAGGAACAGGCCAACAGTGACCTAACGGCGAAAATAAAACAAATTCCTCTTTAAATATGAAAGCAAGAAATTATCATTTTTGACTTCTTGTGATGTATTTTCCCCATTTGTTGACTAGGAGCTATACTTCCTGGGTCATGGAGGGTCAAATGAGTTAACTGCCCTGAAGCAATTTTTTTTATGCTTGATATGTAAACAAAAATAATAATCGATTCAAACAGCTTGGGTAACTTGTTTCTGTCTTGACATAAGCATCAAAAAATGAAAATAAATTATTCTAGCAACACTGAAAAAAATTGGAGTGTCACATTTTCGTTTGTTTGTCTGCTTGCCAGCTATCAGGCTACCTGACTTCCATTTTTGTGTCTGGGTTGGAGTAAGGGTTCCATTTTGACTTGAGTTGAAAAATCATATTGTGTGTTTGTTAGCTGGTGGGATGCTGAGTAACCCATTGAGTTATAAGGACATATGGACATAAGATACCGTACCGTACCGTACCATTCTTGTTATTATTTTGACAAACTCATTGCCCTTACAATTCCGCTAGCTAAGCTAGCTCATACTAGAACTGTCTTTCTTCCTCTCCTTTCTTCTTCTACACAGTCTTTTTTTTTGCTGTCTTTTCTCCCCGGTGAGTGAGATGATAAGAGGATCAGTGTTTGGCGCTGTGCTGGTATATTTGTACGAGAGGGCCTGAGACTCCTCACTCAGGCTGCACCTGACACTGACAACGAGGATTATACCAACGCAGCAACTGTTTGCCCCGCCTTACTCCTCCTCTTCATCTCCTCCTCTTGGCTCCGGTTCTGGATTAGTTCGTTGTTGGACCATTACTCCCTTGTAACCGCCACTCCACCCCCTACCCCCCCCCCCCCCTTCTCTTTCTCTCACACACAAGCACACGCACACATGCATGCACAGTACCAAGCACCCCCCACCTGCCTCATGCAGCCCCTTGCCTTTTCAGATGGGAGAAAGCAAAAAGCAAGATGGAAAGAGAGGAAAGGGAGGGGTCTGCATAGATTTGCTGCCATTGTGTGTCAATCATTTTCAGTGTGTGTGTGTGTGTGTGTGTGGACTCTTGCTGCTTATACACTAATAATAATAATAATATAGTAAGACGCTGAAAAGCACGGAGTGGGCTGGAGAGGTCCGAGTCCAAGGACTCAGCAACTCTTTTATTTATTAAGTGCATTAAGTGTGTACAGTAACAAGACCTTGAGAAACCTGAATAGGAGCCAGAGGTTCTGTTCTGGTCCATATGGATCAGAGGGTCTTGTTGCCCGGTATCTCAAATTGTTTTGTTTGAAATTATGTTTGATGAATAACATATTTTGTCACAAGTTTTGTTAACAACGACATGTCTGTTGAGTAAAGTATAAAATAACTAATCATCCTTGTAAAATAGTTTAGCGTAACCAAGCAATCAGTTGGAAAAGACCAAACGACTACAGAAATGATTAGAGTGAAGAAGCTTAAGAGGCACCTGTGAGTAAGTTTACATTCAGGCAATAATCCTTTTAAGAGCCGAGTATTGGCAATATTAGATTATAAGATTACAAAAGTTGACTTGTCAGAAGACAAACAACAAATGGCTCAAACCAACACTTGGCAAAAGATATTAGGGAAAGTGAGTCCAAGTTGAAATAGTTAATCAAACATATGGACAAAGCACAGTGACAGCCTTATGTTAACAATTCAAGAAACAAAACGAAGCTGCCATCTCTTTACACTTCTAAAGTTCATGAAAAAAAATGGATATGAAGTAAAGCCATGTCCACCTGGGAGCACAGCAGCAATACAAAATGAAGGAGAAAAAAAAGTGGTACTTAAATCAGCAAAGAGGTATGTAGATGAAGTATTGGCTTGTGAAAGACTTTCACCAGCTGTTGAAGCTGTAAAAATGAAAGGAGCTCTGTGCCCCATTCTGAGAGAGATCTTAGTCATCATACAGTACAGAAGAAGAGACAAGTCAGTCATTGCTGTAAAAATTCTCTGGATTTAGTGAATCAGTCATAAAACGATAAAATGTAAAAATGATTGTCTAAGATGAAGAAAACTTTGCTCATTGATCTCTGGTCCCTCATTGGTTAAAAAGTCTCCATCTTCAGTCCCATGATGTCACCGGCCTTAGTCAATGGCACTTGCTATCACAGACTGGGAGAACATCCCCGACATCTTGCTGCACACGTTGAAGGATCTGAGCTTCCTCAGGAAATACAGTCTAATCATTCTTTTCTCGTAAACAGCATCCATATTGGTGCTCCAATCCGGTCCTTTGTTCAAGCGTACTCCCAAGTGCACTGTTGCACAATCACAATCTCCTCCCCTCTGATGGTGTTAGGATGGATATTGGTCCAGATCCTCTTACTGTTGTCCACCGGCTCTCTGTACACCATCTTCTGTCTTTCTCCAAACACGCCAACACCGCGGGGTCATCCAAGAACGTCTGCAATGGCAAGAGTTGGAGATGTATTGGAAGTCTGAAGATATTGAAGCTACTAGAGAAATAAAAGAAAACATGATTCTGGCAGTGCTTCCACACAGATCGCATCATCCAAGCCAACATGGGGCTGGTATGCAAACTGCAGGGGGTTCGGGGTGTTTCATCTTTTGATGTGGATGAGCCATAACTAGTCTTTCTATTGCCTCCGTTGTATGTGATGTCAACGCAACAGGTCTCTAGTTAGTAAGACCAGATGAGGTGGCTTTCTTTGGTATGGGTAGAATGCAAGATGTTTGTTCTTCAGACTCTAGTTGAAGATCCATTCGAGGACACCGGACAGTTGGAAGGCACAAACCTTCAGGACCCGAGAACTAATGCCATCAGGGGTCTATTTCACAAAGCAGGTTTAGTGAGAACTCCGAGTCAAGGAACCCTGAATTGTGGGAAACTCTGCAGTTTCCGTTTCAGAAAGGGAGGTAACTGAAACCAGAGAAAAAGAGGTAACTCTCGCCTGTTTCATAAAAATAGGTCATTTAAGGTCTCGATCAGTTACCGTAGTAACATGTTCCATGAACCAAACCTGGTCGGTTGGAGGTTTTTCACAATGAACCTCGAGGTTTTCTTTGTCTCCGCCTCCTTTCAGCCACACATCACGACATTTCATTTCCTCATTCACGAGTTTTTGTGTAAATACGCCTATAGTCTATAACGTAAAGTCCACTTTTGTCACAAACACGGCATGTCCTTTTGACAATGACCCTATTGATGAAGGTGCCGCAATATTTCGCAGGTAATTAAATATTCGTCGTGAGATTGTTATCAGACCGCGCATAGGTATGCTGGTATTTCTGGACAGTTACCTTTTTCGAGCGGTACCGTTTCACATCACAGTCCATCATCTCCATGCACAACTGAATCCGTCCTTACATTTGCAACATTACCGGCCGTACATTGTCATGCGCTCCGTTTTTTTCTTATAACCGTTTGAATAATGTTTTTATATTTTATAGGATTGCACCTAAATGAAATGAATGAATGAATTACCATTCAACAGGTTTCCCCTGTAATATGATTGTGATTGCAAAGGACTACATTTAAATTTTTGACCCGACACCCGAGCAGCAACGTTCTCCCACGCCGCCTTCCTCTACGGGGAACCGCTGCGGTGTTGCACATGTTCAAATACGCCATATGATCGCATTAAGATTTTCAGTTGAGAGGGTTAAAAAAACAACAACGCGGAAGCAGAGGGCGGTGCCGCGCTCTGCGCTTCCCCGTTGCCATGGTGACTCGACGAATCGGGGCTCCATTGATGTGGACTTTTTAGTGTAGTGGTAACGCCAGGTGAAACGACTACCTCAAATCAGCTGTCCTGGAACCGAAAACGCAGAGTTTCCTATCTCAGTCTTAGTCTTAGTCTCTGTGTTTGTTGAACATGCTTTGTGAAATGGACCCCGGGTCCTGCAGCTTTGTTTTGGTTTATTTCGTCCAGTTGTCTTATTACTTGGACCTGTCATCAATGCTGCAGAGAACAAATGAGAATTCAAACATTTTCTCGAGTGCAATGTCAAAGCCAAAACTTCGGTCCTCAGTCCATGTATTTTTCCAATGCTTCATAGAGCACCTTGCCAAAGGGTGGGCATCCGTCAATGACAGGCCAATATAACGACAGAGTAATTTTCCGTCGAATTCAAAATCTCTAAACCAGCATGATAAGCATGATCATCATAAGCATGATAAGAAGACAGCTGTAAAAGAAAGAGAAGCCTGTGATATGTGTCTGTCATGTCATGATTACGCCTTTAATGATGTGGAAGGTCGGACCTTGAATTTGACACCCGCGCAGTAAAGCCTTGAGAAGCACGCAGGAGACTGGTGAGGTTGCGTTCCGGTCTTTGGGCTCAATGGGGTCTTGTTGCCTCGTATGTGCGCGTGCACATTTGTGTGCGGAAGGCGCTCAAGTGGTTGGCTCGATCCAATGCTGGGCTTTTGCGTAATGGCTTGGTTTTGTTTCAAAGTATGAAAAGTAATCGTTTTTCTTTTTTTAATATTGATGAAAATGACACACTTGGTATCACTTTCCACCTTTTTCCGGTGTTTTTTCTAGCTCACCATGTCCTCGTAGGAGCACTCATGCACACATCCTTTTTTTTCCCCCCCGTTCATTTTATTTTTTATTTTTTTGCCGGTGTCATAAGTGGGTGTGCAGAGTATCGCCTTGAGCTGCAGCTGAACACGAAATCAACACAAACTGGGGCAGTGACAGTCTTTAAATCGGCTTTAGATCACTATGAAAAGGTAAAGGATTAGGACGCTTTTCTGCCGTCGCGAGGAGATAGGACGGCGTTCTTGGAGGCGCGCCCACTCCTCTCAGCCCACTTCGGGGCCGGGTGCCTATCTTCTAATCTTCTAAAGCACTCTGCTTTTGACGCCATTTGCATGGAGTGTGGCCTACATAGTTACTTAGCATATGCTCGTGTTTGCCGGGCTTCAAAGCCTCCCTCTCCCTGTGATGGAGGATGAATGTAGCTCTTGTGATAGACACTGTTTAACGTTTTTCTACCCGGCTATTTATATGCCGTTGTCATCTGTTTACTTGCTTTTGATTGTAGTGCTATTTTGTTTAACTTTTCACACCACTATTATTCTATATTTGATTCGTTCTTTTCCAGTCACTGCATATTTAGTCATCTGTTTTTTAAAGCCATCTTTCTTTATGAAATGTCCAACTCCGCTTCCACTAAAGTGTTATAAATGAGTGCATTTTCCTTTGTTTTATATTTTGTGTGTCCTTCACACAAATGCTACCAATATTTTTTTTTATTCTTCTTCTCCTTCCACATAATTCCTCCAATTCACATAATTCCAATTTCAACACATTCCACACATTCACACCATGGGGGATTCAATTTTATTTGTTATTGCAAAAATTCACGGTTTTCCCATAGTTAAACATTTTTCACCCAAAAATTCCACATTCATTCCAATTGAGGACACATTTCACCCAATACTTATTTACCATTCAGTTTCAAAGGCACATTCAAAATGACAGATTCAGATAGTTCCTATTTAAAATTTAAGTCATCCTCCTTATTCAGTTTACCTTATGAATGATTTTCAACATGCCAAAATTTTGCACATACCAAATATTCACTTTTTTTGTTCCCCCAAAATTCCCATATTAAGACATATTTCAGATTATTCACTTCTCCCTCAACATTACTTGACCGATTCAAACTATGCCAACTTGAACATGTGTAGATCATTCAAGCCATCTCATTTATTTCTCTCATTCACAAAATGTTCTAAAACCACAAATTCCAAATACAGTATTTACATATTCACCTCCGGTTCCAACGTATATTGGCCGATTAAAATCTTTCCAACTTCAACAAATTTAGCTCATTCCATGTCATTCAGTATCATTACATATCATTCCAAAAATATTCCACTTTTTTTTTTTGCCTTTAAGCCTTCACATGCAATTTCTATAGAAATTGCAAATGTCTAGTTGATTATATAACACTTATTTTCAATAATTGTTTTTCATATTTTACTTACTTACTTATTATTAGAAAATTGGTTTTATTTGTTGTTGTTTTTTCAACCTAACAGTTACTTTTTTGAGCATGAGCATCTTCCCGAGGAGTGCTCACGCTCCACTTTGTCCCAGAGAGCATCTCCAAACAACATAAATGAAATTTCCCAAAAGAAAAACGTGGCTCTTGTTATTCAGATGCCGCTTGGAGGCTCTTTTGTCCGCCTCTAATTATTCTCCGCTATCAGGATGGTCCACGGGGTAATTAGTCACTTCTCTCCAAAGAAAACTCCTCCGATTTGTATCAGTCTTAACGCGGCCATTTTAAAAAGAGACATGTTGCTGGAGTTTATGATAGCTGATGATGATTTTTTTTAATTTTAACTCAATCACATGCATTTTCCTCATTTTCTTTATCGAGCAACAAATGTTGCAAGTGTGGGCAGTTAAAATGTTGCATTGTGCACGTTTTATCGAGGACAAAGGTTTTGCAAAGTGTCTCTTGGAGACAACTGCACACTCCTTTTGAAGTCAACAGAACATACAAATGTTTCAATTACTAGGGGAGGGAAAACCACTGAGTCAGTAAGGTTGAAACATTTCAGCTTTTTTAGTGGGTATGTATCCAACCGTTACCTTCATAATTTAATTACTTAGATGATACATTTTTTTAGACATAGTTGCCCAATTAATGTTAATATTTTGGATTACGTCTTTTCCAACAGCTCTCATTGGTCAGAATATTAGACACACCTGCTGATCTGAATATAATCCAATTAAAAATGTATTATTTTCCAAAGATAATTTGGTGCTCTTTTCATTGATACTGAGAGGGGCTCCAGCTGATATCGATTTTCTGAAGCTGATGCCAATACCGATTTTTGGCAGACCAATACTGATTATCGTCATAGACCGATTATCGGTGCCGATATTCAGCATTTTGGCGAATTTTGATATTGACCTTTTATATATATATACAAATCGGATGGCAGATAATAAATCCATTTAAAACTGTATTAACTTCAGAGAACCATTTATTTAAATGTTCAGTTAACTTTACAAGAGATGCTGTGTACCCTGGGATCCCTGAGGACCTTCTGTTTATCTGTGAAATTAAATCTAAGATAAGTCCAAATTTAACATTTCAGTTATTTTCAAATTTTGGAGAAATTGTTTTACTGTAGAAAACTATAGAGATCTATGATATTTACTTAAGTTTTCATTTAACTTTTAAGGCATAACCATAACTCTGGGAGGTCCCTTGACTTTTGTATTATAATTTTTCAACAAAGATGTCTATTGATTAAGATAAAATAATAATAATAGTAATTCAATATTTTCAAATCTTAAAAGTTGTTCAATAAATATATGCTTAAAAAATCAACACAGTTTAGAGTTGGAGTTTAAAAAAAATTATAAGTTAGGACGCCAATATTTTTTCCGTTATAGTGAAAATGAATATCTGCTCCAAATATCGGTTATCTTGATCCTTGACTACTAAAAATCGTTTTTTGTCCTGATAAGCAGATTAATTGGCCAGCCGATTAATTGGTTGGGCCCTAATACTGAGGTTTTTAATTGTATATTTGTTATCTTGGTTGTTTGCGCTAAGGTTGTGTGTTACTTTTGTCTAAAAATGGGCCAAAATATTACAACCAGAAATTGTGATTTAGTGTAAACTACCTTTTGAATGAATGAATTGTTAAATAAATTACATCCTCTTTTTGTGTAATTTTGTAAACATTAAACTAATTTGCTTGATCACAGCATCTTGCTCGTACATTTAATAAGGCCCAAGGATTACTTTAGAAAAAATGATTTCCCTGACCCTGCTTTTAAGGCATCAAACCATCAAATGTATTTGATAGAACGCATGATGACTTAACAGCAATGAAGATGGCAACACAAAGCGAGTGTGCGTTGCCTTGCGCAAACACCAGCGACCTCGTCGTAGCTCCGGCTTGATAATACATCATTTTAGGAGCCCGCTTGAAGGGGGTGTTTTTCTAATCAGCGCCGCTGTCGTCGTTTTTGTTGTCGCCCGCTCGGCTCGACGGCGGCAGACAAAGTGGCATTTCCTGACTCTTCCCATCCCTGCCTGAGTTATCTGACACCCCCAAAACGCGACTGCCGGTAGCCGGGGGAGGGGGGGGGGGGGGTGCGGGGAGGGGAGGGGAGGGGGGCGGTCAGACGAGGCACCCCATCACCACCGCCGCCTTATCCCGCTAAGGAGATGGCTTCTTATCAGATGAGGCGAGGAAGTTTATTTTATGGACTAAATCTGGATGGAGGGGGATAAAGAAATGACACATCCCCAGCGGACACAAAAGGGGAGAATGAGATTAGTCCTCCAGCAGCATATATGGCTTTAGTTCAACCTGACAGGCAGCGGATTGAAAGGTCATGAAATAATAATCCCCCTATTCTTGCGCTCTAATCCTACCAGGGTGTGTTTCACTATGGGGACGTATGGAGGGGCCGCTGCAGGCTGCGTGTTCATTTAGTCGTCTCACTATGCTTAGATAGGCATCCAGTGCTGCTTTAAATTAATTAGGCTAATTATGATTGAAGAGGGGGCTTTTTATGACGAGTGCCAGAGCGTCTGATGCTTTTTTTTTTTTAATATGCTATTTATGTTTATGTACTTGCTGCGGGATGTTTAAAAAAAAAATCGATTCTGTGCTTACGGTGGTGCCGCGGTGTGTTTGTGTGCTGTGAGAAATCAAGTGGCCTTATACCTTTGTTCTTCTATCTATGACAGCGATGTATAGTGACGGACGGGACATTTAAATGGCAGTATAGCTGTGCATCCACCTGTTGCCATTCATACAGCAGAATACGCCATGGCTTCCTCTGACGGGCCACCGGCGTGAGTACCGATAAATCGGCCATATTGGTCTTACCAATCTTACCACTTAATGCTATTTAATGGTCAGCCAAGTGTTGAAAGATATACAATGAAACCTGTAACTTTTACATGGATGCCACAAAATGAGAAAAAATAGCAAACCTGTCATTTCCATAACTTTTTAAACAGAAGCCAGCAGTATGTTTTCACGACATACAAAAATCAAACAATTTCATGACGTGCACAGATATGTATGCTGCCATTACTTTCCAATTTTGCTAGCTCAATAAAAGACATATCCCGTGTAATGGCGATATCACAGCAGTTTATTTCCATGCGCCATACTTGTTGGACAGTGACAATTGCTTTCAACGCAACAGGGCAGAAGATATCGTGGAATGCTACACCCCCTCTCGCAACGTTACGTTATTGCTTTACATGTGCTGTCCCTCGCCTCTGTTACAATTTCAGAATGTGGAAAATTGCAATCATGACCGATTAGTCACTGAAGTGAAACATAAAGGTGACCTAATGACTGCTTTTACAGGTTAAAATGGAGGTTCTTCTGATGTTTGACATTCTTAGATGTCACATGAATGTAAAAAGAAGTCAACCCCGCAAAAAAAAAAAACTTGATGTGATTAATTGAAGGTGCAACGATAAATTGTTTAATCGACAACCAATCGATTATCAAATTAATCAAAAAATCGTTAAGATAACTTTTTAATTTAAAATTGTCCAAATGCTCTGAATTTGAGCTCCTCAACAGTAAATATTCTCCAATTTCTGTATTCCTCCATGGAAGCAGATTGATTATGTTTGTTGCTTTGACTTTGAAAACAATGAGCAACATTTTTGTCCCTTTTCCTCACATTACAGATCAATTAAGTCATGTTTGTTTTTGGAAAAAAAGACGAAAATGTAAACATTGTTTTTATATGATTCATCGATTAATCTAAAACATAATCAACAGATTAATCAATTACTAAAATAATAATTAGCTGTGGCCCTACGTGCCTTTTGGTCCCTATTCACAAAAGGCCAAAGAAAAAACAAAGCACCCTTAGCACGCACTCTTGGGCTCTTTAAAAGCAAATTTGTCCTGACAATGTTCATCAAATTCCACATATTCCGTTTTCCTCCAACTACGACTCAAAAAAGCATCAAGTGTGATGCAAACACACACAAACTCATTGTGTGTGTGAGTCCGTGTGTGTGCTCAAAAGTGAGCAAGTGAGACATTACACTATTTCGGGAAGTATTTTGGTAGGGGGGTTCGGCAGACGGCAAGTCTGATAATCAAGCTTGGGGTGTGTGTGTGTGGGGGGGGGGGGCGTTGGCGAGGTGATGGCGGTGAGAAATTCAATGCAAACTAATGTGTTGCATGCAATTATTCGATTAATAATTCTTATTCCATTACAGGCTTGCAACGGCGGACAAAGACGCTAGGAGAGAGGTTTTTAGAAAGTGGGAAGGAGACAAGAGGGAGGGGGTGGGGGAGGGAGTGGAATGGGGTGTGTGTGTGTGTGTGTGGGGGGTGGGGGGTGGGGGGTGATCGGGGAGAGAAAGAGCAGCATCAGGCTAGCAGATCTGAATTTGCTGTATATTTCCTATTGCCCAGTTAAAGCAGTCAGACAGGGGTCAGGAAACTTAATTATAGCCTAAGTGGATAGAAACATGCAGACTGATTGGAATGGCAAGGACAAGTTTTAATACTGCGCCCCCCTCCCGCACCCCGTCCTTCTTCCACAATGCACGGCAGACGTGCAATCACGCCGCCCTAGCGGAGTCCCCCCCCCCCCCCCCCCCCACACACACTCCCCACCCCTCCCTTAACCCGACCCGCCGGCTGACAATAACACTAATGCATATCAAAATTATATACTCCACAAATGTGCACGCCGACATTACTTTCCAATTTTGCCAGTTCAATAAAAGACATATCCCGTGTAATGGCGATATCACAGCAACTTATTTCCATGCGCCACATGTGAGATAAGCTCTCACCTGCCGCTCCGCTACGAGACTTATTAAAAGCGGCACTGCTGATTTTTTTTTCTAATTTTTTCCTTTTCTGCGCCTCCTTTATTAATTTATTTATTTCCCCTTTTATATCGCCACATTCCGACTCGGAGTGTAATTTCTTGATGTTGGATTTCAAATCAGCGGTAAGTCGAGCCAATGGGCGGCCTGATTTTTTTTTTATACGCACCTCATTTTTTCCCCTCACAATCTATTTGCACTGTATAACATTTGCATATCAGCGTCTCATGAAGCAAGGTTTTAATTTCCTCCTGCAGCAGATAAACATCACCTTGTTGGACCAGATGTGTGTGGGGCGGGGGAGCGGGGGGTCATTGGAGGGGACGCCGCACAATGCTGCCGGGTCACGCATTCCACGGTCTGAAGTAATACCATTGGTACATTTCCATATGGTGGCCAATTTATATTTATTTATTTTTGCTCAATTATGGATGAGTTGGAGAAAGGTAGGGTGATGATGCGCCGGAATGATGCATTGCTTTTGTGCTTTATAGGCAGAAAATGAAGATGTATCAAAATATCACATTCACGCTTTTTTGTTCTAAAGTCTTTTACACGCTTACACAATTTTTAGAAACGTTTCACAAAAGTTTATAGTCCAACCAATTAACTAGCTAGCACATTATATCGACGGATATGAGACCTTTTCTAAATAGCCGATTTAACCGATTAAATGCCGAAACAGTAAATGCTGTTCAGTAGGTGTAGGCAGGAAGTAAAGGAAATGCATGCCTGAAAGAACACTATTCTAAATCATACAACATTTCAAGAATTAACATAAAGTGGATGTACTTTTGAAGTTCTATGTTTTTAAAGGATTGTCACTGTGAGATATATCTAAAATGACATTTGCAAAGAGTCTCACAAGGCAAAGTGCGCAGTTTCGCCAAAAAGCACTTATTCTCTCACTCATTTCCTCATCCTTGTGGCCATCTGTTTCTTCCTTGACAACCATGCCATGTTTTTATGGTTCAGTCGCAAAATTAAAATAAAAAGATCGATTTTGAATGTGGACCCGATTCAGGGTCACCGTTTTTCCATTTATGGCTTATATGCACAAACTTACAAGTCTTAAATTTTCTCCAAATTCGACGGCACGCCTAATATTGAGGTGCGCCTTTTGTGTGCAGCGAGTTCCAAAATCTGTAAATGTTGTCGTGCTCCGCTTGACTGACTGTGTGAAAGCATTTCCCGCCAACACACTGCTTATATACAGGAAAGGCGGACCCGGGTAAGGACAGGTAGGAATTATGAGAACGCGAAAGAATCAACTGAAGGAAGACGGGTCAAGACACGCCCCTCAGTAGTGCTGGTGTTGTGCCAAAACTTACCGCCGTAAAAAATGTGTATCCGCTGTCGCAAGATCTTATAACTTTTATTAAAGAAAAGCGGAGATTCTTCGAAAATAGGTATTTAAACTTTAAACATCTGGAACAAAACCAAAAAAACAGTAACATTCAGTCGTCTGAGCTTTTTCTATGTATATCTGAGATTTCCTACTGCGTGCGTGGTAATTAAACGCACCTAAAGTCCACTGCAGAATGCGAGAGTGCCTTCCTTTCTTTTGTTTCTCTGCGATAAAACCTTGCTTCTAAAACTGAAAAACACACGTGTTCTTCATGTGTTTATTGAAAAACATGCATTGTACCCGCAGATAAAAAAAAATTATGGAGGAAAGTCCACTTTGGCACAACACCGCACAGCAACGAGAGTGACTTTGACAGTGACGAGAAGAAAACTAGCGTGTTTGATGGAGAACTTGCACAGCTGTTATTTTCGTATACAGACGATGAGAACTTTGAGGGATTTGTGGATGACGATAGATCAAAACTAACGTGAGTACATTGTTAAATACTTCAATAAAGTCAAACTCTTTTTGAAAACATACGCTAGCATGAAAAACATACAGCTAGCATGCATGGTAGCGTATATGTTAGCATGAAAGCATGCTACCGTATATTTTAAGCTAGCGAATGTTTTACCATGCCTGCGCCCAATAATACGGTGCGCCTTATTATGTGTTTGTTAAATACAGAAATAGCACATGTAACTGAGAAAATACGGTATTTAAAAAACGTTTTGCTGACCAAAATGTCACACTTTTGCCAGTTTGGTTAATTTAGCTGGATGTTTTTTTTTTTTTATATATATATATATATGAATCGTACCAAATTTTAAGGTCTAGATCATGTTTAAAATTAATTTTGAGTGTGTAATTGATTCACCCAAGTAAGAAGATGAAGTCAGCTATGAAAACTTGGAAAGTTGAGCTTTGTCCCATGAATGGCATTATTCTGGAAACAGGAGTTTAGAACATTCAGTCTCATAAAAAAAATAAAAAAAATAAATGTAATGTTTTTGTTTATTTCCCTCCTAATTGAGAAAGGAAATAACGTCAAATTGAATCCTTCTCGATTAAATTGGCCAGTTATGGTCCTTTAAACATTGGCCAAAATAATCAGTCAAATTGAATTTGTTTAAAAATAATAATTCTCTAAAAAACACTGATACGCATTCAATATACGTTTTCCACAAAAAAATGGGGGTAAATGGAAATAAAAAACGATTCAAAGAATGGGAAAAATCAGTCCGTATGGGTCAGGCCCTACCTTAGTGTTAATTAGCATGAATAGTAATCTTTAACTTTTGGTTTGAAATTCTACTACAGTTGAGTAAGAAAAGGCCTGTCGACAACTAATCTCTCCAAGCACAAGTTAGTTATAAAACGAATTTCCGCAACATGTTGAGCCGAGTGTCTCGACAAAGTCAACTGATGGAGCAAGTGCATTATGGGATTTGACTCATTGTTTGCGTATCATTTGTATGTGCAAGAGGAGGCGGCCCCTGAATAATGAGCAGCTCATGCGGGACTTGCGTAAAGCTCTTGTTAGTTGGATGTAGGAAGCTTGTAATTAAAGCACTTCTACGGGGGATTGTTCCGCTTTGGAGAGCCAGCTCGAGGTTAGAGGGGGTCCGAGGGAGGGAGCGCCTCCGTCTTTCATTTGCAGGAGTATACATTTTTCTGCGGCGATGCGAATGAATCCCCAGGTCGTGCGACTTGTGGATGGTTAGCAAAAAAGGGATGACGCGCAACAAGTCGAGCTCACTTTCAAAGACAGAGCAAGGCAAGAATCAGCATGCCGGCGTTAATTGAATCCGACTTCAGTAATTCCACCTCCCCCTCCTCATCCTCATCCTCATCTTCGCTCCCGTGACAGCTTTGCCGTTTCCCCCGCGAGCTCGCAGAGAACATGAAGGGAGCTTTCAGCCTCTTTTAGAAGATGAGGGTTCAAGAACAGAGAGATTAAGGAAGTGAGTGAGCGAGCGAGCGGCTGAAAGGAGAGCTGGAGATTATGTCATATGCAATTGATGTACTCCCTTAATGTACCTTTAAACGTGTGCCGCCCCGGCCCGCCTCTTTACGTCGTCTATTCTCACACACGCGTGCCGGTGAGAGTATTAACCCAGAAATGCTGGTGCGACACAGGTGGGGCGGCTCGTGTGTCATGAGAGGAGTTTTGGGTGCTTTGATATGGATATGACACGTGTATCCACATATCAGCTTGGCTTCCCATACACGGCCATCTCCCATCAAGGACGAAACGTAGTACCAATGGAAATATTCAGCTTAGCTCGTAATGACACTTATTCAAAGGGGACATAATATGAAAGAAATGACTTTTTAATTGTATGCAATCTGCAGTGGCCTCTCTATTGGAGTTAGGGTCAGAAGTTGTGTACTTGAAAAAATCTAATGTGAAACTGAAAATTTGTGTGTTGATTTTGAAATTAAATGTGTGGGGAAAAAATGTGGGTCAAATTTTATTTTGACTCACTTTGGATATTCCTCTGAATAAATTATTTATTTTCATTTATTGCGTTTGTATACTGTACTGTATATATGACTTTTTTTTCAATTGCATGTTTAGATCCTATTTTTTCAGTTTCAAATTGAGTTTCAGACTTTTGAGAGGGGGGGGGCAGTCGTGGCTATGCAGCCCCCTGTAGAATAAGACCCCCCCCCACACACACACACACACACATACACACACTTGTCTTTGTATCATCGTGGGGACATCTCATTGACATGAGGCATTTCCTACCCCCATTCCTTACCCTAACCTCAACCATAACCCAATTCAAACCTAAATTCTAAAACCAAGTCTTGGGCCTCAAAAAGAGGTTTAAACTTAAATATCCCCATAATTTCAAGTTGGTCCCCACAATGTTAGTTAAACCTGGAAAAACACGCTTGTATGGGCCCCACAATATAGCAAAACCACACACACACACACACACAATTTGGGATTTGACCACAGTGAAAAAAAAACAGGGCTCAATTTTTGCATCATAAAAAAAACGTGTGCATCTCAATTTTCCTGTCTGCCTTGTTTGGAACTGGTTTGTGCCTCTCTGGGCGTTTCACCACACCGATTTGCCAAGACGCCCCCCAGCCCCGCCATCCGGCGCATCACCAATTTGCTCGCAAACCGTATACTACATTTTAGACTCAGTAAAACCAAGTCTAAAGTTGTGCCGGTGGTGTAACGTGATTTTGGAGGATTTGAGGTGCTCGGCGTACATGTAAACGCCCCGTTGTCTCACCCTCATTATAAAAGGACTTGGCAATGTTGTGGTTCTGGCAGAGTGGGTTCAGTTCAAGTTCTTAGTGACAATGTGAATATGAATGGTTGTCTGTCTCATATGGGGGCCAGTTTTGCCCAAAGTCAGTTGGGATAAGATCCACCTTTTTGTAGCCCTTAACAGGATAAGCAGTATAGAAAATGGACGGATGGATTTTATTTTTAAGAATATGTTGGTTGGTTTATTTTGGTGTGTGTTTGTGCGTGTGTTTGTGAACACACTCTTCTTGGTGTCTGCACAGTGTTCAACCATTCGATTAAAGCAGCAGCTATCACTAACAGGATTAGCTGAGTGGACAGCAGAAGTCTATCATTGCTTATTGATTTCCTCCTGATCCCCCTTCTGACATCAGCCCATCAAGGCAAACTGTTCCATGAGTGGCCCCAGTGGGAGGAATAGCGAGCCGTGGGACAACGTATCTCCAGAGACGTCAAAAGCAACCGGCGGCGGCCATCTTTACGCTGTCAGGGAGAGTCGAATAAGTCAAAGCTATCGGGCGGCAACAGACGATGTCGTTGCCCCGCCCTCTCCTCCGCGTGAAAACGACAGTTTGACTCCATCTCAAGAGGATCAATGAGATCGATTCATCTTTAGGTGGTGAAGCAAGTGGATCTCTTTGACACAGCAGGGAGAGATTGAGTTTTTGCGAAGCTAATTAATCACTGGTTACTACTGTTACAAGAAAGGATGGCCTACATACATACAGTACATACCCGAAAAGGTCAATAAATTGCAAATGCGATTCAATTGGAAAGTGTTCACAAGTTTGGACTGCTTTCACATTTGGGCACCAAAGCACACTTGTGTAGTTCCATACATGAGAAGAGAACAAACATAGAACATGAGTCACTGCTTGGATTTGTGTTCTCATTTATGTCACAGTTGAGTCAGCAAGTTTAACTAATGATTCAAAACATAGTTCTTTAATCACTTCGTCATGCTTGCTCACTGATGCTTGTCTTTTTAAAGTTGAGGAGTCCTAATATACTACATGCTGAAAAGTTCAATTGTCCGTGATGACTTAGATGAGAGATTTTCTACCTGAATTTAAATCTGAGAAATATTTATTGAATTGTCCATTATGTAAACTTTTTATTATTATTATTATTATTTTTAATTATTATAATTTTTTACCGTCCCTCCATTTTGAGAATGAGAAGTGCCAAAGTAGAGCGCGAAGTAGGATAGCATCTCTGGACACTGGAAAAACGAAACACATTTTGTGAGATTTTAATTTTTAGCCAAAAAGTTTTAGGTTAAATTTTTTTGCATTTATTTTAATCCAAAAATATTTTAGGAAAATGTACTAAAATAGCTTATTTATTTATTTATTATATAAGGAAAAAGACATAAAAGGTTTGAAAATGTGCAGAACATTTTGGGATAAAATGATTTTTTTTTTTAAAAAGGCACAGGAAATTAAAACCTCAAATGTTGAGACACATCTTTTAGTACGATATGGATGGATACAAGTTATTGGTAGAAAATACTTTGTTATGAAATCCAGATTTGTGAAGGCAAAAAAAACAAAAACATTTTGAGTTTTGAGATCTATCCAATAAATGTTCTCAAAATAAGTTCATTTTTGTTTTCCGTCTCTTTTTTTGCTGCACTTTCAGCACTGTCTATTTGAAATAGTGGCTTGTTTTTAAATAGAGGAAGACTTTTTTTTTGTGCTTAATATAATCGTATCGATTAATCAAAAGACAGATTATTAAAATCAATGTTAGTCGCAGTTCTAGAATAAATTGGGAAATTTACAGGTAATCCATGTTATCGGAATCAGTATCGGCAGATCGTACTCATGAATGATCGGAATCGATAACATTAAACCCTGATCAGAACACTCCTAATATGAATGCAATATTGAATTATTGAATTGAACTTTCTGATCTTTTTAATCGATAGCCTATATATTTTATATTTTAGATTGTGCTGCAGTGTTGTGAAAGAGCCCTACCCGCGGGGACTTGAATTGAGAATTAGCTCAAGCTATAAAATGTATATACATCACATCAGCTCCAAGCTATGTTTGAGTCCATTTCACTTCACGCCCAGTCGGAGTAATGGGGCAACAGGCTCTTACACAAACAGGATGTGAAACTATATAACATATATAATCATACAAGATTTTTTTTTTTACACAATTTTGGAGTGTATCAGTTGTAAAATCCTTACACAACTCAGAGGTTGCTAAGATAAATAATTAAAATTCAGGTGAAATCTGAAAGCAGTTCACCCAAGGCGAGGGTTAAAAGAGGTCTGCGGAATGTTGCCAAATTAATAACAGCCTTAAGTGAAAGGGTACGAAAGACATGTGCGAGGCATTTTTAAAAGTCTTGCTGCAGCTGTGACAAGGCCTGAAGACGTAGTCCAATTAAAAGTGGTAATTGCTTTGCTAATTTCTCCTATTAATTTCTCAGAGTGTGCGAAAGGGTAGGCGCATAATAGGTGAAATACTTTAACCCTTCGTCGCTTAGATTTCCTATCTCGCCGCCTCCGTACTGAAGTCTGCCTGCTGTTCTTGTGGTTTAATTGCTCATCTCTGCTCTCCGCCTCCTTTGCGCCCCGCTAACTCACTCTTTGCTTTGCTCTTAGATCTGAAACATCCCCCAAGACTGTCAGCCAGGAACAGCGTAGAGAGTAATTATAGTAACCGGGGCAGGAATGTAAACGCAATACAAATACAATTTCAACAATATACTGTTGCTGTAATGCAGGTTACAATGCATTTTAACCTATAGATACATTTTTAGGTTTACATTATTGTCTATAAATGGATGTTGTTATATATACAGTGGATACATAGAGTCTACACCTCTGTTCAAATGCCAGAGTTTTGTGACATGCATTTCAAAATGTAGCTATTACACAATCAATGTGATCAAACCTCAATTGAAAAAAAATGAAATGTGTTATGGGTCGAAGAAACCAAGGGTTGAGCTTTTTGGCTCCATTCCAAAAAGTCTGTTTAAGACAAATACAACTCTGTTCATCACCAAAATAAGACGGTGCCTACATTGAAGTATTGTGGTGGCAGCATCATGTTTTGGCTCTGCTTCAGCTGGAACTGTGGCCTTCATCAAAATGGAGGAAGTTATGAACAGTGAACAGAATACAGCAGCCAGTGGCATCAGAATTTTATTTGCCGTTAGAGGCACTTTAACCCATTCACTCCCAGCCATTTTCACTGAAGCAACCACCTTCACTCCAGGCTGTTTTACTGGATTTTGAATGATTTTGCAAGGACCACAGAATATTGTGTTCTATTGCTATAAAAACAAAAGAAAGATTAGAGTCTCTTCTTTCATCAGGATTTTTTTTTATATCTGTTTCCGTTTAGCAGCAATTAGCATTAGAATATAGCTAAGTTTCATCATTATTCACAAATCTGCTTAGCTTGTTTGCAACATGGCCCTGGTTGATCTCTTATACTCTGCAGCCACCTGCTGGCCGTTTTTGTAATTACCACCATTGCTTCACCCGTTCTCTGCAGTTCAGAGGCTGCATCAAAGCCTTCGGTATGCTCTAGCATTAAGAAAGACCTTATAAAAACATATAAATACGTCTTTGGTATACTTAAAACATTTCAAATAAAACAAATGTATACATTTTTGAGAGCAAATGAGCGATACGTGTAGGCCCGCAACATAACATAACATTTCCGTGTGGATTTTTTACACACATACCTGTTAGCAGGAGCAGCAGGGGTGGTACCATGGTAAAAAAAAAAAAAACTGCGGAATTAGCTTTCCCAACTCTGCTGGGGACGGAGCCAAGCTTTCGTTTGAACTTTTATCCTACAATTATTTTCCCCATGAACACCATATCGTCATGTTCTACTTACTTCCCAATGCTTTTCTTCTCTGGCTCAAGGGCGCCCCATAGAGGCGTCAGAAACATTTCAGAAAGCACATGCGACTTCTATTTTGCTGACAAGGTGTCCAGCCAAGCAATTTGTTCCCGCCTGGCTCCAAACGTGCGTAGAAGGCAGTCCATTGAATTGTCATCCGTCATGCTTAGTTAGACGCTTGTCAGCTGCCCAGTCGCGCAGAGCTCACCCCTGACCTGGAAGCATTATATCCAAATCACATTACACGGCCCCGGCTTCTTTATTTCCTCCTTTTGAAGTCACCCCAGCAAGACATCTGTCCGGCCGTGTTTGTGTTGACTTCCCACTCTAACGTCACGTCTTAATTAGCTGATCGGATTTTCCGTGGGCGGGCGCCTTTTGTGCGCGTCGGAGCTTGTTTGCGTATTGAAGGTTTCCACTGTGGACCAAGGTGACTGACAGGCTGTTCGGGAAGGGAAAATGCGTAGAAGTGGAATTCATTAATTGCGACAGCAATGGCAGGGAGAGAAGATCCTTGTGTGTTCATTAGCGACGGAGGCTGGTTGATGTGGCCTTCCGCGCTCGATCATCCACCGACGTCCTTTGCTCAAGTATTTTTGCAGCACCTGAGACCTTCGTTGCTTCGAAGGTTGTAATTAGCGCACCAGTGTGCGTCCTCGAACATGTTTTTTTTTTTATTGGCACGTTGATGACATCATGTCCACATGAACACAGGTGTGTTTTTTTTAATTTAATCTTCTTTGGTCCATATTCATCTGGTCCACTCAATCCAGTTAATTTTGCTAAAAAAACAAGTTCTCGGGGAACTTCGGTATTGGTGTACAGTGCAACATATACAGTTTAAGCATGGTGGTGCAAGGGCTCTCTATAAATCGCTTCACTTAATTTCCTTTTGAAAAATAAAGTGCCTTTGGATTTGTTCTCTGACTCAGTTTGCAAAGTGAACCATAAGATTTTTTGGAGGAGGGGAAGAAGGTTCCATTTAAATGAATGATCATTTGTTGCAGTTTAAAAACGATTTATGTTTACCTTATTTCAGTGTTATTACCGCTTTGTCCTTCAGAATAGTACGGATCGTAGATTTCGCCAAACCAAACAGCATAACGAGATCAGAAACACGAGCACCGTTCTCATGTTTCAGCAGTAATACAGTTAGGCTTCCTATACATATATAAATTCAACAACAAAAAGTCATTGAACATCCGGTTCTTCAGTTACAAAATAAATACTGGATTTATTTTATAAATAGTGACAGGCCATATATTGAATTAGAGCTTGGACATTTTCAAAGCTAAATGTGGAAGAGACAATGACATATGCCTTGCATTTCTCTAGTTAAAAGCTAACTAAGAAAGTAGGGGTCAAAATCCAAAATCTCTCAATTTTATTGAGACATTGCCAACAATAAAATATCTAATTAACACAAAATAACAATAATAACAGGAAGGATACCAATAATAACAGCCGAATGAGACTAATTACGAGTTTTAATGTAATTTTCTTTTTTTATGTATTTATTTTTTGTTCTTAAAAACAACGCTATTTTATATTATTAGCCATACTCGTTTATTAAAATCATATTTTATTGTCCCCCAAATAATTCTGCAATATTTTCAGCATTTGTGTTTATACAGGAAAACGGTCATAGTCAGATCTATAAAGGGCCAAGGAGGTAAATCTTCATGGTTTTACAAGTGAAACCTCCTGTAATTATTACATCATGTACAGGCTTGGGGAGTAACGGAATACATGTACCGCCGTTATGTAATCAGATTACCAAAAACATGTAACTGTATTCCCTTACAGTTACAGGAAAAAACATGTAATCAGATTACAGGTACATTTACATTAAAAATGGGGATTACTTTGAGGGCTTACAATTTATTCGATGAGAGAGAGTGTGAAAGAGGGAGAGAGAGAGAGAGAGAGAGAGGGAGAGAGACAGAGAGAGAGAAGGACAGAGGCAGAGGACAAAGCAAGAGAGAGAGAGAGAGAGAGGCACAGAGGGACAGAGAGCGCGTGCACGCCCGCGCGAGTGGGACCGTTGCTACATGTCGGGGAGGTGGGAACGAACGAACAAACTAGCCGTCCACATGCGGGCAGTTTGAAAAAGCTTCACGGACGGGAGGAGGAAATGGCGACCGGTATTCACTAGAATTTACTCAGAGCGAAAGTTTGAGCTAAGAGTCCAGCGGCATGCTATGCGCTGTAGCTTCTTGCTAGCCTACAACCGTAATGTGAGTTACATCTTCCAAACAAATCTTCCTCCCACCAATTCACTATTTAAACATCATACACAACATATACACGGCTAAACTTGTGACTGGGATAAAAGTTTATTTTGCAGTTGATGTCACGAATCATCATCTTCATTGGATCTATCTATCTATCTATCTATGAGGTGTGGTTGCTTTCAGTGACAGTTCGAAAACAGCATAAGGCCTTCAATCAATCAATCAATCAATCAATCAATCAATCAATCAATAGCCTACATGCTTTTTAATTACACAAGGATTTTTGCTATTTGTAGGCTGCCCGGGTCCTTATCACTCGCAAATAGCAGGGGCACATTGTATAGAATATATATTGTGGTGATATTTATTTTTATTTTGTCTTCATGAGCATACTCAATATTGGAGTAATCCTAAAGTAATCCAGTTACATTACTTTAATATTATGGTACTTGGATTACGTTACTAAATACATTTTTTAGCAGGCAACTTGTAAAATGTAACGAAATACACATTCATATTATAATAGCTAATAGCAAGATGGTTAACCATCAGATTATTGCATTTTTCTGAATAAGCTTTTTCATGTGATATTTGCATAGTTTCATTTCATACAGCTGCTGCTCATAAACGTGACAGTAGATAGGATGCACTACATCTTGATAAGTCAAAACCATAATAAGGCTTTTAATTAATGTGTTAATGTGTGTTATCACTCCTCGATGTTAAACCACATTAGCAATGGGAGCTTGAAAGTGTCCCTTTTCAATTTACAAGGAATTCTGTCACTGGAAACATTTTTCTTTTTTTCTTTTGTTTCTGGTCTCATTAGGACCAATGTAAAACCACCGGTATTTGGTTACTTTGGCTTTGCAGTTTTGCCCATGGCTCGGCGTTGCCAAATTGCCACATGGGAAGATGTGTTCCTTTCTCCAACTGCAATTCAACACCAACTTGAGAAGATTTATGGCTGTCACATTGCTACAACATGTGAGACAATTGCTGCTATTGATAGCAAGTTTGTCCAAATAGGATATGTTCTTGACAGAAGACACCATTACTGATCACTGAAAATGTCACACTTCTAGGGCAGGCGTTCGCGCAAAGGCTAAGTCTATCTGGTGGGCTGCACTGAAACTTAGCATCAACGAAGCTAGGTTCTGCTGTTTTGGAAAGCAACAGAGTAGGCTCAGCAGTTGAATCTTTCATAAGCAATCGTGTCTATTAGGGCAGTGTATGAATCTGTGGTGACTCAAATTGGCCGTTAGGTCAGAATTTTGGGATTCATGAAAAGTTAATATTCAGAAATTTACTTTGATATAAACTAACAAAATGAATTTATCAAAATAAATCTCTCAGAGAAACCTTTCCTTCATAACTTAAAACTGTATACAATATGTAATAAGCAGAACATACATCCTGTAATTTATGTTCATCTTAATGTCACATTATGTGGAGATTATTTTTTCCATTTATATTTTATCTTCATCATACAGTGTTCTGATCAGTCAGCTTTAGAGCTCAGCTAGCTGAGTAATAGCTTAAACCACGCTTAAACCAGCAATTACCTCTAAATTAGAAAAAAAAATAATGTATATAAAGTGTCGTATGTCAACTGCATGTACAGTAAAAATTATACATACCTGTTTTAACTTGTATTTAATGTAAGGCAATGTATCTATAATTTATCAATTATTACGTTTATGTAATATCTATTTTAACATAGCCTACTTGTAAATCAATTTTACTTGTTTATAACACCCCAATAAAACGCTGACATTCATTGCACATTTCCATATTGGGCTATAGTAAAAGTACGCCAGCAGATGGTACAGTGCATTTGATAGATGTTTTCTCGCACTTTTTCAACCGTGTGTTTTCTGCCCGGCGCGACTCGACAGCACCCACTTGCAGTATAAATGGATTGTCGGTGCTTGTTCGGTAGCGCATTGACCGACAGTCCATTCATGTGCAAGTACGTGCGTGCTATCGAGTCGGACCGGGAGTGACGTCGTGCAGCCGAGTAGCCGAGTAGCCGACAAATTCAGCCTTCGGAGCACCCAGCCTTGTGAATTTGGACACAGGGTGTGTTTTTGCAATCGTTTCTGCTGCTGCCGGTCGCATATGACGCTCTTGCGCTATGTATTCCGCGAGCAAAACGTTACGTCCACGGTCAACCAATAAGATAAGTTAATTCTGTATCGTCATACTTGGAATGAATGTGCTGTCAGCTCATTGGTCACAGAGCAGGAAGTCCTTGGAACATTACCGTAAATTGTCACATAAAGGGCACTGTTGTTCATTAATTCCATTGACATTTTAGGGACTATTTTTGACTCTCACAGTATTACGGGACAAAGTGCGTCCCTTGACAACTCAATACGGAACGCGCACTTATAGTTGTAAATGCAGGACGATTCCGTTTTTTAAGGGACGGTTGGCAACCCTAGACTGGAGAGACCCCCACATGTTAGCATAGCGCTAGCTAGCTGCTACGACAAAACACAGATGGATAGATTAAAACTTTACCAAAAGTGAAAATACTCACTGGGATGTGTACGGAGGGGGATCCTGAAGGGTAAAGTAAGTCATTTTAAATTAAAAAGGAGAAGTTATCTATTATTATCTATTAGTCTTTCAGTCGTTGACACACTCTGCATGCCTTCTGTTAAACTGAAGAAAGAAAGCCACTCCTGTATTTGAGGAAATATAGTTTTTTTGTTTTTTTTACAGTTACTACACAGTCTATTTTCACAAAACTTTGTGGAGAATCCTCCAATTTGGCCCCTTAAGTGTAATCAAATGATCGAAGCGAACATGTCACTTGTAGCAAAGATATTGGCACTTGTTTTTACGTGCAGAAATGGAATCTTACTGTCTGGCAACAAAGCGTGTCTGTACACCAACTAGTATACACACTTCTTTTAGCTCCTTCAATTGTCATCTTCTCAGTCCAAGGCCAAGCAGCATTCAGGCGGAGAGCTCACAGTTCTCATCCGCCGCTCTGCCGCCTTCAATTAGCGTTTAACTCATGAGTGTGCGTGAGTATCTCCTTGTTCTCCTCAAAGTAGCCGGGAATTCAATTTCTCCCCCGTCTGGCTCGCACAATAGGCACACGGAGCCGGTAGGAGACAACCTCAAACTGATCCGGAATCCTTACAATCATCTGTGCCTCCTTTTGTTTCCAGTTGTCCTTCGTCTTGTTGCATCTGTTTTCCTCTACTGCCTGTATAAGTCTTTTTTCTATGTTCAGGCAATCTAAACAGTTAATGCAGTTTTGTACGCAATCCTACACATTTCTGGCAGATTTTGTGATCAAGTAATTTAGCCACGTTTACATTTTTTGCACAGTGGTGCCTTGAGATACGAGTGACCTGACTTTTTTCTTGTTTTTAGAGCATAGGTCTCAAACTCCAGTCCTCATGCAGGTTTTGGATGTTTCCCTTCTCCAACACAGCTGATATATGATCAGCTCATCAGCAAGCTCTGAATAAGCCTGATAACAACCCTGCTGATTGGAATCAGCTTGTGTTGAATGAGGGAAACCTCCAAAACCTGCAGGACTGCGACCCTCGAGGACCGGAGTTTGACACCTATGTTTTAGAGATACAAGCTCAAAATTGTGATACAAGCGAGTATGTATATATATATATATATATATATACAGGGTTTTTTCTGTGTATAAAATTCAGACCTAATTTGCTTGCCACCTCCAGCCTGAGCCACTGATATCGCTCAACACAGCTGTGTTGATTGAGCTCGGCAGCAACGCATATTAACTACAATGACAGTGTTGCGCCATTAGGGAGGCGCTATATCAACAGCACCGGAAAGATCTGAACCAACAACCGAAGAAGAAACAGCTTTCTTTTTTTCCCTTTTTTCCCCCTTTTTTTAAACTATTAATGTACCGAAGAAGAAACAGATCATGGAGCAGCCGTTGCAGACGCCCATTTCCTTGTTGTGAGGCAGAGGTGGCGCGCTCCAGCCATCGCCAAAGTCATAAAAACACAGTATATACAATAAACATAAGTGTTTTACAATAACACTTAACTATGTTTACAATTACATTTGTACTAGTGGATGAATTGTTAATGATTGTAGTGTATTGCAACTTTTTATTCATATAATTTCTAATTTCCAGTCCCTGATCGTAAAATGGCTGCAGGAGGGCGGTCAATAATGGTGTATGTGTGAGGGCTGTGGCTCAATAACCAGAAGGTCGGCTGTTTGATGCCTGCTCTCCCCAAGTCATGTGTCATTGTGTTTCTTGGGCAAGGCACTTCACACACACTGCTTCCAGTGCTACTCACACTGGTGTGAATGTTTGGTGGTGGTCGGAGGGGCCGTAATAATAATAATGCATCGGATTTATATAGCGCTTTTCTATCTAATCTGATACTCAAAGACGCTTTACAATGGAACAGATACGTTATTCTTGCACTCACACATTCACACTGTGGTGGCGGTAAGCTACTTAAGTAGCCACAGCTGCCCCGGGGCAGGCTGATTAAAGCAAGGCTGCCAGTGGGCACCTACGGCCCCTCCGACCACCACTAAACATTCACATTCATACGCTTGCGTCAGCCTGCCCCAGGGCAGCTGTGGCTACTAAGTAGCTTACCGTGAGTGAGAATAATGTATCCATTCCATTGTAAAGCGTCTTTGAATATCTAGAAAAGCGCTATATATATCAGATGCATGTCACCGCCGCGAGTGCCGATAACTTAAAATAAGACTGGCATCGGCAGTGTTGGGAACGTTACTTACAAAAGTAATTAATTATAGTTACTCCTTACTTGCTTAAAAAAGTTATTGAATTACTTACATAATAAAAGTAACTATTTTCACTACTTAATTTTTTTTTAAATTAATTAATTAGGATTTTTATATTTTTTTAAAATATTATTGTTATATTTTTTATACAACAATTTGGTGACCCCAACATGATCTTCTTTTTTCTTTTCTTTCTTTTAAATCGGTACAATACCCATGAGTGACGAAGCAAGTAACAGTTAATCAGAAAAAACAATTAATTGCCAGATGGGATGGTGTGTGTATAACAGTTCATGCTAGGATTTAGGAATTTGGGAGCCTTTTGCCATACCAGACCAAACGGAATCGTGCGGCTTGGAGGAAACAAGGCTGAGCTTTCCGACCGTGGAGGAATTCACAGTGACGAGGAGAAATTTTCCTCAAGGATGACAAGTTTTGAAGGAAGCGGGAGTAGAGCCAACTGTCTTTCAATCGCAAGACGTCCACTCTATCCCCTCAGCCACGTCGCCCACAAGACTCCTTCCAAACAATTGAAATTAATCCCCCTTTTTTATTAATCAACCACTTGGCGGCTGTCTCACTCTTGCACGCTCATGTAGTCAGGCGACGTATTCTCTCGAGGATTTAGTTGGAAATCGTACAGAAAGTTAAGAACCATATTGCATTAGTCACTCGACTATCTTCCAGCAACGTTGTCATGCCTGACATAAACACACACACACACACTTGGAAGTGTGCTTTCAAGTCCTGCCACACGACACCATAAAACATGACACATTCTCCGCTATAGTTAGCAACTCAGAATTGCTATCTTTTCCGTATATTAAAATAATTTTAAATGTTGATGTCTACAACTTGGAATGTTTGTTTCTGTGCAAACCCGTTTTGTTGGTTTTTTTTACCTGTCATCAAGCTGTGAAAGGACATAAATATGGTCATACATGGTACATTTCTTGATTGTCATGTGAATTTATTTTCATTTTTCTTTTTTTTCTTTTTCATTCATATTTATCTGTTACATTCCAATCTTCTTTTAACTCATTTGCCCCCCCCCCCAAAAAAGTATAAATTTGTTCCATTTTCAATATTACCAGTAAATAGTAAAACTATAGCCTAGGTGGTTTGTGACACCTGACTTACGTTCCCCGGGAAGATAGCGTCAACGTACTTTCCCAATTTCTCATCGCTTCTCCACAATTCAATTCAATTCACGTAGGTCACATGATATGGTTTCTAAACGGCGTATTTCGCCAAAAATGTTCATGTCTGTCGATGTTTACCAACGCGGACACTTTCATATGATCTTCCAGCCAAATTAGCTTTGGACACCGGCAACTCTAAGTTTCTCCTCTCACACGACATGAAGATTAAATTAACATTTCCTTCGGCACCTACAAAATAAAAGTACATATATATTCCAGCTGTGCAAACTGTTTTATTGTGACGAGTTGTGACACAACAGTGCATGCAGCTATCCACAAATGACATTTTCGCCTGTCAAAAAGCGTCGACAGCGCACGTAATTTTCTCAGAATAGACGAAGCGGATGTAAATTTTAAGGCTTGGGTAAATGAAATTTTAGACTTGGGATAAGGTTTTTTAAGTCATTTAAGGCACAAAATTTAAGTTTATGAATTTGAGACTTTTTAAAAAAAAAATTGTATCCCGCGGGAACCCTGTTACTTCAGTGAAAATGGCTGGGAGTGAATGAGTTAATCATTGGAACCTCCAAAATGTCTGTTACTAAATCGCACATGAAACATACTGGCCTGTATATTCCCTATAAAATAAATATTTTTTTCGTAATAATAAAAAAACTTGATATCCTAATAATTAAATATATTGCAATAATTAAATATTGAAAAAAACATTTAAATAAATTGAAGGTAAGTTGTTAAAAAAATTGACGGATGGCAATACTGAAATAAATCCATATTTAAACAAAAAAAATGGAGGCAAACAAATGCTTTATGACAAATTTAGTTCAAGTCTTGGGTAGGCACCGATACCAATACGAAGCACTGATCTCACTAGTAACTAGTGAATGATACATAAAATTTCCCCAAAAAAACAATGGCAGATAATTTTAAATAAAGACCAATCTATCCCAGTAGCATTTTTAAGGCTGGTATCAGCATCGATACCTGATATCGGTACTGGTCCATCCCTAATTTTGTAAAGAATATACAGTATACCTTGGTATATCATTATCATTATATACAATAGCCTATATCGTGATATAAGTATTTGTTCATATCACTCAGGCAGCTCTCGAAGTTCCTAAGAAGTAAACTAAACTAACAAATATCAATAAAATACAGAACTACAATTTCATCAAGCACTTAAAACAACAAGTAGTTTAAACTAACACAAACTCAATTTTATTTTTAATGCACTCTATAGGAATAACATAAACAGGGCTTTTGACTAAAATGACCTCAAGATGGTGAATGTCAACCAAATTAAATAGAGTTTTGTAATGGTGACAGTTTCATTTTGGCACAAATATCTTCACCTTTATGTCCTGTAGGAGAAAATGCTTTGACATAAGAGCAAGATATTAAAGTGTATATGGTTTATGGCTTAATAAATAACACGATTGGCTTACATGTGTTCAGCACATAACCTTGTGCCTGCACAAGTTCATTTCTTCCGTTATTTCCTCCTGCAATTACAGGCGGGAATAACGAAAGAAATGAACAAATTAAAAACATGGTATCACAGTAATACATTATCATTACATTTAGGGAAGACAAAAATGATGTTATTTGGAAATTGTAGAATGAATACACGGGTGAAAATTAAAATAGAGAGGGTAGAACTTAAGAGAGTTTACTTACTAGGTGTGTTGGGATAATTGTATTATTTATATTTTTAGTTAGTACTTTTTGGTTTGTGTTTTTTTCTCTCTCCTTGTTTTGGTTAGTTTGACTACTTTTTTACGTTTATATTGTGTACATAGACTGAAGTAGTAGATTTATAAGTGGGACTGTACATGTGGTGTTAAACGAATGTATTAGGCTATGGGTGTATGTTTACATGTATTCATTCACATATTGTGTGTATGTAAGAGGAGGGAAGTTCTATTATTTACTTAAGGAGAAGGGGTGGGATTAAATAAGTTTTACTTCTTCTCATTTCTTTTTGAATATTCATTGATCGTTTTCTTTTCTATTGCCTGTTTTCTTTTGATTTTTGATTTTCTTTCGTTGATTATTGAAAATGTTGAAATATTCGAAATAAACATTTCAACTCAACACATAAGTTCCAGTGTATTAATCTTTATTTACAAAAGCATGCAAAGAGTTATGAGAATGCCCCTTTTGTTGGCCTGTCTTTCCTGTTCAAGGCAAACTCGCTTAATACGTGCAAAATGTGCATTAGCATATTGTTAGTAAAACTCATGTGTTCTAGAATCATAGGGTTTCAAAAATAATAATAATAATGAAAACAACTTTAATGTGTATATATATATATATATATACACAACAAAAGTACACAGTTGATACACACGCACATTGGTACAAAAAGCGTCTCTCCGTCTGTATTTCCAAGGGTGTCCTGTAACCTTGGTCTAGACAAGGGCAAGGGACATTCATACACATTTATTCAAAAGGACGCTTCCTCATTCAATTCTCTCCATATTCATAAGCAGCTTCGCACCCCCGCTCTCGTTTTTCCCTTTCAGCTTTAAATTAAAGGTACAGGAACGAGCCAGGCCTTTCATCTCGAGCTGAAGGGGGGGAGAGGTGGTGGAGAGCAAAGTCGTGTGTGTTGTGCTAGGTGTGTGCGCTGGCGAAGAGGGGCGGAGGGGCGATTGGACGAGGGCTAGTCTCACCACTCTCTATTTATTAGTCCCTGTCCACCCCACTCACACACAAACCCTCCCTTAACGACACCTGGCAAAAATGAGTCATTAATTCAAAAAATATGTTGTTTTTTTTGTTTTTTGGAAAGCCATATTTCAAAGGCCTAGCTAGACAGGAAGAAGAGCGCAGCTGAGTGTGCCTGGGTGAGGAGCAAGTGAGGGGAGGGAGGAGAGGGGGCGCCAAGGTGCTTTGGAGTACACTTCAAGTTTTAGGTCACACTTGGGGAGGGGAGGGGTCTCTTTTTGAGCCAGTACATAATAAATTTTTACTTTTCCAAAGAATAATGCTAACATGCTAATTTTCATTACTATATTATTACCGTGGCATTGCTAGCTCGCAGCCACTAGGGGGCATATTTTCACAGTATCTTGGGATGCTACGCTCTAAAAACAGTTGGGTCAAAAGTAACCCAATTATGGATAAAAAAAAATGGACCGATCCACTTTATGGGTCAATTTGACCCAACTTTCTTGGTTGTTTTATAGAAAATGACCCAATTTTTTGACCCAAGTAAAGGATCTGACCAATATTTATGGGTTGTTTTGCGCCGAAAGACCCATTTCTTGACTCAAAGTTGGGTCAAATCAACCCAACTAGAGGATCGGTCCATTTTTGACCCAACAGTTTTTAGAGTGTATGATATGCTATGATGCGTCAAAGGGGGAAGTCAACCCAAAACATTTCTGTAATTTATAAAATAGTAAGTCCTGTGCAGCCTCACTAGTCTATTGACTGTATTTTGATTGATATTCTGTTTGTGTAATATGAGTTGTAACAAACAAACGTGTTTCTTTTTGTTTTTTTAAATCAGCAATGCTATTAATGTCACTGAAAATAGCTTTAAAAGGGAGCACACTGTTTAAATATTGCTAATATGTTCAGATTTAAAAATTTTAGGCCATTTTGAAGACTTCAGAAAGTGGGCAAATTGAGTCCTTTAGTTTCAAACTCAAAACAATACAATAACCTGTCACTATTAACAACTTCAAAACAACAAAACAACTTCGTCTGCATGTCTTCAAATACTTCAAAATTCGGTGAGAGATAAAGCAAGCTAGCTTTCAACACTTTTTAGGCGATGAAAGAGGAGTTATAGTGCTTGTGAACAAACATAGAAAATACTGCATGAAAATCATCAAGTCGAAAACGATAAGTCATATCTAAAAATAGACACGGATAAAAAAAAAAAACAGCCAGAGCGCATTTTCTCAGAGAAGTTCAGACAAACGTTGTGTAACAAAATCACACCGAATTGCCGTCAATAGAAATGGCGGAAACAAGTCAATTGTTGCATTACGCAGACCTAGAAATTATTCTTCAAACAGATTAATTTACACTTCACAGTTCCTCAGGTAGCCCTTAAGGTCCCTGATGGCCTCGGTGACTTGCGGGTTACCAACACTCTCCTCCGTCCCCGAGGCTCTTCCAGCACAAAGTGACCGGCGTTATCATCAAATGTCATACTGGCGTCAGTTTTGCTCTCCGTACAGACCAAGCTCCTTCATCTTCTTTTTAGTCTTATGATCTTCTTCTTTATTGTCTTCTTCTTCTTCTAGTTTAGTGGCTGATTTACAGGTCTTTGATGCATAGACCGCCACTTACTGTACAGACAGCACAAAGCAGTTCCATACATTCAACTGTATACAGTCAATGCAATTCAATGCAATGGAAGCAAACACGCAAGCAACCCCGCTGCTAGCTAGCAACCGCCGTACCCGACAGACTGCCTACCTTTGACGATTACACTGACAGATGAAAACCCACTTCCGTCTTTGCTTTATCCGCCATTTTTTTCTCACCCGCGTCATTCATCATTTGCCAGAAAAACGTGGGTCCGACAGACAGTACGTCACTTCCGACGGACCGCCCACCTCTGGAAACTATATGTGTGGTTCGCTTACCCTGTTGCCAAGGTTTGACTCTGAACATAGCCTCAACTGTTTTTTTCTTGCGATGCGTTTGATGCTGAGCATCTTTTGTAGTTTCAGCCGGCATTTCCCCAAACCAAGTTTAGCTGCTGTTCAGGAAACCTGAGATTATTAAGATTACGTTTCCTTTTATATTTCTAGCAGGGCGGCGCGGTGGCTGACTGGTTAGCACGTCCACCTCCGAGTGCAGAGGACGTGAGATCGAGTCCGGGCTTCGGCCTTCCTGGGTGGAGTTTGCATGTTCTCCCCGTGCTTGCGTGGGTTTTCTCCAGGTACTCCAATTTCCTCCCACATTCCAAAGACATGCATGGCAGGTTAATTGAACACTCCAAATTGTCCATAGGTGTGTTTGTGAGTGTGGATTGTTGTTCGTCTCTGTGTTCCCTGTGATTGGCTGGCAACCAGTGCAGGGTGTACCCCGCCTACTGCCCGAAGCCAGATGGGATAAGCTCCAGCGCCCCCCGTGACCCTTGTGAGGACAAGCGTTTGAGAAAATGGATGGATGGATATTTCTAGCATTGTATTGCTATGATATGCTGTGAGCCGTCAGTCCGTACCAGTTAATTTCTCGCTCTTCCGTCATTTCCGCAATTTCTGGATTAAGATGCCGTTTTTACAACCTGTTATCGTTCCACCTGTTGGGCTAATTGTTCAAACTCGCTGAGCGCTGCGTATTTATCCACATGAGCGGCGAACGGGTCGGTAGCGCGATCGTGTGTCGGCCACTCCCAGTCGAGCTGAATCTTTCATACGACCGCAGATGATGTGCTTAATTATAGATGGCAGGACAAGGCCGGATCCTTAGCCTCAATTAGACGGGGCCACGGGGTGAGTGACCTGCAGCACGACTGTCAGTGCCTATTACACACTACACATGGCCAGTGACAGCGAGGGGGTGGAGGGCAGGGCCGGGTTACAAGGCCTTGGACTGTATTCTTTTCTCTATCGAACTACATACTACATCCAGTCACACACAAATGCGGACTACCGTATTTTTCAGACTATAAGTCACACTTCTTTTTCATAGTTTGGCTATTCCTGTGACTTATACTCAGGTGCAACTTGTAAATATTAAAATTAGAGCTTGGAATCGCATCCAAGATCCCCATTCTCTATTTGTAATAAATAATTGAATATTGTTACACACACTCCATATGAGAAGGTGGCGGTAATGCACCAAAAGTATTTGCCAACCGCCAAAGGACAGTAGAAGAAAAAATGGAAGCATGCTGCGTTGGGCCGGGGGCGCGGGCCGGGTTGGGGCGGGGGGCGCTCCTGCTCCTGGGTTTGCTCTCCGGCCGGTGGCCCTGGCGGGGCCCGGGGGTCGTCCTTTGGCGCTGCCGCGGCCTGGGGGGCCCTGAGGTGTTGCGCTTGCTCTGTTCCGGCGGGGGTCGACGGCTCCCCTCTTTGGTGGAGATTTTCATGCATGCCAGATCCACCACACCAGCATCTACCGAAACTCAGACACAATCTGTTTCCTCCTCAGGTTATTGAATCGGTGGAGGCTGGTGTCTGCGGATCTCACGCGGCTTCGTCTGTCCTTCCTTCCTTTTCTCGGTCTCTCCTTTGGTCTCTTGAGGCCTCCCTGATTTTATGTTTTTTGGATTTGTTGGGGTCTGGATGTTTCTTGGGCTGGGGAGGAGTTCTGGTGGGGGGTGTCTGGTCGGTGCTGGATTTCACCTTCCTTGGTTTTCTTTGGTCCCCTCGGGTCTCCTGGTGTTCGGTTTAGGTGAACGGTATGAGATTTTTTTCTAATAGGTTTTCTGGTGAGCTAACAAATACACACACGCACGCACGCACGCACGCACACACGCACATACACATACTCACCCACACACACAAAAAAAAAAAAATATATATATATATATATATATTTAAAAAAAAAAAAAAAAAAAAAGAGCAATGATGATGACATTTCCGAATGAACAATACTGAGCTCTTATAAGAAAAAAAGAAAGAAAGAAAAAAAAAAAATTAAAAAAAAAAAAATGGAAGCAGAAAAAGAAGACAGAAGGCCAAGAGGAAGAATGTCCATGGAAACTAATGTGTGATGCAAGTCATTAGTTTGCTGTCGCCTCCCACAGCGACTATCCAATTAAGGGACCTTCTTCCCAGTTAGCTCACTGGTTTAGCATGCAGCATCCACCACAACAAGGATTTACTATTTACAGCACCAAAATGTGCAAATAATAAACCAGGATTCTAAAATTTGGCCACAGTTCGACGCAGAATTCTAGTTAAGGTAAGTCATTTTAAACTAAAAAGAAAAACGTTTCCGTTGTTAGAAACGGAAGATTTGAATCGACTGGTGCTACTTCTACTCCGGAATGATTTATAATCCGAAAAATACTGTATTTTTACCTGTGGAACTATTTGACGGCAGTCTCAAGAGGATAGAATTTGAACTCAGAAGAGTAAATTTTGCTCATAGTATAGACATGCTTTAGAGTTAATTAGCAAGCAGGCTAGCCATTGTTTCTCTAAATTACTCAAAGACAACTCAACTAAATATTTTCTACAAACCTGTGAAAAAATGCCTTCCACAAACCTGATAATGGCGGTTTGGTACGGTGTCGACCCCTTTAGAAGTGGCTACTAGTCTACGCCACTTGGCATTCTTTCGCTTTACTGTGAACTGAGTTCCGTTTGGTGTATCTGATGGCACAACACCAATGAGGTCAGCATTACTCACTTGTTTACAAACATTAAAAGTTTGTAACCATAACGTAACTTCTATTTCTTCCTCTTGGTCTCATCTGTCTTCCTTGTTTTTTTCCATCACTCTGGAGTGAAGTAACAAAATGTACCAAACCATACGATTAGTATAATTATGTCTTCGCGAAAGTCCGCTTCTTTAATGCTAGAATATAATGAGAAACGCTATAGTTGGGCTAATCAAAATTAGCATCGATCTAACGGTAAATACCAATTTTCAAACAACTTCTGCTCTAACTCACGCATTGTTTTTCCTCCGCAGGACCAATGACTACTTAAACGTGGTAACCTTTTTTGTTGTTGTTAATTTTGTTACACCTCTTCTCAGTAGAGTCCTCAGCAGGGCTGGCCAACATGTTGCAGCACAACATGGCACGCCACTGAAGGTGCCCAACTCTAAATTTGGACTTGCTTGTAAAAACTTCACGAACAATTTTACAATGATATAGCGAGGGTTTACTGTAAGTTGGAGATGTACTCGAATTAGTGGTGCCGTGCCAATGTTATGGCAAAGCAATCCAAACTTTTCTTTTATGTATTTCTGTAACCAACCTGCTTCTGTCTGCCATGTAAGTGAGTCCCTAACAAGCAGCAGCAACATGTTTTTCTCACGGTGGACACTGGGTGTTGTGTGTCCCTTTTCCCAGGACCGTCCCATGCAGGCCTGCTGTCTCCTTGGAACAAAACCAGGCAAATAGCCCTGAAATGTATCATATAATGATCCCGACTTAATGACTGTGGCTTGGGGTGGCGGATGGCCTTTCTGCTCATCTCATAATGGTGCGGCTTTATTCTATGATTTCCACTGAAGTGACGTCACTTGAATAGGACATAGTGAGCTGAATGTGGAGGAGAATATATCACTTCCTCCATCCAGTCTGTTGCCTCACCTGTGCTAACTCACCTGTGTGAACACCAGGCCCAATACCTCCCCCCTGCCCACTCCTCTTATCTCCTTTGGGAGCTGCTGATTAGGGCATTAATAATAAATGGGACTCAGTTTAGGGGGGTTCGGTCATATGGCGGTATATATTTCTGTTCATTTTTCTCATCCACCTCCCACCGCACCGCGTTAGGCCCCTCCCCCTCCCAGGTAGGCAGAATATGATAGCACAGGTCTGTCACGGCAATAATTAGGCCTATTTTCCCTGAGGTCATCTTACAGGGACGCTGGACGGCTGTGGTTCACACACTGGCAGCTCTGTGCTAAACTCCCCAAACAAGCAACTGACCCCGAAGACATGATGGTACATAAAGAGCCACATGAATAATCACTCAATGAAATGTTCACCATTATTGTTTTCATATCGTCTAATCTTTTTTAGATTGTTTTACATCGTCAGATTTAAAATATCTATTCTGAAAACTAAATAAACTACAGAGTAGTTCAACATTTTCTTAACATATTTCTGGTATTGGGCGGTACCATTACATTACATTTCTTCAAAAATGTCACTGCGCCATCAACATTTGCAATATATATATATATATATATATATATATATATATATATATATATATATATATATATATATATATATATATGTATGTATATGTATATCAATTTAAATTGTCGAATAAAGCCGTTTAGGATTTAGGAACATAACTTTTAGGTACAAAATGAGACGGAAACATTCTAATTTTCACATGGTTCATGTGTAAAATAACAAGGTATTAATGGCTTAAAGTTGTATTCCTATAATCTAAACAGCTAAGTTTGACATTTTGAGTTGAATTTTTCTTTTTGAATTGACAAAAGTGTTTTATAAAAAAAATTAAGACAAAGTTCTATTTATCTTTTTTTAAATAATGAAAAAACCTCAACGTTCAATTTAAGGCACATTCCCTTCCTTTAAACATGGAAAGTGAATTACAAAGTAACCTTGGTCCAGAATATTGAAAAATAATTCAAGTAAGCTGCCAATCTTACTTATCAGCCGGCAGCCAGACACTCAGTCGTTGGTCATCCTGCTAGCCACTTACGTTGGAGACTTCTGCCGTGTCATACAATGACAGCGTAATTAATTAACGATTTCTTAGCGTTCTAAATTAGCGATTGAATATGTGTTCTGGATAGCGTTGTGTCGATGTTGGTCGCAATTACAATGTCAATCAAAGAAACGTCTAAGAGAGAAGTCAAGCTAGTCATCATGCCACGACGTGGGCGAACTTCAAAGTAAACGTCTACTAAGGCTATTTATATTTGGTCAACTTTATTTTGAAATTAGGCTTAGCCTGTTACGTACCTCTATGGTGTAGACTGGACATAAATAGCACACTTCAGGTGTCATTGTCTCCCGTTAGCCCAAGATGGGACCGGCTCATTAAATAGGAACACAGGACTCCCACTAATTACATCAACTACCTTCAGCATAATAGTGAATTGTTTTTCAGGAAAAAAAGTTTGGACACACCTTCTCATTCAATACTATGCTTTATTTTCATGACTATGTAGATTGTACATTCTCGCTGAAGGCATCAAAACGATGACGACATCTTATGACAACACATTTGGAGTTATTTTAGCAAAAAAAGGTGAAAATAATCAACGAAATACATAAATAAATAGGCACTCTTTTCTCTGATTACGTTTTTTGAACATTCTTGGCATTCTCTCGATGAGCTTCAAAAGGTATCACCTGAAAGGGTTTTCCAACAGTTTTGAAGGAGTTCCCAAACGTAAGAATGTCAAGAGTATGCTGAGGATGGCTATTTTAAAGAATCTATAATATGAAACATGTTCATATATATATATATATATATATATATATATGCTTTTATTTGTTTCTATACTGGTCCGTTTTTGGTGTATATGAGACAGATGGGCAATTCTAAACATCCAAGTTTTCCTCCTGTGCCGTTTAATGTGAATTTTCATTTTGAGGAGAGGCTGCAAGGAGAAACAAATGGTTGACCAGCACGACTGTGTTCGACCTTAAAGGTTGCAGCTAATATTAAACTACCGATATCAGGAAAGATGAAGCCATCAAAGGGATTGTATGTGATGAATCCCAAATGGAGGATGCACGCCTGTTTGGAGATCAAGGCTTTAACTGTCAAAACTTTACAGCCGGCATCAAAATAAAAGCCTTTAAAGTGTGACGTAGGCGTGACAGAGTTTGGTTAGCGGCGCCGCACGGCCGACAGTGCCAAGTCGCAGCGCAACGACATATTTTCGGCTTCATTCAAAAAATTGAAGGGGGTGGGGAGGGGGGACGCTCGTCGGTTGGGTCAACAGCTGCAGGCTAGAATTAGAAATCAATTATTCAGCTTTCGACAAGCTCATTAAGGTTGTGAATAGGATTTTTTTTCCCTTCTGAGTCTGCCTGCTTATTTCTCCGAGCTTGCAGTTTGTAATTAGTCCTTTTTTTTTCACTTGAAACTGTGAAAAAAATCACAAAAAAAGTAGCCATCAATTTAACACTTGCTGGCCCCCACTATGAGTTCTATGTGTGTGTGTGCACATGTTGGAGACCACTGGGGTTGTTTGGACACTGTCTAATGACTGGAGTCATCAAGCTAAATTAGGCATTAATAATCCACGAGGTGTAATCTGTGGAAATTAGGCATTAATAATCAAAGGATGCCTGGAAATTATCCCGCCGGGCCGCAAATGAAGCCGCACTAATCAGCGTAAGGGGTTCAAGACGACAAAAATGGGGGAAATGGAAGGATGCGCACGCTTTTTGTGGTCAGCTCGGAGGAGGGGAGGCGTCCACGTTGCCAAGGAGACGACCATCAATCAGCAGCATCAAAGTACGCTTGCATTTCCTAAAACTGTTACAGTGCAGGATGGCTTATTAGCAAACGCTCCTCGTCCACGCGCGCACACAGCGTCTCCTCCCTCTCGCTGCCTTTCTCCCCTCTTCCTCTCCTCCTCCTCTCCACATTGTGTGTGTCTATCTGATCCCGTGGCCTTTTGTTGCACTATGAAAGGCCCGATGCCACACTCATTATTTTCTCCTTTATCTCTCTCCCCACTGCTCTGATTAGAACAGTCGCCCCTGACAGACGCCCTCAGCCGCCTCCTATCCATTACATTCTCATTCTACAGTGTGTGCGCGTGTGTGCGTGCTGCGTGCGCAACACATGTGACGCTTACCTACCTACATAAATCCTAAGTGTCCTCACAACGCTAAAAGATGGCCAAGTGAAAACAAGGCTGTTGATGGCCAGGATTGGATGCGTTCAGGTATGTCCGTTTAGCTCTGTTCTGTTTTTGTCCATACCAAAATATGCACTAAAAGCCCACAACATTTTGCAATAAATAAAAAAACAAGCACTTTTTGTCATATCTGTAAATCTATATCTATAAGTATGACCTGACATGAGTAGAATGATCCATTTTGTACCTCGAATTTGACTTCTAAGAAACCACCGTGCCCAAGGAAAAACAACCAATCACAGATACAAGGCGGGACAAACGAGGTGTCAACCATTTGACATGTCTTTGTCGAGAGGAGTTTTGCTGAAAATATTGGGGCATATCAATTCTGGGAGAGAGAAAAAAGCATCCCAACGATGCCAACAACAAGCCATATAAGACTTGCAAACAAAAGAAAAGTAAAGACAGCTAAGGATTCAGAGGTGACACAAAATTAGCAACAGGCTCAAAAGGCAAGTTGGTCGTTTTTTTTTTAATTCATTGCACATTACAAAAAAATACATTTAAATAATAACTTTTAGTGGTGTAGCAAACACTCCTTTATGAAGAAGTCATGCTACCAATGTAGCAGCCATGGCAGACGTCGGCTTGTTTACACTGCGCTTAAGTGAGGGGGCGTGGCTTTGTTAGCAACTTGGGTATTGTGGCGGGATTCTTCATTCAAATCTTGCTAGCAGTTTTAAAACAACGCAATATATAATAAATTGAACAAGCATAAATTACTACATAAATTACTCATCTGCTTGAGGTCTCATTGCTCTTTTTGTGTTTGTTGGTGTTATGCCCACTCACCTTTTGCCTGAGCCAAAGAGCTGCATACCAAAATAGCATAATACAAGAAGTGCTATGTTAACTTTGTAAATGTTGCTAACTTAACTCATTCACTGCCATTGACGGCTATAAACATCAAAAATTCATTTGAACTATTAGTTAAAAAAAAAATTCCCACTTTAGTCAACAAGAGCATGAAAACCTAGGAAAAAAATATTTATTGTACATTTAGAACAGATATAAAATTTGTGATTAATCGTGAGTTAACTAGTGAAGTCATGCGATTAATTACAATTTAAAATTGTAATCGCCTGACAAGATGATTATTAAAAATTAGGGGCATCAGGGGATTACATTTTTTTATCGTAATTAATCGCATGACTTCAATAGTTAACTCACGGTTAACCACAAATTTTATATCTGTTCTAAATGTGAAATAAAAAATATTCTAGGTTTTCATACTCTTGTTAACAAAAGTAGAAAAAAATGTTAAACTAATAGAAAAATTCAAAAGATTTTTTGACGTTTATAACTGTCAATGGCAGTGAATGAGTTAATTCAACACCATTCTTGATAGATATGGGTATCATTTGTAAGTGTACTAATTTGGTTACTGTTTTTGTTCAGTCTTTGGATTCATTCACTTATCATCTCTCTCTCTCTCTCTCTCTCTCTCTCTCTCTCTCTCTCTCTCTCTCTCTCTCTCTCTCTCTCTCTCTCTCTCTCTGTCTCTCTCTCTCTCTCTCTCTCTCTCTCTCTCATTTTGGGAGATACACGACATGTATAATTTTCTTCAACTACTTTATGTCAAAATGGAAATTACATTTTATTTAAGTTCTATTTTTGCTGTTTTAAATGAAATGGATATTTCTTTAGAATATTGTATCACCTTGGCCTGACTGACCTTCATAAATGGACCTTTGACATATTTAAAAATATTCATTTGTGTCCCTTTATGATTTGTTTTTAAGTACCCCTGGTCTTGTTTGTGTGTCATCTTACAGCTTTCAAACTCTCTAATATCTAATAAGCTGTTTATGGCTAAAGATGAATTTATGCATAAATCAATGGCGCAGAATTACGGCTAACACTTTTAAATGTTTACGGAGCCATATAAAATATATTTCCCCCATTGGGCGAGTGCTCTGAATATGTGATTTGCTTTTAAATCGCATTATCATGCAAAAACCGAGCAGAAATGTGATGCAATTCACCTGTGAGTTAATGGAATATGGCTTTAAGAGGGAACTAATTATGCCCGTTTAGCAGGAATTGAATGGCCGTTCTTTGGAAGGCCTGATTCCCAATGTAAACATTAATGGCCTCCTTGATTAACATAAGAATTGTGTGTTATTGTGCTGCCGCCCATTGGATATGTATCTGTGCTGCACCGCACACACTGAGTGGATGCCCTAATACACTTATTACCTGACTTATCTGCCAAAGATGCCATTTCTGTTTTATTGTTTGACTAATTTGTGTAAAATAAAATTCATTTTCTAATTACAGTTTTAAAGCACATGACAGTGGGGATTTATGACGATCATTTTTTTTTCCTTCTTCTTCTTCTGTCTTGCAGGTCTGCCTTTGGAAAGTTTCAATAAATGAAATGCGCCAGAAGGAGCAAAAGGAAGCAAGATGGCGACGGAGGACACAGGAAATAAGGTGAGGTGTTAAATGGCGACGTGGCGAGCTAAAGGGCACGTGAAAGGAAGGTGCGCTTTGACTTGGGGGCCCTCCCGGGGATGATGACCTTCTTTCACATTCTGCTAACTTTGACAACTGACAACGATCCCAACCTGCCTTCTAACACGCACACACATTGAAGTCCTGCACTTTCCTTAAAGGCCAAACTGATGCTACTGTTGTTAGCAAATCTACACTACAAGTGGAACAATCCATTAATGGCACAATTTGGAGTTAAACTTAAATTTGATTTGGAAAATTTCACCCAAAATGCAAACTTGCCATGTAGGATTTAATGTCAACCGTGTTTTGCTTTTTCTTTGACTTATTCTTAACAGGCATACAATGCTGAAATCCAGCCACCAGCTCACAGCATCTCCTTGCAAACCCCTTTGACGTGTCCGTCAAGCGTCTTCAAAGGGTGAGTTGTTTTAATTACCCCCTTTCTTACTTGCATGTTAGTTAACTCATTCACTGCCATTGACAGCTATAGACGTTTAAAAAAATCATTTTAACTATTTCTATTAGTTTAACATTTTTTTTCATTTTTGTTAGCAAGAGTATGAAAACCTAGAATTGTTTTTGTACATTTAGAAAAGATGCAAAATTTGTGATTAATCGTGAGTTAACTAGTGAAATCATGCGATTAATTACGATTACAAATTGTAATCGCCTAATGCCCCTAATTGTTAATAATCTTTTCATTACAAAAAAAGATTATTCAAAATTAAATTTTAAATTAAATTAAATCTGTTCTAATACAATTAAAAAAAATTGGTTTTCATACTCTTAACAAACCGTTAACAAAAGTGGGAAAACAATTTTAACTAATAAAAATAGTTCAAATGAATTTTTTACATCTATAGCCGTCAATGGCAGTGAATGAGTTAAGAATAATACAAATGTTTACAAAAAAGAATGTTAAAACGGGATGTCACTTTCTACCGTTCTCTGCTGGTGACTGAAATTGAAGTAAAACTGCCCTCTGGCTCGCATTGCGACTGTCACGGTTCACCTGTTTTCTGGGTTTTAGATGGGAAAAAAAAGGAAAACATAAGGAAGCCGGCAATATTTGTGTCGAAATCAAGAAATCCCATATTGGTCAGGCTCTAAAACGAATGAAGTTTGAAATTTCGTACCCGTTACATTTTGGAGGTTCCACTGTGGACAGGTCTGATTGGGTTGAGGCAATAAGACTTGTTTGATGAAGAATGAATGAAAACACACCTAATTGACTTCAGCTAAAACACACATCAAAGAAACTTTACGTAAGCAATCCACAAATCCACAAGATTGCTTCTTCATTAAAGTCATTTTGAAAAGGTTCCAACTAAAGTATTTTGTCGTATTTTTTTCTATTACGTGTTTTGAAAGCAGCTACATTGTTACTAAATATCAATCCAAAAATCCGGATTAAATAAAGCCTTAGCAACCACATTATCTTAGTTTGTATTTATATTTCCCCTCTCGAAAACCATAGGCCATAATTTGGTGGGAAACATTTTAAAAGTCCTCACAGATTTCAAATCACAAAAACATAGTGTTTGAACTTTTCATATCCACTGTAGCTTCCCTATCTATTTTGTTATAGCTACACAGCAATTTAGTGGCCAAAAGGTGCAAAAAGCAGGAGTGTTTTTGCACCAAATGGGCTGCAGGGTGTCTGCGCTAAGAAGGCATCTAAGTGCCTAAGTGGTTAATTTGTGCGGCCGCCTTTCTTACCCCGCCTTTCTTACCTCGGCTCAACCTCACTCTCTGGCATCACATCGCCCCCATTTTAATTCCCACCCCACCCCACCCCCGAGCTTATGGATCCAAACGTGAGAGATTTTTTGCAGCGGCAGTAGAGGAAAGTGTGTGCACTAATGGGCTTTGACCTTAAAAGTAGACTCAAAATGCTTCACCCTTTCTCCCTTCCTCAATCCATCTCCCCTTCTCTCTCCTCTAAACATTCTTGGTTCACTTTAAAAGACTCCCATCCTCCTTCCTCCTTGTGCTGTTTCTTGGGGTTTGGCCTGATAGCCATTAGTGTTACACCCTATTACATCAGTAATGACTTACTGTGAGCCCTAATTAGAGATGTGTTAGCGAACTGTCTTGCATCGCTCTCCTCCTCAACCCCCCCCCCCCACCCTCATCCCTCCATCACCGTGGAGACGCTATTAGCACCTACCAGTTGCTGCTCCTGCCTGTTTCTGAACAAGTGGGAAAAGTAGTGCTATATGACTAATTGATAACCAGAGACGCTCCATAAAATCTTGGCTCTAATTGTTTGGTTGGACTTGTAGCTAGCATTCACATAATAAAAATAAAAAAATGGTCTAAATGAAGTGAATCGCAAAAATAAAATTACTCACCTTTTGCTGGTGTTGATAATGATAATAGCAATAATAAAATACTCCGTGAATTGATTTCTGCAATGCTAAAAAGTGTTTTTGATGCATAATCCACCAAAATCATATTACACCACCTGCACCACGACTTACAGTAGACCCGCTTTTTGCTGGTCTAAAGATGAATCTACTCTCTGCTATTAGTTGTCAGGTCCGTCGGTGGCGTGTAAGAGAAAATGCCCTCGGTGTGCCGGAATGCCCGGCGAGGCGCAGTGCGGTCTTCCAAATTCCCAAGCACACTAAACTAGGCTTGCTCCTGCGCGAAAATCAAGATGTGCCAGTTTTTACATCGATGTCTACGAAAACGCAGCCCTGATTGTCAAATATAAAAATACGCTAAACGCTGTGTGTTCCCAGGAGGGGAGTGTCTCCACATTAAGACGCAAGACTGCTGACTTTACGTCCAATGTTGTCTGTATAATTATTGATGTACTTATTGTCGATGAGCCATATTTTACGAATCAGACGAATCAGTACAGAAACACAACTTATAGAGGCGACCAACATTCTTTGGGGTAAGTGTGACAAGAAATGTACAACAATTATAGGATGCACTACAATTTTGGCCTGGAGTGGACCATACATTCAGGAAACTCCCAAATTTCCTGATGGCCACCACGCACCTGGTAGAGATATATTTTTAACTCATTCACTGCCGTCGACGGCTATAGACGTCAGAAATTCATTTTAACCATTTCTATTATTTTAAAAATGTTTCCACTTTTGTTAAAAGTATGAAAACCTAGATTTATTAAAGTCATGCGATTAATTACAATTAAAAATTTCAGTCGATTAAAATGTTTAATTATAACTAATCGCATGACTTCACTATTTAACTCATGATTAATCACAAATGTTATATCTGTTTGTAATGTACAATTTAAAAACAAATCTACGTTTTCATACTCCTGTTAACAAAAGTGCGAAAAAATGTTAAACTAATTAAAGTAAAAACTAATTTTTTTTTTTACGTCTATAGCCGTCAATGGCAGTGAATGAGTTAACCAGAGCATTTGACTTGTGTGCTCTTACCCTAATGCTAAGATTAAACAAAATCAACTTTGAATGTGAATATACTGAAGTCACATGACTTCCTGCGTACCTTGGCCTTGTCTAAAGAACCCTTGTTGCTCCTTTTGGAATACAAATGTGTGAGATCTCTGATATCTCGAGTAACACATCAAACTACAACTTCAGAGGTTTATTTTCCCGCACAGAAGAAAAGAAAGTCTGCTACAGTATATATTGAACCTTACCTTTTGATGAATACACTTTTTTTTCAGTTTCTTTTCTTGCTTGGTCATGTAACTTTGTGTGTATCTTTTACTCTTAATGACCCTTTGAGATTGTTCCTGCATTTGGAATTAGTGTTGCAAAAAAAGTGCAAACAAATCCCTTGATGCTGAGGGAATTTAGGTCCTGTGCCATCACTCAGGTCAACTCTGACATTTCGCTCCATCTTGGAGGCCTGTTTTTCCAGAAAATTCCAAACAGGTACGTCCTTAAGAGTAATATAACTTTCAAACCTGATTTTATTGTAACGCTCTAAGCAAGCCGTAGAAATCATCTTTGAACGTGAGTCTGCTTACTTCACTTCACTTGCTGCGTGTCTTCTTCTTGAAACAGTCCACCACCTTTTGGAATGAAAATGTTTGCAAAAAGCCAAAGAAGAAGTAGAATAATTTGACATATGCTGACATCATGCATTGAACTCTGAAGATTTGCTCTACTAGAGAATTCCAAACAGTCCAACTTGGAGGGCATTCCACCTCTGTGGTCCCTTTGTAGTTTTTACGTCTTCATCCAAACAAGCTGCACGGCCCCTCCTTTTGTGGAATAATAATGGGATGTTTCTTGTGGGTTTGTCAGCAGTGATAAGATGATTATCTGAAAGGTCTGTGGCACATTGTGGAGAGAGTCTCGCCCGCACTGCTTGGAGTAGGTAATCCTGGGTAATAGCATTATGGACACAGTGTTTTCCTAAAGACCATGATTATCCACTGCTGTTTGCCGCCGGATTGACATTGGCCTCCCCGGTCCTCTCTCTCCCTCCCTCTTTGTATTCCCACTCACTTCTTCTTGGCCGTCGTCGCGTCATCCCGCCTCTGACTCACCACTCCATCAGGCCCTCGTAGCAGATGAAAATAGAGCGCGCGCAAGTGACAAAAGAACAAAAAAGTCAAACGTGCCTTCTGCATCGGCGGTTTGAGGTTCGGCGAGGAAGGGCCAAGTTGCGACGCCTGGAAACTATCGCGTCAATACGACGCAGTCATGTGACAGGCATTTTGGGAATAACACAGAGTTGAGTTTCAGCTGATGTGGTCATACCCCTTCAATCCATTCAGATTGGATTTTTTTTTTTTACAGGTGAATTAAATACGATAGATGCCACAAAGTAACAGTCTGTTGCATGAACTGTTTGTCAGAATCACAATCAAGTATTAAAAATACTTGCTTTTTTTTTTCTTCTTTTCATGAGAGAGCTCAGTATTGTTCATTCTGTAATCTTACCGATTCGACATGTCATCATCATTGCTCTCTCTCTCTTTTTTTTCTCTTTTTCTTTTTATTTGTATGTGCGTGAGTATGTGCATGTGCGAGTGTGTGTGTGCATGTGTGCGTGCGTGTGAGTGTGTACTCATTAATTCACCTAAAACCTATTTAAAATCCCACACCTAAACCGAATACTTCAGAATCCAGCTAGAGTTGTGAGGTTGCCAGGAGACCCGAGGAAGGATCAAAGTAAAAAAAGGAAAGTGAAATCCAGCACCGACCAGACATCACCTACTACCCACCGGGTTACCAACCAGAATCTTTCACCAACCCCAGTAAAAATACTTCCTTAACGTAATGTATTTTTAATGCATTGAGGTAGTGCAGGTTTAATTTCAGTGGAATGCTTCTTTGGAATTTTTATGACACTGTCTACAACAAAATCAGAATCATCTTTATTCCTGGAACTTTAAGATGAAATTGCATTTGTTTTTTAAATTATGATTATTATTATTATTACACTTGACAGCTTAATACTGTACACCCCAATTTTTCCATTTTCAAAAATTGAAATTCATGCAGGTAAATGTCTCATTATACTCTGAAATGAAACAGGAAATCATATACTGTAATAATCTTCTGGAGATTCCAATTTGGTTGCAGAAGCTCCCATAAATATGTGACACTTGTAAGTGACTTGCTTTCACTTTTGTTCTGCTCATTCCAAACCAGCTCATTAGGGTTTAAGCCTGGAGACGGCCTTTTTTAACTACCACTTTACATTTGTATACCATTTCCAGCTTTTTCATTTTTCAAAAATTAAAAAATTTCATTGGACTTGAAGTTCTTGACTTTCAATTTAAAAAAAAACATGGAAAAATTGTGTTCTAAGACGTTTGACCATGTTGTGTAATTTTTCATATAAATAAGTACACTTTGATCTACAGGTGAAGAATGTTTTAATGTGACTTACCATTACCTTCATAGTGTGTGTATTTCTGTCTGCACTTCCTGTAGCACTTAAGAGGAAAAGGCAGTTTAGTGTATTTTATTTCTATACACTTATGTTAAAATGCACATAACAAGACTATCACATTATCACTATGCAAGCACTTTCCCTTGTGTCTCATTAAGAGAAGATGTGTTTGTTTTTTTACTTTATTGTTATTGAACTTCTCTGTTATGTGCCAACAATGTTAAAATGTTACTTAAAATATTGATTTAATTAAAAGTGAGGATTTGAGCCTGAACCGATTGTTTATTGCATATATTTTTCTGAAGGCAAACAGATTGTTCAACATCAGTCCCCTGTAATTTCTTAAAGCAGATCTTTAAAAATACATACGAGCTAAGCAGATCTGCAAGCATGCTGACTGACTTGAAAATACATAATGGCTCTCGCTCTACAGCGATTTATGGTGACTTAGATAGTTTCTATCCCGACGTCTCTGCATGCATGCAGATGGCCGTGAAACACTTGGCAGCGTGCTGTGCGTGCGTCCACACGCGTGCGTGTGAGGTTGTCACAAACACATGTTTGCAAGCTGCTGTGCGGGCTCGCGTGCACGGAATTTGGAATGGATGGCATCGATAGAAATCCCTAAAAAAAAAAAAAAAACATGCCATCTACGACCTCCACGCCATCTTTCTCTCACCGTCATGAAGGGAGGTAGTTATTGGGAGGGGGCGGTGGGGGGGGGGGGGTGCTCACCAAGTCTTGCCCGGGCCCTCCTCCTCAAATGCGGCACAGCTGCCTTTCACAACCAGTGCCGCTCCAGCCCAATCATGCTGGAGAGCCACAAACGCTCTATTTATTAGAATACGTCTTTGCTATTGTTCTGTACCATGCACACACAAAAAAAGGACCCCCCCCCCTTCCCTGCCACCATTATGCCCCATTTTTCCCAGAGAGCAACAATAACTTGGAATGGTCTTTTTTTTGTACGTGTGGACGTGTGTGCGTGTGTGTGTGCTTGTAAAACTGTCATTCTTCTCTCGTCTGGCCCACAGTGGCGCGGTGCTGTTGGCTCTTTTGCGGGCACCGGGTGCTCAGTTGGCCCTGGCACAGCTTCAGCTTGTTGATAGCGGCCGTGCTCGTGCGCGTGTCGCGCCGCTTGCTATTTTTTGGGGAAGGGGTGCCGCTGCATTTAGACTTGAGGAAATCTACCAGCTTCGTCTGCAGTGGAGTGGAGTGGACGTGCAGATAGATGCGTAAGTAGGCTACAGGGGAAAAGGGAGTCCTCGTTTTGGATTTTGAAGCTTCCTATGTTGTGCGTCAAATGACTTTGAGGCACACGCGAGGTGGAATTGGCCCGCAGAAACGAGCGGGGCTTAATGATGGCGTTTTTGTTTGTTTGTTTTTTTTGTTCGATATGTTGTGTGTAAGGAAGGGGGGGGGGGGGTGGGTGCGTGGCCGTGGAGGATGATAATATCTTATGGTGATCTTGCTCGGCATGGTAATGTATTTAAATGTGCGACTCTTCTAACAAGATTGCCGGTTGGCGTCCTTTGACGCTTTGAGTAGAGATTGTGCTTCACGGCAAAGTTTGATCACTCCTTATGTAAAAATGTGCGTGTGCGTTTGCGTGTGTGTTTACGCGTTGTGAGCCGTGCACTGCGCGCATGCAGTCATCGTGGCAGCATGCGGAAAGGTTGTCACCGGGAGGCTTTTGTGACGATTATAAGGTTAAATCCCAGCATTGTGTCTGTACTAACAGTAACTCAGCATTATCACCCTCGCCGCAGATTGTAATAGTTTTTTGTTTTTTTTTGCAATTTGTTTGTTTTAGGAGTCATCCAAAGATCGATTGTGACACATTGAAATTGAAAAAATATTTTATTTTCCATGTTATTAAATTAATGCTAATATTTTTGGGCATAACCAACCATACACAACCTCTCATTTTAACATTTAGGAATTTTTTAAGTTTTTAGTGGTTTCTTTGGCGTGTAAAGCAAATATTTGCCCATCTTGCGAAGAGCTGTTTACATACTAGATATATATTATTATTTTTTTATGTCTCATTCTCTTCATGCCAATCGCGTGACCGCTTTGACAGTGCGACATGTGGGTGTTAATATTAAGATAAACCCTAATTAAAATAATTGAAGTCTTTTTTGCTTATTTCTCAAGGTTTAATTATTGACACCAACCTGTCATATATATATATATATATATATATATATATATATATATATTAGGTAGGTAGGTAGATAGATAGATAGATAGATAGATAGATAGATAGATAGATAGATAGATAGATAGATAGATAGATAGATAGATAGATAGATAGATAGATAGATAGATAGATAGATAGATAGATAGATGGATAGATATATAGATAGATAGATAGATAGATAGATAGATAGATAGATAGATAGATAGATAGATAGATAGATAGATAGATAGATAGATAGATAGATAGATAGATAGATAGATAGATAGATAGATAGATAGATAGATAGTCGTTTTTCTTTGTAAAACTCCATGACCCACAATGCAATGGGCAGTGACACTTGTCCCCTTAACAGGGGCATGCTGTCCTTTCTGACCCCCTAGTGCTGCTATTGCACTATAGAGTTCCTTTAATTTCCCTCAATCATGACACTTACCACTAATATACACTCTTTGTACCCTTATATGGATCATGACTTTTATTTTTTTTTATGGATTTGCCGTTTGATTTTGGATTTAAAATACACTTTTGGACTGTCTCTTTTAATTTAAGATGTTTCACAAAAATGTAGAATAGGAATTGCAAGCTAATGTATAGTGGCTCAAATGTATACCTATAGGACAATTTGTGCGCTAAAGTTTATTGGCCATTGCCCACTTGTAGACAAATTAATTTTAAAGCTATAGACAAAGATAGAGATGTCCATCTGAATTAATGCAAGTAAAAGAGGCCTTTACCATTAGCCAAAAATCGTTATTGTGGCTAAAACTAACAGCTTGGTGTATTCTTAAAATAAATAGTCCAGATTCATTCAGAAATTAGCCTCAGCGATGTATTAAGATTAAGCTATAGCACTAACCTTGTAATTGAGGTGCACAAAAATGGCAATGCATAATACCATATTTTTTGTGAAATCTCTATATAACACAGTGTGATTATTCCAAATGTTTTCAAATGTTTTTTTTTAAAGTCAATTTCACAGTGCCAAGTACCCAAAAAAATAATAATGATTTCAACAACAACAACAAAAACATTTAGTTGAATCGTGCGGTGAAACCAAACTATATAGTTGCTATTCACTTGACTAGTTTTTAAGTATTTAATTCCTCCCGATTGCCATCCCCGTGCTTCATTCCTCTTCTTGTCTTCCGACATGTTGTGCTTCTGGAGTCAGCTGACCCAACATATGCAAATGAGGCCGCCAGCTCGCTCCTCATTGGCCGCCCGCGCCTCATTTAAGTGCTGTCAGTGCGCGCGTCACATGGCCGCCGCTGCAAGCAACTTGTCAACTCCGAGTGGCTCCAGTGTGCATTCTGTCACAGCGGACGTGAGGCAGCAGGGCGACGGCTGCATGGGAGAGTCGTGGTGGGAATATTGCTTATGCTTTGGCGCGCTTTAGCACCGAGCTTGATTTGAATTTGCTCTTTCTTGCTGCTGAACTTTTTTCCCCCCAAAAAACAAGAATGTATAGCATGATGATGGAGACCGACCTCCACTCCCCTGGCCCCCAAACCAACACGGCCGCGGGGCAAACGGGGCCCAACGCGGGCTCCAAAGCGAGCCAGGAGCGGGTGAAGAGACCCATGAACGCCTTCATGGTGTGGTCCCGCGGCCAGCGCAGGAAGATGGCGCAGGAGAACCCCAAAATGCACAACTCCGAGATCAGCAAGAGACTAGGGGCCGAGTGGAAAGTGATGTCCGAGGCGGAGAAGCGGCCCTTCATTGACGAGGCCAAGAGGCTGCGGGCCATGCACATGAAGGAGCACCCGGATTACAAGTACCGGCCCAGGCGGAAGACCAAGACGCTCCTCAAGAAGGACAAGTACTCGCTGGCCGGCGGTCTGCTCTCCGGAGCCGGCGGCGGGGGAGTTGGCTTAGGGGTGGGCATGGCGTCCTCCTCGGCGGGCCAGCGGCTGGAGAGCCCTGGGGCGCCCCACGGAGGTTCCACGTGTTCCGGCTACGCGCACATGAACGGCTGGGCCAACGGCGCCTACCCGGGCCAGGTGGCGGCCGCGGCGGCGGCCGCTGCCATGATGCAGGAGGCGCACCTCGCCTTCGGTCAGCACCCGGGCGGCGGCGCACACCATCTCAACCACCACCACGCGCACCCGCACGCCCATCACGCGCACCACCATCACCACCACGCGCACAACCCGCAGCCGGTGCACCGCTACGACATGAGCGCGCTCCAGTACAGCCCCATCTCGAACTCGCAGAGCTATATGAGCGCGTCCCCGTCCGGCTACGGCTCCCTCGGCTACACGCAGCACCAAGGCTCCGGCGTGTCCTCTTCGTCCTCCTCCTCTTCATCCTCCTCCTCCGCGGCCGCCGCCTCCTCCATGGGCACGCTGAGCACGCTGGGCTCGCTGGTCAAATCGGAACCCAGCGTGAGCCCGCCGGTGAGTGGAGGCCCCCACGCGCGGGGCCCCTGTCCCGGGGACTTGCGGGAGATGATAAGCATGTACTTGCCCACCGGGGAGCCGGTGGACCCCGCCATGCAGAGCCGGCTCCACGCCTTGCCAGCGCACTACCAGAGCGCCGCGGCCGGAGTCAACGGGACGGTCCCGCTTACACACATCTAAGAAAAAAAAAGGAAAAAAAACAAGGAGAAAAAAAACACTTCGAACCCAATCATTGCAAGTGCAAAGGAACACATAACCAAATATTTACCTCTTTTCTAGCCCCCCTCCTGCAAGAACCTACCTGTATTTTGTACAGAATGTTTATCACGTGTAAATGAAGGCTCTTTTTTTTTTTTTTTTGAAGAGGGGGCACAAAACTGCTGATATTTTTGGTTATCGTGGTATTATATCATCGTTTCCAGTCTAATTTACGCCTGGTGCACCTTGGGCTTTCCCCCCATTTTTTTTCTAGTTCCTGTAAGTTATTAAAAATGTCGATACAATAATACAGAAATGGGTTTTGGAACATCCCCTTTTTAAACATTAAAGCGTTTGTGTTCCACCCCCTCGTTTTAATGTTGTAACATCACTTATTATTGTACAATTGTGAATAATTTTAATATTTGAAAGAAGGATGACTTGGCACCGTGCTGTTGTAATTTATGTGCTTTTCTGCAAGTGAAAAGCTCTGACCTACTGCAATGATTAAAACAAAAAAAAATGTATGGAATAAAATTCACAAGCTGTTGCTTTGAATTATTACAAGAAATGGCTGTTTGGACTGAAAATGTTTCAAATGTTTTAAATTGTAAAGCCATGGTTGCCACGAGGTTTAAAAAACTGCTTTAATTGCGTGTGCGGTAAAACAGATTGAAGATCCTTCAAAGGAATTATTTATATATATTTTTTATTTGTTTTGTGCGGGATTTAAATTATTATTTCTATCACGTTTATCAGTTTCTTTCTTGTAAGTACAAATAGGCCAAACGATTTATGAGTCACTTTTTGTTTTCCGGGGCCTTAAATACATATCATCTTTAAGGCCTCATATGACAAACCACCTGTTAATGTTGTTGACGGTATAATAATATTTAAGTTGCGCTCAATTTTTCAATTGAGCGGATCAGACACTTTAATTTCCATCATTTTCCTTTTCCTGTAATTTTTGTTCCTTTGCTTTAAAAAAAATAAATAATAGGTCCAACACTAATTCATTTCCACTGTAGTCAAACGCAATTTATTTTATTTTTTTAAAGTTCTAAAATTTTGGCTTAATATGTTGTATATTAACCTAAAATATGAATGCGAATGCAACCAGTTTATGGTGTACCCCGCATACGGCCCGAAGGCAGCTGGGATGGGCTTCAGCACCCCCGCGACCCTTGTGAGGAATAAGCGGTTAAGAAAATGGATGGATGGATGGATGAATGCGAATGTTTCATTTTATTTAACGTTCAATGTGTGCTATAAAATAAGATGATCAATTAAATCATGGTGTTTAAAATGATACATTTATTTATATATAATATTGATCGTATTTTAAATTTAAGAAAGAAATCAACAAATTTGCAGCTAGTCATATTGTCAATTTACAATGAATCTACTTTGCCATATTGAGAATATTTGAATATGATCCCAGCATGGCGGTTGCAATTATAAACTCAACGTGCAAGTGACAGAAGTAATAATTATTTCATGATTAATTTTCAACCGGGTCAACTTTTAAAGGCGGAAAAAGGATGGTGATAAGTTGCATGCTGGGTAATTGACTACTAATTTCTATCGGCACTATTGAAATGACAGTTTGGCTTCTTTTATTTCATCCCCCCCCCCCCCAAATATTAAAGATGCCAATTAGATTAATAATCCTTTTATGTTTTTTTTTTCATAATTAATGCATTACGTCATTTTATGACAGGCCCGTAGCTGGTTTTGACATTTAGGCCTACATACTATTTTTTTTAATTGCCTGAAGACTAATATCCATACACATGCAAATGAGGGTAACTTTATGCCTATTTATGCATTTAAAAAAAATCAATTAATGTGAAATCCATCATTAAATGGTGGTTGTTTCACACTTGATGAAGACTGACGCTTCGTGTCAATAAAAACTGCGAGGCCTTACTTTTGTAAGAAATTGCATTAAGGGTGTAGACATGCAATAAATAAAAAATGCAACATTTTAAAAGAGAAAATAAATAAACATTTGGAGCTTTTTGCGTCTTTTCCTGTAAGAGACAAGCACGTTTGACCCGCGTAACTGACACCTGAAGAGAGACGTTTAGCCTATATGTAAGATTTTTATGTTTTATTTATTTTTAATAATGACCAATCCCAATAAATCTCTGCAAATGTGCGCCACGGTTATCTTGTACGCATGCAGGCCACTGATATATTCCCTGCTAGGGCTCCGGCTTGCTTAAAGCCCCGATCCCTTGCACTGCCATGTCCTAAATGGGGATAATTAGCGTCACTTTATCACGCCTCTGCATATTTTCTGCACGTCTCCGCCTCCCCCTTTTCCCTAAAAAAAAATAATAAAAAAAATCAGGCAGCAGCCTGCACTGCTCTGTCACAGAAGATTATGGAGACAGATTGCACAGAGCGAATGTGGCGGGCGAGATTAGCGCGGAATAGAGAAAGCAACTGGGCCAGTGAATGCCTCCGAAGGGGCCTTATCGTGCAATTACACGTTGACATGTTTAACAATCTTGCTGCCTCTTAATCCTGCGGTGCTGCTGCGCTATCTGCGCGCGGCTACAGCACCCAAACGCCGCACCGACGTGGAAGAGCGTAATAATAAATAAAAGTTAGGGCGGAATTGCTTTATTTGGCAACTTTTGCCCTTAAACAATGTTTTTTTTTTTTTTGTCGCTTGCAATTTCTTGACACTGAATATGTCGCCTTATCGAGCAATCAAGAAGTGACGAGTCAGTGAACGCACCATCTATAATAATAATACAAAGGTCACACACCAACAAAGATAAATGCGGTCAGCCTGCAGGCTTAAACGCAGACTTCCCATTTGTCACAACATCTCGTTGTGGAGCGCCACTGTTGGAATTTGCCAGCCCCTGCACCTTTTTTTAAGCAAGGCCATGGGCGGTGAGGTTGGGAAGTTTTTTTCCACTCAATGGCTTCCACAATAGCGATTACAAGCCCCAGTAGATTCCTTGAAGGGGACACAGAGGTTGGAAGCGGCGCAGGTGTGAGAGAACGAGGCTCCGGGGTGACCCCTTCAGACAAAGCAGGACATGCAGTGCTCGGACCACACAAAACCTCCACAGGAGGGAGAGAAAGGAAGGTTTAGAGGAAATGCTTTTGGAGAGGCAGTTTGCTTGTCACCAAATAGACCCACAGCCGTGCCCCATTTCTCGCTCCAGTTCCAACCCGAATGAGAAAAGGCGCTGGAGAAAATTAATGCAGGAGAACAGAGGCCGGTGAGATTCAGATGTAGACATTTATAAGCAAAATACAGTGGCATATTTTCCAATAAATTAGCCGCGTGACATTGAAAACTGGTTTTAAAATATTTTTTTTATATATAGTATTATTTAGATCTCCCCATCCCAGCGATTTAGAGAGGGCGTATTATTAGCCATCGCAATTTCTTATTTATTCAATACTGATTAAATGTGTAAATGGTGAAGAAAGTGGACAGCCACATAGACAGTTTATGTAGCTATAGTTTGAAAAGAGAAGGCGATTTTGTGGCCTGATGTATAAAGCAGATCTTGAAGTTCCAGAATTGGCCTTCATGAATTGATTAGATCCTGTTTCTATTAGTGCACTTTTGGAAAGAAAAAAAAAGTCTTCCTTGTTTGGCTTTCATTTGGAACAATATTTTAGAATGATCTGATTTATTTTGGAATTGCAGCTTAAATCCTGCACTCACCGCTTTTCAAATGTTTTTGTGATATAAGCTAAATGAGACCAAGACAAATCATTTCAAAACTTTTCCCATCATTTATGTGACCAGCTCCATTGAAGAAAAGACTGTTTTTCGAAAGGTAAAGTAAAGTAAATAAATAAATAAATAAATAAATAAAAAACCTGAAATAACTTAGTGTGTGGCTGTGTTCCAATGAACCAATGACATTCTAACTCGTGTTAAGTGGGAGTCAGCACACACCTGCCACCATTTAAGGTGTCATTGATTAACCCCACATAGAGTTAAACATTTTTAGTCTTTTCCTGGCCTAATTTTTATTTCTCACAGAATCCTGAAAGTTTGTGCCAATACTATTTGGAACTGCATGTTCATAATTGACCATTACTCCAATTCCAGCACGGGGGAAAAAAAACAGCCCCAAAGCAAGATGTTTTTCTTTGTAAGTTAAGGCTTCACATGAAGACAGCACATTGCTGTCACTTATACTAAAACAGCCAGAACTTTCCAGAAATTCCTGCAGACCCCTCAACGTTGCTGTTGGCCTCTTGGCAGCCGTCCTGACCAATTTTATTCTCGTCTTTTCAGCAGTTTTGGAGGTGAATGTATTGTCCCCACTTGATGATGACCATCTTCACCGTGTTACATTGTAGTTTGTAATGCATTGTAAAAAAAAGTAAAAAAAAAAATCCAATTATGTTCTGCTGATTGATATCCTTCTGATGCAACGAAAGCACTGTATGCATGACTTGTACTGTAAGATGTGACCACAAAAAAATGCATACTAAAACATATCTACTTTATTTGGGGCTTATCAGGGGCATTTTAAAATATTCCCACAGTCCAAACACATTTTCCAAAAGTTGAATGTGAAGCAAGATTTGATGGATTCATTCTTTGCTTTGGCCCCTGCACAACCTTTTCAAAGTTTCATGCAGGTATGTTGTTGTGTAATCCTGCTAACTGTTATTTTGGATGGAGGTCATTGGTTATTGAAAAATGAAGGATGCACGGTTCCAAACGATATCTGTGATGCCAGCCACAAATTAGACTTTTTTTTCACCCCTTTAAACTGCAAGGTCATAGCTACAGTCTATGAAACCTGAAGGAAATCACTTTTCTTTTTCCTGCATCCTTTCGTGGAGACAACCAAAATGAATGAAAAAGCCTTTTGACTTGAAATTGTCAACCTGCATGTTTGGAGATCAGTAAAATAGCTCGCAACGTTTCATCCTGACAATAAAAACTAGCAATTTGGCTGCTTCCAGTTTGTGGTTTTGCTGCTCATCCAAGGTTTTTCTCAGAACTCTGATGTGATTAATGGTCAATATCGTCAGTGATAGCTTGGTAGTACGATAACTGTGTGCCTCAAGAAAGGGAACAGAGAGCAGGACAAAGCGCAACAGCTGTGTGCTATGCAAAAGGTAGAAAAAGGGGCACATAGTGAAAGTAATGAACGATATTATAGCACAATAGTAATGAGATGATTTACAACATGGTGGAGCAAATAGTCCAATCAGGGTCCAGACTACTTTGGAGATTAGTTTAGATCGGGGATCTCAAATTCCGCTTATGTGTGGGCCACTGGAAATAGAGTCTGAGTGTGTCTGGGCCACAACAAGCACTCCACAAAAAAGGGGTTCCAGTATTCGGGGGGGGGGGGGACTACAATCATCCAATCTTCTCAATCTCAATAATAGTTTAGAACATTTTGAAATTGGGGTGGCATGGCTCAGTGGTAGAGTGGTCGTCTCCAAATGTGATGATGTGGGTTCGATCCTCACCCCTGAAGTTTCCTCGAAGAAGACACTGAACCCCGATTTGCTCCCAGTGGACCTGGCAGCGCCTTACATGGCAGCAGACGACCACTGGTGTGTGAATGTGTGCGTGAATAAGTGAATGTGAGGCATTGTAAAGCACTTTGGGCACCATAGGGTGTCGATAAAGCACCATTTAAAAAAAAGCCATTTTACCATTTGAATTTGGCTGTCCTCCACGCCAATATTTCTCTTCGTGGTATCTTTTGGAAAAGACATGATGGGTACTGGGTAATAGGATATCTTTTTCTTCCACTTGGTGTCACTTCAGAGTTACATTTCGCCAAACGTTGTCATGAGTCTAAGCAATGGTAGCCCATAAATGATTAAACAAACAAAAAACAAAAACAAAAAAAAATGCCCAGGGCAACAACAGGGTCCTAATGAACGGAACTTGCTTAGCCTCCTTTGCAGAGTTGCCCTCGAAGTCCACTGGTTAGATCTGCCATCCTCCCTAAAGGCACATGAGTACACCAGTACACCCTTTTACATTTAAATTTGTATTTTTTTTAATTTACATTTAAAAAAACTTGTTTAAAAAAGGGTTTTAGGTGACTTAATGGCATTTCAATTTATTTCATCCACCCATCCATACATTTTCTTAACCGCTTATTCCTCACTAGGGTCGCGGGGGTGCTGGAGCCTATCCTTGCTGGCTTCGGGCAGTAGGCGGGGTACACTCCGAACTGGTTGCCAGCCAATCCAGGTTAATCTATTTCAATAGGGAAAATGTATTTGATATACAAATAATGATATATAAATAGAGTTAGGAGCTTGGCCACGGAACAAATTAAACTCGTAAGTCAAGGTGCAGCTGTATGAAACTTTTAAGTACCCTAATTGCGGTGACAAAGCTTGTCATAAAGAGCAGGTGTGCCCATGAACGAGGATAATGGCATCTGAAATACCAAGAAAGCAGACTTGAAATCTAGCGAGCAGGAACAAACTTCTGCATAAATTAGAAATCGGCATTCATTCAATTTGCTAACTCAGACAACAAGGTCAAAAACATATTCTCCAAGGGAAAGGGCACCGCGGATACGTGAAATGCATCTCAAGTGTTGTAAGAATTTTAAATTAAACCCAATTAAATGCTCATCTTGATTGCAAACATGTCATTGACATCGTCTTACAGAAACACGGTGCACGCACATCCATCGGCTTGCCTTTTTTCCTCCGGCACCTGAAGGCGAATCATTGTACGATGATCCTTGGTGTTTATATTGATGACACTGATGAAGCCTCCACGGCGTTCTTTTCAAAAAATAACTGACACCATCAAGTGAGATGTTTACTGCATCATCTTTTGCACAGTTTGATGTCGCTCGAGAATTTTTCAAGACTTTTTCATTTGCACTGAGGAGGTAAGATCATACAATGTGAGCGTATCTATCACTGGTGCACAGAGAAGCCACCGGATGCTGTAAAGGATTTCTCTTCCATCCTGACAGGCGATCACTCTCAAAGACACAGCACCGAGGTTAATGAGGGGCCAAAAAGTTCTGATAAGAAACATCGTTTTAACCCCCCTCCCCGACACTTTGTTTTTTTTTAACGACGCTGGCTGCAACCTGCCACGTGCTGATAGCACTTTGAGCCAGCTGACCTCTGACCCCAAAGGGGTGAGGTGAGAGGTGAGATAGGAAGCAGAGTGAAGGATGTGTGTGGAAATAGTCAATGCCCCCTAATGGTTCTAAGCCTACTCAATTTGCTCCCGCTGCTGTTTTAGATGCTTGTCGCCTATCAGACCGTTTACATTTGATCCATTTATAATTCCATTGATAACCCGCCCACTATTAGCTATTGAGCTGGATGCACCGTGTGTGATTCCACTCTAATGATTAGATAAATGTTATTACACTGTATTTTCTAATCCAGTTGACATTGATGTTAATTTATTTGCTGAAGCATTAACCTTTGAAGGAATTCTGTAGACTAAATTATACTCTAAACAAAGTCGATTTGGTCCCACTATAAACAGAGTCAAATTTACACTTGGCAGAGAGTAAAATATTCAGAGTGAATTTTACTAAAAAAAAAAGAGGAAAACCCTATTAAACGATTTTTCATTCCGAAATTCTAAGTTAATTTTGCAAGGAGAGATTTTGACTACATTTTACTATTTTTTTTTTTAAAGTTACACAAGGGTTGAGGAATAAACTCACAAGCTTCAGCCACCTGACCTATGCCACACCTACTGCTAATATCCAAAAGGAGGTATGACTTTATTTTTATTTTTTAATAAAGTAGTAAAATGTAGTCCAAATCTCTCCTTGCAAAATGTACTCAATTTACTCTTCAATAAGGTTTTTTTTCATGGGATAGGCAAATTCTCTCACACACAAGTAAGTATAAGAGTAAAATTTACTCTGAATATTTTATTCTCTTCCAAATGTAAATTTGACTCTGTTTAGAGTGGGGCCAAATAGACTCAGTTTAGAATCAACGAGGATGCAAAAGATGCCAAATTGACTGAAAAAGAAGTGGGTATACGCCGTATACCCGCTGATTGTGACCCTCAAAAGAAAAAAAAAAAAACGACGATGCATTTCTATATCTTTGAGTGAAGCCTCCAACATGGCTAACATATTTCGCCACGGAGACGATATGGGAAGATGTCAGCTCTGGTGATCATCTTTCCTGTTTTGGATTTATTTAATTTGGCTTACCTGATGGTGCAAACAATCCTCATTCCCACTCATCTCAGCAAAAGCATGCAGTATGATAAATAACAACAACAGTGTCTCCAAAATCCCCCCTCCTCCATCATTCCATTTCACTGGAGCCAGCTCCTCGGTCTTAATACTCTTAGTCCCTCACTTGGCATGTTTTCCAAGGACTGGCTGTATTTCCACGTCTGCAAACGCTATCAAAATGCCTGTAATGAATATTCGCGCAGCCCCGTGTGTATTTCATGAGCCGTTTGACCCGCTCGAAGCAGCCGCGTGCGAGATCCGCCGCTTGCGTTTGTCAGAGGTCGAGCTCATCTGCTGTGGCGGCAAATGTTTACATGCGCCATACAATTGTCACAGCAAATTTGACCTTCTACTCTAAATAAGACGGTATTGTTATTCGTGTTTACAGGAGTGCTTGGTAGGAAATTCCTTGTCGTAGAGTCTCACCACTGACCGACATAATAATGGCTGGGAACTTGGGACATTTCATTCTATTTGCATTTTTATTTTCACGTCATGTTAACTGTGCTGAATACATATTTGTTGGAATTTGCCAGAGGTTATCAATTGGAAAAATGGAATTGTCATCTGCTGTAACAGAGCTATGCATAAAATGCCACATATGTTCTGAGCTACAAAAAAACATGAAAATGCCATTTTGATCGCACATGTTACGGATAATTACTTTTTAATTGCTTAGTTACAAGTTGGGTCTCTGCAGTGCCTGACCAAAAGTGTAACAGCCATAGAAAACATTTTGTTATATGCTTATTTAAAAAAATATGTCTTTAAACAACCAATTGTGAATTTTGTCAAATTGTGATGTCACAATTTGGCTGCTGACTTGACAACTAGTCAGGGCAGCGTTTCCCCACTTTCAAGCCATAACCGGACAGCACTGCTTGCCAAAGGCAAAAGGTAAGCATGGCTGCAATGAGTTTTGTTGGATGCACCGATTAGTGTTGCAATTAGTCCTCTACATGCACCACATGTGCACATTAATTGACCAGTGTATGAAGTGTAGTGAATGAAGTGCTCCCTCCATGGGTGAAAATGCTTTTATTGCACACTCTTTTTCCTTTCCAGCACTCTGCATGGTTTTCACAAGAAGCTATCTTGTCGCAACCATTAGCTCCGCCCCTGTCATCATGGTAACAAGTTGTATGTTGTTGTTCCACACAATCTTAAAATGTGTGGTGGCAATTGCTTTCACCACAAAGGGTCATGGCCAGTGAGTCACACTAGAAGCCTTCCGCCTCTGTCGTACCTTCAAAACTACCTTCGGAAGGAGATGCAGCAAAACAGTTTGTCTTCGTGGGTTTGAAATACATCCGTTTGTTCTAGAAAATCTTATACAGTTTCTCTGACAAACCAGACACATAAGGGACCACCACAAACTGCCTCTTGTTCCTATTGTCAGTCTCGGGTTTAGTGTCACGTCACCCCAAGAACTAAATATTGTAGTGAGGAGTGGAATGACTTCCTATGTATTTTTTTTCATAGAAATCCATTCAAGGCTAATTACAAAATAATCCCCAAATACTTTTTTTTGTGACAAGTGGGGTAGGACATTTAAAAGAACCCTTAAGGGTTAACACAGATTTTATTTATTTATTCTATGGATGAAATTAAGATGATCAGAAATCATGGTACACACACATATATTCCTCTTTCCATGAGTTTTATGAAAATCTCCAGGCTTTTATGGATTATTGTTTACGTACACTGTAATCTTAAAGGGGGAGTTAACAGTTTTCAAATTGCTAGCCAGATTTTTCTTTTTTAAGTCTACCTCTGACAGGCCGCTTGTATGTGTAACCGAGGCGAGCTAAAGTACTGTGAACGTGTGATTATCGCTCCCTGCTGTCTTTAACCTGGCTGTTAGCGCACTTAGCTCTGACCCGGTGAGGACAGTGATGTATGACAGCTGTGCGTGTTCGAAGCCCAACGGTGCTGTACCGCATCTGCGTTAAATACATTACATTATGTTTACACTTGTTTTGACTCGAGAGCTGTCCAATCCCTTCTTTTTACTTTTGTTGCTAACTGGAGGTAAATAATCCAGACCAATGATTTACCATTTATTTCCAGTCAGGAGATACCCACTCAAGTAGAAATAGAAATTCACCTTAATTAAAAAATTGGCCAGGGTGTGAATCTTTGTGGAATTAGTATTTTGTGTAATTTCCCCATTCTTTAGTAAATCTGTTATGAATTTGCTATAATGAGGTGCATGTGAATCTTATTGTAGTATGATGATACAGTTGGTTTGGCAAATATCCTATGTGAAGTTGTTGTTTTTTATTATTGATTTTATTTTTATTATATTATCATTTTTAACTATTTAAAATCCAAGGTCATGAGTGTGCCCTCAATTACTTTACTGTAGCCCCAAAGTAATAGTTTTTTTTTTGAGAAGAGAAAGAAGAGGGAGGGTGGGCCGCTGCTAATGTGAGAAGCCAACAAATGGAAGGGCTGACAGAATAATTGGTACTAGCAATTTAACCTTGCTTTATAGAGAATTTAGCTGGGCTTAAAATTATGCACACAGCAGTGTTTGTTCTTATGAGAATTTGGTAGGATTCCATATGAAAGAAATCCACTCTAAGTAGACTTTTTAGGTGACAGAAAAAGCCCTTTGATGGATCCGTTTACTTTTACATTTACAAACATGAAGTTGAAGTGCATTTACCATTAATTTTCTCACAAAAAGTAGCTGTGACGTTAACATACAAATGATTTACTTACGTTGTTGACTTGGGGAAAAAAAGTCAGGATGTTGGATGACTTTTTATCAGACCGATACCAGTAAGAATACTCAATTATTGAATAGTCACCGATACAGATACTTTGAAATAAGGCCGAGTATCGGCCCAATACCGATACTGGGTATCGGTACTCGGCCATATGTTTAAAGAATTACGTTGGCGTAACATACATGAAAAAGCTTCATTTCGAAAGTTGTCACATTGAGCTCACGTTAACATTCATACAAAAAGTTTACTTACAAAATATTCACTTGCTGTAACAGGATAAACATAACTACTTCAGGTTGTCGATTGTTGTACAAATCATTTCCTTACAAAATGTATTAACACAAATAGTTACTTTAAATTGATGTAGTGTTTACTTTTCAAACATTTACTTGAAAAATTTGCATTTATGTGAACTTACACACAAAAGGTTTACTTCCAAAAAAACTTTAACCTTATAGACTGCCCAAGAAATTTTTGCAAAGGTTTTGCGTGTGCATAGCAATGATTGACAAGCTTCGGTCACGCCTTCTGCCAAAACAGCCTCTGATTTTCTTCACAGCGTGACAAGAATTAAAAAATTAAAGTAAACTAATGAAGGGATGTCTGCCATCTGAATGGTGATTACAACTTGAAACTATAGTAAAAGAAACGTGTAATTAATCACCCCCCCCCCAAGTCAAGACGCTGGTCTATGGTGCTATTTGTACAACTTCCTACATTTGTTTGAAGGTAGCCTACATGTTGCACGATGACGTGTTACATTCACTGACTCCTGGGTTTTACATTGCCGCTCTCACCACTCGTTGATGTCTGGCTGTACAAAAGGCGCGAGTCCGGTCGGGGTGCCTACTCAACGAGGTGTTGGGGGACTAGATAATGAAGCATCTCAGGTGACTACACGCAGGGATTACCAGCTTGTTGGCATCATATGGCACAGACATAAATTCCCATTACACACACATGCGCACACACATACACTTGAGAGATCCTTGGTTATCACAGCATTCCAGATTGTTCTCAACTACTTATGGAAAACACACACATCTCAAGATGTGGCCACTCGTGCCAATACGGGCCCAGCGTTAAGAACAGTTGTTGTCGTGGTGTGGTTTTTTTTTTTGCCTTTTTTTTTTTAGCATCTCTAAATTCCGAGCGTTGCTAAGGTGCTTTGGGAGGGGATTAACAGAGGCTGGCGCCGATGAGCAAGCCTTGCAGATTTCCGAGCAGCGGAAGAAAGGACAAAGAAAGACGGCATAAGAAAAGGAGGCGGAAGAGCAGGCATGAAAATAATGCGAAGAGCTTGTGTAAACACGATGGTAAAGAAGGTAGGGACAAAACAGGTATCCCAAACAAGAACTGTCAACTCTCTACCAGCTACACTTGATACGAACATCATTTTATAGTCCAGCGTGTGTATTCCAATACAGTTGTTAGTTACCTGCTAAAAAAAATATAAAAAATGTATATAGTAATGTAATCTAAGTACCGTAATATTAAAACAATGCAACTTGTTTACTTTTAATTACTTTTGGATTACTCCAATGGCAAATGTGTTTTAAAAAAAGACCATATATGTTTTTATACAGTATATTTGTCTTGTCTCTTCTGTCATAGGGAAATTTAATATGCATGGTTTTGGAATTCAGGAGGTCGCTTTAAAGCTACTGAATGCAGAAAATTGCATTTCGGAACGCTACTGCCACCTGTGGCCGAAAAATGAAACTGCATTTTCCCTTCTTCACATACACAATGTGCACATCATGTTTCATCCACAGACAGAGGGCGGGAAATTCAAACCTGAATCCAGTCTGAAAAAAATTGGCCGGAGGCATGCTGGAGTTCCCATCAGAAAGAGCTACGGTATAGTTTGGTGAAAAACTGACTAGTTTTCGGGCATGGCTAGGGGATGGCGGACCCAAATGCAAGAGAATAAGACGGCGAAACAGGAATCAAGTGTAGTGCTTGCTGCTTTAATGAATCATAGAGAAAACGGTGAGCGGACAACTTTAACTTGATGGGACGTGACCGGGCTGGTCGCCATGACTGGACAGGACCGGACTGGTCACCATGACTGGACCTTATTTGCCTTGATGTGAAGTGGCTATGACTTGACTGGGGCTGGGGCTTGGCTGTGACGAAGGCTACTCGGCGGTGACAATGGCTACTTGGCTGTGACGAAGACGGACAAACTTCCACACATAATATAGGCGATGCAGACAACATAAACACAACAGATTAAGGCCCCGTCCAGACGGAAGCAAAGCCGGTTTCGTTCCTCAAACAAATCTTGTACACACAGAAGCATTTCAAGACTTGAGTGTGTCCAAAAGAAGACGCTGAGGACGTTTAACAGCTGTAATGTATATGCCAAGTCTGGAGTGGCGCTGTTGCACAGCCACAGGGAGTTAACGGAAAGCGTAGAAGAAGAATCAGCAAAGAAGACGAACACTTTTTCCCCCCCTAACTTTATTGCAAGCTAAAGAACATGACTTTGCATGCGTCGAAACAACATGAAAAAGACGAACACAGGAAAAGTGACAATGGCGGGTGATTCAAGTACAACACCGCTTGTTGAACGAGGGAATAAAGAAGCAAAATATTTTGCTGCAAAAGGATAAGCAAGCTAAGGAGGCTGCGCAAAACAACTACGACACGGCTATCCGCCATTGTTGTTGACAGACTGACGGTTCGCACGCAGTCACGCGAGAATTGACGCATACGTCATCAATCTACGACAATGCGTCGTCATCGAGTTGCGACCATTATGTCAGTCATCACTGGAGGAGTATTCTGCATATAGTGTCCAGAAATCTTTCCACTCTGGAGCCCGGTTTCAAAATTGATCAGTTTCAAGCTCCGAAATCGCCCCATCGTGTGGACAAACGGCTTCAACGGTAAGAAACTTGTGGGGATACATTGAAACTGGCTTTTGTGTGGACGGGGCCTAAATACACCAACACTAATGAGACACACCTGGGAAAGGGAAGACACACACAGGTGGATGTGGTTAGATATAACGAGACATAAGAAGAAACCAGGAACACAAGACTAAAAACACCAACCACAGACCAAAACAACAAGAACACCCATAACAAACAAAAACCCAACCCCCACAGAACCGAAACATGACACATTCATTTGCGCCATTGGAGTGGTATGTCTTTTCTTTCGACACATCCACTTATTTGGACATATAAAAAGCACCCAATAGCACTTTGGAATCACCTGCGACTTCGGCCACTTGATCGCTTAAGTTCGGCTTTCCTGCTGCCTACCTGTAGCATCATTGGCTGGCCTTTGAGTCACAGCAGACATATCATGTGAAAGTCATCAAAGCCAGCAGCAAGCTTAGCATCAAACCATTCTGAGAAATAGCCTACATGACATATAATGGTATTCCTTATTTTATTTTATTTTCCCCAAAACTAATGGCATCACAGTGACCGACCACGTCCACCTCATGGTTAGCATGTCTGCCGAGGTTTTATGTTCATAATAATCAGGCTTTGCTGCACTAAAGCCAAACTAAAGCTATATCACCGTTGTGCGTATCGCAAAGAGGCAGAATCAACTCTTCCGACTCATGAGATGTTTTCCCAATTGCCCTTATCACTATCACCTCTCCATTTCTTGCCTTTGACTTGATTCCCTCCCTCTAGGGCAACACCAGTTTCCCATCCAACCTCCATTGTCTCTTAATTTTTTTCCAAGCTCTGTCACAACTTCAAACGGCGACGGTGTCGGGGTCACGCTGAGGTGCCTAAAGCATTAGCGGCTGCGCCGTCTCAGGTGTGCGTCTCCCAGCGCGTCCTTGATGACACCCTTTTCTCCCGTCTTTTTCATTAGCCGTGGCAAAATTATAAAGGCCTGCCTGCAACACATTTTTGCGATTATTGACCCGCCGGGGAATGCTTTCATAACATGAAGCGCAATTACACCTGGAAATGCCACTCGGATGGAATTAGGGGGGTGCATGTGAGTGTGTGTGTTCAGCGTTTGAATGTATCCTCATATGAATCTGAAATCTCCATTAATTGAAGATGGGAAAAGGACGAGAAAGGGGTTGAAGTTGTCTTCAACGGTTCTCTTTGAATTCTCTCCTCGGGGTCGGCTTCTCAGGTGGAGTGCAACCAGATACGAGCCGTTTGCGCGATTCAAGGCACTTGACCGAGGGCCAACACAGCTCCCCCTCCCTACCTGGCTCAGGTTACCCCCCACCTTCATTCACTTTCCTTGAGTTATGGCCGCCGGTGTGTTCCGAGTTCTTTACATAGATTGTGAGTCTCTATCCGGTCCGCCCTGACTCATGGGAGCGCTGGTGACAAAGTGCACCGGCGGATGTCTTTCACCCGCCCATGCTTAGAATTACTCATCTGATCAGGCGGCGTCAGAGCTCCGTGGCTGCCCGAGTCATACAAGCCAACCCCCCGAGGTCCAAGCAGCTAATTACAGGCTTCTGTAGCCTCTTTCACCACCGGCGATATCAGCGTGAGAGAAGAAGCCACTGTAGGACAAATAATTGTGACATCAGTAGATCAGTAGGGACTGTGAAGGCTACCAAAGCTGACAACGACAACCCCCTGAACACAGACTGGCCAATCACAGTGGCACAAACAACAGATGTTTGACACTTTCCTAGCAGTGCGCCGTTGAATTCAATGATACATTCTGAGATTTTGCACATTTCTCAGGTGTCTTAATATAATGCCAAACATATCATATTAAATGCAAGACATTTTGAGCCCTCTATTTCATGAGTATAATATTTTTCCCCCAATAAAACCCTGACGTATATGATCTGACACATGCATTGCACGAATAATCCATTAGAGGGCGGTATCACCCAGCTGATCGCTTTTCCAGCGACCTTGCAAGATCGCCACAATTGAGAAAGGAGAGATGGTTATTCTGATTTTGGAAAATACAAATATGTTTGATATGTATGTTTATTTTTATATTTTTGACAGTTATAAATGTACAACTTTAAATTAAAGCATTGTGACCAGATGTATCAAATATGACACAAATCAAAAGTAATATGTGGAAGTAGATTTTTTGTTCAAAAGTACCAATAAATACTCTATTTACTAAGAATCAGAATTTTGGGCTTTATAGGGTTAGCAAAAGGAAGTGAACCCGATATATTCCAGAGCCGCTTGATATATGTGAAAATATTCAACATATGATTTATTTTTTTGTATTTTTATTTATTTTTTTATTTTTTTACCCTTCCTCACCCTTTAAACACACTCGTAAAACACATTATAAAAGCAGAAAAATCCACCTGGTTTTATCCATCTCAGGGGGTGGCCATTTTGCCACTTGCTGTTATCTCAAAACGACATCACAGATCAGTTGTGACCTAAAAGATCAGGTCACAACTGTCACATTTGACATGTGATGTTCGCAAGTTAATGGTCGCAAGGGCCCGTATGTAAAAATAGAGTTATAAGCTAAAAAAAAAATGCTAAAAATATGCTACTAATGTGAGAAGCTTGAAAGTTTACCAGTTTATAAAACCAACATCCTAGAGCCAGACCTGCTATTGCATGATTGTAATAGGTCTACTGTAGAGAACTAGCCAGATTTACAGGAAAATTGTTCCTCCTTTAGTATTTATATATATATTTTTAACTTTTGGCTACATTTTTTCAAGGTACACGATGTTCTTGGGATGCTGGTGCTTTTACACCAGTTGGCAACTGCATGCGCAATCTGTAAGTGAGGGAACAAGCGCCCACTATTTGGAATTCTAGTAGATTATGATCACAATCTTAATAGATTACGCATCTTCATGTCCATCAACAGTGTGAACAATCTGATAGAGTTAACACACAATTTTGTGGCTGCTATTTGGTGTCGTAGTATATCAGGCCCTTAGCACCCAATAACTGTGACAAGATTAGAGGTTTTGAGTTTTTTTTATTCTCAATCTCATCTCAGCTGTAAAATATGACATGGTATAGTGGGCATTGTAGTTTGCGACTGCTTTGCTTCGTCAGGGCCTGGACACATTGCTGACAACAGAAAATGAATTCCCTAGTTTATGTAGGCATTTTTTAATCTTTCTTTTGGTAGGTTCCATGTTTTTATAGTAATAGAACACACAAAGCTTCACACACTTTTTCCATCATGCACTGTGACATTTATATTGTAATGTTTTCTAAGAACGCCAGCAGCAAATGTTGATTGGGATGTCACCCTTTTATTCCTCTCATCAAAACGCCACTGTTAGCCGTAGCTGAGTACAACAAATCACGAGGCTAGCAGAAAAAAAAAACCTAAACACACGCAACCAAACCGCACTTCTCGTCCATTTCCTCCCGCAGGACCTGTGTTGCGTTCACTAACAGTCAGACCTAATAGTGCTCAACAGAAATGGCAACCCCAGAACACACACAACACACTTAGTTCGTTACAAAATGTTATGTTCAGTAACAAAATGACTTATGAAGATTCAATTATATTTGATGACCAATTCATGCAGATCTAGTCGGGTAATACCAAAGTGCTCACAAACTTTTTCCTTGCAAATGCAATGTAACCCAATCACCATTTTGAAATTAATCAGCCAACTGAACATTAATCACAAGCACGAACAGTTGTGGTCAGACGTGTAACAATGCCACCTGATTTAACTGCGTTCCTCCAGACTGTGTTAATGATGCCACCCAGGGCCAGACAAAGCTATTCTCAAACAATAATACACTAAGTGCCAAGCAATTTTCTGTATGTAGTTCAGCAATGTGCTGATACACATGGCAGGGGGTTGGTGGGTGTTTCGCCTGTTAGCAGGAGATCTCTTTACTCATAGACTGACCACTGAAATTACTCATAGTTATTTTTGCTTTGCTTCTTTGAAACCAATTTAAAGTTATATGTGAAAGTTTTGTTTTAGAAAGAAAATACTGGTTGTATCAAATGTTGTAGTGAATGTATGAAGACAAGGCGCTATTAAAGTTACCATTTAAAGAGTAACTCAACACTAAATCATCTTCTTTTTTTATGCTGATGAACTGTACTTTATAAATTGGTGTCTGCAAATGCTGTCTACATATCCTGGTCATTATTTTTGACATTTTAGCGCATATTTGTTGAAAGCTTGAATTTGGGGCAAAAAGCGTGTGTTTGTTGCCATCTTAAGGTTAAACACTGAAATAAACACAATTTGGCTGTTTGTCCTCTCATTACACGAGAAGTTATAAACTTGTCACTTGTGCCGCATGACGTATCGCACCCTCCACCCAAACGTCTCGTACACGCCTTCTTAGCAAGTTTCTGCTGTCAATCACAGCCAGACCACGCCCAGCCCTCTCCCCATTCGCAAGCCAACGGTCCTCCAGGCAACACCCACTTTGACTTGAATGTTTTTGATCAAATTGGATTTTTCTTGCTTAGTGTTTTTCGGCTGAAGTTTAAAGAAATAAGCGATACAACTTTATTCAGTACTCGGTCGTTGATGTGAATGAGAATGCAGAGTGCTGATGATGGCCCCTTGCTTGTTAAGGTGACCAAATACAAAGTATTTTCTACCATAATTTATGCTACAAATAAATTATTTCAAAGCCTATAATGTGATTTCGAGGATTGTTTTTCTACATTCTGTCTCTCACAGTTGAAGTGTGCCTATGATGAAAATTACAGACGTCTGTCATCATTTTAAATGTGAGAACTTGTCCAATCTGTATGTGCACATTGATATACTGTACACTGTACTGTTTATGCATATATATTCACACAAATATGTATGAATTAATATGTGATGGGAATTTTGGCTATTGCAAGCATACTTTTATTCATGTCGAACCAGATATCCGCTACTGGATGTCGCAAGCTTCTTCAGTGTACCAATACGTATCCATTAATAATACATAAAGCTTGCAGCTGATTAATTACACATTGCATTGCACTTGAATTTAAAATATACAATTTAAAGTTCTAAACAGATCAACTATTCAAATTACATACGCCTGATCCATCCAAGAGCTGTATCACAAATCATCAGGTGATTGACACTGTCAGAGAGGAATTCATTTATTGTATATTAATGTGGTGCAAAACTGCACTGCATCATACTGAAGCGTGTCTCTCATACATGGGTTAAGCATTTGGTAACATGAGAGGGACAAAATATTACACCCAGTTCCCAGTGTGATGTACAAGTACACTATAAATTCTGTTAAGTACATTTTACTCTATTTAGAGTGGAACCAAATAGACTCAGTTTTACAGTAAGAGTAAAATAGAGTAAAATAAAGAATTGAAAAAAACCAAATACAAGTCACTCAAGGGTTGAGGAACAAATTTACAACCTTCAGCTTGAGAGATCACACAGCAGGAGGTGCGTGGCTCAGGGAGTAGATTGGCTGTCTCCCAACCTCAAGTTTGTTCCTCACCCATTGAGTGGCTTTTTTTTTTTTTTTACTCTCTTCCAAGTATAAATTTTACTCTATTTAGATTGACTCAGTTTAGAGTAAAATTACTCTTAAATGAAAATGTAAATGTAAATGCAGAATATCTGGAATGTTCCCTAACAAAAAAAAATGCAAAAAATCTAAATCTAAAAATAAATGAGTACATTTTTTACATTTACACTAGAAATAATCAAAGCAACATAGCAATCCATAACATTGTGCAGTATTCTATATCCGTGTATGCGATGTGTGTAACTGCATTTAGATTTTTTACACTCGTTTCTGCCACATCTCAGTGAATTTTGGAACGCTTGCTGCTTTCGCTGCTCTCTCTGGCTTTGCGTGGATTGTCCGGGCGCGACGTCCCGTGACCCACGCGAGTCTGACGGGCGGCTCTGATAGACTCATATCACACATGACAACGAAACCCAAGACGGGGCCTAATTAGTCGGCGGGGAGGCTGAAAATCAAAACTTTATTAACATGGCTTCAACCCATCTTATTTATTCATGGGATAATTAGAGAGGACTTTGGAAACAGAATGATATGCCAAGTTCCAACTGGGCTGGCTTGTTTTAGCCAAATTTGACACCTTCCCCGGTCCACCCACCTGTCCAGGTATTCCAGTAATCCAGGCCAAACCTTGTCAGGTGGAAGAAAGTCTATCCCAGGGCAGAGGTGGGAGTAAGTCTAGCCGGTGGTGAGGTGCAAGAGAAGGGAGGAGGAGGTTTGGAGACAAGGGGGGCAGGTAAAGGCGGGGGATCGTATTCGGGCTCCTGGGGACAGGCGGCTTGGCGTGGCACCACACTGCCCACCCAACATCAATGCTCTCAGGTTCCCAGTCTCAGATGGGCCTGATAAACACTCCACAGGGACCATCTGGAGGCAGCCAGGAAGGCCGCAGGGGCTGGACATATTTGATTTCAATTCAAACAGTGGCCATTTTGCATTTGTGGCCAAGTGATGCAGTGCCCCGGCAGAACGTCTTTCCAATGTGTGTTTATACTTCATGTACGGTAGTTATGCAATAACCTTGTCTTTTAGTCCATATACAGATAGTGCAGGTCTGGAAAAGGGGAAGGGACTGTAAAAATAAAATTAAATGAAGAACTTGATCTCAGTTGGGGGGTTTTATGCATCAACCATGAAGGTAAGTACGTACTGATACTGATGTATTTCCACCATTTGTTATAGCTAGCGCTCGTTTCATTTACTGCACCACGCATGGCTCTAATGTTGCATTCGAGGAAAGCGGGGGGGTCAGACTTTTCCGACTTCATACCAGGAAGTGAACACGGGCGTCACTCGACAATGGCGAGCTGCATGGAGAGACAGGCCATGATTGGCAAAACATAATTTACACAATTTTAAACATATATTAATTTATATTTATGTATTTGACATAGGTTCACGTAACACAACGTGATTTGGAGTGACTGCGCCAGCCATCTTTGTTGTTTGCATTTGCCTCGAATGCTTTGAGGTCGAAATTACACTCTAAAAAGAGAATTGTTGAACCAATTTAAGATTAAACAGAGATTATTTGACCAATTTAATAAAATTGCTTCAAGTGGTAACACACGGTTGAATTAAGTTCATCCATAGTGAATATATTAAGTTTAATGAACTCATAACTAATTAATTAGTGGTAAACACAATATAATTAAACTAATCCAAAGCGAAATATTAAATTAATTAGTTATGAGTTCATTAAACTTGATATATTCACTATGGTTTAACTTAATTCTATCGTGTGTTACCACTTAAAGCAATTTTATTAAATTGGTCAACTATTCTCTGTTTAATCTTATATTGGTTCAACGATTCTCTTTTTAGAGTGTAGAACAATTCGAGTGGGATAAATCCGACTTCAAATCCGACTTCCCACATTCCTCAAATGATAATAAAGAGTTTGGGAAGGTGATGTAACCATAGATGTTTCCTTTTGTGAGTGCGCAACGGTAAATATCAATACTGTATAAGGTAGAGTATAATGCCAACTTGACCAAGATGTTTTTTTGGTAACTCAAACACGAAAAGTAGTGATGATTCCGCCCATGCGATAATGTATAATATCTATTTAATCTTTGTCATTCTTTGCAGGTATTTCCAAATTCCAAACAACTAATTCATGCAATGTAAATCCAGATGTATGGTTGAGGTAAATTTGGCAAGAGTGTGACATTCACTTCTTCGTCTCCATTTAACAACAATTTTCCATGACTTCCCCTATTTTCCGTGTTTCAGGTGTGTGCACTCTATCGGGGGGAACGAGTGGAAAGCACTCCCGCGGCAGGATATCGCATGTTCCCAACGACGTGTCTTGGTGGCGTTAACTGCGGTGCACATCCATCTCTTTGGCATTAGCGTGATGGATGTATTTTTCATGCCGCCATTAGGAGCCAAACGGTACGTCGGGTGAGCCTCGGTTTTATGCTAATGCGCCCTCTCACACCTGCAGCTTGCAATTACCCACCGAGCAGCCGGCACCGAGGTTTCACCGGTAATAATATGAGCAATGGCAAAATTGCACCGGTCTATTGAAGAAAATTGAGGAGAGGAAGATGGAAAGCCAGAAGAAATGGGGGGGGGACTCGGGTGGAAAGTGAAGGTGAGAACAATGAAAAAGGCCTCGTTTAATTAGCCTTGAAATATCTGTCATGCTCCCACTGGGCCGGCGACTTTTACACTTGAGCAAAAACACTGAGGTCGACTACACTTCACTTTGAGCGTTCAACAGGTCTGACGGCGCCATGATTTCAAAACGCCTTTGCCGTTTTCTGAATCACCTCACACATGAAAACGGTCATTGTGGACAATTTGTGCACTTCCCAGATGTACTGATTCAAAGGATTTCCTTAAAGGTAAAAAAAAATTATAATTTTTTTTTTAATGAACATATGTATGAATTTTGACGGTCAATTATAAACAATACCGATTTTTGATAACTTGGCACAATGGGAAAAAAATACAAAAATCTTCTCACAAAATAGATTTTATTAATATGCATAGTGCTAGCAATGAGGACACAAATAAGCTAGCTAGCATTGGTTCAGGCTATTATATCATCAAACCACTATCCGTTTTTCCTTTTCAAGAATGCAGAATATTGTCTTGGAACTCGGCAAGTATAATCTGAACGTATTATACCGTATATGGTTTATCAAGATAGCAGAATTTGTGAATGTGTGAAAGCTAACAGGCAGGGTTTCACTGTATATGCCTGTCTGTACTGTTTGGTGTTCTGTTTGTAGGCTATTTGTTGCTGCTTTGTGTATGTTGAAGTAGCCGTTATAATAAAAAAAAAACATTTACTTGTCTTTTGTTTTATGTACCAGTTTTACTAGCTTGAAGCAAGCACACTGTGCCTCTTATTTGGAGAACTGTGGGAGCAACAGAGTGACAACAAACGCAACAGAATTTAAAAAAAAAAAAGTGTTTTACTATACATTAGAAATAAAATACAAAAATTAATTACAGTGGTACCTCGGAATTTGAACATATTTAGTTCCTGCGAAGTGTTCAAAGTCCGAATTGTTTTAACCTCCGAAAACATTTTTTTCCCATAGGAAATAATGTAAATGCAATTAATCCGTTCCCAAAGCTCCAAATACAGAAAATTCCTATTTCAATTTATATCTATGCTTTTTAAATTTATACCTGTACCGTATTTAAACAATAAAAATACCTTACCTTTTTTGTTGTGGTGTGATGGCATCAGTGGATGATAAATGCTATGTTAATGCTAGCTTTAGTTCAGTGCGGAGTTTGTGTATTTTACATTGGGCATATTGTTAGAATACTAAGCGGTCCTTGCATGCGTTGTTTAACGTCAGGCACGTTGTTGAACAGCTAAGGGGGGGTCCTCGTGCCAGTATTTACAGAGTAGTAATCTCCTTCCTAATTCCACTGTGGCTCGTAGCACTGTATGTTTTTCTTTGCTGCCACCGGCACTGTTGTCTTTCTTTGGGCCCATGGCGAAGAAAATTGTCGTGGAAAAATCTAATTGCGCTCGCGAGTATAGAGCACCTCCAAGAGTATTCACAAACTGACTGGAAATGAGCAGTGCATGGTCTTAACTACCGCAACGTGAGCATTCGGCATTGCTCGGTTTCACTCGGCTACCCGCTTTCAAGGTACGCTCGGCTTAGCTCGCTTTGCTTGGGTGTTCCAACTCCGAAAATGAGTTCAAACTCCAAGGCATTTTTTACTCCGATTTTTTGGTGGAAGTCCGAATTGTACGAGTTCTGAGACGTTCAAACTCAGAGGTTCCACTGTATATAAAATTATACTAAGGCTGAATGTAGCGTGTGTGGCTGTCTGTGTGCGTGTATGTTCACAAGGAGCAGGAGGACCTGAGGTGGGGGCCTTCAGGGCTGCCGTCCTCGATAACAAGGGCCATAAAATCAATCACCTCCTTTGACAGCCTTACGAGTAGCCCCGCCTCTTTATTTCCCATCTCTTTCTATTCCTGGCCGGCAGATGCTTTGGACAACACACACACACTGAGGTCGAACGTAATCTATTCTGAGATGCTTGTCAACCTCCAATTTGTCTGACGATCTCATAGGACATATTGAAAGTGAATTTAATTTAATATGATTGGATGGATGGATATAACTTGTGTCCAAATAAGACGAACCACTTTAATGCTAAGGTGAATAATGTTTCAGACGCGTACACAAATAAATTGACCAGTAAAAGAGCAATTTGTTCACTAACTTTAGAGAGTCACCTGCCACGTGGTGATCAAAAAAGTTAAATCACGAAGAACCCGGGTTGTCATATAGTGTATGTATTCGCTGCTGTCTTTAGTGGTTCTTGATTGACAGTTATCAGTTTAGCCAAGCGTGGTTTCAGCACACACGCACAAGTAGGGAGCACCTGGTAAAGTGCTTGCAGGATTAGGAAGTTGTATGAGTTGGTTACACATGTTCAGGTCAGCTCTGTGACAACACCGTTGTCTAAACACCTCTTCTTAGACGTGCATCTTTTCGCCTTCCTCTCCCTCCATGTGTGTGTATGCAAGGGGTGACGGGATGAGGAGGAGGATTGGGGGAGGGGGGTGGCACTAAATCTGCAGAGAGGACTTGGCAGCGGCTCCCCTTTTTCCTCCTCTCGCTTCATTGCTTTGGTCCTACCCAAATCCTATTTCACGGTGCCAAGTATGCGCTCCCTGGGATCTCCTCGGCTCCCATCTCCAGACGCAGGTTTTAAGCCTCTCCTGGCACCCGCAGAGGTAGAGGCATGTGACGCACATCCAACAGAGACACCCCCACCTCAATCTCTAAACCTGGCATCCACGCAGTCACCCACCAAAAGTCCCTCGAGATGTCACCGCCACGCTGGGTGACGTTTGACATAAGGTCACGCATGGTATGGAAACGGGACGCTCACTTGCGCAGTAACGCGCACTCTTGTGCAGGCTTGTTACGTCAGTCAAGCAAGCTCCCAATCATCACTGTTAACGTGCCGTCGTTTTCATGAATAATCGTAGGACGCGCCTCATTTAGTCGCTCTAACTCACGCATTAATGCTCCTCCAATTACACACAATCAAGGCAATTAAGTGCCAAATTACCTGAAGTCACTCCACCAGTCACACACGAGCACACACCGGGCTGCGTTTTGGCATCTCGGCCACTAGATAGAGCTGTTTGACTAGAATTACTCTGCTACCGTGTTTCCCGACTTGACGTTGATCAATGCCATTATTTGCCAAAGATTTTTAAAGGTGCACTTTTCTCTACTCAATTTTGCACCCGTTGCATGTACATGGTGGTTCAGCATGGGATGACCTATAAATAATTATACATTCATTTGTTATATTGCATTGCATATCTAACCATAAGCTGCAATCATTTTTTACATGAAATTCACAGTCATTTAATACAACAGCACATATGAAACACTTAACACAGGTACAGGGAAATCCATGAATCTTTTTTTCTGTAATGCATGAAAAGAAAACCAATGCAAGCACATTAGCACAAGGATAACTATTATTATGCAAACGCCAAATACAAAGGCAAAAGCCAGGATTCAAAACTGTGAGGCAACCACAGGACACAAATATTGTACACAAACATCCTTTTATACTCACATTCACACAGTCAATTTAGTCTTCAATGAACCTAAGAATGCATCTTTTTGAAATGTGCAAGCTGGAGTACTGAGAGAAATGTAATAATTGTAAAAAAAAAAAAAAAAAAAAAAAGGCTTCAAGTTGAATTTTATTGTCAAACTGAACATAAAACAATAATAATTTACAGGGGTGTGAATTGCCTAGTACCTTGTGATTCGATCTGTATCACGATTCATAGGTCACGATTCGATTCGATACAGTTTAATCCCGATACGAATCTATATGTCAATTATTGTGATTTTTTAAACTCAAATTTAGAAACTACTAATCAGTAAACCTGTACATGTACACTGTAAGATTTGTATAAACATGTACTTCAGGCTTATTACTGTGAGCCACTGTATTTAACAAACGGGTTGCATCTGTTTCATCTTTGAACAGCATTGAAATCAAATTTTAAGGCTTAATGTTCCATTAATATAACATTCTTCCATGCTTAAAGTGTGCACCCTAACCCTTATTAAGACATATTGTTGTATATTTCCATCAAAAGTTGATCTTAAATAATCGATTCGGCTGCATATTGAATCGATACGAGAATTGTGCGCTATAATACCTCGATATATTGCGGAATCGATTTTTTTAACAACCCTAATAAATTGTGATTTGTGTGTTCAACCACATATAGCTTAGCCTTTTAGTCCGTTTGCTGAACGCTAATGCTAAATAGCATCTATGCCGTAGTGTTATAACACCTTGAGCAACAGATTGAACACAACAATGAAGCAAAACATGTAGACAGATAATATAACAATAGTCAGTCATGTATTCTTTATCCTCTACAATGAGAAACTAATATTTGTGTTGTACTAAGCTGAACGGTATATCTGTCTTTCTCTTATACACCCCCCATATATATATATATATATATATATATATATATATATTAGTGCTGCAGTTAACTGCACGAGTTAAAGCTTTGAAGCTTTAACTTTGACATCACTAATATATATATATATATATATATATATTGTTTTTAATTCTATTTAATAATGTTCTGCATGTTTTTAGACTTTTATGTGCTAATATTCCTCATTAAAATACACATGGATTGAATTAATGTACTGTAATTTACATTCACTTAAATGGGACAAGTTGATTTGAGGAGTGTTTTGAGTTATGAGCATGTAACAAAGCTAATTAAAGTCGTAACAAGGCACCACTGCATTCTTATACAGTATTTCTATTTTTGTGCCTATTAGGTTCCCCCCTTGTGCTGACAGTGCAGTGTAGTCAGCGAAATATGCTGCAAAGGGGCCCGAAATATCATCATTGCGAGACGTAAACCTGGAACTGCTTCGACCTTTTCATTGTTGGGCTTGTGCGTCACTTTTTACGTCAATTATCTTGCAGATATGAATACACTTTTATGAAGAAATACATACAGCATGAGCTCAACCCCCAAATGAAAGATGACTCAAGAGATCAGTAGTTCAGAAAATGTATGTATGAATGAATCTTAAAACATTTTTACTGTAATTGGTGCGAACATGAATCAACCTTTAATGTAGTTTACCTTTTCAACTATTCAACTATTAGACATATTTTGTTCATGCGTTTGTACAGATAAAGACCTAATACAGTGGTGCCTTGAGATTTTAATCTCGAGTTTAATTTGTTCGGTGACTGCACTCGTAAATCAAATTGTGTACTTTAAAATGATCTTTCCCAACTGAGATAAATAAAAAAAATATTGTTAATCCGCACTAGCCTCACAGGCTTACACACACACACACACACACACACACAAATAAAACAAATTTGGTTAAAAAAAATATTATTAACTAATTTACTGCCATTGACGGTTATAGACGTCAAATATTCATTTGAACCATTTCTATTAGTTTAACATTTTTTTAATTGTACATTTAGAAATTATATAAAATGTGTGATTAATTGTGAGTTAACTTGTGAAGTCATGCAATTAAAAACAATTACAAAAAATAATCGCCATTTTTAATAATTTTTTCTTTTTTTTATCGCGTCAGGCGATTACAAATTTTAATTGTAATTAATCGCATTACTTCAATAGTTAACCCACGATTAATCATACATTTTATATCTGTTCTAAATGTACAATCATTTTTTTCTAGGTTTTCATACTCTTGTTAACAAAAGTGGGAAAAAATGTTAAACTACGAGAAATAGTTCAAATAAATTTTTGACGTCAATAGCCGTCAATGGCAGTGAATGAGTTAATAAATAAATAATTTGCAAAATGTTTTTAATGAGAAAAATAATGCTCTATAATATGGTACTTTATAAAAACATACAGAATTGACTATTAAATTGAAAGTAATGAATTAAACAATGGCCACAAAGGCTAGTATATTACAAACATCGAGACACATGCGAAACAGGAGACTCAGTGAAAGGCAGTAATATTAGATTGGGTCACTCGTATTTTAAGGTCGATATATATTAGCGTTAAAGTACACATTTTAATATTAACATTATTATGCATTCGTGCAAATAAAGACACCCTTTTAAATAACTGCACCGTACTCAAATACAGAGCATTAAACACTGCAGCCATTATGTACAGTATTTTAAAGTAGCATTGCGTGTGAGTGGTAAATATGCATCGCAACCATCATTATAAAAGATGAAATAAAGCACTTAATTCTCATAGCCCCATCTGTGCATGCGGGAAGAGTAGTCATCATTATAATGTACCCTAAGGCCTGCATGAAGGTAAACAACAGCATCATTATACATTGGTGGGTCACTGAGTACTGTACTATGCATTATTGATCATGTCTGCACTAATTGAAAGATGTTCCATCTGCAAATGAAGTGACTGTGGCAGACATCCCACCCGGCCACCTGACTCACTCAGGACCCTCCTCACCCCACCCAAGATGGAGGCGGGGCTAATTTTAGAAGGTTCTGTACGTCCAACATGGCACATGACTCAATAACACAACATACTGTAGATTTGCTTTTGCTTGAAGCTGTAAAAATAGCATTTTTTATTATTATTTTTATTTCACAAAGGAGCCTGTGTGTTGTGATTTAATGACCTCTCCTCTTGTGATGGTCCACTAATTAAAGATGCCGTGACCACCATGCGTGACAACATGGGAGGGAGGCAAAAGAACAATGCACACAGCACAACGAGCAGTGTTACATCATCTGAGAGATAAATGCATTATGGTGGATATTCCATCTGTATGTATGCATGTATGTCTTCATTGCAAAAAAAAAAAAAAAAGCTCGTACAAATATACTGTAGGTCTAATAATGCCCCCTTTCGACTGAACCTGCAGAGAGGTAATTTATGTAACAATGTTTCTTATTATGGGTGTAGTTTGCAGTGGCAGAGAACTGAAAAGGTATTGCTAATAAATTTCTTGTTATACAGTAGAGATTCCTTTAATGAAATAAATATAGCTTTGTTGTGATTTAAACAATTGGTTGTGTGTAAAAAAAAAAAAAAAAAAAGCACACTAAATAATTTTCCAGATTTCTACAATCAATAAAATACTTTCACTGTCATGGTTTGAAAATAAATGTTAAAGAAGTAAACAATATAGAATACAGTAATGACACAAGATGATGTAAAATATTGAAGATTTCAATTATACATTGAACCTAGTGCACAGGTACAGTTATTATTATTATTTTTTTTTACAAATGTTCATTTATGTGCATTTAAAGCATATTGTATTTATACTTTATTTCTTTGAGAATGTATTGGAATACTAGTATGTATTTTATGTTTAATGTATTAAATTGATTCATATACTATTTTGTTATGTTTTTATGCAAATCATGTAACCCACAATATATATATATATATATATATATATATATGTGAATGGAGTTTTTTATTTTTTTTGTGTGTGTGCAAATGTTTAGGTTTTGACTTCATCCATTCGTGTAAACGTGTGCGCACGCATACAACAGGCGAGCCCCAGTACGCATGCGCGTCGTAGTCGTCTGACGGCTGAAGCACTTGTGTGTATGCTGGTGAGTGTGGACTCCATCAAGAGGGCCACGGCTGCAGAACCTGTGCGTTCACGCACTCCAAACTACTTCCACGGCGCACCGAGGCACAGGCGAGAGTGGACACATCGAGGGGTCCGGTCCGGTCCAGCGCTTTGCATGAGGTGCCATATTTGTCCCCGACATGTAGCCAGCCCAGCAGCGTGGGAGATCACAGCGGTAGAAGAACAGGAGTGTGGGGAGGAGGGTGATGCCATGAAAATCACAACAGCCCACTGAGGGAGATCTCGGACACGGTCGGTGGTGCACGATGATGATGATGATGATGATGGACCCGAGTGCGGCGATTCGAGGAAGGTAGCGTCCGCCGCGAGAGTCCACGGAGACCTCCTTTAGTCGCTTTGGGGTGGAGGATGGATTTGAGCCGGCTCCGGAACATCATCAGCAGATACGTAAGCGACCCACACCGCACACGACTGTAGATCACACTACGTAACATCACATCGCACCCCCCACGAACATGCAACAGTACGCCAAAGCAAGGGTGAGCAACTTACGGTTTGTGGGCAGCTTTTCGAGCATTTGATTGAAAACAAAATGCCCATAAAAAGCATTTGTTGCATCGCATTTATAAGCGCTGTTGTATTGTTGGCTTATGGGAACCATATTAGCGGTTTAGCATGACCAAATTCACACATTTACCTCCTCTAACTCCTAAATTGTCACTATTTTTGCACTCATGCTGTTGCTAGTTTCATCTCGGTGTCAAGAAACGATGTTAAAGTGCATTGGGAAGCGTCATTATTATTTTCATAAGAATCGCAATTCTCATTTAATAGGATTCAGAATCGATTTTAAATGTCCCAAAATCGTTTTTATTTCAATTATTTTATACTGTCTTGCCTTTGTTTGTGTGTGCCTTTATTGGGAGCGCTGGTCATGTTGTACTCGATTTGGCCACTTAGGGGCAGTGTGGTTCCACGCGGTCTGATACACTGTTAAGTTGTAGCCACATTAGAGAGTAGAAGGAAAAAGTCACGGTCAAGTTATTTAGTTTATTATTAGAGCCGTTCTTTTGAGTGATTAAAGTGCCGCGAGCAGCGCGCTAATTAGCATTAGCGAGTCAGACTGGAGTAGATCATTACGATTCTTTGCACATCTATAAATTGAAGCAAAAATCATTGTCAATCAAATCATTTTGAATCAAAAATCATTCTTAACCGAAAATTGATTCTGAATCGAATCGCTGACCCAAAAATCTGAATCGAATCAAATCGTGAGACATTCAAAGATTCCTACCCCTAGTATATAGGTAAGGTATAGTTTTGGACCCAACGTTGGCCCTTGCAGAACCTATATTGGATCGAGTGCTACTTTTTTCTACACATTGATTCCAGTTACATAAGTCAAATACATATTTATATATGATGTGTGATGATGTGCATCGCAGTGAATTTCTCCACTGTGGGAAAAATAAAGGTGTTCTCATCGAATAATTGGCTTGTCCTCTAATTCCATAATGCTCCAATTTATTAAAGCGGAATATCATGTTTTTGTTCAGGTGACAGTGAGACTATGTGTGAGACTTTATTCCAAAGGAAAAAAATATATAATAATAATAATAAAAAAATATATATATATCTGCATCTTTTGTTGTTGTTGCTATAACAGCATTTATGTTATACCAATATTCAATTCCATAACAAGATTCTACTCAAAAAGGGTGCAGGAAGACGTAAAACTACATATCTAGTCCCACCCCTTTTTTCCTTGTCAAAATGTACCACTTAAATTCACCCCGAAACCCTGTTGAAGTTCTAACAAATCATGTCGATAGCAACTAAAGTACTGTAACAAGATTTCAAGCATCGCAGCCCTGAATTGTCCCCTAATAGGAAAAAGCCGCCCCCACCCTTGCTGTAAAAGCATCATAGTGTGTGCGATGCGTGTGTCATTTAGCGTAATTAGCTGCATGCTGCTAAAAACAAACCGCAAATGTTAGTCTCGGTGTGCGGACCCATTGACTTGGGCTGAAAGGGGAACATGCCAGTAAAGCCCCACATGGGACACCGCGCGCTGAATGTGCGGAATAGAAATCAACTTGGCTGGCCCACTTTTAAGTTGCTAAGGGGAAGCCCACAACATGCATACAACATTAACTCCACTCAGGGGCCATAACATTAGGAACACCTGCACAAGCTAATGACTCTTCTGTTGTTTTCACATTTTGCAGTGTGTAACTCGTTTTTACACTTTTAAATGAGAAGCTACACATCATTTCAATAATAAGTGTTTAGCGGTGGTCTTTTAAAAAAACAAAATTTTTACTGGATGACTGTCAACAATGTTAAAATGTTCCATAAAACATTGCCATAATGCTTTAGCATTAGCGCTGGCAATGTTTTCAAAATGAAGCCTGTCTTGTATTGAAATATTCAATGTGTGTAATTCATTTTGTTGCGCGTATAAGTTTAACAGTAAACTCCAATTGGAATGTCATTAAAGAGCGTAAACTATGCTCAGAGAGGGCATCATCAAATATGCAACATACGCTTGGTGCAGAATTAGCATGGTGCATTCAGGGTACTTTCACAACTAGAGGTGGGAACCTCTGGGTACCTCACCATACCATACGATATGCGATACAAGGCTCACGATAACGATTATCTCACAAAATGACAAGACCGCGATTATCGATTTATTGGTCAGGTAATAAATCCACGATAATCTACGATAAAACTACTCAAGACATAAAGTGATGTTTCTTTCTGTGAACAAATTTGTGTCTTTCTTAAACACTATTGTCATGCAACATGTCAGTCACTTACATAGTGAATTGTTTCATTTTATAAACTGTGACGATTTGTTTGTGTAACATTGCAAAAGTAAATAAATAAAATTACTTAAATATTCAATCCAATTAAAACAATATTAATATTCCTCAGAAATTGTGTGCTTCAAAAAGTCGAACCATAAAATATGTTTTAAAATGTTACGTATGGAAAACTGAGTCAGTTGCTGGACAGATAATAAATGTCTTACGCAAGTAAAAGTAAGCTCATGAGTCTTCTTCGCCTGAAGACTTCCATACATTTCCTTGCCACTCTTGTGAGGTGCTCCCCCTAGCGGCCTGCCAAGTAATTGCTTAATAAGTAATGATCAATGGAGCCATTATAGTGGCTGTATATTAACTACAAATATCGCGATACTTGCGTAGGCATATCGATAATCTATCGGGAGACAAAGTATCACGATTTATCGCAATATCGATATATTGTCACTAGGGGTGGGAAACTTTGTATGTCTCACGATTCGATTCAGATTTTTGGGCCTGCGATTCGATTTAGAATCGATTTTCGATTAAGAACGATTTTTGATTCAAAATGATTTGATTAACAATGATTTTTGCTTCAATCTATAGATGTGCAAGCAATTGTAATGATCTACTCCAGTCTGACACGCTAATGCTAATTAGCGCGCTACTCGTGGCACTTTTATCACTCAAAAGAACGGCTCCACGCTGAAAAAAAAATCTTTAATTGGAATAATTTAATCGTGACTTTTTCCTTCTACTCTTTAATGTGGCTACAACTTAACAGTGTATCAGACCGCGTAGAACCACACTGCCCCTCAGTAGCCAAACTGGGTACAACATGAACAGCGCTCCCAATAAAGGCACACACAGACAAAGGCAAGACAGTATAAACTAATTTAAATAAAATCGATTTTGGGACATTTAAAATCGATTCTGAATCGTACTAAATGAGAATCGCGATTCTTATGAGAATCGATTTATTTGGCACACTCCTAATTGTCACACTCCTATTAACAACGTTGGGAACTTGCACATTAACCGCACCACTCAGCACATTAGTTGTTTTTCTTATAATGTTTTTAAATTCATGAAAAGCCAAATTCAAAATCGGGATTAAAATTCAATTAATTTCCCAGCCCTGCTGTCTGTAATAGTGAATAGTGCAATGTAAAAACCTCCTATCACTGATAGACTGTCAAAAGATTTTGATTATGGTTTCAACACTGACGTTTTTACTTATTGGTGTTGTTTGGGCAGGCGCAGGTGAAAATACGTCTCCAACCTGTCTACTGTATTTCCATGATATCCAATTTGTGCGATTTTTTTCTTAGAGTGCCATGGCGTGTATCCGACCAAATTGTGCTACTTGAGAGCAAAAAAATCTTATTTGTGTCACTTGAGGCATTTAAAAAATTTGCAATAAATTGAAAAGCATGCCTTTGTTGATTAAGGGAAAAAAAAGTTCAATTGTTTTGTCTGGGGTTTGTGTTTTTATTTTGTAATAATTAATTTTTACACTGATGTATATATATATATATATATATATATATATATATATATATATATATTTTTTTTTTTTTTAAGAAAGAGTCATGCTCAATCATGCACCTGCGACGACATTGCCTGTCGAGTAATAATATTTTCATGATGGCCACAGTTTGACTCTGGAATGGATTAATCATTTATTTCCTATTATTTCCTCTGAGAAATCAACAACAATTGAAGTCAACAGAAAGGCATCATATAGCTTACTCGTTAGTGTCCAATAAGGGTGCAGCTGGACTGCGACTCAACGCATGACCCACGACCTATGACCCTGACCTTAAACGTGTCTCAGGTGCTGTGAGGATAACAGTCTCGCTATGATATTTATTTATTATTTTGACTTCAGTACGATTGGTATTGCGAGCGTTCCGGCAGCAGAGCTCATAATAGTGTCACAAGCACAAGCGCGGCACTGCAGAGAGAGGGTCATTGAACGCACCCCCTCACCTCATCCGTCTCCCGCCTGGCCGTTTGCATCCTGTTGACGGCCAATGAATCACGAATTCAATTATGCAGGTATTGACGGTGAGGAGGGAGGGAGAGGGATGATAGATGTATGTAACCATTAACGCAGCATTATTTCCAGTAGACGTTTTTTTTAACGAGTGCACGGAAGAACCGACGTTACAGTGCACTACTTGATTGACATGGCTCCACTCTTCTTGATGTCTTATGAATATTCTGCATGCAGAATATGTAAAAAAACAAAAAAACAAAAACAACAACATGGCCTGCATTTGAATAAAGTATCAGTTGGATTGTTTGATATTTTTACAATCCCATCATTCTTTTTAGTCTTTTTAGTTAATCCAGTTCAAATGTAGCTAGCTTGTTCACGCCGCAGCACGATCTGCTCATAACTAGGGGTTGAACGACTGATTTTTTTGTACTCGAGTCATATAGTACGTTGAAAGTCGAGTTGCAGCCGATGAATCTATGATGTCATTGATGTTCAGCATCGATAACACATGGGGCAGTTTCACATGAAGACAAATTTTGTTGGCCCAGCATAGAAATGATATGGCCGAAAATTTAGGACGATTACAATTTTAATCGATTTTAATCTAATAAACCCAATTATTTAAAAGTTTCATTTATTCCACAATCATTCCTGTGCAAAATGTTCAGACAACAATGATGTATACCGATTCTAAATCAGTTTTAACATAAACTTAACATTCATAGTTTGTGCTTAATTGCCACAATTAAGTATTTGGTAGCATATTTTAAACGTGTTGTAAAACACCCATCCAGCATTCTGCCACTTGTGGAAAATGACAACACACAATAACATCTGGATGTAACAGAACATAAGAACAACAGCTTTTAATAATCCAGAAGACAAAATTCTTGGAATTACGACGGTGTATTAGTGCCACGTATATATTTATTTATTTGTTTGTTTGTTTGTTGGGGGGCTAATATACCGAGAAAAAAATTGCAACTTTATAAGGTAGCTCAGCAAGTAACAAGTAGCAAGTAACTCAGAAATTTATACACATAGCATAGTTATAATTTGGACGAGGTGCTGGATTTTTGTCCATCAGGAGCCTACCTGAGGATTCAACGGTGGTTAATGGAACACTCTTTATAAAATGAAAAGGCAGAATGGAGACGGATTTCTTCTTAAACTTTACTCGTCATTCACCGCAGCTAGAGCGACAACACTTCCTGATCCCCTATCAGCTGACTAACACTAACCAATCAGAAGCTAGCATACTTTAGGTAAATGCAAGTGAATGACGGCGAGCAGCAGATTCGACACATCAATTTAGCTACTTGTGCAAAAAAAATTAAAAAATATGAATGTGTCAATAATAATTCTGGAAATATAAACGTACAAGTAAATATACATTTTAACAAATTAACTTAAATGCTTGATCCTCATTGTGTGGACTTTCGCAAAGCGAGGCGTCTTTGTCGTTGGCAGTACCTAACGCTTCAAAGTATGAATGCTTAGGTTAATCTCTGCTCGATTATGGAAAAAAATAATAATCACGATTTTGGTAATAATTGAAATCACGATTATTCATTTTTTTTGTTCAAAACAAGTAAATGTTTAAAGATTTAAAAATATGAAGACAGATACAATTATTTGAAGCACTATAATTCCGTAAGTTCCTTTTGGAACAAACTGAATTTATAATAATATATATTATTTATGTTAGCAAAAATGTGAAGTTGGGTTGCACCGTGTGCAGTATGGCTTGTGGGGTTCAAGCTAGTTTTATTTTATTTTATCTAGTTAGATTTACGCCTTTGAAAAGTAATCAGACGGCTGGAGCACTTGACCGCTGCTAGCTAGCGCGGCTATGTTGCTGCTTGGTGCTGGTAGCTCGCTGTTAGCTAGCAGTTGCCCTACAATACAATGTCAGCATAATTATGTCTTAGCGCTCTAAACTGGAGCTTGAAAGTGACTTTAGGACGAAAAGTTGTGTTACTGACATCTGTCGCGACTCGCAACAGTTTGGGGCATTTATATTGTACATTATATTGTTCACAAACTGAATAGTTTGTGAGCATGTCGTCTGCCCTTACAACGGGACGACACGCTTCCGGAAACAACTTCAAAATAAAAGCGCTACAATGCATTTATCTACAAATACTACTTGGTAAGGTAAGGTTTCTTTTAAAATTGGTTTTCTCGCAGCGTGAGCCCCGTGAACTGTCATGAATACTGCCGTTAGCTTGACTACGACAATCTCAGCGGGTTTCCGAGGCAGAAATGACGAGGACTCGTTTCAGCCCTAGTAATAATTATCGTTTTTGTACGAATATGCCAATTTTGTAATCGTGGAGGGTATTAACCAAAATCGTAATTGAATTTCGATTAATTGCACAGCCCTCATCTCTGCTAAAGCAATTCCGATCTCCTTATTTGAAAACCCGACTGAAAAGTTTTGGCACAAACATCCGAGCACTGTACGTGTATTTGTCGTAAATTTCTGAGTTTTTTTCTTGCAAATGTGCACATTTTTTCTCAGATTATTATTATTTTATTTTTTTTACATGGCCCTTATACGCCGTCGTACAAGAGAGAAGAGTAAAGTCTGAAATATTGACACAACAGGTTGATAAATGTTTTGGCGGCTAATCATCTTTTGCAAACGTGTTAACAACTGCCACCCCGGGTCATAAAACATGTCCTCCTTTGATCCAGTGGGTGCCAGACAGCTGAAGAGCCTTCGAAAGGTTCACACCGTCACAGCTCCTCCACTCCTCTCGCCTGCACTTGAAAGACAAAAGTGACACATTGCTGTTTTTAGGCAGTTCTATTCCTGTTATACGCTCTCACCCTCATCTCATGGACGGATGTACTATTTGTCGCTCTCCTGGCATGTAGAAATGACTTCTCACAGCTTCCCACCAGGTTGTTAGCGCGTCGCCTGTGTCCAATTGGGATGAAAGGGGGAAGAGGGTCATGGACGGCGCAGATTATGGTGGTGGTTTAAGGGGTAGGGGGAAGTGTAGCAGCGCTGCCAAATTAAAGAGTTACATCACAGTTGGAGTCGAGCGGGGGACGAAGCAACAGCATACACATTTTGTCATTTAAAAAAAAAAGTAATCCGACTATGTTGTCTTTTTTTTTTTTTTATCCTGTGATGCCGCAGGATGTTTGCATCATGAGACAGTTGAGAAAAAGGTTATGGCTGTAGAGACATTTCAGCATACAGTGCTCTAATTAGACTTTTATATAGACATATTTAAATTTAGTTGAACCAAAAAAGAACACTTTCTTGTCTCTTACTCATTCGCTGCCATTGACGGCTATAGACGTAAACAATTCATTAAAACGATTTCTATTTAACATTTCCTTCCATTTTTGTTAACAAGAGTATGAAATCCTAGAAAAAAATTGTTTTTGTACATTTAGAACAGATTTTTGATTAATCGTGAGTTAACTAGTGCAGTCATGCGATTAATTACGATTACAAATTTTAATTGCCTGATGCCCCTAATTTTTAATAATCTTCTCTTAAAAAAAAAATAATAATAAATAAATATTTTTGTATTTTTTTTTAAGAATAGATTATTAAAAATGAGGGGCATCAGGCGATTAAAATGTGTAAAAAAAATAAAAATAATTAATAATCTTTTTTTTTAAGAAAAGATTATTACAAATTAGGGGCATCGGGCAATAAAAAATTGTAATCGTAATTAATCGCATGACTTCAGACTTCACTAGTCAATTTTTATATCTGTTCTAATACAATAAAAAAATATATAGGTTTTCAAACTCTTGTTAACAAAAGTGGGGGAGGGGGGGAATGTTAAACTAATAAAAATTGTTAAAATGAATTTTTGACGTCTACAACCGTCAATGGCAGTGTATGAGTTAAAATGTGCATTTTTCCTCACACACATTTTTCTGACACACTTACTGTGGCTAAAATTACTCAGGTCTGTCGCACACAAATGTCAAATTTTGTTATGTCAACCAGGGTTGGAGCTTGGGCACGTGACAAAGCGAGCGGCCACTTAGTGTTGCAAATGTATTGACTTCGTCACCACTGACGGATGGGTTTGTCTGATGATGCCCATTTTTATCATGTAGTGCAACCAAAAATAAATAACCAATTGGGGATATTTATTTTGAAATACATTTAAAAAAAAAGTAGTTTGTATCCTCCAAAAGACAGTCAACCCCCCCCCCCCCCCCAAATTGTTTGGTGGTCAATATTTTTTACCAAGTGGACGGTATGCTGCTTTGTACACCTATTTCTTCTATCACTCAGTTCCTTAGACCCTAATATTAGATTTGGCAGAGGCATCTCTTGTTGAATTACGGTTATAATTCTTTAATTAAAAAATATATACATATAAGTTTCCTCCTGTAAACATCATTAAGCATATAATTTATACATGTATTTAAAGCAAGTTGTAAAATGTCTGAAGTCCCCTTGTTTATGTTTAACAAATTTAAAACATAAATCATGCTGTTTCTACTTAGTACTGTCTCAAATGTTCTCCAATTTCAATACTGTTAATGTATAGGATCGTACGCCAAGAAATGTTGCTCAGTAATATTTACAGACCAACCATCATCTGGTGTGACCATTGTAGAAAGATTTCCATGATAGATGTATATCCTCAATTAGAGATGTCTTAAATTGCACATAATAGTAAACAATAATAGAATATAAATATTTGTTGTTATTATAAATTAACAGTGCTGGGTCTAGTGAAATCTTTATCCTTAGATGACTCACTTATTTTCCCAATGCTTTAATGATTCTTAAAATAAATAAACAAAAGCGCGATGAGCATCAAATGTTGAGCCCATTTTTGATTATCAACTCGTTGAATACCAGCCATTTTTATTGGAGCAACCCCCTTCAGTACCAGTCGTTTTACTGGATATTGACAGATCTTGCAAGGCCCACAGAATATTGTGTTCTATTGCTATATAAACATGGATTAGGGAAAGATTAGACTTCCTTCTTTCATCAGAAAAAAGAAGTGTATTTCTATCTTTTTCAGTTCTTTTTTTATCAGCCAATATATAGCCAAGTTTTGTCGAAATTCCAATTCCTGAGAGAAATTTTTTTTTCAAATTCATGCACAACTTGGGCTTTAACACTACTGTTTCTTTTGTGACAGCTCAAACGTCTAAATAATGTTTCCGTGCAATAAAACAATGTTCCAAAAAGTGCTTTTCAAAACAAAATAACAGTTCATTGCACATATAAATAAACAATTGACTGGTCTAACTGCAGCTCTTCCTCAGCATCCGGTCATCCAGCCGTTAATCATCGCTCGACTGTTACTCGTTGCGTTTGCTCGACGAATGAAGCGTCATTCCTTGACGTGCAGCAACTCAATCGCCGCCGTTATGCTTTGATGAGCCGATGAGGATGCTTTTTTTTAAGCCAAAAAGCAATCCTGCAGGGTTCACTTTTGTTCTGCCGATCGCTTATTTTCTACTTCCCCGCCGCTCCACATCACGCTAGTAGTGACAGACAACAAAATCGTATCTTGAAGTCAACCACAATCTTTTCCATGAATCTGAATGACAATAAAAATGGTTCTAATTCCAAAACAAATCTTCCCAGTACTGTACAATCAAACTAAAATGGGCTTTAACAGTTCTACCTTTAAAGCCACCTGACAGATCCATAAAGCCTTGCGATATTTTATTCATAGAATGGCTCAGACCATTTCTTATGTCGCAGTAAGTTCAATTTCCTGTTCTTTGGTTAGTTTAGTGTCACATTTCTTTCTCTTTGCTATCACTGGCTAAAAGAAAATCTAAAACAGGATTTTGCTGATACACACGTGATGATTTCAACTCTTAACTGATTAAAATCAAAATCATTTTGACTTAAGGGACATTTCACTGCGGACTTGTCACTGTAAATGAAACGTAACAATTGTGTGCTGCACCAAACCGTTGTTGCTATGGCATTTAATGGTGCACATGTGATCACGGTCTTCCCTTTTTAACTCCACAGCATCTACATTAGATTATCACATGTCATATCTTGTGATATATTTCACCCTAATTTTAGCTCCTCTACTAGCTCATTTCTAGGTTTCTAGGTGAAGGCGCAATTTAAATTCGGCTCACATTACCTGCTTGTCTCAGGAATTTTGATTTATTTTATTCTGGTACTTTGACATAGTGGCAATTAAACATTTAAAGATTCGTATTACGGTGCTGTGAAAATGTAGTTTCCCTTGTGTCAAGTTATTTTCTACCACCACTATAATGTTTGTAATCATCAAACACATGTAAATATCAGACATTGATAATCCCAGTTTTTAAGTTGTGATTTTATTTATTAAGGAAACAAAAACTATTCAAAGGTTCATCACCCTGTGTAAAAAAGTACTTGCCCTGGGCCAGCCTCAGCATAAACAACTGAAACCAAGCGTTTTCTACAACTGGCAAATACTCTTTCATACCTCATGCCTCTGTTCCTTGACTTGCTGGTGTGTTTTGGATTGTTGTTCTGCTGTAGAGCCAGTCCAGAATGCATTGCACACAGACTCTCACCCCAAGTAAGATGCGATAGGCTCCATCCTACCCGCGACCATAATGAGGTTAAGGGCTATAATGGGGGGAAGGATAGACTGTGCAGGTGTACCTAAGAGTGTATGTTAACACAGAACGATGCTGCTCCAACCTTTGGCCATTTAAACATGAGAAGTTCATTAAAAAAAAGGAGATGGCTTAATGAGGGATGCCATCTCAACATGGCGCTCGTCTCTGCGGCACAGCGTGGCGGCGACATGGAGGAGGGACAAGACACGACCATTTAATCAGACCGCTTAATGGTCTGTTACTTTTTATTACACCTCTGCAGGGAGCTGCACCGTGGAAGCTGCTTGGGGTCGGAGGTTGCTCTTATTGGCGCTACCTGAGACCGTCCGACTCAAAGTGTGACGATAAAGATGTGGCCAAGAACCTTTTTACAGTTAAGGCAATAGCAGTTTTGCTGCAGTAAAACCAGCCCGTCTCCATTGCGTTGCAGCTAATAAAGACAAAGCGTTCCATGTCAAGTGCTTTCTATGACGGAGTGAAGGCAGAGACAGGAACGGAACAGTGAACCGGAGGTTGATTGGGATCAGTGAGGATTAATGATTAGATAAATGCAAACTATAATCTGATCTCTTCTTCCACATACCCCATGACCACAAAGCGCTTTAGGCATGTCAATATGATGTAAAAGAAGGATGGAACAATGCGGATTTAAGAAGATGACGTTTAAATGGCTTCTTTGTGATGCAGTCATCTGTTAAGGTTGAACGTCATCTGTTCCGGAAGGCCCCTGATCTCGCTATCTATTTCCTTCACCCCTTCTGTTGAGGGTTACCAGGAGTTGGAGACTAGCTGTTGCTGTGTTGTCTTCTTGAGCAAGGGTACACCCTGCTGTGGTTGACATTCATAGGGCTCATATACTGTACAAACCCTAATTCCAATGATGTTGGAATGTTCTGTCAGATGTCATTTAAAAAAAAACTTTAAATTTCTATATTTTATTGAATACACTGCTAGTAGTCCTCCAGTCCAAAGAGGAAAAGGACCATACCCATTATTAGCAGCATGAAGTTCAAAAGCCAGCATCTGTAATGGTTGGGGGGGTATTATTGTCCGTGGTCCGTGGCATGGGTAACTTACACATCTGTGAAGGCACCATTAATGTGGTAAGGTACATACAGGATTTTGAGCAACATATGCTGCCATCCATGCAACATCTTTTTAGGGACGTCCCTGCTTAGGCAAGAGAATGCCAGTGTGGCTTTGTAGTAAAAGATTGTGAGTACCACTCTTGCCTGCCAGCAGCCCAGACCCGTCCCCCATTGTGTTTATCTTTTATATTCAATTGAATATAAGTTTGAATTTGAATTTATTAATTTGAAAGGGACAATGCACATTAATCAACATTTTAAGATTTAAATGTGCCCAAGTTTGCTAAATTAAGCAAATTTTCATTGGCCGTCCCTTGGGCGGATGTAAGAGACAGCCTAAAATGTGGAGGCCACAACTGAGATTTGTGCCTTGAACCAGCAGTACAATTAACATCTTGTGTCATTGTCAAATTAACCCCACCAAAATATTCCTCAGCTAAATCAAACAAGACTGAATGATTGATGGTCTTTGAAATTGTTCAAATTGAGGTTTTATATAAAAGTGTGTCCAATTTATGAAGGGTGAATATAAATGGGAAAATAAAGGCCCCACTCAAAATAAAATATTCATCATATGTGTATATGTTTGGACCTTCATGGAGTTTAAATACAACAAGAAGCTCTGGAATTGATGCAGTGCAGTTCTACACAAACCACAATACTCAACCTCTCAATCAAAGTGTCAATCAAAGTGAACATTACGTTCGCAAAGGTAGTTGTTTGATCCAGCTCTTGTATGAGATCTCATTAGTTCATCACAGTCTTGTTTTCTCTCATCTCACTCACACACTCTCTTCTGTGTTTCTGGGTCATGTTCCACCCACCCCTCTCAATGTTTTGATGGGGTCTCAAGCCAGCTGACACTGTTGGCAGCTTGTCTATTTTTGTCCCCTTCGCCCATGCGGCGCCTGTTGATCGCTCTGTGCTGTAATTTAAAGATGTGCACCTCGCAGCTCTGTCCTCTGTTCGTTTCAAAGCTTGCTGTTGGTGTTTACATAGCAAGTACACACTTTTTAGTGTCTATTTTAAATTTTCTTAACTCAATTAATTTATTTCATTTGTTAAAAGAAAATAAATGAAAAGGGGCAGAAAGAAGTAAAATGTATATCTGCCCCTTCTCGGCCTCCGTTGGTCTATGATGACCACGAAAGAGAATCCTGAACGTCGGCTCTACAGGAACAGCACCGTCTATGGCTGAACAGGCCAATGCGTGAATGGCAGTCCCTCCAGAGATCTCCAGGGCCTTCATGTCTCTTTTGCAGACGTCTCTAAAGCGCAGTCATGGGCGGCCAACATTTCTTCTACCAGTCGCTAGTTTTCCTTAGAGGATATCTTTGGGGATTCTGCCACCCTCCATGCGGTGAACGTGGCCTAGCCACCGGAGCCTGCGCTGTAGAGTGAACATGGAGGGAATGCCGGCGGGGGACAAAACTTTGATTTTGGGACTTTGTCTTGCCAAGATATATCCAGGATGTGGCAAATGCAGCGCAAGTGGAAGGAGTTCAGTCTCTTTTCCTGCTCTGCGTATGTTGTCCACGTCTCACTCCCATAGAGCAGTGTGCTGATGACGCAGGCGTTGTACACTGCCATCTTCGTCTTGACAGAGAGTTTAGGATTCTACCACGCTCGTGTGGTGAGGTGAGCGAGCGTGGAGGCTGATTTTCCGATCCTCTTGTCGATCTCTTTGTCAAGGGAGAGGTTGTTGCTGATCGTGGACCCCAGGTACGCGAATTGATTCACAACTTCCAGCTGGTAATCATCAATGGTGATGGTTGTTGGTGCTTCCGTGCCTTGCGCCAAGATGTTAGTCTTCTTTAGATTGATGGTAAGCCCGAAGTCCTTGCATGCCTGGGAGAAGCGGTCCATCAGGGTCTGAAGCTCTTGCTGTGTGTGGGTTGCAATTGCAGTGTTGTCTGCGAACAGCATGTCTCTGATTAGAGCCTTACGTACTTTGGTCCTGGCTTTCAGGCGGGCGAGGTTGAAAAGCCTGCCGTCAGATCTTGTGTGCTGGTAGATTCCCTCTGTTGCTGTGCTGAAGGCATGCTTCAGGAGCATAGCAAAGAAAATCCCAAAGAGGGTTGGCGCAAGTACGCAGCCCTGTTTCACTCCGCTGCATATGTTGAATGACTCTGAGCCATTGCCGTCATTTGACCCTTTCCCCTGCATACTGGTGTGAAACGATTTGATGAGGCAACTTTGGTAGGCATACTATCTTTGGCAGGATCTTGAAGAGGCCCTCTCTGCTGACCAGATCGAATGCTTTGTTGAGGTCGATGAAAGCGACATATAGGAGCATGCTCTGTTCTCTACATTTCTCCTGGACTTGGCGGATGGAGAATATCATGTCTACCGCCGATCGTTCTGCGCGGAAGCCACACTGAGACTCGGGGTAGACACGTTCGGCGAGGAGGGAAATGCCCCTGTAGTTGCTGCAGTCGCTTCTCTCCCCTTTGTGTTTGTAGATGGTAATGATCTTGGCGTCTCTCATGTCTTGTGGTACGGCACCTTCCTTCCAACATTGACAAAGGACGTCGTGCAATGGCAGCAGTAAGGCGGTCTTGCAGTGTTTGATCTAGTCTAGGGGTATGCCGTCGTTGCCTGGTGCCTTGCCAGCGGCCAGGTTATCAATGGCCTTACTAAGTTTGTCAACGATAGGGTCGGCAAGTTCGTCCATAGATGGCAGGCAGTCAATTGCATCAAGGCCTGACCATGCCCACGGTATTCTGCCTGGAGTAGAGGTTGCAGTAATATTCCACTGCTTATTCTTTTCTGTGATAATCTCCCCAATAGATGATTTGAGGGGTGTCGTCTTGTTCTGAGCTGGTCTAAGGGCTTTCTTGAGGCCATCGTACATACAACGGATGTTCCCTGTTATGGCAGCTGTTTGGGTGTCTTGGCTGAGCTGTGTCTAGTACTCGTTGGCACAGAGCCGGGCCGTCTGCTGAATTTTGCTTCTCGCAGCTCTGAGATTCTGAAGATTCTTCTCGTTTGGGTACTTCTTGTACTCAGCTAGTGCTGAGCGCTTGGCTTCAATGCGACTAATACACACTGCGTCTATTACACACTTGTGTTTGTAATTTTAGCAATGATAAAAATGACCGACAAAAAAACTCCTTGATTTAATGTTTTTATTTAGTTTAGTAAACACCCTCCAAAATATTTAGAAAGTTGAAAATGTATATGTAGCCATGAATAAAAATTTAAACAATTATTATAACTTCTATCTTCAATTTAAAGTGGTATGAAGATGAAGGCATTTAATATTTGAAACACTTTATTTTCCTTGAAAACACAGTTTAACATTTACTAAATTTTTCTTTAATTTTAAAGGGGTTAGGGTTGCAGGGAGATACATCTGGAACCCCACAAATATTTTGAAAGCGCTATAATAATAATATATAATCATTCATTAATAATAATTGACAAAATATATGTCATCATTTTAAGTTTTGGTTAGTTTGCATGGAAAAATACAGTGGACCCCTGCCAGTCGTGGCGGATAGGGACCGGGCCAGCCTGCAAATGGCGAAAATCTGCGTATATTTAACAACCATTGAAAACCATCAAAAGTTACTAATCAGTTGTAACTTCCAGGAACACATTTTGACCTTTATATTCGTAGTGTGAAACTCCAACCAAAAACATTGCATTCATTTGTGGCATGTGTGCCAAAGTTGTGAGGGCTCATTAAAACAATGAAGTGCTTGTTCCAGAACTTTTCAATGAATGATCAGCAATGCCCGTTTGAGCTGTGTCAGCCAGGTCGCTCTGCCAACGGATGTTTTCAGTGGGGCCAAAGTGTTATGAGCCTTGTCCAATGCGGCCATCGCTTCATGAAAAACACCTTGGATGTGCACACGCATTTTCTTTTTGAACAATATGTTATAATAGGTTGTTCATAAATGAGTAGTGCGGTTGAACCAAATTTCTTCTATCTTTACCTGTGTTTCTATTTATATCTGCTTTTCTCTCTCTCTCTCTCCATCAGTGTGCGGGGGAGGAAAACTGGGTTGACAGTCGGACGGTCTACATCGGCCATAAGGAACCCCCTCCGGGAGCTGAGGCTTACATCCCTCAGCGTTACCCCGACAACCGTATTGTGTCCTCAAAGGTCAGAAGACCCTGTACCTATGATTTAGAACCTATGATTTAGAACCTACTGTATCATGGGCCATTTTGTCCTTTAGGAACAAATTAACGCTCGCACCAAAAATCTGCATCCATTGTTCGTATTGAGATTAGCCACCGATGACCAAATCAACTCGAATGTGTTTGCCTGAAAACACATCAAATTTCAACAAATAAAACATCCGATTTGAAAATAGTAAATGAGTGCACTTTATTTTGGTCATATACTGTATTTACAAAGTCATTTTCACTTACCTCATTCAAACGTATCAGAGTGTAACACGCACCGGCATGGTGGCGCAACGTATCAACAAATGGAAAGTTTAGGTTATCCTTATTAGTTTAAAATAACTCACTTTAACCTCCAGGATTTTGCGTTGTACCCTGGCCAACATCAGAACAAAGGATGTTTTTTCTCTTTGTTCCCATTTTACATCCATCTACGTTGCGCCTAGCCTCATCCTGTCTTGACGTACAAGTTTGAAAACTACCTTTCGTTTGCAGTGAACCCCCACTATAAGAAGCAAAGTTTTGTGTGCAAATAGTGCTCATAAATTTTTTTCCTTTAAGATGGTAGAAAAGCTATTTATTTCTGTTCGAGAAAGTTATAGCCTAACGAAATGAAGCTCCTCCCCTCTCTGAAATAACATCAGATGGCACCAGAGTAATATTAAATTTTTTTGAAATGGCAGTGGCATGTGCACAAAAAGTTGTTTTATATATATATATATACAGGTGTCCACTGTATTTTGTTTCAACCTCAAATAGAGATGTCTTTTTTTAAATCAATTTTATTCTATGCATGATGGTGGTTTTTGTTTTTCACTTTGACAGTACACCTTCTGGAACTTCATCCCCAAGAACCTGTTTGAACAGTTCCGAAGAATTGCCAACTTTTACTTTTTGGTCATATTTCTTGTCCAGGTGAGAACAATTATTATCATCGTTTGTGCGTTTCCATCTAGCTGTATACTTCAGTTTGTAAATCACGTGTTCATGTTTAATTACACTAGACAATGAGTTGTACTGAGGGCTACTATGAGGTACTAATCCGAATACCTGCCCAAGTTGATCCAATATTGGATGTCAAACTGCTCATCAGATTCCACAGAGCAGCATTATTGCAACTTTTCAGAATATGCAGTTTCAAAACACAAAAATAAATACATGTTAACGTCCTTAGCTCTTGCTGCTATATTATGCTCCACGGTTTCCATTTTACAGCAGCTCTTCTATTTCTTGCTGCCCTCAGTTTTCGCAGTTTCACTTTTTATTTGAAATAGTGAACACACCGGTCTGTGATACTTTTTTTATTTGTTTGTTTGTTTGTTTGTTTTGTATTGCACATCTTATAAAAAATTATGTGCAGCAACAATAGTAATTATAGCCCTATTTGTTGCATTTATTATATTTATCAATATTTCACATTTGTAAATTATTACTTGACTAAATTGAGGCCTTCAGATTATTTTGTTCCATTTATTTATTATTCATTGTAGTTTTTTTCAAATTGTGATTTTTTTTGTTATGCTGAGATTTATTCTACTGAGAACAACTGGAATTGCAATACTTGATGAACTAATTAATTATAACTAGTAAACATCAGTGTTTTATGATATGTGTTTCTGTGTTTATCAAGGTTTCAAATTGAAATTGCGATAAAGACCTATAAAGTTGCGACAGTATGAAACTCGGATTCAATACAACTCAAATCTCGACTTCCATTGATTTTGTTATTAATATCGTCAATTAACTGGTGCATTTTCACCTGTTTTAAAGAGTCATCACTTTAATATTTTTCACAGGAAGACGATACTTATGTCACTGGAATTGGTTGTAAAAGGCCTGTCTGATTCATTCAAGTGGCGAGCAAGAGTCTGATCATAACTGTAAAAAACTCTTAAGTTGGGGCACTCCCACCTAATGTATATCATGCGTCTTCCCCTCCAGCTCATCATCGACACCCCCACCAGCCCAGTCACCAGTGGCCTGCCCCTCTTCTTTGTTATCACTGTTACCGCCATCAAGCAGGTATACCACGCACACAAACACTCACACTCACTTCTTGCCCACACCTTGTAGCCCGAGACTCCAATCAGCTGTTCTATTATCTGTACATACGCACGTTCCTCTCTGGGCGCATTGAATATGTCTGCTGATGTGAGAAATATGGTAATGAATGCAATCCTCTGTTCATCACTGGAGCCCCAGGGGAGATGCAGCCTCCCCAGTGCGCTACTATCAGTGATAGATGGGGCCGTGCTGGTTAAAGAGAAGCGAAATTTAGCCGGGCATAAATCTAACGGGTGACGCGTCGGCTTGAAATCAAGCAAGCAGGTCACCCAGCTCAATGTGCGCAACGCTAATTAATCACACCCGGTTCTACGTTTGCGCAATCATCTGTCCAACCCCCGCTCCCCTCCCCCTCTTTAACAATCGTGTCCTCTCAGGGCTACGAGGATTGGCTGCGACACAAAGCCGACTGCTTCATCAACGAGTGTCCGGTGGACGTGGTGCAGCGGGGGAAGGCGGCGAGGACGCAGAGTCACAAGCTGCGGGTAAGAGCCGGCTTGTTAAAGGCGAACAGCACCTGAGGCCGCCAAGCAGACTTTGCTTCGTCCACATTTGTCTCCTGTCTCTGACACGGACTTTGGCCTTCCTGCTAATTAGACACCACCAAGATAATGTGTCTATATGTTAGGAAATGTACAGTATATACACTGGTGCCTTGTCTCTTGTGCTTAATTTGCACCATTTCTATCCTCGTAACTCAAAACAATCAAATCCTCCTTCCCCATTGAAAAGAATGGAAATGCAATTAATTCGTTTCAGCCCCACAAAAACACAAACAAATTTATTTGTAAAAAAATAAAAATAAAGTGCTCTCCATGTTGATTGTCAAACTGTAGTAGTAGTAGTAGTAGCACTAAAGCACACATAGGCTCCCTCTAGTGGTATTCAAATTAATAATTGATAAGTATAGTTCAGTTGTATTTAAGTTTTGAAGTACATTACAATATTTATATTAGGAGTGTCAGGTGGTTAAAATGTTTACTCATAATTAATTGCATGACTTCAATAGTTAACTCACAATTAACCTCAAATTTGATCTGTTCTAAATCTATAATAAAATGTAAAAAAAAAAAAATTCTAAGTTTCATACTCTTGTTAACATAAAAATGGAAAGAATTTTAAACTAATAGAAATATGGCTGCGTCTTTTAGTCATTGATACAGTAATTTCCTAAAATTCATAAAATCGAGTTAAAATGAAAAATATGTACTGTACGGTAAACGAGTGTGATATTGATTTGTGTTTAGGTCATTTTTCTGCCACTAGATGGAATAATTGCATTTGTAAGACATTTTGCATTTTTCTTTTCATATTAAGAGCTATCTAATCTTTAACATGAAGTAACTTTGAAGTAAAATTCTGCACATTTTTAAAAGTGTAAAATACAACTTGACCCCAGGCTCCACAAATATATGCATATTATTAAATTTATTACTGCTAAATTTTGAAGTGGACGTGTATGCTATGTTGCGACTGGAATGAATTCCCCCAGTACAGTCCACAATTTTTTTTTAACGGCCCTTAAAAATTTGTGGTGTTAAAGGAACTTTAAATTAACGCACAAATTTTGACACCTCTAATATATATATATATATATATATATATAAATACACACATATATTTAGCTTATTTATTAGTGTAATTATCCCGTCTATGGCTATGTTAGCATGAATCTAGGGGACTTTCTAAATTATGTGGTTAGGTAAAGTCCCTATGAAGCAAAATAAATGTCTTCTAAATGTTACCCACCACAGAGAAAAGTTTTGTTAACAACCCTGCAAAATTCGAATTATTACAAAAATTGTCAGGAGGCTTCAAAACTGAAAAATCAAGCCATTGCTGCTGCAAAACGAGGCTTCAAAATCATGAAAAATCAAGTTATCGTTGCCTTCAAACACTGGTTTGGAACTGCACTGCATCATATTGAGAGCTGTTCCTAATAATTTGATCACCCCCTTGACATTTTGGTGACCTTATCTAGCTGCGTAAGAGGGTAAAAAAAAACACAGCTCTTAGTATGATTCACTGTGAACTCCAAGCAACATTAATATGGAAGCTGAATTAGCTGTCAGTTAAAAGTGAGCTTTGTTTCATCTCTTGCTGTTCTGCCTTGAAGTGTAACCACCAGTGTAATCTTCCTCAACTCTAATCGCTCAGGAAAAAAAGTGTACTTTGAAATAAATTCCAAATCCACGTGCAGGGTAACGTGTCTCTTTCCGTGTTATTTTCTATTCTGTGTCTGCCCCCCCCCCAATTCCCCCCCTCTCCCTGTCGTCACAAGTGTCTCTCTTGTGTTTTGCGGCCATGTTTTGTGGATCAAACGGAGCGGATTAGCGCGTGAGCCGGCAGCAGGAATAATGACGAATATATTAATCACGCAGATTCGCAGAGCATGTGTCATGTGTACGGTCACCATGACGATAGGATTTTATCCGCGCCACGTAAGCTGCTCGCTTGGCATTATCGGTTATGCAACTTCTCAATCCTTAAAAAAAAAAAAAAAAGGTGTTCATGTGGGCAAAAAGGCCCGTCATCTATTATAGATGATGCCGCCATGATGGGGCTGTTGTGTTGCTGTGGCAGGTGGGCGACATCGTGGTGGTGAGGGAGGATGAAACGTTCCCATGTGACCTCATCCTGCTCTCCTCCAGCCGACAAGATGGCACCTGCTATGTCACCACCACCAGCCTGGACGGGGAGTCTAGTCACAAGGTGCCACAAAATTATGCAAAACTATACATTGCAGTCTAAATGATTTAGCATCATGCTGTTTTTGTTCATCAAACGTTGGTCTTTCTTCATAACTATGATGAAGGTCTTTCAAAGTGGTTTTTAAATCAAGTATTTGAAAATGCACTGCTCGGGCTCTTTTAGTAATTTTAGTAAACTATGTTTTAATTCTTACTATTTTTAACTCAGGAACTGCTTTTAAATGTACTTTTAATGAAAGTATGTGAATGATTTTTGCATTACGTTGTGTATGAAATGCTGTTTTTTTTACAACCCGTAGGCTGACTAGGTACCGGTAAACATGTATCTAAACCATGCGATCACAAACCGTACTTATTGGATACTGATTAATGCGAAGGGCTACCAGTTATATACACACTTCCGAAATGACAAATTTGTTCAAATGACCTTCAATAATGTTATTACATGATATGGCTAACAATTATTGATATTAAAATAAATCAGTTTTATTTGCCAAGTATGTAAAAACACAAGGAATTTGTCTTCACAGTTATAACTCATCGAAGAAACACAAAAAAATAACAGTGACAAACAGATTAAATTTCTTGAATGGAAAAAAAAGGAAACACGCGGAAGGAGGAAGGGAAAAAACAAGGCCCCATCTGTGCTCTTTAAAGAAACAGTGTGTAGTATTTAGTGCCATCTAGTGTTAAACTAACAGTATGCAACTACGGTGCCTCAGAGAGACCACCAATTACTATCAATTATTAGAATAAGCGAGCAAGCAGCCAGGCGAGTGGGCGCGGCGAGCAAGAGTGGCTAGCAAGAACTCGTTGGAGCAGCTAAAAAGAAAGGCTAGTGGGAGAAGCTAGCAAAAGCGAGCAAGAGTAAAGCAGAGGGAGACAAGCGATGGGAGCCCAAATGACGGGACTCAGCGATGACCACTTGGGGGGCCCTAGCTGTGGAAGGTACTGGACCGATACTAGCTGCAAGCACCATCAGAGGCTAGGTTTGCAAAGTTCTTCTCCTTTGGGTATCAACAAACAAATATTACATTGATGTGATAGAACATATATATTTTGCATACTATTCAAATTAATAGTGGGGTTTTAAAATGAGTGCATTATTAGTTCACCACTGGATGGCACTGATTAATACACATCGTCTCTTGAAGAGGAGCACTGTATGGACCTGGGGGGGAAAAAGTGAAGACATTGATCATGTTAAAGGTTTCTCACAGTAATTATGAAACTAAATATCTATAAATCTCATCCATTTTCATTCCTAAATAATTTTTCGGACAGGCCTGCGGGCGGCTCGTGTTCCTTGGGGGCACCACGTTGGTGACCACTGAACTAAACAATGTGAAACATTTTCCATTCTTATTAAGCCCCCTGTTTAATGCCCCTCTGCTCCCAATTTGGGATCTGTTGTTTTGTTTTTTTGCCCAAACATAAATAAATAAAAGAGACTGTTATTCTCTGCAGTAATTATGCATTTTTACTATCTTTGCCCCTCCCCTGCACTGATCTCCACACGCATGAGCGAGTACACACGCATACTCAAACGGGAGCCACCGATGAGCTCACATCCAAGGAAAAAAATCCACTTACTTGCTCTCTCCTCCTTCAGACCTACTACGCAATACCGGACACCATGGCCTTTAGGATGGACCAGGAGGTGGATTCCCTACATGCCACCATCGAATGTGAACAACCGCAGCCTGACCTCTACAAGTCAGTGTGACCACTCGGTGCTTGTGTGAACATTCTAGGTCACCTTCCTTAATGGCTGCCTCGTTCTTGTCCTGTCTTCCTGCTTAACTCAGATTTGTGGGACGTATCAATATATACAAGGACAAAGAAGATCCTGTTGCTAGGTTGGTTTTTATTGATTCATTGCATGTCGGTTCTTGGAAATATCTACTTTTATTTTCATAATAAATTCCCCTTGTATGATGACTTTGTTGTCCTTTTTGTTAGCTAGCTAGCAAGTTGTGAAGTCAATCACTCTTATTTTCTTTCAGACCACTTGGTGCTGAGAACTTATTACTCAGAGGCGCAACACTGAAGAACACACAACATATTTATGGTGATTATTTATCTTATTAACGTGTATTCTTATTGTTGCTGTGGTAACCCCTTCTTCCACCTCTTTCCTCAGCTGTTGCCATCTACACAGGCATGGAAACCAAGATGGCTCTCAATTACCAGTCAAAATCACAGAAGCGCTCTGCTGTGGAAAAGTGAGGTCTCGTCTGACCGCATCTAAATTTGTTTGAGGAAAACCATTTGGATTATCTCATCGGGCATCTTTGTCTCCGCACACAGGTCCATGAATGCCTTTCTGATTGTCTATCTGTGCATCCTGATCAGTAAAGCGGTCATCAACACTGTTCTCAAGTACGCCTGGCAGTGGTCGCCGGACCGCGACGAGCCCTGGTACAACCACAGAACGGAGAACGAGCGACAGCGACACATGGTGCGTTCGTTTGTTCCACAAGCGCAATCCGTAAAGGTCCCATGCCACAACACTTAAAATAATAATATTTGATGTCCTCTTATCGAGTTTCTCATTAATGTTCTTTTATTTATTTATTTTTGAATTTTTTTATATATTTTTCTCATTTGGCTACAAATAGCTTTTTTTTTTGTTTTTGTATTTTTTTTCCACTTAATCACATCTTATTTCTCCTAATATTATTTTTACTCCATCAAATTATGACATTCTCCTTTTAAGAATGTGTTTTTATTTTTTAATATTACAACCTAATTATTAATGTATGACTTAATTTGCCCAAAAAAATGCTACTTAAAAATCAATATTCACCAAAATTCTAACTATTCTTGTATAACCTTTTCTTATGCACAAAATGATGACTCATTTCTCATAAAATTTAATTTATTCTACTAAAAAAAATCGATTTTTTTCCCCGTAAAATTACTTCATTTTGTAAAAACAAATTGCACTACTTTTTATTTTATTCTGATAAAATGATGACTTTTCTCTTAATACTAATACAATAACAATTTTTTTTTTATTACATCCGATTTTTATATCTTATACCTCGTAAAAAAATGTTTTATTTTATTTCCTGTGAATTGCAACTTAATATAATACACAAGATTATAAATGGAGTGCGGTCAAATGAAATTTATTCTTGTAATAACGATATTCTTTTTGTAATATTTCTTGATTATTGCTATGAAAGAATTGTCGTAATATTTTGACTTAAATGGTGGTTTTTCTCTTGATATTTAGGCCCATATTCTTCCTGCAAGTCATTCAATTATGGCTTTATTCTGGTAAAAAATATATATAATTCTCATGAAATTACAATTTAAATTAACTTCATTATTGTGAAATCACATCCCCCCCCCTAAACTAATGCACATTTATAACAATAAGAATTAAGACATTATTTTGCATATTAATTCAACTTTATTGCTATAAAATTACAAGTTTATTGTAGTAACATTTAAACTTTATTCTCATAATTCCTTGACTTCATTCTCTGAATAATATTACTGTATTTTATTTTCAGTGCGACCGTATCACTCCATCTTCCAATCCCACCTTTTATTGCCACCATTCCTTTAAGATGTCTCGCGTTTTCCTGCAGGTGGTCCGAGCTTTCACCGACTTCCTGGCCTTCACCGTGTTGTTCAATTACATCATTCCCGTGTCCATGTACGTGACGGTGGAGATGCAGAAATTCTTGGGCTCCTATTTCATCACGTGGGACGAGGAGATGTTCGACGAGGAGTTGGGAGAGGGAGCTCAGGTCAACACCTCCGACCTTAATGAGGAGCTGGGTCAGGTACTCGTAAGCCTTTTTCTACTCTAATCATCTTATTTTCCAGCTCATCGCCATTCATCTTTCTCTGTTAACAGGTGGAATATGTTTTCACTGATAAGACGGGCACTCTGACGGAGAACAACATGGAATTCATCGAATGCTGCGTTGATGGGAACGTTTACATTCCGCACGCCATCTGCAATGGTCAAATCCTCAGCGCTGCCTCTAGCATAGACATGATAGATTCCTCACCTGGTGGATATCGCAGAGTAAGTGTATCTGTAAAAATTCCACTCTATGGTAAACAGAAGACATGATATGTTGGCTTGTATGCATTTGATAAGCACTAATCCCACAAAAAAATATTGGGTCATATTGAAAAAATACAGATATCTATAATAATTTATAATAATTTAAGTAAGTCATACATTTTAAAATTTATATTTAAGATATATATATTTTTTATTTTATTTTTATTATATATATAATATACGATAAGTGGTTCACAGGATGTATGGATGGATGGAAAATTGTAAGATAGTTTTTTCCTATTGTTAAATATTTATACTGTACTTACAAAAATATTACTTTTTTTTCTCCCAAAAAGGTTTTTATTGTACTAATACAATTTTATTCTTGGCTTTTATTTCTCTTTTTCTCTTCTTAGAAAAAATACATTATTTTTGTAGAAATATTAGTATAATGTAAAAGAAGTACCGGTATTAATCCGCACTTTATTCTGTAGTTCATAAAAGCTGTTGTAAACCCTCAATGTTTGGCTTTGAAGAAACGTCCCCCGTTACACATAAAAGTGATTGCAATCTTCATTTCTGGCAACCGTATTCACATTAAGAAAATAGTTTGTCAGCAGTATCCAGCACATAGCGCAAGCCTGCCAAACTACTGAAGCAAAGAAATGTGCATAAAAGTAGACAAAATACATGTAATGTTTTATTGCCTCATAGATTCTGAATAAATCACAGCGTTAAGAAAAGTTGTTAAATACACATTTAGATCTGTTGCATTTACTTTACTTACATTCATTCAATTCTGTGGCTTCAGGAGCACGAGGACCTGTTTTTCCGGGCATTGTGCCTGTGTCACACGGTGCAAGTGAAAGAGGAGGAGACGGTGGACGGCATCAAGAAGGGCATTTATCAGGGCAGACCCACCTCCTTCTACATCTCCTCCTCCCCAGATGAGGTGGCTTTGGTGGAAGGAATGAAAAGGTCAGTGTTCTGAATGACGCTGCATATTCGCGGAATAACTAGCGCTTATGTGGCTAAAGAATCTTACTGTTGAATTAGCGTAGTTCCTCAAATAGGTCCAGCCGTATGGGAGCATTTCAGCTACCTGGTAGACAACAGAGATGGAAGTTACATCGTTAACAAGACCCAAAATATTTGCTGTAAATGCTTCAAAAGACTTCCCATGTCACATTGAACAATATTGCAACTTCGAAGACACCATTCCAAAATGAATTGAAGTGGGGCACGTACGAAAAACAAGCATAGTCTACTCTAACATTAAAAACCTCCTATGTCCAAATGTGGGGAATTTCATATTTTTCCACAAACCAATGGTAAGGGTGAATCCTGACATGAGTCCGTTATTTATTTATTTAGTTGCGATATAATGTCTTAAACGTGCCGTTTTGCTGATTTCCTGAAAAGTGATGGTTTTGGGGAATGGAGGTGTTTTGATTGTGCCTGATGCCAGCAATATTATTTCAGAAATATAATATGATCCCTTTTTTTTCCCATAACTACACCTTCAATGTTCCAATCGTGTATATTGCTATGACTGCACATCTTGTAGTTCTCTTAGTCACCTCACAGTAGAAGAGAGGACAGTGGCTGACTTTTTCAAACCTCTGCGGAGGGAGATGAGATTGGTGGTGAACAAGATCGGTTGCATTACTGATCCCTTTAAATGAAGGAAATTGGCTAAAATTGGTTTAGCAGGACCAGCTAAAAATTGTTTCATAACATAATGATTAGCCGTTTTATTTAGAGTCATCTAAGGCATAAATAGAATTAAAAACTGAAGAAACCTTTGAAAGATAAATAAAATGTCAAATAAAAAGAGCTCAGCTACCTTGATTGAACCTTTACGAGTTATTATGACCTGAAGGACTGAGAATGTACACAGACAATTAACATGCGCTGTTCCTTGCTATTCAGATATGTAAATTATGCCTGATATTTGGTCTGCAGAACGTTTTAAAATGAAATCACAAAGTTCATACATGCTAAGGTGTAAAGCATGTAAAGCAAGACGCTCATATAACGCTGTTCTATTTCAAGTGGGGAGAATGTGTTCGGCTTCCAGAATGCAATGTCAGACTTTGCTTTCCCAGATGGACTTTTGCATGTGCATGTGTGTGATCATGTTCCCATTAAAAATAACACGCATGGATTTGCCCATCTTTCTTGTCTCCAGGCTGGGCTACACCTACCTGAGGCTGAAAGACAACTACATGGAGATCCTGAACAAAGACGACGAGATTGAAAGGTTGCTAAATGTCATGACATTGATTGGAAATGGGGGGGGGGAGTGATGATGCAATAGATCAATCACAACTAAGTCATAAAAGTTGTTTTCAAATATGAGTTCAACTCATGGTCGATTTAATTGGACAATCTGCTTTTTCACTAATTGGCTATAAAAAAGACAAGGACAGGAGTTTGCAACATCAATTATATGCTAGTTGCCGGATAACTAGTAGGGATGTAACAATAACCGCAATATCGTGATATCACGATATTAAAATTGCCACAATATCGTCGTCATGCTACGATATTTAAAGCACCACATCTCCGTCAAAAAACGCAACTTTTCACCTGCTTCAGCCAAGCACAGCATTATGAACTACATAGACTATAATACTTTACGCTGCTGAGCCAATCGTAAGATACGTGCATTGTTTACAAAGTAATTCAAGATGGCTGCGACCATACTGGCATAGTGGCATGGATGTAGCAGAAAACTCAGAGGTTGATATATGTATAGTATTATGAGCTTTTTTATATATACATATTGCCAATACCACCACAATCTCGTGATAATTATCATATCGTGAGGTTCATTTTGTGATAATATCGTATTGTGACTTTTGGATATCGTTACAGCCCTAATAATTAGCCGAGCGTCTTCTATGTTATCTTCTTTTAGCAGAATACTGCCTCTCACAGTTAGACATTGTAATATGTGTGTGCGTAGTGTGTTGGTCATCTTGCTACCCATATAAGCACAGGAAGAATATGTGGCGTTTTTGTTTTAGTTTTAAAGCTCATTCAAGGCTTAAAAAAAATAATTAAAAAAAGTTGACCACTTCCATTAGTTTAAAATCAAAACAAAAAAGACTGCCCTTTATCACAATTTAAACAATTGTGAACTGTATACACAAAATTGTCATTCCATTTTAACATTCAAACTGTCAAGCAAGTGGAAAAACAATTAAGCCACTGTAAATATAACAGCAATAAAACACTCTGGACTTAAAACTGGTATATCTTCTTCTTTTTTTTTGTGCCAGGAAAAATCTCGTTTCCCATGCTTGGGACCAATGCCACACATAAAAAGTACAAATTTCTCAAACAGTTTAACATGCTGACTTCTTACGTGAGGTTGTGGTTGGTTCAAGAACGTCGTGAGTCGCATTCTCCCACCAACTTTTTTATTATTATTTTTTTTTTATATCCACTCTTTTCGAGGTTACTTAATTTGAACGAGTGACTTTAGTTAGGATGACACTGCGCTCTATTTAAGTCACTTTACAATACACAAGAAGCCTTCAGGAACATCTGTTAAGTTCCATCGATCAAGTCCATAGCACACTGAAGAGCCTTTTAGTCTTTGCAGAGTGTATTCATCAAGAATGTTTTTTTGTCCTAAGTGCATAGTTGGCCTAAAAAGGATGGATGGACAAAAAAAGTTAATTAAATTATCAACAAAACAATCATCGATGTAAAATATTTATTTTCATGCCAACTCTTGCTTTCCCTCAGGTTTGAGCTGCTTCATGTGCTCAACTTCGACTCTGTGAGGAGGAGAATGAGCGTCATTGTTAGGGCAAGCTCAGGTGAGTCGCACTGACACATAATCGCTTGTCAGTGAAGTTGATGCTTTTGAGGTTGGATGAAATTTTGTTGTTTGTAAAACACACTGCTTTTAGAAACAAACGACATTCTGTTGTCCTGTATGAATGGCAACAGGTGTACACACGGGTCTAGTGGAAGACTATTTAATTATTCTTCATGTTAATGCAATGTATGTTGCTGATGTAGCTAGATAATACATTATTTGTAAAAAATAATAATAGTAATAATAATTTGGACCAATGAATTGAAATTGGATCATTTCCCGCAGCATTCCTGATCATCTCTTGCTAGCAGTACAGTGGTTGGAGGTCACTGTGCTAATCTATTAAGGATATTTTGCTGTACTGATAATTTGCTACATGTTTGTGTGCTCTTAGGAGAATACTTGCTCTTCTGCAAGGGCGCTGACTCGGCCATTTTTCCTGTGGTGGTATCTGGCAAGGTGGAGCAGGTGAAGGCGCGGGTGGAGCAAAATGCTGTGGTAAGTGGCCAAAAACATGATTTGGGCAACTGAAGTTGAAATGAACCCAAAGTGGCATTCTATAATGTGGTGGAGCCATGTGGTTTCTCACAGCCAATCAGCACACGATAATTAAAACATACTATAGCATTTATACTGTATGTGTGTAAGAGGTTAATGGCCAATATAAAGTATAACTGAAGGCCTATAGAATGTTACTATCTTGAAAATGCTACTTTATTTTGCCAGTGCAACACCCACACAATTAATAAAGATCAGAAACATTGACCTACATTTATAACCTAAATTAGTTACACTCTGCAATCTTCATTTCTCATTTTCGAACACAAATCCAAAAATGTAACGTCCACATTGCATACATTACTTTTTTTAATGTCCTGGTAGATTTGAGTCTTTGTAGTGCTGGTCGATGTCATTCAAACTGTAGTCACCAATCATTTCAAATTCACCTTACAATAACGTGAGCATTATTCCGTTCTCTGATTGGTTGGTCAGAGCAAGTTTGAATCGCAAATCGTGATCTGTACACATGAATACATTGTATGTTATCAGATAAGTGTTTTTTATTAACTGCACCAGATGTACACCACAGTGGAGTGCTATTATATTGCGTTTTTGAGTAGTTTTAGTAGTTTCTGTATTTTGTGACGTGATGATAGTATTAAGAGGTTGATTAAGTCGGGTAAATCCCTGTTGAAGGCCTAGATACCAAATGCCACTTTATTTATTTATTTCCAATTATGTCTTCTTTTTTTTTATTGACGATAATATGTTCTATGTAGTCCCACTAGTCTAAAAATAATATTCTGGTTAATATTGTGTTAGGGGAATAAAAGGTAAGCAGTCAAATCCAGCAGTTATTATCAATATCAGAAGGCGGCCATTTTGCCACTTGCTGTAGAGTGAAAATGACATCACAGTTGCTCAGATCACAGGTAACAACCAATCACACCTTAGCTTCAGAAAACAGGTGAGCTATGATTGGTTGTTGTCTGAGCCTGAACAACTGTGATGTTATCTTCAGTTGACAGCAAGTGACAAAATGGCCGCTCCCTGCGATGTGTAAAATGGCTGGATTTCGCTGCATAACTCGTTTTCTACAAATGTAATATTAATCAGAATGTCATGTTTACACTAGTGAGGTCACATATAACATATTATTGTCAATAACTGTTTAAGGTTGACTTGACCCTTTAAGGCCATGAAAACCTTTAGCTTTTTTTTACCACAATCTGCTAAAGGTGCAGTTCTGAAGATGAATTCATGAATTTATCATTTGAGTGATTCCGAAGGCATACATAAACAAGAACTGCGCTCACTGAGCAGCTAACAGGCTACTTCATTTGTCACCATGGTAACAGGAGGGCCTGCGAACCTTGTGCGTGGCCTACAAACGGCTGTCGGAGTCCGAGTACCAAGAGGCTTGTCGGCATCTGACGGACGCCAAGCTGGCCCTGCAGGACAGGGAGCAGAGGCTGGCTGAGGCTTACGACATCATCGAAAGAGATTTTGTGCTCCTTGGTGCCACAGCGGTGGAGGACAGGTTGGTTGGACAAACGCGAGGGGAAATGAGTTATGAAGTTTGTAGTGTTATCATGACTCAATGGGAAAAACACGGCTCGTCGGCTGCCTTTGGGAAAATGAAAATTGCTTAGCCTTGTCGGAGGTCTGGCTCTCTCTTGAGTGTCATCCTAGTTTTTTTGTTTTTACACTGGGACTAGACAAGAGGGTATTGATTATCAGGCGGCTCCCTGGCTAATCGATCGGTAGGGCTGACAGTTGGACTTAATAGATAAAACGGAGATGGTGTGGGACAGTGGGCAGCCGCACATTGATAAGTTATCACCACTTGCTCGTGGATTGATTAGAGTTTTGATGAATGCTTTGACCTCCACATCCCACCCCTGCACTCTCCCCCCCTGCTGGAGACTGAGGCATTTTATTGACGTATTGATGCGCAGGCTCCAGGAGAAGGCGGCAGACACCATTGAGTCGCTGCATAAGGCGGGAATAAAAGTTTGGGTGCTGACTGGGGACAAAATGGAGACGGCGGCGGCCACCTGCTACGCCAGCAAGCTGTTCCGCCGCAGCACTCAGATCCTGGAGCTGACCAAGAAGCGCACGGAGGAGCAAAGTCTGCACGACGTTCTTTTTGAGCTCAACAGGACAGTTCTCAGGCAGCGATCCATTTCTGGGTGAGGGCCTCAAATCCTGCCTAAAGATATTAATGCTCAGTTTTAAATCACACTGTCAGAGAGGTGTATGTTTAATAAAATGTTTATTTTTGTGATTGTGGTCAAATAAATACTCCCCCCCCCCCCCAAAAAAAATTAAATTATTATTTACAATAATATGTTCTGTGCAGTCACACGACTCCATAGCAAAGCAGCAGAAATCCACCTGTTTTTATTCATCTCGGGCGGCCATTTTGCCACTCACTATCGACTGCAAATGATATCATAAATGCTAAGGGCCGGGCTAATAACCAAACTCAGAAAGCAGGTGAGCCGTGATTGGTCATTACCTGAGCCCTGATCAACTATGATGTCATTGAGTTATGTATCGTGAGAGGCAGAACAATGAAATGCCCATTCAATTGACATTGTTGCCATTTGTATAACAAGATTACTCATGGCTTCATGAGTATATCAGCATTGAATATGTACATTTGTGAGTAAGTCACCATTATTTCAGTATTCATACATTGTTTTCATTTAGTAACCTTTAGCATAATTAGCACGCCGTTTACATTTGTTACGATAGCTTTTCTGACAGTCTGTCAATCAGAAGTCAGCCATCTGTCTTTGTTTGGACTGAATATTATAAAGAGGCCAGTGAGTTTCAATTCAGAGCTTTCAGATGACTGGTATCAAAATGTTTTTGTAGGTTGTCTGTCGACTGCCTGGATTTCGGTCTGATCATCGACGGTGCCACGCTGTCAGCCGTCCTCAAACCCAAGCAGGACGGCGCCGGGCACGGCAACTACCGCGAGGTCTTCCTGGAGATCTGTCGCAACTGCAGCGCCGTGCTGTGCTGTCGCATGGCGCCGCTGCAGAAGGCGCAGGTAAGAGATACCCACACTAGGGGTCATATAGCAGGCAGTGTATTTGAGCCAGTGGAATTATTCACTTTATCAGATCGTGAAGCTGATCAAGGCCTCCAAGGAGCACCCGATTACCCTTGCTGTTGGCGATGGAGCCAATGATGTCAGCATGATTTTAGAAGCACACGTGGGCATTGGTGAGCTCATTCACAATTCAACATTAAGTTGTGATACAAAAGAAAAAAATCGAATATGTATATTTACACATTTCAAGCATTTTTTTAAAGACTTTACACGATCTGATCGGCTGGATCAGGATTGGCCGATATTTTGCATTTTATGCAAATCGGTGATCGACTGTAAAGTCTTAATTTGCACGATCGATCAATGACATCATTGAGCGGCTCTGTGAAATAAGACATTGCATGTTATGTTTCAAGTGACAGTGTGTAGTTGACCACTAGATGCCGCAATGTCATAGAATCCAGCTGAAGCGCACACATTTTGAAGCATGCACGCTACAGTGGCTCAGAGAGACCACACTTCGCAAGCCTACCACCAATTCTTGGGTGAGCCGTATTTTGCCGGCGCAGCTAACAATAGCGGAGCCATAGGCTGGAGTGGCTAACGAGAGAAGCTAGCGGAAAAAGCTAGTCAAAAAGAAAAAACTAATAAAAGCTTGCTTGCGAGAGCAAAGCAGAAGATGACAAGCGAAGGGAGCCCAAAACACAGGACTCAGCGACGACCACTTGTTGGCCCCAGCTAAACGGCAGTCGACCCATTTGGTCCGACACTCGATGCAAGCATTGCCAGGGCTAACAATGTTGATAAAGTTGTCATTTGGGTAATAAAATGAGTGATTACTAGACTTACGATTATATAAAAAAATTATGCATATGTGATAGAACTTTTTATTTTATTTAAATCAATAGTGGGCTTTTAAATTGAATTATGAGTTCACCACTAGATGGCGCTAACTATTACACACTGTCACTTTAAATGTTATCAGTGGTGTTTTTTTAAACACATTTTTAGGATACTTTTCCCCCATGCATTTCAATTGCCATCAATTACACAGTATAATTAACGCCAATTCATAATCATATTTACATAACTGCATAATACAATCACAATGACAAACGTATTGTTAAATTGATATATTTGACAGTGTTAATCAAAATTGAGCATCATTATCCCATTAATGACGTTATTTTTGAGTCGGCGTACCAAATAAAGTGCATTTGGATGATTTTTGACTGGTTTCTGTGTGTCCTTGTAGGGATAATGGGCAAAGAGGGTCGCCAGGCGGCCAGGAACAGCGACTACGCCATCCCCAAGTTCAAACATCTGAAGAAGATGCTGCTGGTTCACGGCCACTACTACTACATACGCATCGCTGAGCTGGTCCAGTACTTCTTCTACAAGGTACCTGAGTGGCTGTGATGATCAGCGTGGGTGTTTTCCGTTGCAAGCTCTGACTCATTTTTGGCAGGCCATTTCATTTTCACTTGCCACTCAGTAGACTTTATAGGACACCATAGAAATGTGTAGATCCTCATGTGTACTTAAGCTGCATATTTTAAATCTTCGCAGAATGTATGCTTCATCTTCCCGCAGTTCCTGTACCAGTTTTTCTGCGGCTTCTCCCAGCAGGTAAGTATTTAACTTGTCAAGTCAGCTCTGTTCATAGTGCGCTAGCACAAATTAGCCTTTAATAGCCTTGGCAATTTTCTCATCATGTAATGACCAGATGTTACGCACGCATGCATTTAGCTGAGAGCTTTTTGGGTTCCCAACTCTCATCTGCTCAAAACGGCACCTCATAGCTAGATTAAAAGTTGGGAGCCTTTAGAACACTAAAGCGTGTTGTGCTTTGTCCCACGGCAGCCACTGTACGACACGGCATATTTGACCTTGTATAACATCAGCTTCACGTCACTGCCCATCCTCCTCTACAGCCTGGTAGAGAAGCATGTCACCATGGAGACACTTAAACGGGAGCCCTCCTTGTACAGGTGAGGGAATTAAAATACACACATGAATAATATTTATTTAATATGTGATTATATTGTGCAGGTGTACCCCATGTTGGGGAAGTATTTAGCCAGTTTTGATGCCACAACCTTATTTCCCTCAGGGACATCGCCAAGAACTCCCTCCTCCGCTGGCCAGTCTTCCTGTACTGGACATGCCTGGGCGTGTTTGACGCCATTGTCTTCTTCTTCGGTGCCTACTTTCTGTTTGACAACACCACCTTCACCAGCAATGGCCAGGTGAGCCTTTTCCAGAGCAATAGTGTTAGCGGGAAATCATGTATTTCCTCACATAAAGGTCTTTAACTCATTTGCTCCCAAAAACATATAGATATATTCTATTTTAAAATGTGTCCAAGAGCATACAGAAGGCTTAGATGCAGCCTCTGAACTGCAGAGAACGGGTGAAGAAATGGTAGTAATTACAAGAACGGCCAGCAGGTGGCAGCTGAGTAAAAGAGATCAACCAGGACTATGTTGAAAAAAGTTAATTTACCCACAGATTTGTTCCATGTTTTTATAGCAATAAAACACAATATTCTGTGGGCCTTGCAAAATCATTCAAAATCCAGTAAAACAGTCGGGAGCGAAGGGGGTTGCTTCAGTGAAAATGGATGGGAGTGAATGAGTTAATGTAATAATTGCGGCGCTTAATCACATTTACAGAAATAAACACCACTGTAAGTAATTTTATTTATTATGTGACCATGTGTTATTTATTCTGAATTCATGACACAGTTGTGATTGAATAATTTATCGAAATACAGTGACCCCTTGTTATTCATGGGGCATAGAAACCGAGCTCTGCTATAGTGTGACAATCGGCAAATAATTAACACCCCGCAAAAAGGCTTGTAATTGCACGTAGATACCACAAAATGGAGACAAAACACTTTTTTTCCCCCATTAGGCAAAGCTACTTAACTGTATACCAGACTAAATTCAGATCCTCGCCTCTCAGTTCAACATAATTGGCTTTGCAATGCCAAACTTTGAAAATGCGGGTGTTCACTGTATACTGTTACCATAATTCTTATTACACAGTTCAATATAAGATATATAAATTTATTGTAGTATACTGTATATTTCAACAACAAAAAAGCCTCTAATAAATACCACGTTCTGTCATCATTATTATTTAGATTTGCAATAACAAAAGATAAACATGAGATTTCCATTCATATTGAAAATAGCATTTCTCTCTGTATTGTTAATTTGTATTTGTTTTCTAATTGCTTTTGTTATTTATTTTTTCTCAGTTGAAACATCATGAAATTAATTTGACCTTTTTGTCCTGATTTTTTTTCTCTTTTCTTCCCCCTTTCTCTCTGCTTCCTCTCTTTATTTTGCTCCTCTTCCTCTGTTGCCTCCTCCTCAAGCTCATGACCACCAACACACAGATGGTAAGCCTATCTTCCTCCCTTTCTGCGCTTTCTGTCTCTACATTCGCCTTTTTTAGTTTTCATTGTCCCATTCAGTTCCATCTTCATTTCAGAGTGTAGTTTCCCAGCGCTCCATCATTCCATGAAACTCTTAGATGCTTCCTCACATGATCCCTGTGTGATGTGGTAGCAAATAGAATAACACCTCAGATTATGATCCGACATTTGCTCGTCTAACGTGTCTTTGTATTTGTCTGTTTACGTGTGCGTTTGTGTCCTGTCATCAGCACAAATTATTTTTGCTTAGCCATGAGGACTGCACTAAGAAATAATATCATTTTCAATGCAAATATTTGCAGAGGAACCTCTAAAGTGGAACACAAGCCATTGGCTTCAAAGCTGTTGTCATTTTGAAACAGATTTTCCCATGTGAATCAACTCAAACCTGTGCCATCATAAAACCTTTATTAACTGTAGAGAAGATAACCATTGTGAAATTGAACTACTGTATGAGTAAAGCTACTTATCCATTGGATGCCCGAATGCAAAGGGAACATGAGGGCCTTTACTGAGAGATACTGCCATCTAGTGGTGTTTTATAGGTCTCCCTGGAATGTTATCTCATATTTTTGAAAAAAGTACAATTATGCAGCCATTTGCTGGCAGTCTACTCCAATCATTTACATGCTAGCCATTAGCTATTATTTTAACTTTCAGAAGTTGGTCAAATTGATCATTTCTATGTAACTGATATTTAATTAATTTTATTGTTCATATTTTACCTGTTCCTGTGCCGCAATAGATTCCATTTCGGGTTGTATGGTTATCATCACACTTCAGTAACTCTTTTGTGGTGGCACAGAAAAAAGCTAAACAAGAAGCAAAACTCATCTAAAACACAATGGAGGATGGTTTGAACTTTTGCTCGACTCTTGTGATATTTCACACTTTTAGGTGGGTTCCACTGTATAGATGTCAAAGTAACAAAATAATAACTAACCCTAAAATAAGTAGTACTAGCTCATTTATTATGATTGCTTCTTAATCATTTCCACTAATTCGTATTAAGAAAAAAACTAATCAGTCAATTGTGATTGATTTATGTATTCATTTGTAAAAATGATGGTCTTCCCCGGCCTTTCCCTTGCAGATGTTTGGCAACTGGACCTTTGGGACTCTTGTTTTCACTGTGCTGGTGTTCACGGTGACACTTAAGGTATTGTATGACATCATGACTCTACTTTAAATGCTCTCCTTATGAAAAATGAATGATGGACTACATATTACGGTTGAGCCTGTAGGAAAAACTTTTGACGAACAATTTAGCGAGTGATTACAATGCATGTATATACTGTACATGTTTAGCTCGCCTTGGACACGCACCACTGGACCTGGATCAATCATTTTGTCATCTGGGGCTCTCTACTTTTCTACGTGATCTTCTCTCTTCTCTGGGGAGGCATCATTTGGTAAAGTTTGATTAGCATTTTCATGCTCCAATAACGTCGACATATATCTGTGCATCTGTGGAGAAAGGAACCTCGTCTGTCTGTTCCCATTGCATAGGCCCTTCCTCAACTACCAGAGGATGTATTACGTCTTCATGCAAATGCTGTCCAGCGGGCCGGCCTGGCTTAGCATCATCCTGCTCATCACGGTCAGCCTGCTTCCTGATGTCATCAAGAAGGTCCTCTGCAGGGCTATGTGCCCCACAGCCACAGAGCGTGCTCAGGTGAGACACTATAGAAATGGATGTCGATCCTGTTGAGCGTTTGCTTTGTCATAGAGACTTAACAGGCGCTAATTCAGGTGTGGGCAAAGTATGGCTCGCATTTTCTCATTTGGATAATATAAAAAATATATATCTTGGAACAGCATGGTTGCTGTTTGAGCTGCTTTTTTAAAAGCTGCTTTTAAAGCGCATCAGCGTGTTAATGGGGTTTGTCAATATTTTTAAATAATAGGCCTTTTTTCTCCGGCATTAATGAAATGCTCTTTTGTAGAAATTAATTATTACATTTAAAAAGGTAAAAGCATCCTCACTTAATAAAAAACAACAACCTTTTAGTGTGTGGCTTGTTTAGTTGGTTAGCGCTAGCTTAGCTGCTTCTAATTAGCATAGCTTCCTAGCAGTTGGGTAGCATTTGTAAATATTTTGATGGGCAGAATTTTTTTCAGCTTTGACAAATTACTTTTTTGTAGCACTTGAGTTGTGAGTTCCATCTGCTAGTTTTAATGTTTATATTTATCAATGCATGCTCTTATCCCGCTAGCTGCTAGCTAGTAAGATTCCAGTGTATCACTATCATGTACATTGATCCACCTGTACTTAAGGAGAATGACATTCTGCTTTGAACTGATTATATTCTCTTGACTAATCTATAAAGAGAAACGGTGAATTCAGTGACTTCCCATTTGTAATTCCTCACCCTAGTTTAGCCTCCTTTGAAGCACACAGGATCATGAATTGGAATGGGGGGGGTGAATGGAAGGACTGACAGATTCTTTTTCCTGCTCTGCTTTTTCTTTTCATCTCTAATGAACCACCATAATCACATTTCCACCCACCACCGCCATCGTTCTTTTCCATTCTCCCCTTTGGTTTAATTTCATTACTGTCCTCCTCCCTCCATGTCTTCACAATCACCAATGCCACCCTGTGCACACCCACAACCCATGGTAACCCATCAGTCCACACCTCGCCCGTGCCTTACCGTGGAGCCCTCCACCATCTTCATGCTTTCTCAGTCGTCCAGCAGAATGAGTTTCTGATTGAGCCAAACTGACGGAGGAGGAGCAAGAAGAGCAGGTGACTCTTTTAAGGCCTCAAATCTTGTATGCATGCTGGTAATGTAAAACATTTAAATTAAAAAAGATATATTATACACGCCGTCTCCCTGCATCGCTTCACCTAACTGCAATGCAATAGGTGCTGATTCCTCCTCCTTTCCTGCCTATTAGAGTTTCCCAAACTTTTTCAGCTTAACACCCAAAATACATCAACATATACTGTACAAAAACACAAGACATGAATGAAAGATCCCTTTACCAAGAAATTGGGTGCTTAACTTTTTCTGATAAATCTCACGGCACAGGACCAAACAAAAATACTGAAATAATAATAATCTCATCTCAATTTATTCATAAATTCCATTGGTGATAAACAGACTTACTGTATCCTGTTTTATGAATTGCATCAAATGGATGCACATTTTACTGTATTGTGATTTATGCCATCTGATGGAAGAGCAATTGTTCTGCTTGTCACTATACGCTTTTGGCAATTTGACATAGATCGATGAACATAGCTGTATTTTGATTAATAAATATAAACTTTCTGACAAATTAAGTGAAATTGGATCATTTCTGACCGCACCCCAAATAATCTCTCACGGCACACTAGGGAATCACTGATCTATAACACAAAATAGATTACTCAGTTCTCGTCAAAATCAAAATCGAGCCCAAGCTTAAGTTTGGGAAACCTGAATGTAATGTTCCTCTGAATCCCTTCTGTTGACTTTTTCTATACATGCATCCCATCCTATTTATTTCCAGGGTCTCAAATATGACTAGTATGTTTTTCAGTGAACTTTTAAACGTGCATGAATTACTTGTTTAATTTGTTTAGTTGTTTTACTTACATTCCACTCAAATGACAGGTATCAGTTTCTCTATTTAATATCGATTTATTATATTTTAATGATGATAATAGTCTATTATCATCATTTTAAAAAAAAAGTTTGATCTGCAGATGCTCATCTTTAAGGGGGGATTTCAGGTGAGGTTATGATTAGTAAAAAAAAATTTAACTGCAGTCTGGGAAGAGAAGAAAATATAGAACAATAACAAGAACCAAAGAAAAGTATTATGAAAATATAGTTGTATTATTTACTGATTAAAGTCAAGAATATAACATTTTAATTAAACAATTTATAGCTATTTATATAAGATTTAGTTGCAAATTTAGGGGAATAATGTCAACATATACCCAATGACTAATTGTTGTTCACCCAGCCAAAGATTTTGTTTGTTTTTTACAAATTGAGAAACAAAAAAATAATGAACTCATTTTTATTTTATTTATTTAGCTAGACTGGTATTTAAAAGACTAAATAAAGTGTTCTTTTGAGGAACAGTGATGTCATCTGGTGTTGAAAGATGGAATTGCAAGTGTGGCTGTGATGATTTGCGACAATGATAACAAACTGACAACTTTGAGTTATCATGCATTTGTACTTGTGTTGTACTTATAATTTTCTTAGCAATGTTACTTTGGCATTAAGATAACAACTTTCTGAATATTAGCATGCTTTCAAACATAGACAGTTGAACCTCTAATGATGAACTGAATCCATTTGGGGATGTTAGTTAACTTCCAAATTGTTTTAATTTAAAACAAGTTTTTCCCATGGTAAATATTACGGATCTCATTTAATATTTTTATATTATTCTAAGTAATGTTATGTTAGTATATTTTTGGCTGATGTTCGCATTGCATCTTAGGAATTTGACTTACAGTAAGTTCCGTTTTGCAAGTGTAGAGCTAATCATCATCTTTTTTTTTTTATGCTGGTGTTGTTTGTATCTGTAGGGTCGAGACAAGTTGGCACGGGACGACGTGGCCGAGCTGTCCTCCCGCCGCTTCTACAAAGGCGCGAGCGTCGACTCCTCTCAGCTGCAGCTTGGCGCCGTGGAGACGCTGTCGCTCCGCGCCTCCGACCCCCTTCCCCAAAAACTCTTGGCACACTTGGTGGAAGGGGGGAGGGCGGACTTGCGCTCCCTCAGCCCGTGCATGCTCCGGCTTTCCGGGGCGGGGATCGCCTACTACGCTCCGGGGCCAGAAACATCAGTCTGAAGCCCAAACTTTAGTGAGTTTTTTCAGAATGGAGTCAAAGGGGAATTGCGAGCGGCCATCTTCATCTCAAGGGTGAGAATTTATACGACACACAAGCTCACCATGTGCACTTCTGGACTAGTGATCACCCCTTTATAGGTACTATCGTCCAAACTCTCCATGTTCATTCGTTTTTGCTTTTCTGACATCTTCTGCATATTGAAAGAACAATTGGGAAGATACAGTCTAGCCTATTTGTACAATGACGTCTTTATATTATTTTGTGTCAAAATCTGTATGTATATATGTGTATGTTCACTTTGTGGTCTGGCCAAGTAAGGGCTGCCATCAAGCTCAGCCCTTTAGGTGTGCGTGCGTATGTGTGTATGTATGCCTGCGTGCATGACGATGCCTGCACTGTATGTTTTGTATGTGACACACCTTTGCCTTACAGGTAAACCACACAGCAGCAGGCTAGGAGCCAAAGGTGTTAAAAAATAATAATAATAATAATAAGAGCAAGTGGTGTATTACAAAGCCTTACACACACTAACCAACCACCCCACCACACACACACACACCTCATCCTATTAGAATGGGGGGGATAAGAGAGGGATGTGCAGTATTGTCGCCACCCTGCCTTAATTCATACATGCCTGCTTACAGTAGTTTCTATGGGACACTTATTTTCACCCACCTCACCTCTTGTGTCCTTTCATGTCTCAACTTTTCACATGGTGATGCGTACCCAGGACTGATCTTCTGTTTTCTTGTAACGTGCAGCCATGTGGCACTGAGGAGTATTAAGGCTACACTGAAAAGATACATTAAAAACAACAACAATCACGTTATGAGAATAAAATCATAGAATTGCAATAATAAGTTATATAATAATAAATATATATAAATAGATTATCTGGAAAATACAGTACAGTTTGTGAACAATAAATTTAAACTTTTTGATTGGGAACTGCCATCTTTATATTATGCCCCCAAATGACCATCATCATCATCACCACAATGCACGGCAAAAGCTGCTCTGCGTTCTGGGAGATGATGGCCATGTAGGCCTAGCAGAAAACACACTAAACATAAACATTACTGTACCCAAAAAGGCTAACAACACTGCACAGTGATTTGCTAGCGAACCCACTTTTATTTCATCATTACAAAAATTTATGTTTTCACCGTTATGTTAATTTTTAATTTAACAACAATCAAAATAAGCTAAATACAGGAAAACATCGCTGTAACTGATTATTTGCATTTCTATTAATTTCAATAGAAACTATTACCTTTCAGTTTGAGAATGGGTCACGGTTTAATTCAAGTAACCTGAGATTCCACTGTACAAAATCAAAGTCAAATTATATCCGTCTATACAGCTGCAATTTTACAAGAATAAAATATTAAAGTAAAAAAAAAAAAATCATACTTTTACAATCAAAAGGTGTCAATTTACAAGCCTAAGCGTAATGAGAAAAAAGTAACATTAACGTTAAATTCTCATTGAATCTTAAAAAGGTTGGAATTTTGTCAGAATAATGTGATGGTAAATTTATAAGAAAAAGAAACATTTCAGGAGAATAAAATTACCAGAAAACGTTGCAATTTTACAAGAACAATTTTAGGATAAAAAAATATTTTAGGGGATTCTTTTTGTTTTACAACAACAACAAAATGGTTAAATACAAGAATGTACACATTTTATAAAAATAAATTTGTAATTTTGTAGTGTTACAAGAAAAAGTTGTAATTTTCCCAAATAAAGTATTAATATTATGAGCATAAATGTATTTCTACACCTTCCCTTTTATTTAACAACTTAAAATTATGGCTCTATTCTCGTAATATTACAATTAGTCTCATGACTTTTTTCTGTGTAAAAGTAAGAATACAGGTTTTTTTAACACTTCACATTATAACTTCATGTGTTATCACATTAAGCCTTTTTTCATAAATAAATTTACTTTTATAATATTAAATATTAGAATGTTATTTAAAAAAATATTATATTATTACATTGTACTTTTATAATATTATATAATAAACTTAATTATCATAAAGCTCAGATGTTTTTTTTTCCCCATGTGCTGTGTCCCTAATACTCCTTTGTGGCACAGTAATGGTTGCATGTGCTCTAAAAGAGACTTCCAGATGAGTTTGTGCTCTTTGTATGTTATGCAAAAACTAATGTCGGGTCTGAAAGAAGGCCAAGTACATTTTCCTTTTGTTCTCCTGTCTTGGTGGCAGTCACTATCGATGAATGGATGTAACTTGACACTGATGGTATATCATGTACTCGGCAGGAAGACTTGAATAGGCGACATCACAATCAATCAATAGAATGTCAAACCAATTTGTCCGTCACGTCCTCCAGCTGACGATTGTAGCTCATTCCGGATCAACCTCTTTTTCCTCTCAAGAACACAGTTTATTTTTGTATGCATCACCATCTATCAACGGGTATAGATTAAATATACACACACACACACACACACACACACAAACAGTAGTTTTTATTGTACAGATTAGGTACAAGCTGTGACACGCATACAGTCTGTTTTGATTTCAGGACTCAACATCCTGACCTCAGTGACACTGACTGTGCTGTTGCCATATTGTATCCATGCGGACAGATTTGACATGCTCCTCTGTTTAAATGCTTCACGATTGTTGTATCCATCCATTGTTGTAAGCTACACGTTCACATTTTGTAATTTATTTTTCAAATTGAATTTTAAGGTTTCAACATGTGCCAAAATCTTTCTAACATTTTGTTGTCGAAGGGTGGATGATACTGTAATTTACCAGCTGTAACTAAACTGTAATGTCGTCAGAAGATACATTGTGGTTGTCTACAATCCATTTATACTATTTTCTTTGCATTCAAAGGTCAATTGTTGTATTATTTTTGTTACTTCCAGCTACACTTAATTGTGCTTCTTCAACTTGTGTATTGGGATTCTTTAAAAAAAAAAAAAAATAAATAATAATAATAATCTAAACGAGGTCCAGTGGGATATATTGTAGTCACCTACAATGCATTTCTACTCTATTTCTTGGCATTTGAGAAATGAATAATAGTTGTATTTTTACTTCCAGTTCCACTCCCCCATGTCAATTTAACAGCATGGCATGTTTCCTTTGCTATTTTTGTATATCCCTAAAAGAAGATTATATTTTAACTCTGTTCAAATGTGGGTTCAAGTTTACCAAAAGGGTCAGTAGAAATTTATCAGTACACACACTGCACTTTGTGGTACAGATCTGTGTTTGCCCAAAAACGAAGGTCTGTTGTCCGTCAGCTACGAGGGGTTTACTGTACACTTCTCTTCCTCACAAGTTATTTTTCTAAGAAGATTGTAGTGGGTGAAGTGACCAAATAACTTGAAACTGGCCTCCATCTCAATTGGTTGTATCTCACCAGCCTTTTTCTCGAATGTCAACGCCGCTTCTTCTGAAGTCCATCAGCACAAGCGCAGCAGGCGTTCGAAATGCTGACATCTCCGAGCATGTCAAAGGTGCCAGAGGTGTGTGTGAGTGTGTGTGCTCCCGAGCGGCACGTACACTTTCCGTACAGCACTGTTTGTATTACTATTATATATAAAACAGGTTTTGAGACTTTTTTTTTCTTTCAAAATAATGTCTAAAGGTTATTTTGTTTCCCTCGTAACTATTTTTGCAAGCCTGTCTGTAGCAAATGAGGATTTAAAGCACTGTATTGTAATTTTTGCTTGGAATAAAGAAATGGTTAAAACATCAGACTTGTTTTTGTTCTTTTTACAAATTCTAGTGAATTTCGGTTTAATTCTTTTAATTATAGCCTCAGTCTCTACCACTATTGACTTTGACATGATGGATAGATAAAGTTTTTTATTATAGATATTGATTTATTTTATTATTATTTATATTATCAGTAACCAATGTAGCCTTATTGTTAATGTTATAGTAATAGTAGTATTTTATTACAAATGTTATATTGGACAAAGCGGAAATTCATATACTGCACTTATCAAGTGTGATCTTGTGACCTGCCAAGATAAGCCTTTCTGAATTGATTACATCCTTAACAATTATATACATATTATTGTAAAACCATCTTACAGAAAAGCTTTTAAAATATGGTCGTGTTACGTATTCCATCTACCCATTTTGACAAATTGGTTGTTGAATTGCAGCTAGCATTGCAAACGCTAGCCTTTAGCAGCGACTGGAGAACCACCAGAAACCGCACTAGAAGTGTGTAAATAGCTTAAAGTGGCATTATAAGACGTATCAACTGCAACTCAAAGGAAATAAAATGTAAGTTTGCGAGGATATTTAACTTCTTCTTTTTTTAACAATTTCTCTCTTTTTTTTTCTTTTTCTTTTTTACCGTGACGACGTTATTAAACACACGCGACCGAAGCTGTCTATTGTTTAACTGTTTACGTTTTGATACAAGAGAACGAATATTCGGACGACACCTTGAACTAACTGTGTTTGAAATACACAAAAAAAATAGAGATCAGAGGAAATGCATACATAACGAATCACATTGCAAGAAAAGGTTAGGTCAGGTATGTATCTTTCTTATCTGTCTGTCACTATGACGCCAATTTTTTGTTTCGTCAATGTATAGCATTCATGTATTGTTTCAAGGAAGCTTTTAAATGATGGCAGATGATTGTTGTTGGTTGCAAGTGCATGTTTTGCACACGAGATGTCACTATTGTATCACAGGTGCGTGTGAGACTGCAGCCGACCTCTGCTTCTCCTCCCCCAACCATTGTCTGCACAGGTTTGCAGCATCATGCGAGTCTCTGATGTATGCGGATGAGGGTGCATCATCATCATCCTGCTCCAGCTCCTCCCCATCTTCTCAGGCATCCTCCCTTTCCCAACTCCCCCTGGCCGAGGACGTGTCCCGGCAGCCCAGGCTGTGTGAGGCGGCATCAGCATCGCTCAAGCATCCAAGGAGGCCACCAACATCGCCTATTCCACACACACACACGCGCACGCCCTCGGCATCCATGTTACATACAAGACCGCGACCAGGAATACACATCGCCGGTTCGACCCTTCTGATTCCCCTGCGTCCCCTTCTCCCTCCCACCACCATCCCCCACTCCCCATAACGCCACCACACCAATCTCTCCGAGGAACTGTCCGGTAAAAGCAGGCAAGCTGTCTCTTCTCCCCAGGAAAGCTTGTCCTTGCTGGGCTGCTGGTCTTCCGCTGCCCCTCTGGAGGATGATCCTGTGGATGAAAACGGACGAGATGGACGTGGGGGAGCTGCTCGAGAGGCTGAGGACGGTCACCAGGAGTATAGGTGGGCCACAGCTGCACACACCCATAAGAGCATTCCCGTGCATGTTAGGTTCAAATTGGACCCTGAAAAGGTGAAACAAGGCATTTTTAAATGAGGCCATAAATGGATTTGTCAGCACTTATAAAAATGACATCGTGACCTATATTTGATTACGTATATCAGGAAATCAATGCACTGTGTAGAAGCAAGACATGTCAATGCAATCTGAAATACAGTTAGGTGGTCAAATGCTTATTTTATTTAAATTGTATCATTATCATGAGGGAAATTAGTTTATTAGGTGTGCCTGGATACACCCATCAGTCACAACATTGGCTACACATGCCCTATGTCTTGAGGTCCATTACAGGAGCTGTACTGTATTGCTTGCATGTCATTGTCAGGTATACTTAATAACAGAGATTAATATGAATTTAATGTATTACTTGGTATTGATTGTAATATAGACATGGATCGTGTGCATGTGTGTGTGGTATGTGTGTATCTAGGCCTACATATACAGTAGGGCTGTGCCAAAAAATCGATTCTCATAAGAATCACGATTCTCATTTAGTACGATTCAGAATAGATTTTAAATGTCCCAAAATTGATTTTATTTAAATTATTTTATACTGTCTTGCCTTTGTCTGTGTGTGCCTTTATTATGAGCGCTGTTCATGTTGTACCCGGTTTGGCCACTGAGGGGCAGTGTGGTTCCACGCGGTCTAATACACTGTTAAGTTGTAGCCACATTAGACAGTAGAAGGAAAAAGTCACAATCAAGTTATTCCAATTGAGTGATAAAAGTGCAGCGAGTAGCGCGCTAATTAGCATTAGCGAGTCAAACTGGAGTAGATCATTACAATTCCTTGCACATCTATAGATTAAAGAAAAAATCACTGTCAATCAAATCATTTTGAATCAAAAATCGTTCTTAATCGAAAATCGATTCTGAATCGAATTGCAGGCCCAAAAATCGGAATCGAATTGAATCGTGAGACATTCAAAGATTCCCATCCCTAATATACAGTATACTGTGTATGTTGCATTTACAATGTATATATTTCATATATAGTATATTTGTATGTATGTGTGGTGATATTGTGTTTTATCTATTATAACTAATTGCTTGTGTTATACTCAATTGATTAATTACATATTGTGGATTTTGTATCATTTGTGGCCATATTTGCTTCCAAGTTTCAGGTGATACAATGCTCTTTAGCTATCGTTATCTCCTGAAACTAATGCTACTGATAGAATTTGTAATGCGTGACAAAGTCCAGCACTTAATTATGAAGGATTATTTGCGAAAATAATGTGGCGTTTTCTGTAAGTGATAGTGACACATAATAACAGGACTCCTCCTCCCTGCTTACCTTGGCCCCGATCCATGAAAAATAGCATACAATAAACATACAGTACGGGCAGATGAGGAGTACCTGTTTTAAAACAGGTCAAGCAGAAAATAATTAGGAGAAGCCAATTGTTTAATGAGATCAGTGAAGCAAAGAGAAGTCCTGATGGTGCACATTTCTAGCAGTGAGTGGGCAGGCATTAGAGAAATGCTGTTATACTGCTTCTATTGAATGTATTTACCTGATGCTTGTAAGAGGTCCCCTGCATTGGGGTTTATTTGTCTTTTGAGTTCCCCACCCCTGCAGCACACACGCAGTTGTCATTAAAGACAATGGTGACGGGGATGCGCAGTGGCTGGATGGCGAGAGCAGAAGAGAAGCTAACGATGATCTCACGAGACAGGAGAGAGTAGGAGAGTGCGCTCAAAGAGATTCAGGGAAGTCAAAAGAATTTATACATGTCTATGCTAACTTTGTTGACTGTTAAGCTTGCGGTTTGTTGCTTGGCCGAAAACACAGGTCATTGTTGTGTGTGCTCTTTAATCACTGGTTGGTTGTGGCTATTTTGATTAACATTTTGGCATGACTCCACCAAGGCAGGCGTGAACATGACGCGTGACAGTGTGCGACAAAGGTTGCACACGAGAGTGGGATCAAACCAGATTAACATGGAGAGGGGAGGGGGGGTCAATGTTGTCACTGCTTAGAAGGGCTATGTTGCATTACCCCTAACAGCTGTGCATGTTACAAGGGCCCGTTCTCACAAGATTTGATGTCATTTGGTACAACAATCTGTCTTAATTTTCTGCTAAAGAATATTGTACAAATACATTGGAAGCTTAAAAAGTTGAACCGTTTTCCCAAAGGAAAGACTAGATTAGAAAGAGAGTCAAACTGTTGCTAAATTGCTAATGCTACAGGCAGTTCTTTTTTTTTTTTTTTTTTTTTTTTTTTTTTTTTTAAGAGCTCAGTATTGTTCATTCGGAAATGTCATCATCATCATTGCTCTTTTTTTTTTTTTTTTTTTTTTTAATACACATATATATATATATATATACATATATACATATATATATATATATATTTTTTTTTTTTTTTTGTGTGTGTGGGTGAGTATGTGTATGTGCGTGCGTGCGTGCGTGCGTGCGTGCGTGTATTTGTTAGCTCACCAGAAAACCTATTAGAAAAAAATCTCATACCGTTCACCTAAACCGAACACCAGGAGACCCGAGGGGACCGAAGAAAACCAAGGAAGGTGAAATCCAGCACCGACCAGACACCCCCCCCCCAGAACTCCTCCCCAGCCCAAGAAACATCCAGACCCCATCAAATCCAAAAAACATAAAATCAGGGAGGCCTCAAGAGACCAAAGGAGAGACCGAGAAAAGGAAGGAAGGACAGACGAAGCCGCGTGAGATCCGCAGACACCAGCCTCCACCGATTCAATAACCTGAGGAGGAAACAGATTGTGTCTGAGTTTCGGTAGATGCTGGTGTGGTGGATCTGGCATGCATGAAAATCTCCACCAAAGAGGGGAGCCGTCGACCCCCGCCGGAACAGAGCAAGCGCAACACCTCAGGGCCCCCCAGGCCGCGGCAGCGCCAAAGGACGACCCCCGGGCCCCGCCAGGGCCACCGGCCGGAGAGCAAACCCAGGAGCAGGAGCGCCCCCCGCCCCAACACGGCCCGCGCCCCCGGCCCAACGCAGCAGGACGGGGTACTGCAGGCCCACCAGGCACCCCACCGGCCCCCAACCCCCGCCCCCCCACGACCCCCCGCCCCCGATCCACCCCCGCCACCCACCCCAACCCAGCCCCAGCCGCCCCCACGCCCCCAATCCCCCAGACACCCCCCACCCCCAGCACCCCCCCCCCGCAACCCCCACCACCGCCCCCCCCCCAACAAAGCCGCCCCCCCGACCCCACCCCGACCAACCGGCAGCCCCCCAACCCCCAGCCCCCGGGGACCACCCGCACCCAGGCACCGGCGCCGAAGAGGGGCCGGACAGCGGAGCGGAGAGGGCAGCCGCGCCCACCCCACCCCCCGCCGTGTGGAAGGACGGAACACCGGGGGCAGAAGGGGGAGATGGGGGCACTGGAGGGCGGCCGACACCCCCGAACCCCAGGCCCAGCGGGGGAAGGCCCCGGTCGTCACCCCAGCGTTCTTTGTGAAAATTAACCCCTGTTACTGAGTCCGCCAGCTCGCGGACTGGCGAACTCTACCCCTAAACCGTGAATGTGGCCCCACCCAGTGTATATACAAGTGTGTGTGTGTGGTGCATTAAAATTAGGAGCAGGTGAACCGGAGCCGATGGAAATGATATTCCCACGCTCCGATCCACCCGCCACCCAAGCATGTTGCTGAGTGTATGTGGTGCATTAAAAAAAAAAGATAGGGCGGGGGGGGGGGGGGGGGTAATAGATAGGGCGGGGGGGGGGGGGGGTTACAGGCAGTTCTAAGTAGCATTTTAGCAATCTTAACCCATTCACTGCCATAAATTCATTTAATAAAAAAAGATTATTAAAGATTAGGGGCAAGAGGCGATTACATTTTTAAAATTGTAATTAATCACATGACTTCACTAGTTAACTCACGATTAATCACAAATTATATATGTTCTAAATGTACAATTTAAAAAAAAAAGTATGTTTTCAACAAAAGTGGAAACAATTTTAAACTAATAGAAATAGTTCATATGAATTTTTGACGTTTATAGCCATCAATGGCAGTGAATTAATTTTAAAAAAAGAAAGAAAATATTATAAAAAATTCAAGGCGTCAGGCGATGAAAGTTTTTAATCGTAATTAATCACATTACTTCACTAGTTAATTCGCGATCAATCACAAATTTCATGTACAAAACGAAATTTTGCAATAAAAAAATTCTAGGTTTTCAATAAAAGTGGAAAAAAATGTTAAACTAATAGAAATAATTCAAATGAATTTTTGACGTTTATATCCGTCAATGGCAGTGAATGAATTAAAAAAAAAAAAAAAGAAAGAAAATATTTTTCCAAAATTCAAGCCGTCAGGCGATGAAAGTTTTTAATCATAATTAATCGCATTACTTCACTAGTTAACTTGCGATTAATCACAAATTTCATGTACAAAACTAAATAAACAATAAAAAAATTCTAGGTTTTCAACAAAAGTGGAAAAAAAAATTAAACTAATAGAAATTGTTCAAATGAATTTTTGACGTTTATAGCCGTCAATGGCAGTGAATGAATAAAAAAATAAAATAAAAAATATTATAAAAAATTCAAGGCGTCAGGCGATGAAAGTTTTTAATCGTAATTAATCACATTACTTCGATGGTGAAAGTCCATACATAGGGATCTTGCCCTCCAACCAACTCCGGCTTTTGGCTTTTGGAGATAGCGGCTCAGAACGGCCGGTTCCAATGAGTCGCAGTAACTTACCTTCCTAGTAGCGACGTTTTTTGCTACATTTGTCATATTTCCCCCCCATTTAAACGAAACGATAACCGAAAACAATGCTCTCTCCGTGTATTTCTATTGATTGTTTGCCATCCAGGAGGGTAAGCGGGTAGCTAAGCATTCTGGGTAAAGTGATGTCAGCGAGAAGGGTCTATTACAGTGTTGATTTGGCGCCATCTAGTGGCATCTTGTATCAAGGACAAGCAAGTATGTTGAAGTGAGTTGTGATGTTTCATTTAGATTTTTTTTAAAAAGTGCTTTGCCACCATCGAGTAACATGTATAGATAGTTAAAAACCCTACTCACAAATGTGTCGCACGGCTCTGTCCCTATCCACCGTGAATAACAGGGTCACTGTAAACCGTATTAAGATTCATGTGAGTTGTGATGTTAAATTGTTACTTCACACATCACATTTTTAACATTCTTGATCTTCACGTAAGTGTAAAAAGAAGTTAACCATGTTCAATTAAAAAAATAAAACAGTACGTTGAATGATGATTAGGTGCATTTGCTTAATTTAACTTTTAGTGTATAGTATTCCTCATCATGCCTTGTACATGCTTATGTTTCATTTTGATTCAGCGCTGGGGAAAAAGGAAGCTTTTATTCACTAAAAAATGACTTCTCATGAACTATGTCTCGCGAAATTGGCCGACATCTTGAATGAAGACTGCCAAAGTTAATTTTTGGTGCTCACTCAACGAAGGTCTCGTGAAATTTATTGGCGTCTCTTGTCATGGCAATTAACCCCCAAGATTTGTGCGACTTCTGAGGCATTGTACAGAAAAATATTGCTTCATTTAGACTTTAGAAACTCGTGGTGCTTGTGCGGGCATGGCACTACTCATGTTGCTGGAACACAGACCAGGTCAACTCTTATTTTTTCCCCTTCTAATTTCCTACTAAATTCACATGAGATCATGGTACCAAGCAAACAGTTGCCTGACTTGAGTTTACCGGAGTTGAGCACACGCAACACCAGCAGATTGACACACAACAAACAACGTCCAACTTTGCATGCCCCCCCCCCCCCTTCCTGGACAAATATTGGTTCACACAATAGCACAAGCATAGCAAACATCAGTGTTTTTAAACATTAAAGCTAGTTTATTAGTCTTGGCTGTAGATACTGGGAATAAGTTGAAGGTGTAAAACAGGGTGTGGGGAGAGCCGAGGAAGATTAGTAGAGGTTGTGGAAGAATATAATTAGCCCAAGCAGCAGAAGGGGATTTGCGCTCCACCGGCTGCCGGCTTCTTCCAGCAGGGAAACCTATGCGGCTGTCAATAGTTTACACTTGCAATGAGGTATGTGAGTCCGCCAGAGTGAATTTGTGTTAGTGCAGAGCACAGCAGAACAAGGTCTATTCTCGCCTATAGCGTGACCATATGCAGACATTGTGCAGTGCGGTGACTCAGCTCTTTAGACCTGCCAGCTTTGCAATAACTCCCCGATGTGGATCTGCCGAAGAAGCCGGACTTGTGAGGTGTGCACCATGGCGGTCTTGCCATTGCAGGATGCATGCACATCAGTCTGATCCTGTATGATATCTGAAGTGAACCAAGCAGGATCTTTCCCATGCCTACTCTGGGAATTTGAATGTGACTTTGAAACCATCAGTCAGCTCCAAATGTCTCTGCACGAGTTCTTGCGGGAGGGCGGCGAGGCGTCGTACCGAATCATGAACCGGCTCAGTCTTTTGATTCAGAACTTGGACATCTCGGGACTGGGCTCTTCTTTGTCTTTCGGGCCGGCCAGCCGTAAGAATTCCTGGAGAGAGTGGGATGGTAAGAGGAGAAGTTAGCTTTTTATGATCTGGCAATCCTGTGTGGTACTTGTGGCAAGTCTGCAAGTACTCGGAATGAAAATTATGGGGGAGATAATGGTTAGTTTGTGTAAGTCACTAGGAAAATAGCATGTGTCTTCATTGATGTACTGTACGCGTACTGCTTTAATGGTGTGAGAATTATTTTTGTATTGATTTTCTATATGGAACAATAGACAACTAAACTACAGTAAATTCTGTAGAGTAAATTTGACTCTAAATAGAGTCTATTTGGTCCCACTTTAAACAGAGTAAAATTTGCACTGGCAAGAGTGTAAGAATATTCAGAGTACATTTTAAAGTATTTTTAGTGTTCTGTGAGAATTCAGTTGGATTTTGTATATGGCACAACACTACAAGCTTGGCAATAGCCAGATTGATTTGTGCTTCACTTGAGGGAGTTCTCCACAATATCAGTCTGGTGCAAGGATCGCCATTGGTTAGCTAGTAGTGGTTTGATGTCTGATGTCTATTTGTTTGTTAGAATTAGGCTTACACTACAAAATTGACTTCTTGAAAACGTAACAGTCCGCTAGCATTGGGGCCAATATCAGTGTCGGCAGTATTGTCACGTCACAATAATCACTATTCTGTTTTTGTGGACGAGTTCATTTTTGTGGGTGTGAGAGTTTTCTTGCTAGGTTTGAAAAAGTGTGAGGAGCTTGATGCTCATATTATGAATTAGTTAAACAACAGTATAGTTTGAACATAATAAGATGATTAGAAAATTGCACAATTTTCTCTGAATTCATATTGCGTACTCACTCCATCAGACTATGTTCTTTGCAAAACTGCTGTGGTGCGACTATGCTGTAAATACTGGCAGGCATCACACCCAGTCACTCTCACGCTTGAATTTCTTATTTTGGCTTCCTTCTCTCTTCACCCTCCATGTCTTTGTATGCACCACAGTGTGTGTGTCTGTGTATGTGGAGAGAGAGAAAGAGGAGGGGGCAAGTCCAATCTTGTGCTGCATCAACATACACTACCAGCATACAAATCTGAGCGGCTGCACAGCACTTATTGCCGTCATTTGGTTTTCGCCGCAAGCGCAGCAGCTGCTTCGAAGGCGAGGGAAGCGTTTGGAGTTGTGTTGGGCTCACTGTTTCCACTTTGAGACCTCCCGTGGTCCATGCAAGACAGAGGGAGGAAAGAATGGTGAGGAAAGCCAAGAAGAATGCTTCTAAATGGGAAAATACGATTCCAATGGTTACCCTTAAGCGACGTGAGTGAAAGAAATGCTGACATTTTACTTGTGCTATACTTTTATAAGCTACCAGTCTATAGTTTCCAGTGCATATGTACTGCTATTTTCTGTTCAAGGTTATCCTTAAATATTTATGGTTGGTCTATCTTTGGAAAAATACAATCATCTCCAAATGTTAAAAGAGTGTGTGAGGCAGCATGACAACTCTGTTTTTCATACTGTCGATAGAAAACATTATATTTTATTTTTTGGGGGAAAAACACTTTTTTGTAATGACTATCTTCCAAAGAAATTTGTCATCATGTTATAAATGATGAAAATTATCCTCAATGGCCGTTTTTTTTCTTTTTGGCTGCTACAAATAGATCAAATTGGTTCAATTTGAGCCAATTGACCCTTTTTAACTGAACTGCAAAAGAGACGATGGTTTAATAAGACACACCGGGGTCGATGACAGGTCGCGTCGCGGGGGTAGCAGCTTAAGCAGGGAAGCCCACACTTCCCTCCCCCCAGCCACTTCGTACAGAACTTTCAAGGGGATCCCGAGGCATTCCCATGCTAACTGGGAGATTGGCTTTCTAGCGTGTCCTGGGTCGTCCCCGGGGGCCTCCTCTCGGTGGGATGTATCTGGAACACCTCAGTTCAGGAGCCATCCTGATCAAGTGCCCAAGCCACCTCATCTGGCCCTTCCCGGATGACCAAGCTTGTCACCCTATCTCTAGGGAGAACCTGAACATCCTGCAGAGTAAACTCATTTCAGCCGCTTGTATCCGCGAACCAGTTCTTTTGGTCACAAAATGTGGCTCAGTGAGGGTAGAAAGATAGATTGTCTTCACCACGACAGACCAATACAGAGTCTGCCACTCTGCATCACCGCAGACACTGCGCCAAAACCCCTGTCAAGCTCCCGCTCTCTTCGTCCTTCACTCATGAACAAAACCCCAAGATACAGTACCTAAACTCCTCCACTTGGAGCAGAATCTCATCTCCAGCCTGGAGAGAGCACTCCACCTTTTACTGACTGAGGACCTTGGTCTCAGATTTGGCTGTGCTGTTATTTTAACTGCAAACAGGTTTAAAAATAAATAAATAATAATGTTTATTTTAGGTCAGGTTCCCTAACAGTTTCTGCAGTCAATATGTGCAAATCTACTGAAATGCCATCAGATAGAAAATGACCTCCTACTTTGATGGCCTCGTGTTGTCTATTTGGTATAGCCTTTTCAAATGTTCATTGTTTGTAATTTCCATGCTAGCATATATATTTTTTTACTTTTTAAAGACGAGGAGGTAACTCCACCAGCATATGTTGAGTTAATCAACTTGTTTTTGCGTTTTCCCAGTGATTACTACAAAGGAACCTTGAAAGTATTCACTGACACAATTTCACCATCACAACTCAAAGTTGGCGGCAGTCGAAGCTCTGTCTCGTGCTGCTTGATTCCGGCCAGCCAAACTAGCTGCTTCCCTCGCAAAGCTTCCCGTCACAGGGATTGAGAAACTCTTGAGCACTTAGCGCGTTGATCCTGCAAGTATTACAAGCTTGTCATTATTATCTTATCATTAGTTGTGCTTTCAGAACAGCAATTTTGTAATTTCCACCATGGCAATAGAGGATTTATAGTCTTATTTGACTGAATTTGATTCTATACAGTGCGTTTAATCTTTATGTACAGCACTTTGGTATCGCTATGTTTGATTTTTAATGTGCTCTATAAGGCGGGCTTTGAGAGATGACTGTCTCAAAGACTAAGCCATGCAAGTCTAGGTACACTCCTTTGACCATATCATTGTTACTTGGATCACTGTGGATTCTAAAGATAATATGCCATTTGTGGTCAGTGGTCACTTTAAGTATTTACAGCAGACAACATGAGAACTTTCATTTTGATACTGTTATTGTTGTTACCATGTGCTTACCTGCCGACTGCAAGTCCATTGTTTACATGAATATGGCGAGCCAGAAAATGTGAAGATGTGACACAGGGTCCAAGTCAATTCAACGTATTCTCTTTATCGGCTACCTCTTTAGTGCTTGTAATGAATCATTGACCATCGCAAACAAACCTGTGTTTTATGCACTTTTGCGACCAACTCAATGTTAGCTTTGGTGTTTACATACTCAATGTTTATTGTACTGATAACCTGAGCAAACAAAAACCCCATCGACACACACATACGCATGAAGACACATTTTTAATGTGATAAACAGGCCTTGTTCAAATTTTCCAGCTGACTTTGGCCCGCACTGTATCTTTCTATACAAGTCACTGAGCTTTAATTGTTATGTTGGAGTCAAGTAACAGTGCTTTTCATTGAGTGTGCCTCGAGAATTAGGACGCTCTTAGAGTTAGTGATAATGAAATCTTTTGAGTGGTGCAAGCTAGGCCGAGGGCTTGGAATGGTCAGAGTCTTTGAATGGTTAAAGGGGGGTTCAGACTGTGTTTAAATGGGCCTGTCAGAAGGGAGGCTTTGTACTTCCAGGTCCTCATTCCCTGAGATAATGCAGCCGAGTGGAATAGTGTACACTGGACACTAGATGTGCAATGGAAGATAAGATTTAAGTTTACACACTTTACGTTTCAAGAATTTAAAAGCATAAATTCAAGGATTGAGATAAATTGCAAGAAAGATCAATCAGAAAGATTGTGATTTTTTTAAAGCAGTGTCAATTCAAATGTAACTGTAATTCATTTGTTTCTCTTATTATGTAATTAATATTGTGGCCAGTGTGTGTAAAATGTCAGTGTAATGTTGAGCTGGGCGTGGTCAGCTAATTGTCCTTTTGGAGGAAGAGGTTACGGGTATCTGGGTGGGAGGGAAGGTTGGAGCGGTACAAGGTAGCTTTTGTCCGCTATAGGGAAGGTAACCTGAGGTCGGACTGGGAAGTACACACAGTGCTTCTAATGTGGAGAGAAGAGGTGGGGAGGGCGTCCGAATGAGAGGCTACCTGTTGTGATAACTGGAACAAGTGCAGTAGCCGAAGAGCAGTCAACAAGCCTGGGGCAGCAGGATGGAAGCAGAGAAGATGTCAGATTCAGGCTCCTTTGTGGATGTCGAGTTGGACTCGGGTTTTTGCACTGAAGTGGATTCTGAGCTGCAGAGTACGGTGGGATCGGAGAAGATGGACTTGGGTGAGCTGGAGAAAAGACAGGAGTTGTACGGGCTTGTAATGTCAAGTAGTGCTAATGAGGAGAGACGGCAGGGGAGTACGGAAGAAAGTAAGATGGAGGTTGCTTTCGGATCAGTACACGAAGAGGCAGAAAGCCAACCAAAGAGTCATAAAGTGGAGCAATGGAGTGGATTCCTGCATTTGTGTTTGCAGCCTGTAGAGGAGAGCTGGGATCACGTACGCATCTCCCTGGAGGAGGTTGAAAAATACTACAGATTTTGCCGCTACTGCCACTGGTTGTGTGGTAGGTGTCTGATGTCTTCTCCTCCTTGTGTTGTCCGTGCATCACGCTGACCACTTCATTAGGTAAACCTGAACAATCTAATGACATCCAATACCAAAGATGGATTTTTTTTTTTTTATGGAGTCCTCCGCCAAGGCCAAGTGTTAGAACCATCATTATATTTGCTTATCTGATTTGTTCACATCTCACAATGCTTTTTCCTTAGGAATGAATGTAAATAGACAAAACTGTTGCCATCATAAAACCTTGATTGAGTTGAACAATCAACAGTTAAAGTGGAAGTCGACCTTAAACATTTCTCGACACTAATATGTTATTATGTGACCTCACTATAGGCTAAACATGACATTCTGATTTATTTTACATTTGTGGAATAAGAGTTGTGAATCAAAATCCAGTCATTTTTATCCATCTCAAGGGCGGCCATTTTGCCACTTGCTGTCAACTGAAGATGACATCAATGTTGCTCAGGACTCAGGCAACAACCAATCAGAGCTCACCTGTTTTCTGAAGCTGAGCTGAGATTGGTTGTTACCTGAGACCTGAGCAACACTGATGTCATCTTCAGTCGACAGCAAGTGGCAAAATGGCCGCCTCCTTGGATGGATAAAAACACCTGGATTTTCCTGCTTAACTCATATTCTACTAACGCTATTAACCAGAATACCATATTTAGACCAGTGGGGTTGCATAGAACATATTGTCAATTTTTTATTGAGTTGACTTCCCCTTTAACTCCATGCTCCATTGACTGTTATGTTATGAGTGCTCGAGTAGCCCTGTTCCAAGATAGCCGTCCTATGTCGATACTTCTTATTGATTCACAGCACGCACGAGCCATTATCTGTTCTTATAGATGTCTATGGTTTTAACTTTCAACCATACAGTATGCAAGTATTGATAATATTCTTTAGGGATCATTTTTGATAAAGCTCTTGCATTGGATGTCATATTACAAGTAGATCGTGCAAACTCTCTTGACACTGCAGCTAGTCATCACTTGAATAAATCTACTCATATACAGTATTCTAACGTATGTGTCCCTTTGTGTCTTAATGGGAGATTTTTTAATTGTTCTACACATTATTATTATTTAATTTGGTCTTCTCCGGGCCAGGTTTCTGCATACAGTTTGGCACCTGTTGAATGTGTGTCAGTGACTGTGACCCACTAACGTTTGACTCGTCTCCCTCCAACAAAAACAAGCAGGACGCTAATCTCCGACCTTAAGCCCGATAAAGAACATTAGCCACTCAAACAGCAGCTGGTGTGCTTGCATGCGACTTTGAGAGTTTTAGTGGCAGTGTGAAACAATAGTAGCAAGTTTTACAGGTACATGCTAACTTGTTTTCATTTATTTATTATTAGTATCATTTTTATTTTTATGTTAAATATTTATTTATTGTTTCAGCTGTAGTTATTTTTGTGTCTTGTTTAAAACAAAAAGTTGAATTGTTCTCAATTCTCTTACAAAAATAATAATGCTACATTTTGATTGATGCATCTCTTGTGTGGATCCCTTCTATAACCATACTCACATGTGCTTAATCAACATACAGTTGAAATGTGGACCTATGAACCTACAATGTTTTTGTGACATCACTGATACCTAGTGATGAGAAAAGTTGCAAACGAAAGCGGTCTGAAACCTGACACCCCCAACATAGTAGAGTGGTTTCACTTGTAGCGTAATGTTATGTTTGCTCGTTCCCATTTTAAAGGCTAGAGGGTGAATGATGCCGTTAGCTATGAATAAGTGATGTTAAATCTTAATAACTAAGGACACTATATATTGTATATTTAATCAAGATAAGGGTTTGAGGTTGTAAGGGTTAAATGGACAGTTTTGTCTCCCATCCTAGCTTCTACATATGATTACTCTTGTTTAGATTTTAAATATTTTCACTGTTTATTAAAAAAAAATACATAATGTGTTTACTCAAAGTGCTTTGCAGTTGATTTGGGCAAATAGATAATAACTCATTAGCAATTGCATCACAGTAAAGTGGCATTATGAAATAATTCTTATGGGTTGCTGCAGGCTAATCCATATCTTTAAGTGTGACTGATTTTTAGAGCCACTGTGTTAGGCAGAAGATTAAAAGTTAATGTGTATGTTTTTGCTAAATACTAAAGTTAAACATGAACTGATGATCAAGTATTAAATTAAACATTGTTGGATAATTCAGTATGTTGAAGTGTGTACAAGCACTTGCACACAACTCTGGATAGTCCATTTGAGAACAGGAGATTTTTTTTTAAATGCATGTGTAGAAAAAGCACCAGAAAAATGACATGTTTAAGAGTTTTTTTTTTTTTTTTGTAGACATCGCAGAGTGAATGGTGGTTTGGATTTGATGTGTGGGAGTCGCCGGAGGCTGAGGTGTGGTTGTCTGACTGAGTAAATGCATGAGCGGCGTGAGCTGGCCCCATGAGCATCCCACAGATGTCCCATCACCTCAGGCAACAAGTGGCCATTATCATCCATGAGGCAGCCCTGCTTTATACCAAGTTACAAACATCAGAGTCGAGGCCGTTTGTCTTGTCTCATTTCAGCTTCCCCTGATGCTTTGTTCGTTGCGTGCACACCCTCGCCAGAGGTTACAATAAAAGGAAAGGGGAAATTGAAGCTGTTCCTCAAATGTCTGCTCCTAATCAATAACTGTTAATCTCTTCAAATAGATGGCAATCAATAACAAGACAGTCTTTCTCAGTTTACACATGGAAGGTAAATTTTGGAGACAAGGTCTGCAATATGTAATAATTAGAGATTCAAAATGATGATGGTACTAAAGGAAATATTGTTTCTGTGGTTGTCATAGTGACCCCCGGATCACTCACTTTAGTAGTCTAGAACAGTATTTCCCAATCATTACTGAGCCAATGCACCCATTTTACACAACAACAAATCAACAACAACAGCAAAAAATGGCACAAATAGTCTGTGTGCTAAAATAATGATGATCTCGTCTCAATTTACTCACAAAATCAGTGTTGACCTACTAAAGCTGTGACTTAGTATGTAAACTGCAATTGGTGGTTTCTGCCATCAAATGGAAGTGCATTCAATTGTTCTGTCTTTCACAATGTGTTCACAGCACAGCACTCGAGGTTGTGACGCCAATTGAGTGACAGACGTTTGACGGCCGTGTACAAAAACACCAGAATGGCCTTGTACAATAACTAGATTCAACCGATCAATCATTGATGGAAGATGACAGATGTGCAGTGACATTCTTTCTGAGCGGGCTCTTGCATTGATGTTATAGTGAGTCAGATGTTTAACCCCGTCAGACCCATAGATGGTTGCAGTGGACATGACATATTCGCGTGTCTAAACCAATCAAACACATCATTTGGATGATGTCAACATTTCTGGTTCATGATTGGATCTTAACTAAACAATCACAATTGCAAGTTGATTTGCATGATGTTCATGTTAAAAATGTTGCATATAAGCTTATAAGTTTAAAACACGTCACAGCCATATTATCCTGGCGTCCACTATAACAACAACAAAAAAGAGCCGCCCCCCCCCCCAAAAAAAAATCCATGTTGCTCTTATGTGGGGAAAAGAGTCCAAATCAGCAACAACAAAATGACATGTTGCCCAGCAGCAAAAAAATGTTTTAAAACAAAATTTTCCAGACCCAGGTTTTGTGGAATCAATTTAGTATTATTTTTTTTTGCCTCCTTACTGTATTTGTCTTACAAATTATTGTCTTTTATGTCAAAATTGCTTCTGTAGTAAAGATCATTAAAATAACTGTGGCCCAATACTTTTGTTAACTATTGTACAGGGTTTAGTTACTGTATATTGCTTTTTCAGTCAGGTTGGCGGCAAATCATTCGATCTTTTGAAAATCCAGAATTTGATTTGTCTTCAGACATCAATTCTTTTTAGAATAGTACAAAACTCTTAAATTCACGTTTCCAGGTCCACACTCATGCATACTGTTTTCATTGTCAAAATGTTGTTATGATCATAGTATCTTAGCAGATGACAAAGAGAATAGGTATGCTTGAGTCCATTTTGAACATCCACTTTAGTAACCAAATATGGTTTAAGAATTATCAGGCTGAGTGTTAAATTTACATGGGGTCAACTCAAGGTTGACCTTTACACCCATTGTAACCAAAACCCCTTCACTAATGGAACCATCTTCAAAAGAACTTCAGGGTTGTTTTTGATGCAGCACTCACAAGGCTCCCCTCCATCCTGCTCCTCTGGTTTAACCACAGGTCGTAAGGCTATCGATTTGTTTGCTTCTTCTGTTCTCTCAGTTTCAAGCTGAACCCTGGCCAGTTTTTATCCCACTATCACCAAACAAACGGTGGTCTCAGTCAGTGTAATTTACAATATTGTTGTAGGTTTTGTTTGAAAGCCATAAACAGATGGCAAGTAAAGAAAGGAGATGATTTCCTATTTTTTATTGTATGTTTTGTGTCTTCCCTCCAGATGAGATCATGCAGTTGGACAGCAGCCCTCTCCGTGCTGCTGACATCACTCCTGAACTCAGGAGGCAGTTCGCTTTTCTTTCAGGTGACTCATTCATTACTCATTGTGTGTGTGCGTGTGTGTGTGTGTGTCTGGTACTTAAACTGGTCTTTTCTCCTTTTATGAATGCAATCTTAACCTCAATGCATCAATTGCTTTTGTTTGTTGCCATTGAGCACCGAACATCTACTGACACGCTGCAACCCTGTATCAAATTTTGAGGTGCCACATAAAGTACATGCTATACTGTATTATAATTTTTTATTAACCCACAAAAGCATGGCTTGATTGTCAAGAAAGAAGCGGATTGCCACAAAGACAGGAAAACAACCAAGAATAAAGGCGAGAGTAGATATATATTTTTAAGAGACTATTGTTTGCAGAGACTCTCCACTCTTTGCTTCCTAAAACTGTGTTGAACAATCAAACGTTTTCATTTTCTTTATGTGGCCAAATGGATTTGAGATATAATAATATTCACGATTAAAAAAAAACATCTAAACTTCATTGTCACAGGCCACATCAAATGGCAAACCATCTTTTAATTGACACAAAATTCTTAAATTTCCGATTGAGCTAATTTTACCTCATTAAAAAAAGACCACAAGTAGCAACAATAAAACAACCAAACGATAGCTGATGATGCCTCCGAATATGAATCATAAGCTTAATGAGATCTTCGAAGTTGAGACTGCTTCCATCTGTTGAGAGGTCAAACTTCCTCCTCTTTTAAAATATTAAAAGGAACCCCGACTGTCATGACAAGTTTGCTCTATATTATTTATTTGGTTGTCACTAACGTAACTATGAGAATCATTTTTCAAAAATCTTTTCCAGTTTAATACGTTTCGTAGAAACTTTAGTTGGACGTACGCCACCATTGTTATTTATGTGGCAACGCATTCCGTGCGTAGTGGCGTAGAATGGCGGCTGGCTCTCTGCCGAGCAATGTGAAACGTCTATCAAGAAAGCAAGTTAAAGCCTCGTAGTGTTCCTAAAGAAACAACATGCGATCGGTAGAGGCACCCCTCCCCCACGCCGTGCTCTCGTCATTCACCAGACACATGCAAGAGTTTTGATCGTCCCTTTAGGACATTAGAAAAATAACCAACAAAACACTTAATTTCTCATTGAAAATTACATCACCATTGTGTCAAAGGTAAGATTTAATCATTTTATTGTCTATAGTTAACTGTGGGAGTGATGTCATCCCTTTAAGAGAGTTCTGTGTATTATGTCGTTTTAAAGGGACTTAAGTGTAGAATTAGAATATATGAAAATCTCAATTTTCTTTTTTTGACCCCTGAGGGCCCTTTTGCCACATTTGTTTTTTTTTTGTTCTTCTCTTAGAAACTATCTCCAATTATTTGCTGAAAAACTCACCCATTCATGATTTTTGTGGTCTTCCTGAAAATTTCCAAAATGCCACAAAATGTCGCCAAAGCCCTGTCAAAAAAAAAGCTAGTACATTGGGTTTTTTTTTTTTAACAATATTGATGTGATATATCCTAACTGGTGATATATCTTGACTGAAACTTTTGCATGTCAGGCTAAATTAATCTAGACTGTTAGTTGAAGAGAGAGTCTCCTAACAATCTACATTGCACACACTCTACATATTGTTAACAATCTACAAATCTCATTTATCAACTCAACCATTCTACAATTATGTTCAAAATAATAATAGTGTTGTTGATGTTTTTTAACGCAAGTAAATCTTCAATTTCTTATCATTTACTTTCATGCATACAAAAGGATTGGGAAACGTGATGGGGAAAAAAACCCTGTAAAATGTGTTATTCCTTTACAGAAAGTGAAGAAATGTTGAAAAAAATCAGTCAGTATTTTTCTTTCGTGAGATAATTGTTTACTGCATTAACTTTTGTAAATACTTGCGGTCTCGGAGTGTTTATTATTTGTGAAGTTCTCCTAGTTGCATATTTCAACACCGTTTCTCTCTTCTCATTTCACATCAGTGACGGCTGCAGTTTTCCAGTCTAACTCATGTGTCAGCTTTATTTTGCATTTGCATATTTCCTGTGAGTGACCTATTTTTTGGGGGGCAGTTATTTGATATTCAAATGTCACTGCTTTTAGTCTTCTTCCTCATCTCTTTTAGACACGAAGCAAAGGACAGTGCAGTTCTTTTTTTTTTCAATTTATGACTATATATAAACATTATTCATTGATATACTGTGTACACACATTACACACTCACATGTAATATATAATATTTGTATTTTGAGGTAAAGTGTTTCTATACCTGCAAACGTTCTCCTACATCAACACCCCCCTTGGCGACCGTGAGGCAGATCCATTGTCGGGAACCATTTTATAGACATGATTAGAACCATGACCGCACATCTTGCTGTTGCCGTAGCGACGGGAAAAACGAATGGGCAAGCCGGTGGATTGATATTCCGGGCACAGGCACTGACTGAGCAGCTGTTAAACGCAGGCAGTGAGACAACGTGTGAAAATGATGGTGTGATTTTCGTTGTCATAAAACAGCATCAGAGATTTTAAAGGACATTGGGTAGTAAGAAAGGGAACTAATAACCATGAATCATGAGATGGATTACTGGACAGGGCTGCAGCCTACTGTAAATAAAGGAACTAGATATATGCTGGTGGCTGATATTTAAACTTGACCTTAATGTTTCTGTAAAATGAACACCAGAATTGTTCTTATTCATGAAAAATGTGATTGTAATTGTTGAACTCGTTGTTACAAGTAGCTCAGATGGACCCGCAAGTTACAGAAACAACCAAAAACAAATGAGTACACATCATAAACTAACATACGCTATGTATTTTACTATATATGTACTATTTTTATCAGATACTATAACTTATATGTGTCTTTGCTCTTGCTCAGGAGGCAGAGGAGACAATGGCAGCCCCATCATCGTGTTCCCAGAATTCCCGTCCTTTGGCGAGATCACGGACAGAGAGTTTCACAATGTGCTCACCTACCTGACAAGTGTACCCAGGTGAGGTCGCTTGCCATCTTGCTGTCACATTATTTTAATTGCAATTATTTTATTATTGCATTTTGTGTGTGTGTGTGGGGGGGTGTATTATAGGTTTTTATTGTATACTGTACATAGAGGCAAGTATGGGTTGCAACATGTTGAGAGAAAACAAAAAGAAAAATTACCCCTTTGAGTGTTGTAATGTTATAGTTTGGTTGGAAAGTTTGGTGTTTAAATATGTAGGGTGTAATCATCTTTTTTTTTTATATATATAAAATGAGCAGCTTGAAGCAAGTATGCTTTGCCTCCTTTTTGGGAGAACTTACGTTTACATGCAGTCAATATTCGGGTTAAGGTCAGAATTTTGTGAAACATTCGAGGTAACACGTTTACCTGCGTGGCGGAAAGAGTTACTCCCGTTTACATGCTCATTTGTGCTCGATTGTAATACCCCGTTCGGACCGTGACGCGTGGACAACGTAATTATGTAAAAAACATAATTTCCGCTTTTAACTTACTATACATTCAATAAAAGACTGATTTATGTCACTCACCACGCTAAATAAAGTAGTCGCTTTCCTCCTCGCTTCAGAAGTGTGCGTCTTTGCTGCAAGCATCATGTTTGTGGACATCGGCTTGAGTATTTCCGTTGGGTTACAGGCCAGAAACATGGACTTGTACACTAGTATTTACTGTATGTGTATATAGGCACAAACTGTGGCGTTTTTGCCGTAAAGACAGAAAATAACATGGAAACTGAGTGAAAAAATCATTGCATTCAAGGGAGGGTCCTTTAGTGAGTACAAGTTACTACAAAGACCAAAAATGTCTTGCAAATACAAATAAGCGAAGAGGAGGAAAAGGAGACGAAGAAGAGGTTGTGAAAAGCAGCTCCCCGTTGATTCAAAGTATTCTGATTGCGTTTATATGAACCAGTATTCCGGCTATGAAAGGGGTAACCCAAGGGGCTTAGACCCGAATAAGAGTATATTCCGGTTATGGCCTTTCAAAACCCGAATATTGCCAATATTCGGGTTTTAAAAGGGTTATTGTCTGCATGTAAACGTAGTGGACCACTATTCTCAGTTGGGCGCAATCCTTACCACGAATAGTGATCATTTGCATATAAGTCTGGGAGATTGTATTTGCCGTGGGGAAAAAACAAATTTAGAAAATGATACATTCGGCCTCCAACTGTGGGACCCGAACACAAAAAAAATGCATTCTGTGTCTTTGTAACACAGTTAGCGATCAATCAACGTCTACATCTCTTGTGCCTCCTCACGAATAGACGCCTCCTTCAAATAATCATCTGGAATCACTTTTAGTGGCTGAGGAATTAAATGTCCTGATGTCTATTTGAAGAAATAAACTTGCTGTATGGGCAGTGTTTGAGACACTCCATTGATTTTTCAGACGTTTCTGTACCTATATAGTAGCCTCTGACGTCTGATAGTCAGCACTGGCCTTGATCACAACATTGGTCCTGTTTATCACATGGAATATGTTCCAGACCCGGCCACAATACAGAGACCAGAGACCATATAAAAAACGTTTTTTATATATATATATATATATAGCTTTACCACTCCTACACGCTATATTTAAACACAGGTGTTCAACCGTAGCATATAGATTTACGTATATCTAATGAAAGTCTGCTAGTTTACTGTTAACATATAATGCCAAATGCTGTAGAGGAAATTAGCATAGATGTTACAGTAGCCTAATTATAAAACACACCCAGAGCATAAAGCAATGCTCATAGGCACATACTTCCTAGATTTATATATTTCCTCTGCTCCCTGGGAACAACCAAGTAAAGGCTTAAAAACATGGCACTGAAGGGGACATTCTCTTCTTCTTGCTGTTAACTACGCTGCATCTCTTCCAGTAGATCTCAGTGCTGCAGTGCGGCATGTTACAGCACTAAGTGGTACTACACCAAAGGCCTGCAGCTTTCAATTCAGACTTGTCTGTAAACACCCATTAAAAAGAAGGATCGCCTGTAAGTCCTGCTATGTTGTATAGCAGGGGTTCACTGTACAAGGGGGTGGGGGTGGAGGGGGGAGGAGGTCATGAGTCCTGCATTAATCAGTCATAATCCAGCGTTGTTATCAGTCTTCTGCAGGGGGTTTTACAGTGGGGGACTGGATGAAGTAACGGGTGAGGGGTAAATGTGTGAGACCACTATAATCCAAAACATTCCTCCTTTTTCTCCCTATCATTCAATCGTTTTTTTGTCTTTAATTGCATTTCAGTCAGTATGTTGCATTATTCTACATTTAGCTGAACAGTTAAGTGTTTCATTTGAAAGGTTACTTGAGGAACCTCAGGCCATCTTAATGACGAACAGAGTCTCATGTCGTGTTCCTCTGGGGGCCATTGCCTGACGGGTATCGTGACCTCTTGCTTGTTTAAAGAATGATAAGTGGATCAGCTGATGAATGATTTTTTGACAAAGGCCACATAACTAATATCAAGATACACATCATAACTAAACAAAGAGAATTGGGGTCGATTTAAGAAAATAAAAAAAACATTCACAATTTTTGCAGTAATATTCATATGTAATTGGTATTTTTGTTTGTGTTTTTTTATTTATTTTCAATGTATTTATCTTAATTTTATTAATTATAGTTATTTACTCACCAATACAGCAACTAAATCAGCATTCAGCTCTGCATCATACAGAGGTGTCATTGTTTTTGCTTACCTTATCAAGTTACATGAGAGGGGCAACTCAAATAATTAGACATAGCTCCAAGTACGATGTAGTGCAATTATGTATAAATAAGTAACTTTTGGAGTATTATTATTTAGTTTCAGGTAAATATACAAGGTTGAGGTCAGTGGGTGTCTATAACTGAAAGAGAATTCTCTGACTGGATAACGATAAAACCTTGTTTACAGTGGCCTCTTCTTGGATCACCCTTCCCCCTCTATATTCACTCTCTGGCGACAAGAGCTACTCATCACTTTGCAGCAACCTTTGTGATTGGCTCACAAAGGTTGCTTACTGGATGGCTGTTCGATGAGGGGGCGGGGCTTAGGCTAAGGACATGAACTATTTGCACACTGGGAACTACAGTACCTTTGTGACCCATCCAGCTCTACTGCATCAGTTAACTTTGGGGGTGTTAAGTGTCTACCACAATGAGCAGATGTGCTTTAGAATTGCTGTTTCTCTTACTCCCAATGCATGCTGGGAGGATGTGAGCGACTTTGTAAAGTGCCTGGCAGAGACGCCACCCAAGGTGAAGGGTGGGCACAGGGAGGTGCGTCTCTGTCTGAGGAGATAAGAGCCACACAATAACGCAACGTGGCTTCATTACTTGTCTCACAAAGGAAAACTGCACCCTTGCTGCTTTTTTTCATCTGAACTATTTTTGCGCTTCGTTTTCTACTATTAATGGATTTTCCCCTCACTGTGTGTGTGCCAGTTTGCCATCAACGGACGTGGGCTTCATCCTCGTCATCGATCGTCGGCAGGACCGATGGGCGGCCGTCAAAGGGACCCTACTTCGGATTGCGGTGAGTTCTCTCAGCTTGTGGCTTCTTTGTTTTGCGAATGTCTGCACCTGGCCTTCTGAGAAAGAGGCATAATGTTGATTGGTACAGCAGGAGTCCATTTGTGTCGCTCAGTGTGCCATCTACTAATGTAGCATGTAGGGTTAATTATTGGACAGGTTTTTTAAAGGTACAGATTTGTTTTCAAGCTGTGAAAGTGTCAAAGAACCCAAAAGCGGTGCCTGTGTGGTACAATTTGGAATTCTGATAGTTGTACTAGAACATGTGAAATCTCTGCATATCTCGTATCATCACCCTCGACAAAAAAAAGTCATATTTTTTACAGTCAAAAATGAAACAAAAAATAAAATAGAAGCCATTCATTGAGACAATGACGGTAACTAAAATTGACTGACAATTTCATCAATGATTAAAACTCAGTGATGAAAATTCACAAAATCCAATCAGAACAAGGAATGAAATGTAGGTGGGAGAAAAAACACTCAAACTGTTCACTGCACTTTATTTAATGTTCAAACATGTTTATATCCGTTGTGCATCTGTAAAATTAATCTCTGGCAATTATGCACTTTTTAAAAATTATTTAAGTGAAAGCTAAGTTTTAAGATGGCAAATTATTGTTAGTTCAACATGTTTCATTGAAACAAAGTTGAATAAAGACACCATTATGTTAAATGTGTCTTGCGTGTTGAACTACAGTTACAAATAGGTGTGTTATAATTTTCTGTATAAAAGTTTGAATGTAAGCTAAAGGAAAACTAAAATGGCTCTTTATTTCATTGACTAAAATTGCTCGTTATTTTTGTCGACTAAAATTGGATTAAAACTCAAATACAATCAGATGACTAAATTATGACTAAATTATGATCAAAACTTTAAGTCATTTTAGTCAAAAGAGTATAACTAAATTTAAATATCTTGTCAAAATTAACACTCTTTGTCACCATGTCTTGCTGTGATCATCAGAATTACGGGTTATTCCCACGCCTGTAACGGATCATTTCTATTCTATTGTTTCCTCTGGCGAAGAAAAAAATATTCTCTCTGAACCAATCCATAAGTTGACAAAAAGGGATTCCATCTGAGCCAATCAGTTATTACACTGAAATGGTTTAGGTAAAGGACGCCGTATTGTTTCTTTCTTTATTCTTTTGTCTTATTGCCACTGAATGATGAATTGAATTATGCCTTTGAAGAGCAATGATTATCAGATAGTGACATTATCCTAATGAAAGCTTTATCGGAGCTTCTAAATTGCCTCTCTGGTTATCCCAGCTAAAGCACCTGGCTATCACTGGTTCAAAATGTTCAGATATAGCATTGTTTTTGTTTCAGGTTGAATCAATCAATTTAGCACAGAGGAAAGAGGGGGAGGATGCAGGAAAGATGAAACGATTATTTACCACCAGAGCTGCCCTCTGAAGACGATGATGGAGGATGTTAGCTTGTTTTAAATTAAATCAACTTTATCTGTTCCACATGGCTGTTGATGACGACCTTCCTATCTCCTTTACAATAATGCCCTACCCTGTGATGTATGTTAATAATATGAAGGTTGTTGGAAATCAGTGGAAATCATCAAATAATTAGAAATTAAGCATTATTGTTTTTGTCATGGGAGATTTTTTGATACAGCTCTTTTATTGGATGTTGTCCTCACTATCACCTCAGGGCTCGTTCCCAGGAAACCTCCAGCTGGTTCTGGTCCTGAGGCCCACCACTCTCCTCCAGCGCACACTCTCCGACATCCTCTTCAAGTTCAACAAGGATGAGTTCAAAATGAAAGTGCCTGTACGTTCCTTTCCTCTCACCTTAATTGACTCACCTGTGCCCTATTGTAGACCGCACTGCGTGCGCAAGCCCTGTAGAGGTCACATTTCGTGGTTCTGTTCCAGGTGATCATGCTGAGCTCGGTGAGTGAGCTTCACTCCTACATTGACCACACACAGCTGAGCCAGGACCTCGGGGGAACGCAAGCGTACTGTCACGAGAAGTGGATCACTCACCGCACCGTATGTACATGCATCAACACAATTTTTATGTTGCACAGAAACATTTGAAGCATAAAAAGTTGTCTGATAAGCAGCAGACAAAAACTGTTATTTCCGCAGCACACTCGACATCCATGTCAGCAAATGACCATGAAAGGACATGAATGTCTCTTCACGATGGCAAGCTATCTGGCACACATCTTCTTGTTTATTATGATGGCAGGCTATCGAGGGCTTTGCATTGATGGTGAAGAAGACGGCCCAGGCCCTGCAGTTGTTTGGCACTGAGCTGGCTGAAACAGAACTCCCCAATGAAACCCAGGCCACAACCCTACTCCTCAGTGCACACGGCTGCCGGAAAGACAAGATGAAGGTGAGCCTTCATTTGTCAGTCAGATCCATCTGTTTATGTGCGTCGTATAGTTCAGGGGTCAGCAACCTTTCCTGTCAAAAGAGTCATTTTAGGCCAAACAAATAATCATAAATCTGTCTGGAGTTTCAAAACCTTTAAACATTGTGATTAATAATACACTGTGTTAGTGTTAGTCTAAAGTACTGAGGGCTTAGGAGCTAATTAGAGCTGCACCATAACAGAAAATGTGCAGCATCCAATACTTTGAGATTCATTTTCTTCTACCTTTCGTCTTCGGTTTTTTGATGTATTTATTTTTGGGGTAATTTATCAGAATTTGTTTTTATACATTTTTCAGCCTGTCTGTAAAATTTCTGAAATTTTTTGCAATCGTATGCACACATTATGTTAATATTGTACATTTCTTCTTCTTTGGACAATTTATGGCAATTGTTTTGTTACTTTTTTTTGCTATCAAATTTCTGCCATTTTTGGCAATTTTTGTGGACATTTTATGGTAATTTTGGGGGTTTATTTTTTTGTTTTTAGACATTTTGAAGTTAGTTTTTTAACATTTTCTTTTCTGCCTAAAAATACTTTTCCAGACTTTTTTTTTGCAATCTTGTGTGCATTATACAGGCATTTTTTTTGTTTTTGTTTTTCGTCTTTGGACATTTTATGGTCACATTTTGGACCTTTTTAGTTATTCTTTTTAAACTTTCATCTTCCTTTTGTCTCTCTTTTTCTGACAACTTATAAATGTGGACATTTTTTGAATATTTAATAATTCACTTTAAAAAAAAATCTAAATTATTAATTCATTCCAAGAATATTTTGTCTAAAAAATTAAAATAAATATGTAAAAAAATAATAATAATTCTACAAAAGTTTTTAGAGATTCACAGGGAGCTACAGGAGAGGGACTTAAGAGCCACATGTAGTGTAGTTGATTGTCTATGTGTGTTTGTCAAGGATGATCTTCTGGTGGCTCTGAGCCAAGGCAGCAGCCTGTTGGAGTGCATCAACAAACCTTTGATGCACAACCCTGACCACAACATGAACCAGGATGAACTGGAGAACCTGGCAACTGTGCAGAGGTGAATTTTTGTTACATTTGCTTATTTTGATCACACAAGGCTGGACAGATTTTTCATTGAGAACCATGGTTTTGTGAGGTAGGAAATTAATAATGACTTAGCTTGTTGATAGTTGTCTTGTCGTTTTTGAAGCTAAACTGGTACTGTTGATGTTTTTTTGGCCTCATGAGCGCACTGAAGACTCATAGTGTTGTGTCAACTGGCATTAAGCTCTCTGAGCAGCATTCCAACTGAGTTTCGGAGTTTTCCACCATCACCTCCTTCTCTGCGCTTTCCCAGACTGCTGTCTCAGCTAGACGAGACGGAAAGGGCTTTTGATGAGTTCTGGGGGAAGCACCGGGCCAAACTGGAGCAGTGTCTTCAGCTACGCCACTTTGAGGACAATTATAAGGAGGTTAGTCAATCGAATCAACTGACAGTGCTGAAGTTTCTTTGACTCATTTTGAATGTGTTTTGCAGGTGAGGCTTCTGCTGGATCAGCTGTCTGAGAAACTGGCCACCTTCAATGAGGTGGGGATCAGCCACGTCCACGCTGACCATATCCTCAGTGATCTCGCCACCTACGAGGAGAGAGTCTGCGTAAGTGATGAATACGCTAAACAGAAATATTAATACGGCTTATAAAATTGACCAAACTTGGTCAGCGGGGCCCAGTTGGTAGTCGTCACTGGGTGAAGGGGTGAGCGTCTGTAAAGTGCTTTCTTCACTGTGATGCTATCAGATGTCTGCAACCTGCGGCTCTGGAGCCACATGTGGCTCTTTATTCTAAACTATTAATTATATTAATTAATTAATATTAATTAATTATTCTAAAATGAATAATTTGATATTTTAAAAAAAATGTCAGAGTCCAAATAAGTTGTCAGAGGAGAGAGATGAAAGGTACATAAAAAGGTTTTTAAAAATATCTAAAATGTCCAAAAAGTGACCATAAAATGTCCAAAAAGAAGAAGAAAAAACATAAGATTACATATAATGCAAACAAAATTGGCCCAAAAAAGTTTGACATTTAATTTTTTTTAAAGGCAGGAAATAAAACGTTCAAAAAGTAACCATAAAATGTCCAAAAACAAGAAGGCAGGTTTTTTTTAAAGGCAGAAAAAGAAATGTTCAAAAAAATGTCCAAAAACAAAAGAAAAAATCCCCAAAGTTACCATAAAATGTCTACAAAATTACGGAAAAAAGTCAGAAAATTGATAGCAAAAAAATGCACAAAAAAATAAAAAACCAAAACAAACATATATATATACAATGTCCAAAAAAGGGAGAAAAGAGGCAGAAATTACCATAATATGTGCATAAAATTGCCAAAAAAAGTCTAAAAATGTATGGGGAAAAAATCTGATACATTTTTTTTTAAATAAAATAATATTAATAATCCAAAAACAGAAGACAAAAGAGAGAAGAAAATTCATATTTTGCACATTTCTATATTTATCTTCATATGTTCTATTATGGTGCAGCTCTAATTAGCTCTTAGGCTATATTAGAAACCAGCAAAGCTAACTTTATGTTTAAATAGCTGAACATTATTGTGTTTTATAAGGCTAAACGACAGCATGAACAGTAGCTGTTTTCAAAGTGATCCCTACCTCGGGTGGACTTGAGAGAAGAGACAACAAAAGCCTGTAAAAATGGAAGGAAACAATGTATTTTTAAGATAACTTCATGATGTTTAGTTCTATTTTATTAAATTTTTTGCTCATTTACTAAGAGAAACTGCACGGTTCTTATTTATTTTTCCTAATCAGTGGTTCCTGTGTTGACAAAAGTTGTGTTTGGTTTGTGGTCCACAGGAGGCAGTGGACAGAGCTTTAGCTTTGGCCGGTGAAGGTGATGACCTCATCCAGAAGGCTCACTACGCTCAGGATTCCATTGTGCCGAAAAGCAGCGAGCTACGAACGCTCTGCCAGGAATTGAGCGACAACTTGAAGGCTAAGAAGGAGCTGCTCCTCAAAGCCCGAGAGTTGCATCGCTGCTTGGAGGGGGTGAGCAACACGTGTGTACCGAAACACACAAACAGTTTTCATGTGTTCATTCTTGTCTCATCGTCCTCTACAGGCTTCAAAGTGGTGCGATGATGGTATTTACCTGCTAGCCTCTCAGCCTGTGGACAAGTGTCAGTCACATGAGGGGGCGGAGTCAGCGCTGCAGGAGCTGGAGGGGTTCCTGGCGGACGCATGCCAGCACCGACTATCGGACCCGGGTAGCATCTGGATGGATTATGAGGCAGTGCTCGACCAGCAACTCAGGGTACTGTTCGGGATCCGGTTTGGGCAATTGCTGTTTGAATATGACATTGACGCTCTTATCGCTGCTGAGTAGGAGCAAGTGGAGAAGGTGTTCCAAAAGCAGACGTCAATGCAGGAGATGTTCGACAAGAGGAGGGTCAGCCTGAACAAGCTTGCAGCCAAGCAGACCAGGCCAGTGCAGCCGGTCGCTCCCAGACCTGAAGCCTTCATTAAATCTCCTCTCAGCTCACCTGGTCAGTCTCAACATGTTTCCTGCAACATTAAACACCAGATAGTGTGTTCTTTTTAAAAAAAAAAAATCTCTACAACATATATATGTTTTGACTCTATCCTAATTTTCTGCCTCAGCACATCGAGGTAAACTGGATAGAAGCCACTCTGAGGGAAACGAAATCTGTGACAAAGTGGGTGAAGTCATGATTTTATCTGTAGTTATATACCAGGGGTCAGCAACCTTTCCTTTCAAAAGAGCCATTTTGGACCAAATAAATAACCAAAAATCTGTCAGGAGTTGCAAAACCTTTGAACACTGTGATGAACAAAACACTGCGTTAGTGTTAGTCTAAGGGCCCATGTATCCACCAGTAATTAGAGTTGCACCATAATATGCAATATCCAATACTTTGAGATTCATTTTCTTCTCCCTTTAGTCTTTTGTTTTTCATCCATTGTTAGACTTTACGGCCTTTGTGTAAAATTTCTGACATTTTTGGCAATTTTATGCACATATGGTTATTTTCTGACTTTTTCCTTTTTTGGACATTTTATGGCAAATTTTTTATTTTTACTTTTTTTGTTGCTGTTTTTTTCTATCATTTTTCTCCCATTATTGGCTATTTTGTGGACATTTTATTGTAATTTGGGGGGTTTCTTATTTTGTTTTTGGACATTTTATAGTAGCTTTTTGAGCATTTTTTCCCTGCCTTTTTTAAAACAGATTTCTGACTTTTTTTGTTGTTGCAATTTTGTGTGCGTTTATATGCCGTTTCCTTTTCTGCCTTTTTTAAAGATACATTTTTACTTTTTAGAGCAATTTTGTGTGCATAATATTGTAATTTTATGTTTTTCCTCTTCCTATTTGGACATTTTATGGTTACTTTTTGAACATTTTCTTTTTCGACTTAAAAAACTTGGACTTTTTAATTTTATTTATTTTAATTTTTTATTTTTTTGCAAATGTGTGTACATTATATGGTAATTTTCTGCCTTCTTTTGTTTTTGGACATTTTAATATTTTATGGTTACTTTTTGAGCGTTTTCTTTTCTTCTTTTTTGTAAAATAAATTTTCTGACTTTTTTGACAATTTTGTGTGCATGATATGATAATTTTATGTTTTTTTTCTTCCTTTTTGGACCTTTTATGTTCACTTTTTGGACATTTTCAGTTATTTTTTAAAAACGTTTTAAAAACCTTTTGTCTCTCTTTTTTCCTGATAACTTATAAATTTGGACTCTGACATTTTTTGAATATTAAATTATTATTTTTTTCAAACAATTTTTAAATCATTCAAAGAATATTTTATCTAAAAAAAATGTAATAAATATGTAATATGCAGGTTGCAGACCCCTGTTAAAGACACTGTACATGCCACTCTTATACTTTTACTTGTCCTCCCAAGGGAGACAGACAACTGCAGAATGGAGAGGGTAAACGCAGACACGGCTCTTTATCGGAGGAGGAGGAGAACCTGGCAGTGCTCAGGAGGTGAGCATCAGACTTAGGACTGTTTGGCCACAAGCATGTATTGGAGACCTTCTCTTCTTGACCTCTGCTTGCGGAGGGGGCCTCGTGGGGGTGGGGTTCTTCCTCCTTTCCCAACTTGGGGTTTTGCCCTCTCTGTGTGTTCTGGTGGCTATCCTGCCCTGGGCTTAAGGGGCGGTGGTGAGTGCCTGGCTCTCCTATTGGTGGCCGGTTTTGAGGCCTGGGGCACCCTATAATTTCCTGAAAATGTAATAAAATTTGCACTTGACTCGATCAAAAATGTAAGAAAACCAAATAATGTCATAATTTCACCTGTAATATAGGGGGTCTGATACATTAATAATTTTTTTACAGAAAATGTAATGCCATATTACTCATTTTACATGTATTCACTTTAATCCAAGTGTGAAGCCATCACATGACAGTTGCATGTACCTGTTGCTGTTGTGAGTGAGGCACGAACTCATCTGACACACTACCACATTTATTACATTATCTGTCAGGTTTTAATTGATCAGTTTTGAGAAACAAAGGCCCACCTTGAAAATGTAATAAATCACCAATAATGGTAAAGTATGCATTATCGGTAAAAATATCATTACATGTGCCTGTAGACACATTCATGGGATTCAGTTGCTTGGATGGGGCCACTACTTAATTACTATAAACAGCTCTTATGATCTTGCGAGCTTCTTCAGCTGTGCCCTCACTTGCATGCTACAGGTGTTTAAAATCTATACAGCCACTCCCACCACACTCCATTGCTCAGCCAGTTCCACCATCCGTTGTCCCTGTCCTGTCTTCTCCTATCCTACTGTACATCATCCTGTGCTTCTTTTACTGTTGTCCCATATAGAACTTGACTCCAATGTGACAGTAGTATATACAGTAGCCTACTTTGTTTTGTTAATTTCCCCTACAACTGATTTCCTGTCTCTAATTGTTTATTTTTCTCTGTCCGCTCCCCCATTAAACCCCGTTTTGTCCAACTGCAAGTTTCAATATCATTATGCAAACTGCCACTTTGCCAGTACTGAAAAAAAAACTGCTGTTGCACAGACAAACTGAGAGGTTTAACCAAGAGGGTTTAAAAAAATCGTTTGGAAACGATTGTCTCTCTCTCTTCCTGTTTGCAGGCACGTCATGAACGAGCTGCTGGAAACGGAGAGGGCTTATGTGGAGGAACTGCTGTGTGTCTTGCAGGTTCTTGTTAACTACCCCTCAACACTTTATACATGTTGTACAACATCCCTTTGTGCCACTACCGTTATCAGCTGAGTTATTGTTTATTGCAGGGCTACGCGTCTGAGATGGATAACGCGGCCATGGCGCACCTTATCCCCCCACATTTGCAGAACAAGAAGGAGGTTTTGTTTGGCAACATGCCAGAAATCTACCACTTCCACAAGAGGTGAGGGATTGCCCTCTATCTGTTAATGATGAGCCTACCTTTATTTTGAGGTTCAAATTGAATGGCTCTTTACTGATTCCAAGCACTTTTTGCTGCTGCGCTAAGTTGTATTCTGCTGTTACCATGGCAACTCCGAATCACCTGACGTAGTAGTATGTAATAATGCCCTTGCATCGAGGCTATAGTTACAGTTGTTTTTAACTTAACCACAATATTTATTTTAGGATATTAGGTTTTATCACAGCTCCAGAGAGTAAAAACCTTGAAATAATTTGGCTTCTACTCACCAGGTGGAGACGAGCTCGTTTAGCTGCCACTTGAGTAGAAGCATTACTCGGGAGACGTACGTGAATATGCAAAGTTGTCTCTAGTAACAGTTGTGACTTTATATTTGACTTTAATTTAATCCGACTTGAAACATGAGATGGACTTATAAAAAAGTCCATACGTATTTACTTCCGCAAACACAGCGTTGTGAGTTTGTATCTTCTTCTGCGCATGCGGGTCACTTTGGGGACGCATTTCGTCCACACAGCAGACAGACTGAGGTTGCAATTAACATGTAATGTGAACGCTCACTCGAAAAAATTGGATTTCACCAAGCAATTGGAATTGAGCATTAATACATGCAGTGTGAACGTAGCCTTAGTCATACTAGTGTAAAGAGAAATTATCAATGTATAGTAAAAGAAAATAAGTTGATTGTTAAACCTCCATTTTTTAATCAAGGCATGTTATGCCCACATTTTTGCCTGGTTTCCAAATGGTGCATTTGATTTTTTTAGTTTTAATTGTTTTCCAAAATGCTGTTAAAATGGACACAAAAATCAGTTGTTACGAGTAGTAAAACTCTAATCAGCACCTTCTGATTCTTTATTTTCCAGGACATTCCTCAGGGAGTTAGAGCTGTACGCAGACTGTCCAGAGCTGGTTGGGAGATGTTTCCTGGAAAGGGTGAGCAAATGAACACCTTGTGCAAGAAGGTGGAAAACATGAGTCTTTATTGAACAAAACTTCTCTTTCCTCGCTTAGATGACAGACTTGCAGATCTACGAGAAATACTGTCACAACAAGCCTCGCTCCGAAAGCCTCTGGAGACAGTGCTCCGACTCGGTCTTCTTCCAGGTACTGTCACCACATGCATGTGTTTATATTTTTGCTTGAGTGATTGACATCTTTATTTTACAATCTCCGCCAGGAATGTCAGAAAAGGCTGGAGCACAAGCTTGGCTTGGATTCTTATTTGCTGAAGCCTGTGCAGAGAATCACAAAATACCAGCTGCTGTTGAAGGTAACATGTCGTCTTTTAGCCTCAAACTACAGTAGAATTGTTGTGGTAAAAAAACAAACAACGGAAGTGATTAGTATTTTTTGCTTCCTGCAGGAAATGCTAAAGTACAGTAAAAGCTGTGACGGTACAGATGACCTGCAAGAGGCTTTAACAGCCATCTTGGGCATACTTAAGGCTGTCAATGACTCCATGCACCTCATCGCCATTACAGGATATGAGGTGAGACAATATACAGGGCAAAGAATCATCAATATTTGCCAGGATTAAAAAAAATGTTGGTGAGGCATCCAAAGCACAAACATGCATGGTACCTTGAAGTTGGAGCTGCTCACCCTGCTTCGGGTTAACATTAACTGCTTGACGGAAACGTCAGTTCCGTGCTACAACTAGAATTTAATTGGTTTGGTTTATGGTTTTATTGAACATTTAAACATAAAGACAACACAAAACACATTACAAGTATAAAATATAAGTTGAAGTAAAAAATAAAAACAAGAATAGGAAGAAAGAAAATAGTTTATATGTTCAAAGGGGGTAGGAGGAAGTTAAAAACTTGAAAGAAAACAACAACAAAAATTATCTATTGTGAAGAACACACAATGGTGGCTGTACTTTGTTGTTGTTCGTTGTCTTCTGTGTGGTTACTTTTTAGTTTCTCACTTTAGAGTTCCAGGCCTTTATTTTTCTAAGAAGCCATCCATTTTCTATACCATTTATATATTTAACCGAATATTTTTTTTATATATTCATTTTAGAAATATAAATTGTTTGTATATTTATGAATCTATTATTTTCATATTATTTTATGTTATTGTGCTTAAGTTACATTAGTAGTATAATGACTTATGAATTTGTGCCAATGGGTCAGACTTGTGAATTAATAAATATTTAAAGCACCACCGGTGTGTTCTTTTGGTAATAAAGTTTATGACACATGGTGGTATCTGATGTCAGAGTGAAGCCTACTAATGGGTACCACCTGTTTTAGGGGACGTCAACCCCCAAAAAATGTTTTGACAATAATATGTTCTATGCAGCCCCACTCGTCTAAATACGGTATTCTGGTTAATATTGTATTATCGGAATATGAGTCAATCAGCAAAATCCAGTTTTTATCATTATAAGAAGGCGGCCATTTTCTCCACTTGCTGTCGAGTGAAAATGACATCCCAGTTGCTCAGGGCCCAGGTAACAACCAATCACAGCTCAGCTTCAGAAAACAGATGAGCTGTGATTGGTCGTTGCCTGAGCCCTGAGCAACTGTGATGTCATCTTCAGTCGACAGCAAGTGGCAAAATGGCCGCCCCCTGAGATGGATAAAAGTGGCTGGATTTTGCTGCATAGCTCATAGTTCAAAAATATATTAATCAGAATTTCATGTTTATTATTGTCAAGAACTGTTTAAGGTTGACTTCCCCTTTAAAGTTTCCCTGAAGGGAAATAATGAGGCTTTTATGTGAGATGAGGTATTTATTTGTTCAAGTGTTACTATTTAAGGAAATCCAGTAATTGAGACACATTTATCATCATCAACCATCACACCCTGTGTTGAAAACCGATCAGGATACATTTTTTCCATTAATTTTCAATTCAATTGAATGGAAATGTGACTGAAGAAGACACGCGTCAAATCCATTCTGTCTTTCCTTTACCAGGGCAACCTGAGTGATTTGGGCAAGCTGCTGATGCAGGGCTCGTTCAGCGTGTGGACGGAGCATAAGAAAGGCCACGCCAAGGTCAAGGACCTGGCCCGCTTCAAGCCAATGCAGAGGCACATCTTCCTACATGAGAAGGCCCTGCTCTTCTGTAAACGAAGGGAGGAGAGCGGCGAGGGCTACGAGAAGGCTCCCTCATACAGCTTCAAGCAGTCACTCAGCGTGAGCGCCTCTCCATTCGGGGCGTACAGTCGACCCCGAATACTCACTTCGGCACCTGCAGATTCGCTTAGTCGTAGATTATTTTCAATATTTGTTAGTTTTTTTGCATTTTTTCCCCCTCAATTTTAGTTATTAGATCTTAGAAAACATAGTGATTTTTCAGAAGACGATGTTAATCAGAATGTTTTAAAGATCCCCCCCCACAATTACATTTCAGTGGGAATCAATTTTGCGCAAATTTGAGCTATTTGCAGGCCAGCCCAGTTCCTATCCCCCAGGCAAATAGCGGGAGTCGACTGTATTCCCTTATTTCTGTTTGCTTGGTGTGTTATTTGAAATTTCACTGGATTTCCTGCTTCGACAGATGAACGCTGTGGGCATTACCGAAAATGCTAAAGGAGACAACAAGAAGTTTGAAATTTGGTGTAACTCCAGAGAAGAAGTCTATATCGTGCAGGCATGTTGACATCCTAATAGCTTCCAATGATAGTAAGTTAGCACAAAGAAAAAATGTGCTAACTTGTTGCATGTGTGCTTGACATTTCAGGCACCGACGACTGAAGTGAAAACAACCTGGGTGAAGGAGATCAGGAAGGTTTTAACAACTCAGCTGGAAGCATGTAGAGGTCAATATAGTCATTTCTAATCACAACATCAGCTTTGCCTATTGCTAGGAATTTTTGTCCCGTTTCAACCTTTATTGAGACAAGGCACCCATTTTACATTAGGAAACTCTCTCTCCACACCACCAAGCAAAAATTTAGTAAAAAGTATAAATACTGATCAAATGAACAAATTGACTGAAATTGAATAATTGATGATGATCAACTGATTAACTCTTACAAGTGGACGTCCAGTAAATGTTTATCCGTCTCTGATTAGAAGCAAGTCAACAGAGGGCGCCAGATCAGGTTCTCCAATGTCCCCCAGTGGAAGGAGGACCTGAGAATCAAAGGTAAGTGTGATTTTACTCCTAATGAAAGTGACGTTCTCAAGGTCAAAATTCTTGATTTGTGTCCAGCAGCAGTCCATTCAAGATGGGTCAGAGGAGTTTGAAGAAAGGAGACGAGAGGAAAGCAGAGCGGTGCAGCCTTGATGCCAATTCCTCTCCTTCGCCAAAGTCAGCAGGAAAAGGTGACCTTCCAGGATTGTTTCATGCTTCATTCATGCATGCTAATTGTACCTTTTTTCCCACCTGTTGTCTGATTCATGTCTTTCCTCACTTTTCCTTCCTTTGAGTGTCTTTTAACTTACCTTGCGCCTTTCCTCTATTTCTGTATTATCTGCCTTTTCCTCCGGGTCGGAAGAGAGAGCCACAAGCCCTACCTCAGACAGAAGCGCCGCAGCTAAAAAGCGCTTTACTTTACAGGGCTTCAGTAACCTCAAAGCTCAGAAAGGTAACTGCAGGTCATTTTGGCCCATCACATCAGATCATCATGCCTATTGTGAGAAGTTCGACATTCAGCTTGACATTCACTTAGTGGAGCACATGTCCAGAAAGTCATTTTAAGAAATTGTGGGAAATAACATTAACATGTGCAGTTATTGTAAGGTATATTCATATGTTACGACCCTGTGATGTTTTTAGATATTTTTTTTTTTTAACTGCATAGCACTCAACCTTTCGGCAATAATAACAGACACAATTTATTGATGGTGCCACGCCACCAAAATGAATAACACAACTACGGTATACCAAAAAATAAATAAACTACAGTCCCTACGTAGCAAAAAAAATAGGGCAACTGGCAAATTTAGATTTTATTTTTCTTTGTTACAAACCCAACAAATTCTTCACACACAAAATTGCTGATAAACATTCGATACACTTTTTCCATGACAAACGGAGAACAAAATCCCACTTGTCATCACACCATTCACCACTAGATGGCAGGCATTTCATAGTTGCGCTTACACTGTGTCTTACTGCCCGATACTACAATGTGAGTAGGTCTTATAATTGTTTACGGATTTGAAATATGTGGGACAAACGTATATTACAATTTTGAGTGAGTTGATTTTTCTGGAGGGGGGGTGTGTGTACAAAATGAGTTCTTGCACTTAATGTTGGTTTCTTGTTCAGCAGTTTTGTGATGACCTTGAATGGGAATTTTTAAGAGAGCCCTTTACACTGGAAAAAAAATTGCAATTTAATCACAGTTTTATGTTGGTGCAGTGTCTCGTGTCAATCTTGCTAAATCACAACTAGTTTAAGAAAAATTTAACTGACTCCAAATCTTAGAGGCAAAATAATTATAGAGTCAGTTCATCACAGTGATTCATTGTGAGATCCAACATTGCATACTTACCTCCACAGAGCCGCCGAGCACAGATGATAAAAGTTTCACCTTGCCCATCAGCATTCTGCTGTGTCCAGGTATCACACAGCAGCAGTAGCAGTGTCATTCAGTGCAGCCTTGATGTTTTCCCACAGCAAAAGAGACACTTTGATGGCAAAATCACAGTAGGAATTGTGAGGTCTTCTCACCCGGTGTGTTGATGAATAGTGGTTTAGATACAAGATGTAAAATGTAGATGTCCACGCCCCAGACGTGAAACTTGTGATGTTTTCGCATACTGTCACCTGTGCTTCACTCCGTAACCAAATAGAAGGCAAACAGTAGGAAAAAAATGAATCCTTCCTCCACTTGTTGCTTATAGAGTTTGTGTTGTTGCACATTTTGAATGATGTGGTCTCTCTTTAGTGCTCTAACACACAAACTGCTTTGGGACAAATATTTTTAGGCTCCCCGACCAGCCCGGATCACAAGACTAAGCGTCAGAGCGACCCGACGCCGTTCGGCTTTAAAGGTAACTTCCAATATCCATGCATCCATTCACGGCGGTGAGTCCTTCATTAAAGCCTGAAACATGAAATATATGAGGGGGAAAAAAATCGGATTCCATGTAAATAGAGTATTTATTGGTCCTTTTGAACAAACAAACAAAAAAATATTTGAAAATATTTTTTTTATTTGTGTTATATTTGATACATCCGGTCACAAGGCTTTAAATCCGTACATTTATTACTGTCAAAAATATTATAAAAAACAGACATATCAAACATATTAGTATTTTTTAAAAATCTGAAAGAACATTTCCCAGTATTAATAAGTAAAGTTGTCTCTCCTTCCTCAATTGGGGCGAGGCCGCTGAAAAAGCCATCAGCTGGATGATACTGCCCTCTAATGGATTATCCGTGCAATGCATGTGTCAGATCATATATGTCAGGGTTTTAATAGGGAAAAAAATATTATACTTGTGAAATAGAGGTCACAAAATGTCTTGTACTTAATATGACATGTTAGAGGCTTAAATTGCATAGTATGCCTGCTTTCATGAACGTTTACATGACAACAATCTAGGAAAAACTGGAACATTTTGTTCTGCTTTCTCGTCTCTCGCCTCAGGCTGGAGCAAGGCCTCTTTCTCCATGGACGCGTCAGAGGAGCACGAAGGCTACTCCAGTGGTGAGGATCCTCTCAACTCTGACCCAGAAGACGACAATACCAAGAAGCTGGTGAGACATGCGCAGTTTCACGTTTGTACCATTTATGTCAGCTGTGTCTCGGATTGATGCATATTTCTTACTGTGTTAGTATTTATTAGTTTTGAAATAATGTTATGGGTGTATCTACTTCCAATATATTTTATGAATTTTTCATTGCAAAAAGCCAACAGTGGTGTTTCAATTGAGTGCATTCAAATCAATGGCAAAAAAACAAACAAAACATCATAGCAGCTGTAAGTAGCAGGAACATGAGGTGTGAAACGGGTGCTAAAAAGGGTGAAACCCAAGAAAACTGTCTAAAAACAACAATCATCCAACAACCCACTTACACAGCGTTTTTAGGACAAGTCACTGTAACACTGGCGCGTCTCGAATTTGAAGCCGTTTTTTCACTCGATTTTCTAGAGGTGATATCACACAAGGACGTTGGTCAAAAGGGCCTTTTTTTTGCAACACAAAAAAAAGGTAAACATTTTTAGAACCCAAAATTAATTTTCAAAATTCTTGATGTGTTGTGCTCAGGTTGAAGTTGCCATTCCAAATATGCCCAGTCTTCTCTGTTGCTATTATAAACAGAAAAAGGGTCCGTAGAAGGGTCAACATAGTAAATATTAGACTTTTTGCATACAATAGTAAAGCTCCTCGAAACTCAGTGAATGTTTAATTATTATTTTTAACAAAACAAACACATTTTAAAATGATAAAGCAGCAAATAAAGTTTGTGGAACACAAATTTGGAATGTGACTATTTCTTGGGCTACAGTTATGGGATGGGATGTTCACACCTTTGATTATATTGTAAGTATATTATTTTTATATGATTTCATATTGCAGTTTTCACATGATTTATAGGTTATTACGTGGGCGAGTACCGATACCCGGTATCATTATTGGGTTGATACACGTGGCCTTATTTCAAAGTAGCGGTACTTGCTGCGACTGATACCAGGGTTGGAGATAAGAAACTGTCAAGAAATTATATATTGGGATATGTAGGTCTTCTTTTTTTCTTCTTCTCTGGTCTTTCTTTCAAATGATCTGTCATTGTTTTTTTGAGTGGGGTGGAGGTATTTTTGTGTTTTGGGGGAAAGTTGGCAACTTTCTCAAAAGAGATACAATCGAGCAGATGTGTCTGATCACCTAGCACTTATATCTTTGTGAACAGTGCACTGGTAAGTACACGGCGACGGGCGACTACGAGAAGGGTTCCACCCAAGAGGTGGCGGTGAAAAGCGGAGACGTAGTGGAGCTGTTGAAGGAGGGGGAGAATGGACAGTGGTGAGCCACACTTGCCCTCGATCACTGAACATCCAATTATAAATCACAAATAATGCACAGTGTGTATCTGTGTATGTTTGTTACAGGTTAGTGCGTAACCTGAACACCTCCACAGAGGGCTGGATGGCCACTGCCAATTTGGTTACCCTCATTGCAAAGTCCAAGTCGTGCCAGTCACTTACCAGCTCAGGTACCAAAATCGGAAGGGGTGAGGACATACACTATACATTATGGGCTAACGCTATATGCGGGAGATAGTGAGCGGTAGTGAGGGAAAATGAAGCTTCGTGAAACACTTGCGATATTTAAAAAAAAAAAAACTATTTTTAGATGGCGCTCATGGCTTAAAGATGCAGTGGAAATGTAATCAATTTCTTTATCTTTAAACCAAAAGCACCATCTTGAGTAGTAAATAAATATCGCAAGTGTTTCATGAAGCTTCATTTTCCCATCACTAGTGACTGGGCCCGCAAATAGTGAAAATCCATGAATAAATTATACCAGTTTGTATTGATTTTGTTTTTTGTTTTCTTTAAATTAATGTGCATATACTGCCAATAACCATTTCCCATCAAAACGGGTTGGCTCCCCAAAAAAGAAAACAGATCCTAAACTAAATATTTTTCAAAATGTAATAGGTGAATCTGGGGTGGCGAATTGTGAAAGTTCAGTTTGTACTCTATTGTCACTTTATTAGGTATACCTGCATGCTTTAAAGGTAGAGTATGCAATCGCCAAACTGTTAGCAACATTTAAATGTAGCCTCATTTCACCCAAAGTAGAAATGCGATTCCTTCTTATATTGTTATTCTATTGTTGATTCTTGCTTATCCACCTTTTATCCAGATTCCTTGCAAAAACCAAATGAACAGTGAAAACAAAACAACCATGAAATGTTTTTTTTTTCAAAAGCTACAAAATGTAGTTAGGCCGTACTTCAGTAATTATTGGCCCTAGGTCGTGTATTTACTTAGCTGCAGATGGCCGTTGGTGTCTTTTAGACTTTATTGGAATAATATTAAACAATGTGGCTGAAGTTTTCCAACTAAGGAACTAAGTAAAACGTTAAAATTGAGAGAAAAAAGATTATTATGGGGCAATTTTTTTTGCAAATGTACCAAAAATTAAGGCAGAAATAAGAAACTCAAAATGGTAGATTACATAAGGCAAAGTCATCTTTTACATTTACAACATGCAGTAAGCCCTCACACTCATTTGTTGACGCGCTTCTTATTTGGTTAGCAACACAGTTTTCTCAAGAGTTATTTGTGTGTGAAATGGTTGCATTTCATAAACGGTAACTGCCAAAATCAATCAATCACAATCAGTGACTCTACTTTGCGCGTGTGTTTCAAAACAGAAGGCAGCGGATCAGAACACCTCAGCACATCATCCAGTTGCAGCGAAACCTGCACGCCTTTCACAGACGTCAAATCCTGAGCTGGCCAGCACGTTCCCTCGTGCCCACGCCACTCCGTCCCTCCCTGTCTGTACTGTCCGTATATGTTAATGATACCTACCATTAAAACCAGCATATTTTTAAGCATCTTGCATCCTAAGCGGGAGGAACGTAGATAATGTTAGAGATGTAACGGGCCAGCAGGACTGATCTCGGTTAATGCATCTATCACTGGATGTGGACCACACCCATCACGTCTCCCAGGAACTAACGCCAATGCGAGAGCACATTTAAAAGAGTGACAATTACAAACGGCTAATTTAGCTGCTGTATTACATATTTATTTGTAAGAAATGCAACAAAAACACAAATGTTACTTTAGTCACTTTTACTTCTATCTTATTTTTTTACTACTTGTTTGTCCTTTGCTGTCATTAGCATACTTTGCCATCATCTGTTTGTGTGTGACATGTACAACACAATCTACAAAAAGAAAACATTTATAATCAGAGGTGATTTGTATAGCGCTAACTTATTGTCTTCATGCTCTGAATGTAGATATTGTTTATTAATGCCTGTCATGAGATGTTTATTATTCAAGCTGCTATATTGTACATTATTTATGGTAATGTCACTACCCAGTGACTTTTTTAAAATGTATATGTATAAAAAGAAAACTTGATGATTATTAACTCATGTTTTGTTGTTTTTGTGTGAGGATAAATATTTCAAAATAAAAGAATAATAAATCAGACAATATATTTGTGTAAGTAATATAAATTAGTTTCTGAGGTTGCCGCATTAGTGCTATGCACTAATATCTCACAGTTGGGAGGTTCACTTTTCTAAACATGACTCCACTCCTTTCTCCAGGTACTCTAGTTTCCTCCCACATTCCATAAACTGTCATGTTATGCTTGAGTTCATTGGTTTAAACTCCTTTATAAATGCTTTTATATTCTTGAGTTATTTCTGTTGAAGCGGTTCAAAGTACATATGATTTGGATAAAATGTCATTCATTAATTGTTTTCTTTTTCTGTCAAGGTTATAAGTCTTCCTGTCTGTGGTTTATGATTTATCAGTTTGGGTAGATAGTATTCCTTTCATGTATTGTTATATTTTTTACATACAGTTAAAACTAGTTAATAGTGGTGAGCAGATCAATCCAAATATCGATACCAAGATGAGAGCGATTATAATAATAATAATGTCCCGAATGTTACACGGTCAAATCCACAGACAGGCAGCCTGTCTAACCCACGTAAGTATGCGACGGCCATGTTGGCAGGGGCGACGTTCTCATCAAAGGCATTAAAGTCAAAAAATAACTTGCCCATTTTTGTTTTGTTCTACCAATTTCGAGGTTTTTTCCCCAGCAATATAGAAAGAAGAGAAAGGCAAACATAATTCGTCTTAAGGTTATTGCTACACCGCTTAATAGAAAATGGCATTTTGTGCAGCGATAAATGCAGCACAATATGCAGGAGCGCAAAGCGCCGACGTCTCTGCCCCTACTAGCTTAGCATCGCCGCAGGCACGTGGTTCAAATGGGGCGTGTCTATCTATGAGCATATTGACATGGATGGCCGTGGGCGCGATAGCTAACGTTTAAAATAGAAACGAAAGTGTGGTGAACTAGCCAGTTAAAATGCATCCCAGTCAGAAGTTAGTCTGCGTGCTTTGTCAAAGGGCCGAAGAAACGGAAACAACCGCTGCACTGTTAACCAAAGACGATGTCACGGCTCATCAGAACTGTTTGGTAAATATGATAAATACTATAGTGTGTGATTCTGTTAGCATTCGCAAGGAAGAAAAGTTCGCTAGCGTCATATATTAAGAAGATGCTCAGCTTTTTGGGATTGACAGTCAGAGAGGCATTCATTTAACGATGTATATTATTATTTTTCCCCTCGAGCTAAATAAATGTCAATCGAATTATTATCCTTAGTAAAACTTAGTTTGACACACTTTTTGTATGAGATTGTGCAAGTGTGCCTAATAAAGTGTCCAAATGATTTGTATTTTCAGGACCGTTTCCTAGCATGAAAATCCTGTTTAAACCTCTTTAGGTTTACTGTTATAACATTTATGTTATAAATATAAATTAGGCTACATGAAGCTGGTGTAAGCCTACCTACTGCACATCGCTGTGAAGTATTACATTTAGCCAGTCTCTTGACCGCTGTGCTGATGCAGCACACAGGAAATACAAATCATGACTATGCTCTTCCTCTGAGAACTAAGAACTTCACATTTACATCTGTGGACAGTAGCTAACAGGATGTGGGCTGTATATCTATGTGTCCACCCATAATCTATGCTTCGAATCGTATTTTCTAGATAAATGCTATTACATCATAGTAAGAGAAATGAGAAACTGAGAACGATTGTCCTAAGTAGCCAGAGCTATAAAAAAAAATAAAAAATTAGAGCACTTAACTCACTAAAAACATGTAGCCTCTGTGTGCACATTTTATACAGGATTAACTAGGAGTTGTGAGGAAAACCCATACTTTATTCCAATTTCCGCCAAATATGAAGAAGAAAAGAAAGCTCTTCCAGTTTTTATTTTTATTTTATTACATGTTGTGGTTTACACCTCGGGCTACATGGATTTTTTTTTATATTTCCCCTTCCCAAAGATACCTTGGTCGGACCAGTGGTTGCTGAGATAAGGCCATTTGGCAATCATGCCCATTTTCATGAAAAAGTGGAAAAAAATAAAATGACGACATCTTGGCAAGCTTGAATTTGAAATGTTGGCTTTTCTTGTTATGGATTTCTGCTACACCAAATTGCACTGAAATTATATGGGGTGAGATTTTAAAATGCCATTTTTCTGGGTCATCTAAAGTGAAATGACCCTTTTTACACTCTTTGCCGTCATATTGCCATTCTTCTGCAGAGACCTCACAAAAAAAGCACAAGTAAGGCTTCAGATGCTCACTGAGCTTAAGTCTCAACATCAACACATTTTTGCATTCCACTGTGTTTAAAATCTCTGGCACAATGTTGTCAAAACTATTACAGCATACTTAACATCCACTTGTTGATATTTTTGGGAGGGGGTTCTGTCTCAAGCAAATGCAAAGTACGACTTTCATTGCCATTTGCCAATATGACGGGTTATAGGTAGTGGGTGTTACCAATTATTGAAGTGAAAGTGGTTCGTTCACAGAAACATTGTCTGAAATAAGCAGCTAACAATGATGTTTAATTTTCAAACTTGATGCGTGGGAAGACAAGCTACTAAAAAAAAAATCCATAATCTGTCCCCTTTAAACGTTATTTCTAATCCTCATTCATGTTGTTTCTGCGTGGCAGTTGTTCTCTTCAGGTATTTACTGCAAGGATTCGCCTCTGTTTGACGACCTCTTCGGTTTTGATGTGGAGGATGTGAGGGACGAGGTGAAACGTGGAAGCAAATTGGTAGTTAAGAAATATGTTCTCCCCCAAAAAAAGTCATCATTACACATTCAAAAACACTTGAATATGATCAATTATTTCTGTCAGCTGTGTGCCAAATGTAGGAGAAAAGGTGCCACGGTTGGTTGTGAGGTGAGCAGATGCCAGAAATGCTACCACTACCCTTGCGCCGTGGAAGACGTGGCCAAAACTGTTGTGGATAACGTCATGGGCAAATATGTGTGAGTTCAGTCAGTTTTTGATGGTGTTCATCCAGAATAAATAAAAAAAATAATGTTTTTGTGCATCTGTCAGGCTGTTCTGCTTCAAGCACAGTGCAAATCAACAACAGAGTAAGTCTTGGCCATCCTCCTTTAAATTGTGAGCTGAATTTGACATAACTATAATGGAATGTGTGTTTTTAAACAATAGGAAATGGTGGCTCGTCCTCAGATGAATGTGACGTTGTCTCGTCTGGATTAGCCACTAAATCAAGTTCTCCAACTAAGGTTAGTTGGTTAGATTGACACTTACGGTACATACTGATTCACTTACAAATACTGCACAATTTAACGTGCTCTAATACGGGAATATTTCAAACATTGTATTATTGATGAATATACTGTACAATAGGGGTGTAAAAAAAAATCGATTCGGCAATATATCGCGTTATTAAAGCGCACAATTCTCGTATCGATTCAACATGCAGCCGAATCGATTTTTAAACATCAATTTTTGATAGAAATATTCAACAAAATGTCTTGGTTAGGGTTCACACATGGAAGAATGTTATATTAATAGAACGTTAAGCCTTAAAATTTGATTTCAATGCTGTTCAAACATGAAACAGATTGCAATCCGTTTGTTAAATACAGTGGCTCACAGTTATAAGGCTTAAGTGCATGTTCATACAAATTGATATAAATACTGATTAGTATTTTCTAAGTTTGAGTGAAAAAAAATCGCAATAATTGACTTATGTGGTGTGTGAGGAAAATATTGTTTTAGTTTTTTTTAAGGCAAACAGATGGCAAAGGTGGGGACATGAGTGTTACACACTCTTGTACAGCAGATGGCGGTATGCACCTAAACGTCATTTGCAATGGGTGGCGGAGTTGTAGCAAGTGTAGTGATCTTTCTGAGGACCGGCAATGGACGAACACGCGAATATTACGTCGGTTTCTTCACCAGACATGCAAAACAGCGAGCAACTTTGAAGTCTGTTTCGCCCGTGCCGATAAGTTCATTTAGTCAGGACCCAGCTCGTTGAGTGTAATCGGAATGGTTTGACAAATTCCTCTGGCTTCGTCGCGATGAGGAGAACAATATGTTTTCGATATTATGATAAACAATGACTTCGTAGTTACAGAGAGAATTGCAATTATGCATAGATGCGTGCACGTACATGGTCAAAGCCAAAATGCCGGACTGATTTTATTTTTATTTTTTATTATTATTTCTTTTTTGTGCCAGTCCAGTCATGCCTGGGATTGCACCCAGGAAGTTAATATTAAACTTCCACACATGACTGCAATTACACCTGATTTAATAAAATAAAATAATGTACATTAATTCCATAATCATCTTAGAACCAGTCCAGTTCTGGGGGGATAGGCTACCCTAAGACTCCAGCAAAATATCTTCATGGAGATTGATGTTGCATTTCAAAATAAAACTCTGGAATCTCAAATGTGACAATTACACATCATTGGAGGGAAAAAAAGAAACTAATTCCTTACTTATCCCACCCGGGACTACAACCCAAGTACTTTCATTTATATTTGGTGTTGTATCCTCCCCTGACCAGCAACCCTAGTGAGAACCTTTGAAGCATCCTTGAGCAGAAGCTGTAGGAGGCCGTAGCAAAAGATATGAGGGTAGGAGGCAGTTCCCATCTGAACAGCAGCTCTGGGAGTGTGTTCTGAACTTCTGACATCCAGGAAAGAAATTGAAGCAGAAGCTGTCCAAAAACTCACAAAATCAATGGAAAACATAAACTATACTTTTTGGAATGTGTGTGGCATGTTACTGCTGGTATAAAAGTAACAACATTGCAGTAAAATAAAAATAAATAAAAAACATAACAGGGCCAGGTAGCTTTCAATATTATTATTTTTCTCCCTTCTATAAAATCGCCATTAACGAACTGTGTTTTATGTTTACATGGGTTATATGTGTCTGATCATTCTATCTATTTGATGATGCTGATCATTAACGTAAGGAAGTTAAACACAAATTTAAGAAGATGTCAAATTCTTTTTCACGGCACTGTTACATTTGTTGAGCACTCTTTATTGTGTTTTTTTATTATGATAATTTTTGTGTTTTTTTTCTTTCCCTCCCCATTTTTTGAAACAGAGACAGACGATTCTCACTGACATGTAAGTGTTTCTAAAAGTAGTACTTGTTTTTTGTTTTTTTTGTATCTGTGTGTGTGTTGTGTGTTACATCGCTATGCATGGCCTGGCATGCTCGCTTGCAATCAGTTGGCAACATGGGTGGGCAACACGTGGTTTTGTATATCATATCCAAACCACGGGACCATGCGGCCCATGATGCAATTCTTCAAACTAATAAACCCTGATGGGAACTCTTATAGAAAAATGACCAAAAAAAATCCAAATATTCGTAACATATCATGAAAAATTCTCCACCCCTGCGTTTAATATATTTGCATTAATGTAGCACGAGTGGCACTGTTTGGGTATTCTCCACATCTCCACCAGTTTACATACACTTAAAGACACAGCTTTTATTTCTTACTGACTGATGTGAAATCAGACTGTGATTGAGTTCCTTGTTTTGGAAGGGGAACCACCAATACACCTTTTCAAAAGACTGGACAGAGTTTATGGGGATGGCTGCAATAGGCTACGGTGCTGTCAAAAAGTGGGCATCCAAGAACAAAGACAAAGAAGATCCAAGTTTAGAAGTGATTAAATGTTCAAAATGTATTTTTTAATCGATCAAATTTATTCTAATTAGCTTCCTTTTAGTAATTGTTTAGACTAACCGAATACAATTTTCATTCAAATAAAAACAATTTTAAGTTGTTTAGCAATAAGTTATTATTCCACTTTTATTGAATGCTTCAAGTATTTGCCATGGTATCGTTTCAGTACTGGTATCGAGGTACTTTACACAATATAAGTAACAATCGCCAATATATAAAAGTTAGTCATTATCTCAGATGTTATCAATAAACTTATAGGAAGCTTCCAAAGGCATGACATCATCAGGGTTTTCCCAAATTGTTTAAGAGCATAGTTATTTTACTTTATGTAAACATTTGACTGAAGAAAATAAAGGGAAAGTTGTACATTAAAATAAATAAAAAACTTCTCATGTATTCATCCGTCCATTTTCTGAACCGCTAATCCTCACATTTGGCAAATATACATTTTGGTAGTCCTAATTGACCTACAACAGATAACGTTTAGTCTGATTTCAAGTCAGTTAGGTTTGTTGTACTGCGAAACACTTTCATAACAAAGGAAAAAGTAACTACTCAATAATATTTTCTTAAAGGCATAAATAATAACTAACAAAAAAATATTGTGACTTCATTTCTAAGAGGAAATGCTATCTAAATTACGGCAATATTTGACGACGCCACATGGCATTTGTATTACAAAATAGACCAGGAAAACAAGTCAAATTGGACAGTCCCATGTTCCTGCTGGGTTATGTCACAGTGATTAAGTACATTGGTGAAAATTGGTAAAGATGGCGCTGCGCACAGTATGTCATTATTTTGATTCTTAATTAGCTTAAATTTTTCCAGGGAATCGGATGCCATTGATATTTGCACTAATAGTGATGTATAATCGAATGAAGGATAATGAAATTTCAGTGGCCCGCCTTTTGGCTGTTGTATGCTTTAGTCCGGTAGGTGGCGGTAATGCATGTTAACGCTGGTTTGCAAACCGCCCATTAAGCTCAAGAAGAATCTTTCCGGCTTCGGCAATCACAGTACTACTACTGGCTGGAGCTGAAGTAAACACGTGTTTTTTTGTGTGTATATGCTTACTGGAGCCGTGAAAGAGAAGTAGTCGCGGAGCAAGAAACATGGGGAAGGGAGTGGAAATTTTAAATGGACATTTTTATTTTAAAATTCTTCCAGACGGTGAAATCGACAAAAGAAAAGCGTTTTGCAGGCACTGCGATATTGGCTTAAGTTACCACCGGAGTACGTCCAGTCTGAGATACCATCTGAATGCATTGCATACCGTTGATGTCAGAAATCCATATAGGGAAACGACGGGTGACCCCGATCTTTGGCTGACTCCGTTAAATGAAACGTGCGGGATAACTGCAGAGAAACAAAGGCACGAGGATCTAACAAATGCCATAGCGAAGTGGTTAGCTACAGACTGCAGGCCGATCAGTGTTGTGGACGATGTCGGTCTAAGAAACGTTTTTAGAATCGCAACAAATGACCGCAAGTATGAGATTCCCTCGAGACACACCATTACAAAAAGGCTACACCGGTTGTATGAAGACGAGAGGACCGCAAAAGAGACAACCGCACATGAAGAGAGGACCGCAAAAGAGACAACTTCACAACATACATCCTCTGAAAGGTTAGGTTTTCTTTCACTGGTCATATACCGAATAAGAGAATTTCTGCTCCCCGATAAAAGTAAAATGTCGCCAACTAATATGTTGATTGTGTCTTAGAATTGTATGGGCTTTTCTTTTCTTTTCTTTTTTATTACATCTTTCGCGGTAACAAAAAAATAGATGCTGTGAGCGAGCGCCACACCTTTTCCCGACTTGGCTGCCCATCAAATAGACTGGCGTCAAATTAAACACTGAACAGTGTGCCAAAACGCAGTAGTAATAGGGAATTTGCGACAATCATTCTTCTGTATCATTTTTCCTCCACCATTCTGTTTTCCCATAAAAAGTTGAATGAAAACGTCGCATAAGACGGTGGTCGTGTCCTGTGCAGAATCACGTCATATCAACGCGACTGCTCTGTTATTGAAATCATAATCCCGGATTTTCATAAACAAATCCGTGGCAGTAATGCAGAATTTTATTTTAGGAGACAACAGACGTTAGATAATATCCTGGCAGTCGTGGTTTGACACATCAGTGAATCTTTTTTTTTTTTTTTTTCATTTGTCAATCATCGTTTTTGTTCATTGAAATTTTATGTATTAAAAGTACTCGTAGATTGCAATTCGTGAATACTTGTACTGTTGTCAGTATGGGGAAAAAATCAAACACCCCCAATTTGTGTATAACAAAATGATTAATTTCTAGGCTCTCGTGGATAATCAAGCCATCAAGATTAAAACATTTAATCACACGTGCATGCATACTACATGGGTGCGTGAATACAACAAGTTCAGAGTGTATTGAGCCCACAGTCATTCTCTCAACATCCCCACCCCCGCACACATAAACTCCATGCAGACCCGTACCCAAATGGCCTGCAGATATTGAAAGTGGGCATCATATCTATAAAGGAATAATTGATTTTATGATTTGTTGGAACATTTGTGTGTTGCAGGCAGGCCAGCATGTCCTCCAAAAAAATGAAGATTATGTCAGATTCGTCAAGTTCAGGTTGTGGCTTTTTCAAATTCATATACTGTAACCATAGTAAGATGTTTTGAAATGTTTCCGAGTCCTCCGCCACTGTGAAGCTCTGGTGTCCCCTGCCCCTTCTTTTGCATCAATTGACAGCATTGTGTCGCCACGTTAATTGGATGCCATACCTTTTTCTTCCACAGGTGATGATGGGCCTCCTCAAATTTTAGCCCCCATCGAGGATTCCGATTTAGACGAAAGTTTCAACTTAAAGCCGTGGCAAGTAAGTAGCGTATCATGGCAGGAGTAGGTGAAACTGACTGACTGCCATGTTTCACTTCTACATGTTGCTTCTGTGTGCTGAGCTACAAATCAAGTAAGACATAATGCAATTAGCTTCTTGCCAAAGAAGGTTCTAAGTGTCAGTCTGAGAAACACGCTAGAATTCATAAAATAATTAGTAGCAAAGTTTGCAACTGGCTTCCCTATTACGTATTACGGGTATTACGACATGTTCTAACGCCGATGTTCCCTCAGGTTGCCAATTCCCAAAGTCTGCTTGATCCCGAGAAGACCCCCAACCGGCTGCCGTCTACCAATGTGATAGAGGTGAAAGTTGAGAAAGGCCAAGGTAGAGATCTGATGCCATGGCGCTGTAGATCGGGGGCTGTCAAACTTTTTGGGTAGAGGAGATTCCCCCCGTTTTTTATCTGTAATTTTTTTAGGCCAAAAAATATGGAATGTTAATAACAAATTCATATTTTTAGAGAAAGGAAAAAAGCTGTAATGTTATGCCCCCACCCCCCAAACGTAGTCCTAAAATCATTAAATCAAACAATTAAATATTTCACATTTTAACAAGAGTATGAAATCATATTTTAACAAAATAATTTGAAAATCACAACTTTTTTTTATGGGATATGTTATCATTTCAGACATTCAAAATGTCTGATGTAGCATAGGGGAGGATATTTTGTTTTTTGGGCTGCCCGACCCATATGCAAGAAAGGGTATATTTTTTAAGTCATGTGACATAATTCAGTGGCACCTTGCTCCAAATATTGTTGTCATGGTACCAACACAGTTTTCAATTCCGAGGACAGAAAGAAAAAAAGAAAAACCTGCCAAAGTTTGTCTTTAGCCACAGGTGCTTGTTCTCTAATCAAACGAGGTTTCCTGCTGGTTGATTAGAAGCACCTGTGGCCAAAGACAAACTATGGCAGGGTTTTTATTTTCCGGACCTAAATTTGGCACCTCTGTTATACCACAGCACCTGACTACCGGTAATCTAAAATTAATCAGAGCAATGATCCCAAAGAATTGCCGTTATTTTAATGTCGCTTTAAAGAAAAATACTCTATTGGGATATATATATATATATATATATATATATATATATATATATTATCAGGGTATAAAATGACTTGCATCAGGATTTACTGCACATTTTTGTCCATCACACACACACACACCATATATTCCTTCATGATCATTTATACATTTTTTTTTTAACACAGCAGTTCATATATTAACCAAAATGATTTTAGCCAGACTTAGTTTTTTGTTATAGTCCAAAGTGAAAAAGTTAACAAAAATCAGTTACGGAAGTGAATTTCTGCCGTTGGCATTTGTGTATACAGTACGAGTAAATCGTACGAGCTTAATCAAAGTGCAAGTCGAACTCGTTAAGATACCACTGATATTGTCGGCCATTTGGCACAACCCCAAGTTTGAGATCCCCCGTTGTGAACCCGCCTCTCAACGTTTCCCCTGTAACCAAATGTAACATGTCACAGAGGCCATCTTGGACGCCGCCACCTTCTGGAGACACTGCAACACGGCGGGATGCACGGACGCCATCTTCAGCCATTTCCTAACCAACATGAAGGACGTCTCTCAGAGGATCCAGCAGGAGCAGGCCAGCCAGGAAGGCGAGCGAGCGAGCGTCGATGCGAGCGTTCGATGGCCTCGCAGCAGGCGTGAAATGACGTGTGCCGCTGTCTCTGCAGATTTGGACGTGGCGTTCAAAGTTATGATGGCTTCTGGGAAAATGACACAGCTGCTGAGAAAACAGCTAACAGGTGATGTGATTGAGATGTTAGCGACAAGCTACATGAAGCGCTGAAGTGCAACACGACACTTTGTGCGCATTAAATCGTGTCACGTTTGATCATATGTCAACTTGATTTTCACATTCATGACTTTAAAATGTTTTTTTTCACCTCATAAATATGGCTTCAAATGAAACATTTTATTTCAAGCACAATTAAGAAAATCCAAGGACACCGAATAATAAATTAGTAGTTAATAGCGCACGCAGAAAAAGGAGTAAAATTACCGTAGTTTCTGTAATTTACTTAATGGTGGGAATACGCTTCTTGACTTTTTCTCATATAGAATTATTTTTTTATTACAACTTTTTGTTTTATGGCTAATTTTTGTAATGTCACTTTATCCTCAATTATGTTGACCCCATTATGAATTTTATAGCAATTTTACAAATTAATTTAGTTTTTTAAAAAAATTGGGGGATGTATTATGACTTTTTTTTTATGTATGCATTTTTCAATGCCATTATGGCTTAATGTCCCTTTTGTTGTTTTGATAGAGATGGAGCAGAAACACATGTTGGTGCAAAAGTCACTGGCAGCGATGCAGCAAGTCATGTCTTTGCTGAGGAGTTGATCGCCTCTTTGCTGCATTATGGTAATCAACACATTTCTCATTTCAAACATTTTATATGAGCCTTATTTAGCATATTATTGTCACCACCAACTTTTTATTTTTTTGCTTTAATTAAAGCATCCATTTGACTCTGTCCGTTTATTCCCAGAGCTGGTTTACATCACTGACCCCTGTCAAGAAACCATTTTGGTCCTCGCTTGAAAACTCATCTGACTTTTGGGGAATGGTTTGTGCAAGGACTGGATTGCGTTCATGTATTCCTCTCGCGCAATCGGCTTTGTAACATTGCACACATCACACCTGCGGTCCATTTCACAAAGCAGGTTTAGTGAGAAGCCCGAGTCTGCTAACCCTGAAGTGCGGGGAACTCAAGATCTCGGTCCGTTACCGTAGTAACAGAGTCTATGAACCTAACCTGGTTTATCATAATGAACCTCGAGTTTCTGTCTCCGCCTCCTTTCTGCCACACACGAGATTTCATTTCCTCATTCATTCAGTCAGATGGCGAGTTTTTGCCTAAAATAGTTCTGCCGTCTGTTATTTAAAAAAAATATATATATATATATTAAAAGTCCACTTTTTTCACGAACATGGCATGTCCTTTTGACAAATGATTTCGTTGATGAAGGTGCACTCTAAAAATAGAATTGTTGCACCAAATTAAGATTGCAAATTGAATTGTTGACCAATTTAATAAGATTGCTGGTTAAACACGATTGAGTGTGCAGTCGGCATTACTGCGCAGGGAATTTAATATTCATCATGAGATGGTTATCAGGCCGCACATAGATATTCGGGCATTTCTGAACGGTTCTCTTTTCGAACGGTACCGTTTCACATCACAGTCCATCATCTCCATACACAACTTAATCCGTCCTTACATTTGCAACATTACCGGCCGTACGTTGTCATCGCTCACATCACAGCATATATTGTGTGTGGCGCTCAGTTTTTTATTTCCGTTTGAATAATGTTTTTATATTTCATCTTAAGTCAAGTGCGCTTCGCCCCCGGCAGGATTGCAGCTAAATGAAATTAATGAATGAGCTACCATTCAACAGGTTTCCCCTGTAATATTATTGTGATTGCAAAGGACTACATTTAAATGCACGCATTGACCCGCGCACCAACGTTCTCCCACGCCGCCTTCCTCTACAGGTAGCCGCTGCGGTGTTGCACTTTTTTTTGTTTTGTTACTTTAGATATTTTCAAATTCGCCATATGATCGCATTAAGATTTCCAGTTGAGAGGGGTAAAAAACAAAAACAAAAAAAAACGCACGTTGCCATGGTGACTGGTTGAATCGTTGATGCGGTCTTTCTAGTGTGGTGGTAACTCCAGGTGAAACTCGCTGTTCAGAGTTGGTCTCAGAGTTAGTTTGAACCTGCTTTGTGAAATGGAGCCCTGAACTCCATCCGTCCCGTCGCACACCTCGTTGACTTCCTCTCTTGCCCCCTGTAAAAATGACCATGAGTGTTCCCGTAGGCACATTTAGTCAATCCAAATAATTTATTTCACTATTTCTCCGCCTTGCTTTTTTATTTTGTTTCAATTGGTAATTCAATATATTATTATTATTATTAGAAATCATCCACACTTTCTGAGGTGTGGGTCAATACTCCAATATTCTCATGATTGCAACAACAACAAAAAGCCATTTGTGTACTACTGTCTATAAGGGATCTTATCTTGAATGTGCCAATCCGTTATTTGGAAAGTCTAAAAATGATTAATGAAAGTGCAACTTCAATACAAAGCCAGGAAAAAATTTATGACTAACAGTTTTAAAAGACATGGCAAATTTTAGAATCCCAAAATGCTGAACTACAATAAAAAATAAAAAAAAAAGGATTTAGCGTAATAATAGTGAAACTATGGAACGGGACTGAGTGTGGAGCTGAAAGTGTAAACATCAACTAGTTTAAAAACACACTCAATCTTTGAGGACCAAGTAGGTTTAATATGAATGTATTTTATTACTATGTGGAACAAAGAAATGTATACTTGTGTCAAAAAGTGTTTGTCCCCTTAGAGGTTACAGATTTTTTTTTTTTTTTGGGTATGTTTGTCACACCCATCATCAAACAAATGTAAATATCAGCCACACAAGTACAAGTCCACTCTTTTTTTTTTTGCTGAATTTCTTTAATTCCGCAACACATGAACGGCCTTTGAAAGGTTATGCCTCAGCATTTCAAGCAGATTCAGGTCTGAGCTTAGATGAGGCCACCCAACAATATTTCTTTCCCCCTTGATTTTGGATATTTTTTGGGGCGTTTTTACCCCCCAAAAAAGTGAACGTTTTCCTTGAGAAATTACAGTGGGGGTTTTGTTGTTTTTGAATGGTTATATTTGTTGTGTGTGTGGTAGTTTTTTTTTTCTTTCTTAATAGCAAAGATATTATTGATACAGTTTAGTTGTTACCATATAAATAAGGATGTGTGTTATATACTGGTGTGTATATATACATACATTGTAATGTTATATTACTATAGTACTACAATATTGTCATTCATATAAAGTTAGTTCTATAGAATCATGAGGAAGAGTAAAGAGTGCTTTTACTTCTTCCTACTTTTTATTTGGAATATGTACAATTTAACTTTTTTGTCATGTTCAAAATAAAGAATAAAATACAAACAAATAAATTCAGATTGTTTAATGGTGTGAATAAATGCTATAAACTAGTTCATCACATTTCTAAAATAATGGCCTCTGTTTTTTTTCTTTTTCACAAAACAAAAATTGTATGTATTAATTTCATATCGGGTAAATGAATGATCTGTGTAAGGCAGCCAGCATCTGTATTTATTTTATTTTTGCCAAAATATTTCATAGGCCATTATTTTAAAAGGGTGATGATTTATAACATTACTATAACAATGGCAAATGCAAAAAATTATACATGCAAATGTCTCCAGATATCTGCTATTCAGTATAGGATGACTATGAATGACATCAACCTTTGACCTGATTGTTCACATGTCATTTGGTGCCAACCAAGCGGCCCTCTCTAGGGATAGCACTACTTCGTAATCCATACGTACACCCCTCATCTAGTTCAATATAACAGACAAAATAAAAAAAGACAAATATAAAAATGGTCCAGTCTATTTATTTGCCTCGCGTGTAAGACCAAATGTAACCTGAGGTTGTATCTTGAAGACAATGCTGTGCATGTAAAAATTGTATAGAAAGCAAGCTGAAGGTTTTTGTATTGTTGCACTCTTTGCCCTTTACTAGTTAAGACACTTACGCTTTTTATTGGACAGATACTGGCCATTCAATATTCGCCTTAAGGCAACGACACTGTACTAGTATGCTCTTGTTCTCACTAGAAAGACAACTTGATAAATCATTTGGATATCAAATGAATGCTGAAAAATATGGAAATCTGAGCATTTGATATCAGAATGTGAATTATGTATGAAAACTAGAAAGTGTTAAGCAGTGTGAGCATTTATTCCACCGTAAGATCCATATACTCGTTGTCCTCAGTCAGAAAAATTCAACGTAGGACAAAGATTCAAAGCGACAGATTAAAAAAAAAAAAAAACTGCAAACCGGTGTACACAAAACCTTTTATTCAAATTGCTACACTTCTGGCTAAAAAAAAAAATATATATATATATATATATATATATATATATATATATATATCGAAGAAAAAAATCAATTGTAGTCTTCTTTTTTTTTACAGCAAGTAGATGGGAGAAAATACATATGGAATCAGCTTTTGTTTACCAATCAGATGTAAAACAAACACCTGCATCAGATTGAAGCTGCTGTATAACAATATCATTAATGTAGTCAGCAGTTAAAATAAGTGCTCACACCTTTTGAGAGCTTTTCAGAGTGCTGGAATGTAACAGGTCAACGAAATTTAAAAGATCAAATACCAAAAAATGAGACGTTAGAGGCATTGCGTCCTTAGTAGCGGCTCGGTGAAAATGACCTGAAGTTAATCACTGCAGATTTAACTTTAGAAGTGTTTTTTGACTGATCATTAATTTGCCAGGTGCTAGTTTTCATCAAAACATTGAGAGCACTCGTAGGATCTCAAACGTGGCTCTTAAGATGGACAAATGCTCAAACAGCTTTCCGAATACGTGAAGACATTTGGATCAGTCCACAAGTGCAATTGGTCTCAAGTGAAAAGTAGAAAAAGTGCTTCAAGTTCCTTGGAATAATGCAAGTCTTTGGAATGGGTGGGGTGGGGATGACTAAATGTCCCTGAACGCATCATTTTCGGGTCAGTACTTGAAGGCGCCGCAGCGGCTGGCTCGACATATGAAGGCCTTGAGCAAGTCGCCGTCCATCTGGCAGAAGGCGTCCGTCTGCGTCACTTTCGTCAGGTGGTTGACGCAAAACTTAAAGCAGAAATCCTCCAGATCCTAATGAACAATTAAACAATGACTCAGTGCCGTAATTCACTTCTTTTTTTTTTTTTTTTATATGAGCGGGCAAACCGGGCCGACCTCGGCATCGTAGCGCACGGCGGCCGACAGCAGCGTGAAAGCGTTCTCCACCGTGATGCCGTTCTTGATGATGTGCTGGCACAGACGCTTCAGACGGTTCTCGCAGTACGACGTGGCCAGGTCCAGAAGTCCTGCGCACGGAACACTTTCAGTTCACAAAAAGGAGAATGGAGACCCGTTTGCGTCGGCGTTTCCGTCTCTGACCGATGGCGTCCTCTGGCGGCAGCTCCACGTCGTCGGTGTAGAGGAACTCCAGGAAGGAGCGATACACCGGGAAGGAAAACTGGTTGATTTCAATCACATCCTTCATGTCTTCGTTCCAGTGCGACTGGAACATGGAGCGGAAGTGTTCACACCTGAAGCGAAAAGCATACGGGATGCCGCCGTTTACAAGTCAAATGCGGTCTTCTCGTCACCCACAAAGGGAGTCCGACCTGATCTTGAGAACCGCTTTGTGGACGTGGATGTATTTGCCATCCACGCAGAACTTGAGGTCGGCCGTCTCCGGGTTGTCAAACTCCTTCTTGACAGACTGAGCCACCGTCAGAAAGTCGTCAAACTCTGAAAGGGAGAAGATGCGCGAGAATAGAATCCTTTTCGGCGCGTCGGCGACAACTCACCCTTGGACAGAAGCCGCCACATGACCGAGGGCGTGGCAAAGCAGGCGAAGACGTCGTCGGTGCAGGTGAAGTTTGTGAGGTGGGGCAGCATGATGGACTGCCCCCGGCACTGGCCCCACATGTACACCTGGCCGCTCTGCGTCTTGGCGGCTGACGTGTGTGTGGAGTGGCAGGCGGCCACCTCCACGATCCTGAAGGGTAAACAAAAAACAGGTGACTGCCATCAAAAAAATATATATTTTTTTTTTTTTAAGGAAGCAAATTACAGTAGTTCCTTGAGATAAGAGTTGAATACGCGTAGATAACTCAAAACACTCATAGCAATCTGGTATATATAATTTTTTTACATAATTATTTTCAGATAAACTATTATTTAAATGAATTAATGACTAAATAAAAAAATGAATGAATTAATATTCAAAAAATGTCAGTCCAAACTTTTGTCAAAGTTGAGAAAGTTGTTTTAAATTGCCTAAGCATGTACAAAAAGGAATAGTAAAAGCAGAAAATTCCCCAAAAATGTCCATGAAATTCCCAAAAATTTAAGAGAACTAAATAAATTTAAAAAAAAGAATCAAAAAAAAGAGCAGAAACATGAAATGTCCAAAACAAAATATGTTTTTGGAATTGCCAGGAAAAAAAGTCAGAAAATAGATGTGTTTTTTAAGGCAGAACGTGTTCAATAAGTAATTATAAAATGTCCAAACACCAAAGATATTCCGAAAAGTACCATAAAATGTACACAAAATTGCCCAAAATGTCAGAAAATTGAAAGCACGAAAGGCGAAGAAAATATAATAATAAATAGCAATAAAATGTCCAAAACAAAAAAGGAAGAGAGGCATTAAATTAACTCATTCACGCCCAGCCATTTTCACCAAAGCAACCCTCTTTGCACCCGGCTGTTTGACTGGATTTTGCAAGACCCACAGAATATTGTGTTCTATTGCTATACAAACATGGAACCTACCAAAAGAAAAATGATATTTCTATCTCTTTTTGCAGCAATCAGCATTATAATTGAGAATTTATCATTATTCAAAAATCTTTTTAGACCTGTGGGTAAATGGGCTTGTTTGCAACATGGCCCTGGTTGATCTCTTATACTCTGCTGCCACCCGCTGGCCGTTTTTGTAATTACTACCATTGCTTCACCCGTTCTCTGCATTTCAGAGGCTGCATCAAAGCCTTCGGTACGAGCTAACATGCTGTACTTCCATAAAATTGCCTAGAATGTCAGAAATTTGACATAAAGGCAGCATTACATTAAACTAACACACTCGTTTCATTGATCACAATGTTCAAATATTTGTTGTTATTTATTTGGCCTAAAATGGCTCTTGACAGTAAAGTTTGCCGACCCCTGAACTTGGAGATGTTTTTCGCACCTTCCTTTCTCGCTCATAATCCGCACGGGGAACACTTGGTTGCTCTTGTTGCCTGTGCCTAGTTGCCCGTACGTGTTGGAGCCCCACGCGTAAAGGATGCCTTCATCCGTCAGCGCCAATGAATGCGCGTACCCACACACGACCTGGAGTGCAAACAACAAACGTTAGGCACACTTTAAAAAGACGAAGAAACGGTTTCATTACACGCCCCGCCCCCTCCCATCGATCGACGAATGGGAATCGCCACGTCGGTCGCTCGTTGACGACGGAGATGCTTGCGGCTCACTCACCTGTTGCACACATACGCCGTGCAAATCGGCAAGTCGGCAGGGAGACAGCTGGTTGCTGTTATGGCCCACTCCCAGCTGTCCGTTCCCGTTGTAGCCCCAACCGTACACCTGCCCAAACGGTCGGGCAAGGGCGTCAGAACCAAACAACATTCCGACGGAAGCACAAATGCGTCGTCGCCGCCGTAGTCACCTCGCCGTTGTCCACCAACGCCATGGACCAGGTCTGTCCACAGACGATGCTGACCACCATCTTGGTCTGAAGGTAGAGGGAAATGCGGCGCGGGTGAGGCTGGGTGGCCGTGGAACCGTTGCCCACCTGGCCGCAATTGTTGTAACCCCACGCGAACACCTGTCAGGAAGGAAGGAGGACAAAAAGGAGGCACGTTATTAGGTACACATTTAAAAGAAGAAAAAAAATGACTGAAATCTCATGTACAACACACTGCTAGAAGTGGCAGCTCCCACCTCTCCAAGTTCGCTGAGCGCCATCGAGTGGTGCGAGCCGCAGGCCACCTCCACCACTTTCCTGTTGAGCAGGTTAGCCGACACAAGCACCGGCGCTAGCCCTTGGTTGGTGGTCCCGTTCCCCAGCTGGCTGTAGCCATTGTGCCCCCAGGCGAACAGCTCGCCGTCTGAAAGCACAAAAAGATCGAAAGGAGTTGCGATATGGCGACAGTTCACGTGAGCACAGCGCGGTGGCGATACCCTCGGTGGCCAGCAGCACGTGCGGGCCGCTGCCGTAGCTGATGCTGATCACCTTCCTGCCGCTCAAAAAGTCCAGCTTCTTGGGTACGATGGTGCTCTGGCTGTCTCCAGAGCCCAGGCAGCTGCTGCAGTTGAGTCCCAACACATAAACCTGCAACGCTCGGAGCAAATCGAACAATAAGAGATTGCAGATATGCAAGCAAATAGCCACATTCATTGTTTGTTCACATGTCCGTGAAAGGGTTCTACAACTGTGCCTATCGATGCTAACCATTAGCATGTTATCATTAAGCTAGTGGGCTTTGTTGTTTTAATCACACAATGTGTTATTCTCTTTTTTGATATGCCTAGTTTGAGAGTAAAAATCTCTCCACTCACCTCATCGTCATTTGTGATGAAGATGGCCTCATTGCCGGTCGCTCCGAAAACACACGCTTTCCATATGCAGGCCCGCTCCTGGGGCTTCATCAGACTGAAGAGGGGCCATTTTGCCACGTCCACCATTTTGTCTTTGTGTGCCTGTCACTCTGAGGTCAGCTGGTTGTGGGGCACGGTGCAACCCTCAGACTGAGGCCAACAGAGGGAGGCCCGGCAGGTGGAGGGTGGAGCCAGTGAATGGTGCCTGTGCTGCAAACAGCAAGATGTCTCAATATTTTTTTTACAATAAACAACCATGCACAGATGAGCTTGAAAATGAAGACGTTGACCACACGGAAGGGATCAACTGACCGGACAACAGATCAGGACAAGAATGAAAGAACTCAGTTACTCACATTACTTAACATGCAACAGAAAATTGTTCTCGGGGGCTGGACCACAACCTCTGTAATAAAAAAAAATAATTAAGTTACAATATGGTTGGTCTGTATGGCAGATTTTCAGCTATTAGGTGGGATGAAATGTCAATTGACTACTATAACCAAGCTGCCTGGTTTGCATGCTAATCACAGGCAAAAGCAATACAATATGGCGTTAGTTTTCCCCGTGTTAAGGGAGTATTTGCATTGCGGAAATATCAGGACTGCCCGGATGTTCAGAATTGTCAATTAAACTGGTGGCTCTTCGCATTAATTAGTAGCTAGAAGCAAGAGGTACCGTTACAAAAAAAAAAGGTTAGAGACTTGAATGTACTGAATTGTGTGAATATTTGGAACCTTGAGTGAAGTGAGTGCATAAAGTATGACGGAGTAGAATTAAACTTTTTTTGTAGACTCATTCAATTATTATTTTTATTGGGGGGACTTGGAATTTGGGGAAAACTGATTTTCTGAAAGCAAAAAAAACCCGGAATGTGCTGAATTTTGTTAATATTGTATCTTTAAGTTTAAATGGGTTGAAATGAGAAATGTGTACAGTAGTTGGACAAAAAATGGGCGGAATAGACTTGGTACTATTATTATTAGACGGACACCGTTAGCGGATGTAGCTAAGAACACGAGATGTTTGCGTTTGGGATTAGAGAAATAAAAATATATTTCCACTTTGGCACGCACACCGTCCATCTATTATGACAGGAGTGGGAGACAAACGGTGGCCATTGTTACGAAAACACTATTCAGCAAACCGGCTGACACCACAGGACAAAACAAAACCGAGCGAGTATTTGCTGGACTCACCCGCTTGCAAAGTGACGGCGATGCTAGCTAGCAAGCAAGCTAGCTACTTTAGCTGTCAATGAAGACTTGTTTTCGGCAAAAAACCTTACCTGTTGCAAATGTGCGCGTGGGGCCGCTGGCTCTGGGGAGTCGGGTCTAATTGTCACTTTCACCATGGCACCCGAGGGTGTACTTGTGGCCGTCGGTCTTATATGCTCGAGCTGACCTGGACCTGACGCTTGTTTGCGGAAGTCACACAATGACGCAGGCAAACTAATCGATCGCAGATCTGGCTTGTTTGGATTGAAACACGATTTGAGAGGACAATCTTACGGTTCCCCAACCCTGATTCTCAGGGGCTGGAGACCTGCAAGTTTGAGATGTTTCCGTCCTCAAAGCACGCCTGATTCATATAATGGGGTGATCAGCAAGCTCCGCAGAAGCTTGATAACGATCCTAATCCCTAAACTTTAGAATCAGGTGTGTTGGAACACAGAAACATCTAAAACCCTGCAGCACTTAGTGTGGAAGATCTGTGCAGACCAAATTGTGTTGTGAGATGTGACTACAAAAGTGTCTGAAAAACCTACTAGAACATTTGAACTTTATTTAGGGTTAAAAATGAGTTTCAACGAGATTGGTTAACTGAACACAGCCACATCCCTAGTTACAAGATGTGTGCACATTTGGACAACCACGTTATGGGGAGAGTGAAGTATTGTGAGACACTGGGTAATGTAAGACACCACCTGTATCTAAGGGGGGGGGGGCACATCTGTGGTCATGTGACTAATTTGTTATCAAGTCCCTCCCATTTCAGCTGGATTGTGCTGAGGTAAGCATGCGTTTTATACAAAAAAAATTTTAGGATATAAAAGTGTTTTTTTTTTTTTTGCTTTCAAGTTAATCAGCTGTTGCACTAAAGCTAATTGACTCAAGTGGAAAAAACGTATATCCCACATATTGTTTAACTATCAACTTGTAAAATTATGTGACAATGCTAGCTAAAGATTAGCCTGAGTTCTGAAGAGAGGTTGTTCTTTATAAAATGGTGGAGGTGGGTTTAAGTGAGACAAATATCAGGGGGCAAAGTGAGACACTGTTTTTCATGTCAGCAACAGTTAAGAAAAAAAAAGCCATCATGACAAGGAAAATACAACCTTGAAGAGAAGAAGATTGCAGCCACAGAGGTATGTATGGTCCATTCAAACTAAAGCCCAATACAGCCAAGCCCTTGATTGGGGTTGGGGGGTCGGGGGTCAAATCCTGCCAAAACACTTACAATTTTTTTTTTTTTTTTCTTTTCTTTTTTTTTATAGAGCTCAGTATTGTTCATTCGGAAATGTCATCATCATTGCTCTTTTTTTTTTTTTTTTTTTTTTTTTTTTTTAAATATATATATATATATATATATACACATATATACATACATATATACATACATACATACATACATTTTTTTTTTTTTTGTGTGTGTGGGTGAGTATGTGTGTGTGCGTGCGTGCGTGCGTGCGTGTGTTTGTTAGCTCACCAGAAAACCTATTAGAAAAAAAAAATCTCATACCGTTCACCTAAATCGAACACCAGGAGACCCGAGGGGACCGAAGAAAACCAAGGAAGGTGAAATCCAGCACCGACCAGACACCCCCCACCAGAACTCCTCCCCAGCCCAAGAAACATCCAGACCCCAACAAATCCAAAAAACATAAAATCAGGGAGGCCTCAAGAGACCAACGGAGAGACCGAGAAAAGGAAGGAAGGACAGACGAAGCCGCGTGAGATCCGAGACACCAGCCTCCACCGATTCAATAACCTGAGGAGGAAACAGATTGTGTCTGAGTTTCGGTAGATGCTGGTGTGGTGGATCTGGCATGCATGAAAATCTCCACCAAAGAGGGGAGCCGTCGACCCCCGCCGGAACAGAGCAAGCGCAACACCTCAGGGCCCCCCAGGCCGCGGCAGCGCCAAAGGACGACCCCCGGGCCCCACCAGGGCCACCGGCCGGAGAGCAAACCCAGGAGCAGGAGCGCCCCCCGCCCCAACCCGGCCCGCGCCCCCGGCCCAACGCAGCAGGACGGGGCACTGCAGGCCCACCAGGCACCCCACCGGCCCCCAACCCCCGCCCCCCCACAACCCCCCGCCCCCCATCCACCCCCGCCACCCACCCCAACCCAGCCCCAGCCGCCCCCATGCCCCCAATCCCCCAGACACCCCCCACCCCCAGCACCCCCCCACCCCGCAACCCCCACCACCGCCCCCCCCCCAACAAAACCGCCCCCCCCCCGACCCCACCCCGACCAACCGGCAGCCCCCCAACCCCCGACCCCCAGCCCCCGGGGACCACCCGCACCCAGGCACCGGTGCCGAAGAGGGGCCGGGCAGCGGAGCGGAGAGGGCAGCCGCGCCCACCCCACCCCCCGCCGTGTGGAAGGACGGAACACCGGGGGCAGAAGGGGGAGATGGGGGCACCGGAGGGCGGCCGACACCCCCGAACCCCAGGCCCAGCGGGGGAAGGCCCCGGTCGTCACCCCAGCGTTCTTTGTGAAAATTAACCCCTGTTACTGAGTCCGCCAGCTCGCGGACTGGCGAACTCTACCCCTAAACCGTGAATGTGACCCCACCCAGTGTATATACAAGTGTGTGTGTGTGGTGCATTAAAATTAGGAGCAGGTGAACCGGAGCCGATGGAAATGATATTCCCACGCTCCGATCCGCCCGCCACCCAAGCATGTTGCTGAGTGTATGTGGTGCATTAAAAAAAAATAGATAGGGCGGGGGGGGGGGGGGGGGGGGGTGGCGACACGGACAGGGGACCGCAGCACTGCTCTATACTGCGGCCCCCAACCGATGGCACCCCCACAAGCCCCCCCCCCCACCCACAAGTTGTGTGGTGTATTAAAATTGGAGGGGAGTTGTAGGGTGAAGACGGTGTTTCCACCCTACCCCACCCCCCAAAGTGTGTTATGTGCCCTATATGTCTATAAAAGTGTATTGTGCAAACCTAGTGTAGTGAGTTAAGAGGTGTGACCAGCGGGGCCCCCCCCAACCGGGCGGGGGCAGGAGGCGCACCGGCCCACCAAGCCCCCACCCACCCCACCAGGACCCCGGCGGGCATATGGGACCCGTCCGGCGGGGCGATAGGGCTCGCCCCCCGGATACTGGGTCCCGCCCGAGGTGTCAGGACGCCCACCGGAGCGGGGCGGGCACGACACCAAACCCCAGCCACCCCCGCCGGCCCCCATAGCACCGAGACCCGGGCCATGGATGGAGCCCCCGGCCCAGGGGAGGGGAAGGAAGGCGTACCGGGGAAGGGGAAGGGAGGAGGGAAGGGGACGACAAGAAGGGCAGGGGGCAGCGGCAGGGACGCAAGGAGAGGGGGAGAGGAGGAGGAAGGGCGACGAGGGAGAGGGGACAGGGAGGCGGAGGACGGGCGGGGAGAGGCGAGGAGGGAGAGGCAGCAAGGGGGAGGAAGGGGGAGGGGAGAGGGAACCACCGGGCACCCCGGCGGCCCACAGGCCCCGAACCGCGTCGCCGGGCCCAGAGCGACGGACCGCGCCGGAACGGCGCCGCCCCCGACACCAGGGAAAGCCCCGCAACGCAGCACCCCCCAAGAGACCCAGGGAACGGCCAAGACGCAGCCGCCACCCAGCAGCCAACAGAGGGGCAGACCCGCCCACTCCCCGCCAGGGGGGACAGCACCCACAGAATTAACCCACTGGCATGCCGTGAATCCGAATATCAACCCCTGGTGCCCATCGGAGGTGAATCCGCTCGATCCCGCTGGCAGCAGCCGGGTTCCTGACTATGGAAACACAACCATTAGTTACAAATTGCCTAATACAGAAACATCAATGCCAGTTATAACGCTGCTGTGGCTCTCGCTAACAGGCAGAATTAAAATCCAAGTTTAGGTTAAAAAATTCTATATACGTAGACCATGTTTCTTTAAATTTTGACATTTGGTTTTTATTTGAGGCAGATATTTTTTCCATTAAAATATGATTTATGAGGAGGTTAGACCATTGGTCGATATTCAAAGTTTGTTTATTTTTCCAGTTAACAAGAATTGTTTTTTTTGCGATAGTAAGGGCTACAAGTATAGATTGAAATTGTTTATGTGGTAAGTCAATTGTTGTTAAGTCACCTAGCAAACACAAGTTTGGAGAGAACGGTATCCTACAGTCCAAGACAGCGGAAAGTTTTTCTAAGACTTTAGTCCAGAAACACATAACCGGAGTACATAACCATAAAGCATGAAAATAAGTGTCTGTAGTGTTTTGTAAACACTGGAGACAAATGTCGGAGTCTGAGAGTCCCATTTTCTTCATCATATATTGAGTAATGTATGTTCTGTGAATAATTTTATATTGGATAAGTTGTAAATTTGTGTGTTTTGTCATTTTAAAAACATTTTCACAAACTTGAATCCAAAAGACAGATTCCGGAGCTATAGACAAGTCTGTTTCCCATTTTGAGATGGGTAAAGACGTTTTATCAGTATATGAAAGTAACTTATATATTTTTGAGAGTTTTTTTGTTGTTGTCGGAGAAAGCTTGGTAATATCTTTAGCTAAAACAGGCGGTTGGAGCGTACCCTGGAGTGTTGGAATTTGTTTCTTTATCATACTTTTAACTTGCAAATAATGTAAAAAGTTTCCGTTTTTTATTTTATATTTTTGGAGCAAGGATGTATATGATATAAACATATTATCTGAGAAGAGATGGTGGAGATGTGTAATTCCTTTCTGCTCCCACACATTCAAATAAAACGATTGGTTGTTAATTTGAAAGTCGGGGTTATGCCATAGGGGAGAAAGCCCCCTGGGCTCCACTTTGGCTTTTGTCATTTCTAGTGCCTTCCACCAGGCAGTCAGGGTGGCGGAAATCATTGGATTTTTAAAGCAGTTATGGCGCTTAATCGATGTTGTAATAAAGAGTAAATCTAGGAGTCTGAGGTTATTACAATCCTTCTGTTCTAGTTCCAGCCAACAGTTAGTATCTCTATTGGGTTGTGCCCATAAAATAATATATTGTAGCTGGTTGGCTATATAATAGTGCATAAAATTTGGTGCCTCTAGACCTCCTTTGGATTTATTTTTCTGAAGAGTAGATAGACTAATCTTTGCTTCTTTTTTTTTTCCAGTAAAATTTTGTAACGGCTGAGTCCAACCACTGGAACCAGTTAGCCGTAGGTTTAAATGGAATCATTGAGAAAAAATAGTTTATTTTGGGTAAAAATTTCATTTTAATAGTGGCTATTCGTCCTATTAGAGAAATAGGAAGATTATTCCAGCGCTCCAAGTCACTATAAATGCTATCCAGAAGTGGAGTGAAATTTAAATGAACTAAATCAGTTAATTTAGGTGAGATTTTTATGCCTAAGTATTTTAAATTACCTATAGGAAATGAGTAGTATGGGTCCTGGCTTGCAGGGTTCCATGAATTTTCTGTAATAGGTAGAAGTGTTGATTTTGTCCAGTTAATAGAATAGTCTGATAACTGTGAGAATTTAGTTATTAAGTTAAATACTTCCCCTAATGAAATAGCAGGCTTTTCTAAATAAAGTAAAATATCATCGGCATATAGATTAATTTTATGTTCTGTTACCCCAGAGTGAATTCCTTGAATCATTCTTTCCTGGCGTATGGCTAATGCAAGCGGTTCAATAAATATTGCAAATAATAAAGGCGACAGTGGGCATCCCTGTCTTGTGCCTCTCTGTAGAGTAAAACTCTTAGATATAATCCCATTAGTAGTAACAGTAGCTTTAGGAGAATCATATAATACTGACACCCAGTGAATAAATGACTTCCCAAAGCCAAATTTATTTAAAACAGCAAAGAGGAAGGACCAGTTAACTTTATCAAAAGCTTTTTCTGCATCCAATGATATAATAACTGCCTTTTTATCATGCCGCTGTGACATACTAATAAGAAAATAATAATAATAATAATAAAACACTTACAATTAACCATTTACCCTGAGTTGCAGCCAGCCACTAGGGATAATCTGGATCAAGGGTGGCCAAGTTTGGTCCTCGAAAGCCACTATCCAGCCTGTTTTCCATGTCTCCCAACTTCAGCGCAGCTGAATCTAATGATCAGTTCATCAGCAAGCTTTGCAGAAGCCTGATAACGATTCTGGTCATGAATCAGGTGTGTTAGTGGAGAGAAACATGGACAAAAGGCTGGATAGTGGCTCTCGAGGACCGAACTTGGCCACCTCTGATTCTTCTTGCAGAAGTCGATAAGGAAGGTCCACATCCTGCAGATGATCCACTGGAAGACCAACCATCCACTGCAGAAAAGTCACCCCATACTAATTCATCCACTCCCTCGCCAACTGACATGGATGTGAGACATATGACTAGCCGACCTGGATATGTGACTCCTCAGGAAATAATTGCACTTCCCAAATGTAGCCCCAGAAAACAAACCACACGAAGTGTGTGAAGACAGCCATCCTCACCGATACTCCTGAGAAGGCCCTTCAATAAGCTTTTGAAGAACGACAAAATAAACTGGAAAGGAAAATGCAAAATAAGAAACAGAAAAAGAAACCAATTGAGAAGGAAATCACATACAACAGATTTGAGGAGAGTGATGTTTTCTCACGGTATTTGTGAGTTCACAAACTCCCGAGAATCCATCTTGCACCACTCCCATTGATTTCCGATACGAACCACTGGTGGTTCGGACCAATCACAGAGCGACATTGTATTTGGGGCGGGGTATGCAGCTGTGACGAAACAATGAAGCGCCGAAGCCGTGGGAAGAAACAAACCAAACATGGCAACACCGGTGGACGAATGCGTGGACGCTGCAATTAATTCTGTTCTCGCTGAATTAGTCTCTTGTATCCGCATATCAACATTGCAAAACCGACAACATAAACTCAACGCCATGATGTCAGCTAGTCACAACAGTCGGATGTCGGTGACGATGTTTTCATCTTTTGCCGTGATTGGTCGAAACAAAAGTTGGGTAGACGTGCACACGGCTCTGCTTCGTCCAATCAGCTCGAAGTGTTGTACAGCATGCCCCGCCTTTCCCGAGTAAGTCAACGCGGAGCAGTCACTGGCTGTGTGGACCAGTCCTGACTTTCATTTGGTTGGTAATACACTGTATGTGTGTACAGTGAAATAACATTCGGGCCATCCATCTATCCAACTTCTTCCGCTTATCCGAGTTCGGGTCGCAGCAGGAGCAGCGGCGGAGGCATCCAAACCAGTCGTCTGAACCGCCTCATCTGGCTCCTCTTGATGCGGAAGAGCAGCGGCTTGTCTCAGAGCCCCTTACAGATAACCTATATCTAAGGGAGAATCTAATTTCGACCAGCAGCACCTGAGATCTTATACTTTTGGTCACAACCGACAGTCCGCGGGTATACCGTAGGTGAAGGTACTGGGACTGTAGATTGGCTGGTAAAAATGTGAGCAAAAAAGCAGAGCTGTAAAAACGAGCCCCTCAATGCCAAATTCTGTCCATCAATGTTATGAACAGAATTGGTGAAAAATGGCAGCGTTGAAGTGTGGAGCAGATTTCAACACTGGCCAAACAGAGACCAAACATCAGGGAGTCCAGGTCACACAAAATGGTGGCCATTGATTTTAGTACAAATAAAATACACTTGCAGTGCAGTAATATTCAATGGCGTTTTTATTTTATTTTTTCTTACTGATGAGAAAATAGCCTACATGATATGGCAGGTCTTATTAAGACATTGTTGCTTTAACCTTAATGTAGAATTTTTTTGTGATATAATTATCTTTTAAAGACTTTCTGGATTCATTGCAAACAACACATTTTCTTACTTTTCTCTTAATTTTTCTACTTATCTCATAATTCTTCATTGTCCAATTTCAGGTTCATCATGTCGTTTCCCATAATTTTGTAACATTTTCATTGCTCTTCATATTTTGTTTTTATAACATGACATCATTTTTATTATTATTTACGTCAATTATATTGCAACATAACATTCCCCCACCCCCTTATCTGTGCTTCCATTTAGAGGTTTTTTTTCTTTCACGTGCAAATGACAACACTTGCAAGCGCTGAAGGACCCATCGGCTTGTACAGCAGGTTTTTATTTTGCTTCGGATCAGAAACACAGGTCATGTCCTGAGGGTGCCATGAGAAGAAATGCTATGAAAAATCCCCTGAATGAGGTACGTGGCGATGATGGCTTGTGGTGATGGGAGAGGGCAAACAAGTACTAAAATTGCGCTTGCATCACCATGGCAACCAGCGTGTGAGGTCACAAGTAACATCGGACGTGTTAATACTCCATTACAAAGATTTTCAAGATGTGGAGCGCTGCGCCTTGAGAAAAATAATAAAGAAAATCTTATTTTTTAAACTTTTAACATGAACTTAATTCAACAATTTTCAGTTTAAAGCGGAAATCAAACCAAACATTTTCTTAATTTAATCTGAATATATTCTATGCAGCCCCACTAGTCTAAACACGGTATTCAGCAAAAGCTACCCGTTTTTTTTCCATCTCAGGCGGCCATTTTGCTGTCGACTGAAATGACATCACAGCTGCTGAGGAAACGACCACTCACGGCTCAACTGTTTTCTGAAGCTGAGCTGTGATTGGTTGTGACTTGAGCAACTGTGATGTCATTTTCAGTCAAAAGAAAGTGGCAAAATGAGATGAAAAAAAAACCATGTTTTTTTTTTTTTTGCTGCTTAACTCAAATTCTACAAACCCAATATTAGAACGCTGCGTTTTGACTAGTGGGGGCACATACAACATATCACTGTAAAGAAAATTTGGGGTTGACGTCCCCATTACGGATTTACACTGAGTGATGGAGAACAGCCATTTTATGTTCCAATTTTCCCACACTTTAAAAACCATTTCTGAATCTATTAGTTTTAAAATCAACAAAACGACAAAAACAAAAGGCACCGTGACTATTTTTTTTTTCCAACTCACATTTGTCTTTAATATGCACAGGAGTTGAAAGCATCAATGAGCCACCTTAAAGAGAGAAGAGAGTTCAATCTAAAATTTATAAAAAGATATAAACAATCAGAGGCCAAAACGCTGTCTGTTGCTTTTCTTCTAGTATTCATTTAAAACAACTTTTTTTTTTTTTTCAAGAGCAAGTAAAAATCTTGCAACAAACATAAGCTTGTATCCAATGTGGTTACAAGACAAACACAATTGTAAATCTTTAAAGTGGCTCGGTCTAGTCTGCTAGTTCAGGACTGTACACCCTCTCTCTAGGATTTTTGTTCCGTTATAAACAACTAGCACACCCCCCTTCCCCTATTCAACCCTCCCCCTGCAGTTGTAAGCATGCCCTCTCAGTAGTTAGCAGCCGACCAGAGGAGCATTTAGTCTCGGGAGTGAGAACATCAGCAGCCCGACACCACTACGAAGAGAACAAAAAAAAAGAAAAAAAGTCTGTTCCAATTATTAATAACCAGCATCACAATACATATGCAAGTCAAAACAAAAAACAAAAAGAAATATTGCTTCAACAAGAAGAAGAAAGAAAAATAAAAGCCTCGGCAGCTATCTTAGACAGTGAGGTCATCATTGCTGTCGTCCATCCAACGAGTGTCAGCTGCAGCAGCTTTTTACAGGCTTCATGTCAATATACTTATATATATTTATATATATATTTATATTCAATAGACGGCAAGGAGAGATACACATCACATTGTTTTTGTACAAGTGTTCAAATCGAGTTAGCGAGATCTTCGGCCAAGAGTTGGTGAAGTAGTACTGTGAAGGTGCCCCCCTGCCCCCCCAAGTTGTTTTTATTTTTGTCGACGAACGAAGCCACACTGAAAAAGGAACTAAATAATACTACCAAAATAAAGACTTAGTTAAGTAAAAAAAACAAAAAACGATAATGTCAAAATATGAGTATTAAGTTGTAATTTGCTGAATAGTTGTAGTGATTTCAGGAGAATTTTTTTTTTATGAGAATAAAGCCATTCTATATGGACAAATACAACTTTTCTTTGAAAAAGCCGCACAAATGCGTGGGGAAAGAACATGGGGAAAATAGATATATATTTTGCATAACATCCAAATATTGTCTAAAACCTCTGTTGATCTTTTCCTGTAACATAACATTAATCCCCCCCCCCCATACTATTGCAACATATTCTTTGCTTTTGTTGTGTCCTATCACCACTTTTTCCACCCAAACAGGATTTTATGCTCCTCCCCTTTTCATATTTAGACCTCTTTTTTTAAACTCCTTTTTCCCCCTCCCCTCTAATATTACTAATATTGCTGATATTGCTTTATTCTCGTAATAGAATGTTAAACAGAAACAGTGGGAATGCTCGGAGAAACAGCTGCATTAGAGAAAAGTTTTGAGTTTTACTTGGGAAAAAGTTCAGCATGCAGCTACAAATAAATTGACTTTTTCCCGCATAACATTCTTACTTTATTCCCACAGAACTACAACTTTTTTCCTCTGAATTATATGGCTTTCTTCTTGACCTTTTAGATCATTTGCATTCTTTTATAAGTTGCGCCGTTATCAGACTAGTGGGACTATTATGAGGACCCCCCCCCCCCCAAATTTTAAAAAAATTAAAAGGGAAAACATTTTTGATAGGGGGGGAAAAAAATAGGACTTTTTCCGCATAATGTTACAATATTACCCTTTCATTCTAGTAGCCTTTCTTTTAACAGCATTGCCTTATAGTTTTACGTTTACTCTTTTTTTTTTTTTATTGTAGTTGAAGTCGTGATTATTGGAATAGCTATATTAAAAAGTCCACATTTTACAAGTCTTAGTTGGAGCTTTTACCTTTTTCTCATGAATTTAAATTAAAACAAAAATGTTTTGCCACAGTTGTAATAGCACAAGAACAAAGTTGTAATGCTAAAAGGTAGGAGAATAAAGACAATTACTAAGTAAAAAGTCTAAAAATAAAATAAATAAAAAAACCACTACAACATGTGTACAACTTTTCCTGGCTTAATTTGTGAAACCTTACACGGTTTTCTCTTTTCTTGTGACTTGCTTCCTCTTAACTCCCATTTCCTGTGACAATTACTTTTTTCAGTGGTCCTAACACTCTGTCCTAGTCAGAGGACGAAAACATGGTGAAGGTCCAAACAATACGCAATTGCAAGCTCCGACTAGAAGTAACCACATCATGAACTGAAACTGAAACTGAAACACTTAAAATAACAAATAAAAAGGTCAGATTCAATTCAGGTTGGTTTTAGCAAATTTGGGTATAACTCCGCCCCCACGCCCCCCGGTCCCTACCACCACCAACTTGTACATTTCACATTACAGGGGAATCATGAGCAAATAGGACGTCCAGTGCGGTCCAGTCCGGAGGGGAGGAGGGACGTTAACAGTGGACACAGGAAGTCTCAACACTTCCCAATGACCTCTTTTCTTACTCTGCTGAGTCCTCAGCAGGTCGTTCAGTTCCAAACAAGAAAAAAAAAAAATCGTGGCAGTTACTTCACTTTAGTGGGGAAGGGCTGGGGGGCACATCGTTGAATAATTCAATTAAAGTCTCATCAAAAAAATGGGAGTCCCGTCAAGTCTTTCTGCCACCATTTAGAGCCCTTTCAACCCTCAGTGGAGTGGGGAGCGAAGGGGCGGGGATTTGTCCGTGTTTAATCATGGCTTAGCTCTGCAATGTGTGATAGAGGGTTAACTTGGAGGGGTGGGGGCAGGGCGGGGGGCTTGCAGGAACCTGTGTGACCCTACAGTGGGTGTGTATGTGATGGAGAGAGGGCACAAAAAACAAGTGTAAAACAAAAACAGCAGTATTTCTCCCCCCATTTGTGATATGACTTCCAAATATGCACACTAACTGTCCAAACGTGTGTGTGTGCGTGTGTGTGTGTGTGTGTGTGTGTGTGCGCGTGTCGGTGAGGGAGACTACTAACTAAAGTGTGCTTGTGTACATTTTGGCAATTAAACAAACGTTGCCGCTGACGCTGTTCCGTCCTTCGCGTTTTCTGTGTTGTGTGATATGTCGAAGCAAAATATCATGTTGTGATGCACGGTGCCAGATGGTGACCATCCCAAAAAAATAATAATACAAAAAACAACCTCCAGAGTGCAGAGGTGGCGGCGGGGACAATAAATCCCTCAGTGGTGACTGTGAGTATCCATGTTGTTGAAGTCAATCCTTCCATATAAGGTCGCCAGATTTGAGGAGAAATGGATGAATGTCGTTGTGGGGAGGAGGGGAGTGGAGATTACAGAGTACCCGTGCAGCTGGTTGAAGCAAACATCCTGGCTTTTGCTTTTGCTTTTTTCTTCTTTTCTTAGAAATTAAACTCCTTTGTTTGCATGTTGGAAGCGGGGTCAAAGTTGAAGGTTCCTCCTTGAGTGCTTTCTGGGATCAGGCTCGAATCTTCAATCTAAAAAGGAGGAGAGGACAGCCACAGTGAACTCCCACGTGATTGGAAAAATAATCTATCAGCTCAAATGCCCGTATATACCCCACAGCAGGACTGTTGAATTCACAAAGATTTCCGTTGGAAACAGGACCAAAACAACACTTTCTTGTTGCGGTAGCATTTAAAAATGTACAATATAGTACGCTAGTGTAGGTTGGCATAACCCCCCCCCCCATTGCTGTCCACTGATTGAACAATAATAACTGCCCACATGTCCAAATTCAATCACGTGATCAAAAATATGGGCTGTTCACTAGGGGTGGAACGATACGGGTAACTCACGATATTCGATACTGTGACGATATGTGGCCCACGATATCGATAATATCACGACATCTACGATATTTGATATATTGTCAGAAATTGATCTCGACGATATATGACGATATTCAATATGGGACTGTGAGTGAGAGTGAAAACTTGCCGACTGATCTTCTTTGCAAATAGTGTCTAGACGCCACTGCTTCTGCATACTTTACCACCATTAAGGGATTAGCGCCCCCACAAACAGGACAGGAGAGATTAAGTACTGCACGCTGCACCCCAACTTCACATTTTTGCTAACATAAACAATATATATTATTATAAATTCTGTCTGGTCCAAAATGAACTTACATAATTATAGTGTTTCAAATAATTTTATTTGTCTTAATATTTTCAAATGTTTAAACATTTTCTTTTGGAAAAAAATACAATCATTTTGAATAATCGTGATTTCAATTATTACCAAAATAATCGTGATTATTATAAATAAATACATTTATAGAATAAAAAAAATGAAATACAAATGTATTTATTTATGTACATATATAGATATTTTGTTTATATTTATTTTTTGGATTTAATTTTCAAATAATATTTTTTTAGATCAGTTTTTATTTTCACTTTTAGTCATTTATTTAGTTATTTATACATATTGAATTTTGGCAGTTTTGGTCCTCCATATATTTATAGTATTTTGTGGAGGTCATACAAAGAAAACAAATTTGAAATTGTTCATCTGTCAGCCATTATTTTACTGCTTTTTACTGATGTTTTTTTAGTTTTTAGGGTGGCAACCTTTACTTTTTTTTGTCTTCTTTAAAGTTATCAAAAACAACGGACCTGTTTTGTCAGCTGGTGCTTGTTGCTAGTTAAGTTCTTCTTACAGCAAAATATATCTTCAGTTACTATCAATGCTAACGTCGTACAAAACTACAGTATGCCAGTTGAGACAACCATACATCTGCAAATATGGTCATGGTCATGCTGTGCAGTTCCAAAAAAGGGTGCGACCAAATCTGTGCTGGCGCGAACTTCTTGCCACTCGTGCAAAAGTTAGTGGTAAAGCCCTGTGTAAAACAATACTGTATATACTGTATCCTATGACTTGGCAGCACACGGCTGGGTCTCACTTGCTTATAACCCAGAAATACATTTCTCTCATGTGTGCTTTGCGTTTTTGTGTATCTCTCTGCCGCCCTCCCTGAGATGATTGCCAATGGCTGTCTTGACAGGAGGGATGTTCTTGGTTGGCCTGAGTGGTACATGCAGCGCAAGTGCGGAAAGTCCACATAGTTGGGTGGTATCATTTTCGGTATTAATATATTCAATGTTCATCGTCCAGTGAAAATCTGGGGGCGGGACCGTAAATCAGGTCATGCCCATATCTAATGAGAATGATAATAATAATAATGATGATAACAAATCTGTGGATTTTGATGGCTTTGTGCAAACTTACGTCATCTCCTGAAAAGTACTGATCGATAATCTCAAAGGCTAGCTTGTAGATATCCTCATTTTCATGTTGCTGCAAGCTTTCAATCTTCTCCAAACCTGAGAAATTGGGAGCGAAAAGTCACGTAAGGGTGGAAAAGTACAAGGCAAAGCAAAACACAAAGCCACGCCACACACCCCCGCACTCCTCGATGATCTCGGCGATGGTGCTGGCTTCGTCGCCCGCCATGATGAGGATGTTCTTGAGGCCGTCCAGGACCACCTGCACGACCTGGGGGTCCTTCACCAGCATCAGGTTGCAGAAAGGAGGGATGACGTTCTTCTCCACCAGGTACTCCACCTACACAGACACACCAAAGCCATACTAATGATTAAAACTTATGTGCTTACAGAAGTGGAATGTCAGTCAACATAACCCATGAAAAGATCCTTGAACAAAAACAAAAACATAATTTAAAAGGTATTACATGATGACATGTTGATGCTCCATCATAAAGACATGTCTTAAAATAGCTCACCTGGTCTTTCCTTCCACTGATGGTGAGGTTGCTGATGGCCCACGCTGCCTCCTTCTGAGTGCCGAAGTCCCCCTGTGGAGAGGCAGGCTGTCACTATGATGCGTGTGTGACATGGGTACTCTTACCACCCCAGGCAGCAGACCACAGCAATAATACGACAATCCGTGACGAAATTTGGAATATAACAAAAGGAACCTTGGCCAGTTGGTGAATGATCATGGGGATGAGTCCAGCATCGATCACAGCCTGGACCTGCTGCTGGTTCCCAGCTGTAATGTTGGACAGGAACCACACTGCTTCCTACAAATAAAAACAAAAACAGTGTTCCTAATGTACAGCAGGTATCAGCAAATCTAATCTAATATTTTTTTTAATGCAACTTAAAACTTATTTAATACCCATGTCGTACTGCATAATACATACATATGCATAATTATTAGGGGTGGGAATCGTTGAATGTCTCACGATTCGATTTGGATGTGCGATTCGATTTTATAATCGATTTTTGATTGGGAACGATTTTTGATTCAAAATGATTTGATTGACAATGATTTTTGCTTCAATTTCTAGATGTTCAAGGAATCGTAATGATCTACTCCAGTCTGCCTCGCTAATGCTAATTAGTGCTCTACTCACTCAAAAGAACGGCTCCACGCTGCAAAAAAAAACAACTTTTATTGGAATAACTTAATCGTGACTTTTTCCTTCTACTCTCTAATGTGGCTACAACTTAACAGTGTACCAGACCGCGTGGAACCACACTACCCCTAAGTGGCCAAATCGGGTACAACATGAATAGCACTCCCAATAAAAGGCACACACAAACAAAGGGAAGAAAGTATAAAATAATTTAAATAAAATCGATTTTGGGACATTTAAAATCGATTCTGAAATCGTACTAAATGAGAATCGCAATTCTTATGAGAATCGATTTTTTTTGGCACACCGTTAATAAATATATATATTATATGCATACTCGTTATATATTCTGGCTGTCCCCTCGATGATGATTTTTTAAAATCATAATTAAGCACATGATTTCCATAGCTTATCACAATTAATCACAAATTAATCACATGTAACCATTTAAAATAAAATATTTTTCAAGATGTTCATACTCCTGGCATAAACGTGGAGAAATATGATTACCACAATCATGGTTGTATCTTTTAGTTCTTTAATAAAATAATTTTATACAAAGTAATACATTAAGTTATTTGAAGTGAAAAAGATATACTAAACAATAGGGATGGTACCAGGTATCGTATCGGACCAAAACCAGGACACATTTTACGGATATCGATACTGGTATTGGCCCTCGCTCTTGTGGCCGTTTTTTAGTTAAAAACTAAAGGCTGAAATGGTTATTTTGCATTTATTGACCACCACTCCGCGGAGTAAGAGAGCACGTAAGTCCAGTTTTACTCAACAATTTAATTAGCTTTGAAGTGCAGCCAGATCTTTGTATATTATATAGTGTATCGTCACTGACTACTGCACTGCTATGAGATGAATGACCAACGGAGAACGTGAAACAGGAAATACAGAGCAGCCTTCCAAATTAAAAGCACGGATTTCAAAACAAGATATCGTGAAACATCACACTAAACAGCTTAAGGAATTCTCCACATGGTAGATATTACTAAATTACTCCAAACACTATTGCATTGAATTGAATTATTTGCACTTCACTGTATTGCTGTGAAGTTGTACAACCACATATTTTGATTGGGACTTTTTTCACTGGCCACTGGATTATTTGTTTATTTAATTTAAAAAAATATATATTTTTGAAATTCATTTTATTGCGTGTTCTATGCAAAATGACATTTATGAGCAAATTCCATCCATCCGTCCATTTACTACCGCTTATCCGGGGTCGGGTTGCGGGGGCAGCAGCTTTAGGAGGGAAACCCAGACTTCCCTCTCCCCAGCCACTTCAACAAGCTCCTCCGGCAAGATCCAAGGCCAGCCGAGAGACATAGTCTCTCCAGTGTCTCCTGGGTCGTCCCCGGGGCCTCCTGCCGCTGGGACATGCTTGGAACACCTCTCCAGGGAGGCGTCCAAGAGGCATCCGATCCAGATGCCCGAGCCACCTCGACTGGTTTCTCTCAACGCGGAGGAGTAGCGGCTCCACACCGAGTTCTCCCGGAGTAGCGGCTCGACACTGAGTTCTCCCGGATGACCGAGCTTCTCACCCTATCTCTAAGGGAGAGCCCGGACACCCTGCGGAGGACACCCTCATTTCGGCCGCTTGTATCCAGGAACTTGTTCTTTCGGTCACAACCCACAGCTCGTGACCATAAGTTGAGGGTAGGAACGTAGATCGACCGGTAAATCGAGAGCTTCGCCTTATGAGTAAATTAGAAAAATATAATTGCCCTTAATTTCAAGTAATTTTAACGAAATTTGCTATAATTGGGAAATACAGGTCTTTTAAAAAATATATATCTGTCGTTTTTGGGGGAAATTTTATGCATCATAAGTACTAATGGTATCGGCACTTGGTATCTGTATCGATGAGTACTGATGATTTGAGTATCGGTATCTGTCTCAAAAAAAGTGATGTAGAACATCCCTACTAAACAGTTAAAAGGAGTGTGAAACATTGAGTCATAGATTTGTGTTAAGGTAATTTTCTGCCACTAGATGTCATTAATGTTTCATGTTGGACGTTTTCTTTTTAAATTCAGAGCAATGGTTATTTAGAAGAGGAAGCAACTTGTGGACTACAGGTCATTTTGTTCATTGTAAATTACAACTTGTCACCAGTCCTTACAAACACATACATTTTTATCACATATATTACTGCTAAATTGTGTTATAGTGCCTCCTTGCACAATGTTATATGTAAAATAAAGCCTTTTACATCAATTGGATTACAATTTTTAATTCCTCTGGACAACGTATTTAATGTCATTTAAAGCCTCAATTTCAGCAAAATCTATTTAATGACTTATGGTTATTTTTAACGACCGGCGGAAACCCTGTATACACACACAAGCTCTACCTAATGTCAGAGCACGACAAGGTAACAATCAGTTGTGTGAAAGAAGAGCTCATATTCTGTTATGACCGTGCTTGTGGTACCTTATTGATCTTTTCTTTAGGGTGTGTGAGCAAGTTGGGGAAGTATCTGAGGACCTCGCAGTTGAGAACAACTTGC